>NC_062271.1:13348459-13975103 GCF_916048215.2 Malus sylvestris
TAGATGTTGTTTGGTTTGTTTGTTTGTTATTTGTGTGCATCTATGCTTGAAACATTGAGGACAATGTTTGATTTAAGTGTGGGGGGGTAACCAAAGTGTTTTGATGCAAATTCGTAGGGTTTATCACTCATAACTTCTAAATGTTGTTCCTTGCTGTTTTTAAGTGTTTTTAAGCTGTTTTAGTGTGTTTTGATTCAAAAATCCGAAAATCCCATAAAAATTTGAAAAAAATGTTTTAAAAACCCAAAAAGAGTTGTTTTTGTGTGTTTGTTTGTGTCTTAGGGTACCTTCCAACTGATAGGAGCATATTTATGCGCCTTAGTTTAGCTTGTTCTTGTGCATTTATAGTGTTTTTGCTTAGTAAAGTAGTCTTTTAAGCTAGTTTTATGTGTTTTTAGATTCTAAGGGCAAAGTATGCAAAATGATGCATTTTGGAGCCTTTTGGAGCAAAGTTGAGCTTGGAATGGATGTCATATGCTTGGAGCCAAGAGGATGGACGAAATTGAAGATTTGAAGATGATGTTTCCTACTTGAACAAGGTTTCCTAGTCGAAGTAGGAAAGCGCCTAAGTGAAGATGGAATCCTAGTTGAATTAGGATTCCTAGTCAAAATGGGTTTCCTAGTTGAATTAGGATTCCTTGAAGATGAAGATTCCTACTCAAACAAGGTTTCCTACTCGAAGTAGGAAAGTTAAATCCAAATGGCATCAAGTTTCAGCAACAAAGAAGTTTTCCAAGTCCAAGAAGGAAAAGGAATCCAAGATGAAGAAGGAGAAGAATTCCAAGTCAAGGGAGGATTGAGACATGTTTTCCTAATGCTAGAAGGACTACTAAGTGTTGTAGGACACAAATGAGAAGTTTCTAGGAAGTTTACATCCTTGCCGTGGGTTTCATGCAATTCCTATCAGTTTTGGGGCTTTCTAGAAGCCCTATCCCTAATCCCTACATTGGTGCCGCACCCTAGCTTCTAGAAATCTGATTTCCTTGCCTTGCAAAGCTTTCTAGAAGCCTTAACCACCTTATCCCTATCCAGCCGCACCTAGGAGCCTTTTTCCTTGCAAAATCTGATTGTTTAGACCTATTTCCTTGTGGATTTGGGTTATCCAAATCCATATCTGATTACCCTAGGGTTTTAAGTGCCTATATATACTCCTATTAACCCCTAAATCAGATCACCACTCACCACAATTCACAATTCACTCCAGAAATTCGTCCAAACTCTCTCCACATCTTTGCCGCACCATTCCCTTCCCCTAAACACTACTACATCCCTCCATAACCATGCATCCATACCTCCCTCCTAAGGTCCTAAACCTTTCCCTAGACCCTTGCCGCACCTAGGAGGAGGAGAAGGAAGCTCGGAAGTTCATGCAATTCAAGTTCGCGTCGCTGGAATTTCTAGGTGTTTCTTTTCCTTTGATTTCAATGTTTAAATTCAATTCTCTTTGTTTTGTGCGTATGAGGAACTAAACCTCCCCTTGGCTAGGGGGGGGATTCGAAATACATGTTTATGCTTGCGTTATGATTTGATTACTTCTAATTGCGTTTCATAAGTTGTGAATTCAATTTACTTATCTATGAGAATTACATTGATTTGTGTGTGTTGGTTGAGAGTGCACGCTTAATTATCATGCATAAATTGAATGCTAGGATATAAGGAAATTTCACCTAATCGTGATGGAATTATATTCACAAGTAGTAGAGGTTGATGATCTCAATCGCGTTAAGTAAATTCTTGGCATAAGTTTCATGCAATCATAGTAACAAGTGTTTCGTCAATGCTTATGGTTTTCATAGAACTTAATGATTCTTGCTTGTATCTCTATTATGCAATCATGTGGGGGACTTGTGGGGAATGTTTTGGGTTGTCGTATGCAATCATCCAATTCAATAACGTTAGGAAAATCTGAGGGTTAATTTAAGCGGACCTAATTAACTTGGGGCATTGAGAATTCATGGTTTATTGAAAAGAAATTGGAAATCGTTTTGTATGCAAGTATAACATGTGTGGAGATGAACCCCTTAGCTAGCCTTCCATTCACCCATCTAAATCAAATTCGTTTTTACAATCTGTTTTAATTTACAAAGTTTGTTTTGTTTTAAATTCGTCCAAAACCAATCCCCCTTTGTTTTAAAGTGTCAAATTAGTTAATAAGTGTTTTACTTTGTGTTTTTAAGTGTTTTGATTCAAGTTAAAACCCAAATTCGTCCAATTTGGTGCTTAGTGTCCAAAACTGCCCAGATTGTGTTTTTAAGGCAGTTTTGAGTGTTTTGGTGCTGTTTGGAGTCTTTTGGTTTGTTTTGGTGTTTTAAAGTTTAGTTTTGCATTCTTTGAGTCTAGTTTAGTGTTTTAAACTTGTTTTTACATATTTGAGTCAGTTTTCAAGTGATTTTGCAACCCCTCCTAATCCCCGGTTTAGAACGATCCCTACTTACATACTTTGCTACAACTGATAAAAAGAGGGTTAATTTGAGTGTCAACATAATTTTCACATCAAATTTTGGCGCCGTTGCCGGGGATTAGCAACTTTGCTAATCCCTTGGATTGTTATTTTCGTTTTTCTTATTAGATCAGATTCTTATGTTATTTTGTTTCTTGTTTTAGGTACTTGTTTATGACTCGGAGTTCTAATCCGGTTCAAGAACATATTTTAGACTTTGACGACGATTTTGAGCGTGAGTTGAGACGAAAGAGGAAGAACCCGGAACCTAGTGAATCAAGTGCAAGTTCCGAGTCCGTTTCTGAAGTTGAAGAGGTAGTGGAAGACCGTAGGGCCAAATCAGAAAATTAAAAGGAAAGGTCAAGGAAATTCGGCCAGGGTTTAAAGCAATAAAAGGAAGGTGTTTGAATGCTCCAAAACTGGAAAGAGCCCTCTCCCTTGCACGGCAAGGAAGAGGAAAGGGCAAGGGAGTGTGGCAAGGGGTCCATAAGGGTTCTAGGCTTTTGTTTTGTGTCCTAGAATGCTTAGAAAATCTTCATAATTGCTGGAACTTTTAGGGACAATTAGGAAAAATCAAACCAAAGTATGAAACCTTGGCTTAACTTTCCTACTTCAAGTAGGAATCCTTGTTGGAGTAGGAATCCTTGTTCTTCTAGGAATCCTCATGTGATTAGGAATCCATCTTCAATTAGGAATCCTTCGTCAATTAGGAATCCTTCGTTGATTAGGAATCCTCCTTCATGTAAGCACTTTCCTACTTCAACTAGGAAACCTTGTTCAAGTAGGAATCATCATCTTCAAGCCTTCAAATTCGTCCAAACCTTGGCTCCAAATATGTGACATGCATTCCAAACTCCATTTTGCTTCTTTTTGCACACTTTGACCTTAGAACCTGAAAACACACAAAAGTGACTTTAAACACTAAAATAGCTAAGTAAACACAACCTAAATGCATGAGAACAAGCCAATTAAGTAGCATAAATATGCTCCTATCAAGACTCACACAAAAACAAGCAAATAACACAACTAGCAAACATGACAAATATGGCAAAGTAAAAGCAATAAAGAGTAGGGTTTAGAAACGCAAATCTGATTATGATGCCGGAGCTGCCTAGGTCCTCTTTATTTGCATGGGTTGCCTCCCAAGAAGCGCTTGCTTTAACGTCTTCCAGCCGGACGATGCTTCCAATCAAGCTTGAATAGGGCCCACGGGTTGGAGATTGACTTCCTCCACGGTCTCCTCCTCAAAAGGTGTGAAATATGGCTTCAAACGATGTCCATTGACTTTGAACTCTTGTTGCGTCTTCAAACTTTGAATTTGAACTGCACCATGCGGAAAAACATTAGTAACAATAAAAGGTCCAATCCATTTAGAACGCAACTTACCTGGAAATAACCGAAGGCGAGAATTGAAAAGTAGCACTTTCTGCCCGATAAAGAATGTCTTGCTCCGAATCATCCTGTCATGGAATGCCTTCGTTTTCTCCTTGTAAATACGAGAGTTCTCGTAAGCTTCATTCCTAACTTCCTCAAGCTCGTTCAATTGAAGTTTCCTATGAAGACCTGCGGCATCAATGTCCATATTAAAGGTTTTGATGGCCCAATGTGCTTTATGCTCCAATTCAACCGGAAGATGGCATGGTTTCCCATAAATGAGCCGAAATGGGGACATTCCAATTGGTGTTTTGTAGGCCGTACGATACGCCTATAATGCATCATTCAAGCGCAAGCTCCAATCTTTCCGGTTTGGCCCTACGGTCTTCTCCAAAATCTGCTTGATTTCTCTATTTGACACCTCCGCTTGCCCACTTGTTTGAGGATGATAAGGTGTTGCCACCTTATGCGTGACACCATATTTCTTGAGTAGCGCTTCAATGGTGCGATTGCAGAAATGAGAGCCCCCATCACTTATAAGTACCCGCGGCATTCCAAACCTTGCAAAAATGTTAGTCTTAACAAAATCTGCAACCACTTTAGAATCATTAGTACGGGTGGCTCTTGCTTCCACCCATTTCGAAACATAATCAACCGCAAGTAGAATATAAACAAAACCCTGAGATGAAGGAAAGGGACCCATGAAATCTATGCCCCACACATCAAAAATTTCAACATTAAAGATGGGACTTTGCGGTATTTGGTCTTTTGGTCCTATATTTCCAGTTCGTTGACAACGATCACATGCAATGCAAAAAGTTCTAGCATCCTTAAAAATAGTAGGCCAATAAAAACCACATTCAAGTACTTTACGTTCAGTCCTTTGAGTGCCAAAGTGACCTCCAAATGCATAAGTGTGACAAAAGTTTAAAATAGACTGAATTTCAGAATCATGCACACACCTACGAATGATTTGATCAGAGCAATATTTCCATAAATAAGGATCATCCCACACATAATTTCGTGCATCATACTTAAGTTTATCACGTTGGTTTTTATTGAACTCACTTGGAATGACTTTAGATGCTAAATAATTAACTAAATCCGCATACCATGGCATACTAACCTCAATGGACATCAATTGCTCGTCCGGGAATGTCTCTGGGATCGGCACAACCTCCTCTTCATGCACCAAATGGCTCAGGTGATCAGCCACAACGTTCTCACTTCCTTTCTTGTCTCGGATTTCGATATCTAACTCTTGGAGGAGAAGCATCCATCGAATAAGCCTTGGTTTAGCCTCCTTCTTCGTGAGCAAGTACTTCAACGCTGCATGATCAGTGTAGATTATTACTTTAGTGCCAAGTAAATAAGAACGAAACTTATCTAAAGCAAAAACAACGGCAAGAAGTTCTTTTTCCGTTGTGGAATAGTTCAATTGAGCATCGTTCAAGGTCCGAGAGGCATAATATATGACGTGTGGCTGTTTGTCCTTCCTTTGTCCCAAAACAGCGCCTAGAGCATAGTCGGATGCATCGCACATAAGCTCGAAGGGAATGCTCCAATCTGGTGGCCGAATGATGGGGGCCGAAGTTAGCATCTCTTTGAGGTGTTTGAACGCCTTTTCACATTCCTCGTTGAAGTCGAAGGTCACATCCTTTTGGAGAAGTCGGCATAGGGGTGTGGAAATCTTTGAAAAGTCCTTGATGAATCGCCTATAAAATCCTGCGTGGCCAAGAAAAGAACGAACCTCTCTAACCGAAGTTGGAGAGGGTAAGTAGCGTACAAGATCTATTTTCGATTTATCAACTTCGATTCCCCTTTCAGAAACGATATGCCATAAAACGATGCATTGTTTTACCATAAAGTGACACTTTTCCCAATTTAAAACAAGGTTCGTTTCCACACATCGTTTTAAGATTAATGTGAGATTTTCCAAGCAACCATCAAACGAATCGCCAAAGACACTAAAATCATCCATGAATACCTCAATAATCTTCTCAATAAAATCGGAAAAGATACTTACCATGCATCTTTGGAACGTGGCCGGTGCATTGCATAATCCGAATGGCATGCGGCGGTAAGCAAAAGTACCAAATGGGCACGTGAAGGTGGTTTTTTCTTGGTTGTCAGGAGCTATGACAATTTGATTGTATCCCGAATAACCGTCAAGAAAACAATAAAAAGAATGACCGGCTAACCTTTCTAACATTTGATCGATGAATGGTAGTGGAAAATGATCCTTCCTTGTGGTGTTGTTGAGCTTCCTATAGTCAATGCACACTCTCCAACCTGTTTGAATACGGGTTGGCACAAGCTCATCCTCGGCATTCTTCACCACAGTAACTCCGGACTTCTTCGGGACAACTTGAACCGGTGAGACCCAACAGCTATCCGAAATTGGATAAATCACTCCATAATCGAGAAGCTTTATAATCTCCTTTTTCACAACTTCCATCATCGGAGGGTTGAGTCTGCGTTGAGCCTCTCGAGTTGGTTTAGCCCCCTCCTCTAGAAATATGCGATGCATGCATGTTGTAGGGCTAATTCCCTTAATATCGGCCAATGTCTATCCAATGGTTGTTTTGTGCTCTTTCAACACTCGAATCAACTTTTCTTCCTCTAATGCCGTGAGTGATGAAGAGACAATGACGGGCAACATCTCTTTTTCTCCCAAGAATACATACTTTAAATGATCCGGCAACGGTTTAAGCTCAAGAATGGGGGCCTGAATCACAGAAGGTAACAACGTATTAGTGGAAACGGGAATTGGAATTGGGTTAGAAGGCTTACCACGATGTTGGGGCAATGATTCCAAGGCAGCCACAAGCTCGGCATGCTCCTCCTTAGGTACGGCCAGATTGGGCTTCATGCCAAGTCCTTGTGCAATCGTCGTTTCAAGGGGATCGTCTTCCAACATATCAAGATAATCCTGCGCCAATTCATCCAATATATCAATAGAAAAACAAGAATGATCATCTTTAGGAAATTTCATAGCTTCAGAAATGTTAAAGTTAATAATCTCCCCATCAAATTCCATTGTCAACGTCCCTTTGAACACATCGATCTTGGTGCGTGCTGTTTTCATGAAAGGCCTCCCAAGTAGAATCGGCAATGGGGTGACATTTGGTGAGTCCTCCATCTCTAAGACATAGAAATCCGCTGGAAATATCAAGTTATCCACCTGCACCAACACATCTTCCAAAACTCCTTTCGGATATGCATTAGAACGATCGGCTAATTGAATTATAACACCATCGTTTTTAAGTTCTCCTAAGTTCATGGATGCATATATTGAGTATGGCATGACGTTAATTGAAGCTCCTAGATCTAACATAGCATGTTCAAATTTAGTATTGCCTATAACACATGGAATTGTAAAACTACCTGGATCTTTGCATTTAGGAGGTAGTTTTCTTTGCAAAACAGCGGAAACATTCTCACTTACCTGGACCACCTCTTTGTTCGAAATTCTCCTTCTTGTTGTGCATAATTCCTTCAAAAACTTGGCGTACCTTGGTACTTGCTTAATGGTGTCAAGAAGAGGTATATTGACTTGCACTTTCCGAAACATCTCCAAAATGTCTTTCTCGTTCTCCTCCTTTTTGGATTGCTTCAACCTGCCAAGAAAAGGCACGTTTAGTGGAATAGAACTAGGGGAAGTCGGGATTGAACTTACCTTGGCCGAATTATATGGATTGGACGTGCAAGATGGCTGCGGCAAAGGTGGTTCCCATCTTGCCGTGGGTTTTGCTTGTGTGTTTTCTTCAAACTGCAACTTTTCATCCTCTTCATGACTTGTTTTGGATGATTGGGGTTCAGTTCCAACTTGTTTGCCACTCCTCAATGTAATTGCTTTGGCGGTTTCGAATCCCCCTTTTGGATTTGCAACGGTTGAACTGGGGAGTCTTCCTTGGTCTCGAAACTGTCCCATAAACTCGGCAATTTGCCCCACTTGCTTCTCCAACTCGTCCACCTTCTTGTCCCTAGTCTGCATGCCCTGCGCCATAGAAGTTAGTAAATTAAAAATTTGATCATTATCAATAGAAGAACTTGATTTTTGGGCGGGTTGTGCTTGGGTTTGATTTGGTGCAAACGGCTTTTGATAGAAACCCGGGGGTTGTTGCCTAAACGTGCTTTGTTGTTGGCCTTGTTGGGGTTCTCGCCATTTGAAATTTGGATGATCACGCCAACCGGGATTGTAAGTGTTAGAAAAGGGATCATTCCTTTGTTGGTATTACTGCCCAAAGCCCACGGCATTGAGGGTCTCCCACCCTCCATTCTCAATCAATTGTGGGCACTTGTCCGTAGGGTGTCCTTGCATGGAACACACGCCACACGCACTTACATTTTGAACTTTTGGCCCTTCCACAACCTGAGAAAGCAAAGTAGTAAGGTTAGCCATTTGATTTTGAAGTTCGGTTATGGCACTTACCTCATTCACTTGGTGTTGTCGTGGGGTGCCTCTTTGTCCAACACCTTCGTATTGTTGAACGTTCAACGCTCGATTGGCAATCAAAGTCTTTGCTGCCGTGGGGGTCTTGTCCACCAAAGCTCCTCCCGCCGAAGCATCTAGCATTTGTCATTCGATTGGTAAAAGTCCCTTGTAGAAGTATTGTAGCAGAAGCTCCTCCTTCATTTGATGCTGTGGACAAGAAGCAACAAGAGATTTAAACCGTTCATAGTATGTAGGAAAAGACTCACCTTCTTCTTGTTGAATTCCACTTATCCTTTTTCGTAGGAGGATGGCTCGAGAAGTTGGGAAAAACTTCTCCAAGAAAGCTCGTTTCATGCTCTCCCAAGATGTGACCGTTCCAGGAGCTAATTCATACAACCAATCTTTCGCCTTTTCCATGAGAGAAAAGGGAAAAGCCTTCATCTTCAATATACTCCCGTCGACATTGATTGGAGTCATGCTTGAACACACCACCTCGAATTCTTTTAAGTGCTTGTTAGGATCCTCCATGGACAACCCATGGTACTTCGGAATATGGTGGAGCAAACTTGACTTTAACTTGAATTCCTCGGTCTTTCCTTGGGCAGCCGCCGGATATTGAATACATAGAGGTGCGGCATTGTCCAATCCCGAGGCCGAGAGCTCCTTGATTGTACGATTGTCTTGTGCCATGACTGTCTCAACTTCACCCACTTGTGCCGTGGGTTCCTCTTGCTCAATCTCAACTTCGGCTTCCGGATTTGAACTTGATTCACTAGACTTTGGATTCTTCCTCTTTCGTCTCAACTCTCGCTCAAAATCGTCGTCAAAGACCAAGATGTGTTCACGAACCGGATTAGAGCTCTGAGTCATAAACTAGTACCTAAAAATAAGAAACAAAAACAAAGTAAGAATCTGGACACAAATAAAACAAATTGAAATAAAACAAACCAAGGGATTAGCATGCTAATCCCCGGCAACGGCGCCAAAATTTGATGTGAAAATTATGTTGTCACACAAATTAACCCTCTTTTTATCAATTGTAGCAAAGTATGTAAGTAGGGATCGTTCTAAACCGGGGATTAGGAGGGATTGCAAAATCACTTGAAAACTGACTCAAATACGTAAAAACAAGTTTAAAACACTAAACTCGACTCAAAGAATGCAAAACTAAACTTTAAAACACCAAAACAAACCAAAAGACTCAATACAGCCCAAAAACACTCAAAACTGCCTTAAAACCACAATCTGGGCAGTTTTGAACACTAGACACAAACTTGGACGAAAATTGGTTTTAACTTGACCTAAGACACTTAAAAACACAACTAAAGTGATTTCTAACTACTATGACTCAACTAAGTAAAGGGGGATTGATTTTGGACGAATTTAACTTTGAAAACAGAAACTTTGAAAACAAACTTTGACAAAAACGTTTTGATGAAAACTAAGATGGTGAAAGGCTAGTTAGAAGGTTCCTTCTCCACACATGAAACATATGCATACGACTCGATTTCCAATTACTCTTTCAATAAACCATGAATGACAATGCCCCAAATTAACTAGATTGACCAATTAATTCTCAGATTTCCCTAGATTCATTGAATTGAATGGGATACGCATTACAACCAAATTATTCTTATCAAGGACCCTAACTATGGAATACGCATGATAGAGACACATATCAAAGATCATTAAGTTCAATGGAAATCATAAGCATTGACGAGGCATTCATAACTATGGGATACGCATGTTACTCTTGCCTAGGATTTACTTAACACAATTGTGACTAGCGACTTTTACTACTTATGAATATAAGTTAATAACGATTAGGTGAAATTCCCTTATACTCTAGCATCAAATTCATGCATGCAAACTAAGTGTCGACCCTTAATCAACATACATAAACATGTTATCAATCAAATAGATAAGTAAACCACATTCACGATTCATGAAATCATAATTGGAAGAAATCAAGTCATATAAAACATATGATCATGGCTTTGAATTCCCCTCTAACTATAAAGAAATTAGTTCCTCATGTTCGTAAATACACAAAGACAAATAAATTTAAACATTGACATAAAGATAGAAAACACCTAGAAACGCTCCGACAATCCAACGTCTTGAATGGCATGCACGGCTCCAAGTTGTCTTCCTTCTTCTCCTTGCAAACTCACGGCACAATGAGGGATGATTGGTGAATGGTGTAGTGAAAATCTGGTAGAGGGTGGTGAGTGAAAGGGTGCGGCAATTGGTTGTATATATAGGCTGAAAATCCCATCTCCTAGGTAGCAAAGGACAAGGTTTTAAAGGCCTAAATTGCATAGGATAATAACATCCAATCCTATAAGGAAAACAAGTCAAAAACCCAAAGGGATTGGGAGATAAGGTGCAGCACAAAGAGTGTGAAATGATAAGGCTTCTAGAAACCAAAATCCTAAAGGAAATAGGGTAGAAAATTCGGCACAAAGTGTGGTTTCTAGAAGGATAATGCAAGGCAGGTTTTTAGGCTTCTAGAAAGGTTCTTAGGTGTCATCTTGGTAGGATTAGATAAGGTCTTCTTCTAGAAATCCCATTTTAAGCATCCTAATCTAATTAGAAACCCTCCTAAGTGGCTGTGATAGGAGCATATTTATGCGCCTTAGTTAGCTAGTTCTTATGCATCTTTGTTATGTTTTCTTCGTTAAAGTAGTCTTTTAAGCTACTTTCTTGTGTTTTCAGGTTTAGCGGACGTATTACATGAAATGATGCAGTTTGGAGCTTTTGGAGCAGAAAGTGAGCTTGAAGTAAAAAGGACATGCTTGGAACGCAAGGTTGGGATGAAATTGAAGAGTTGAAGATTTGAGGTTTCCTACTTGAAGTAGGAAAGCTAAGCCTAAAAGTTTCCATTTTGGGTTGATCTTTCCTAAATCGGAATTGGCAACCAAAGTTTCTAAAGTTGGAAGTTTCTATTCTTGGAGGTTTCCATTTTCGTGAGTTTCTATTCTCGGTTTTGGGCTTTTGGATGACCCATCCTTAACTCTTGGACCTATGCCGTACCTAAACCCTAACCCTAGCCCATTGTTTCAGCCGCACCTAGGCCTTGTTCACATGCAAAAATCTGATTGGAAATCCCTAAGCCTATGCCGCACCTTTCCATCCAAAAAGCCCTATTTTACAAACCTTAACCCTAGCCCATTGTTCTAATCTGAATTGCTAGGGTTTTTAAGTGCCTATATATATATATTTCTACACCCTAGCCGCACATCTTCTTCCCTCTCCATAAAAATCAGAAAACTACATCCCTTTCCCCACCTTGCCGCAGCCACCATCACCCAAATCCCTTCCTTGCCGCAGCCATTCATCCATTCCAGCCACCATCCTCCACCTTTAGACACCATTCCACACCTCCATAACTCTTTCCCACACCTTGCCGCACCACCCTACCATCCTAACTCCCTTCTAAAAAACCAAAAACACATCCAGAAACTCCATTCACGCCAGAACCTGTCCCTCACCTTTGCCGAGCCCAACCTACACCCAAATCCATATTCTCTGACCCCAAACCTTCCTAGCCGTGCCCTACACCTATCCTAGATAGTTTCCACCATTCTCCCTCATCCAAAGTCATCCAAACCCATCCAAAAACCCCCTAAACCCTCACTGCCGCAGCAAGGAGAAGAAGAAAGAGGAGCTTTCTGTGCAGATTTCTAAGTGGACTTCTTTGGCATTTTAGGTGTAATCTTTCTTATGTCTTCGATGTTTCAATTCAATAAACTTTGTGTTGTGAGTATGAGGAACTAAACCCCCTTAGTTGGGGGGTGATTCGAAACCATGTACATGCTTGCAATTTGATTCGATTACATTCAGTTGTTATTTCATGAGTTATGGATTCAATTCGTTCATCTATTTGATTGATAACTTATTTGTGTATGTTGATTGAGAGTGCACGCTTAATTTTCATGCATGAATATGATGCTAGATTATGAGGGAGTTTCACCTAATAGTTATAATCTTATAATCACAAGTAGTGAAGATCGCTTGAAAACGATCGCGTTGAATGAATTCTTAGCATAAGTTTCATGCAATTCATAGTAACAAATGCTTCGTCAATGCTTATGTTTTTCATAGAACGTAATGATTCTTGCTTGTATCTCTATTATGCAATTCATGTAGGGAACTTGTAGGGAATGTTTTGAGTTGTCGTATGCAATCATCCAACTTGATAAATTCTGGAAAAACTGAGGGTTAATTAGTGCAATTCACGGTTAACTTGGGGCGTTGAGTATTCATAGTTTATCGGAAGAACAACTGAAAATCGTTTTGTTTGCAAGTGTGACATGTGTGGAGAAGAACCTCCTAACTAGCCTTTTATCCATCTATTTCACCAAAATCGTTTTTACAATCTGTTTAGTTTCAAGTTTCTGTTCTGTGTTAAATTTTCGTCCAAAACAAATCCCCCTTTTATTTGAAGTCTTAGATTAGTTAGAAAGTGTTTTGATTTGTGTTTCTAAGTATTTTGATTCAAGTTTTCATCAAATTTCGTCCAAATTAGTGTAGGTGCTCAAAACTGCCCAGAAAGTGGTTTTTAGGCAGTTTTGAGCCTTCTAGTTGCTGTTTTAAGTTTTAGGTTTGTTTAAGTGTTTTAACTTTTAGTTTTGCATTCTTTGAGTCTAGTTTAGTGTTTTTAACTTTGTTTTTGAGTGTTTAAGTCAGTTTCCAAGCGTTTAGCAATCCCTCCTAATCCCCGGTCTAGAACGATCCCTACTTACATCTTTGCTACAATTTGACAAAAAGAGGGTTTAATTTGTGTGCTTAATCTATTTCGCATCAAATTTTTGGCGCCGTTGCCGGGGATTAGCAATTTTGCTAATCCCTTGGATTGTTTTCGTTTCTTTTATTTCACTTTGTTTCTGACTTAATTTAAGTTTCTGACCTAATTTTTGTTTCTTGTTTCTTAGGTACTAATGTATGACTAGAAGCTCTCAACCGATTCGTACAAACATCTTGGATTTTGACGACGATTTTGAGAGGAAGTTAAGGAGAGCTAGGAACCAGCAAGAGCATCATCCAACCAGTTCCGAATCTGACCTTGAAGAAAACGTACAACAAGAGGAGGAGGAAGCCACGGCAGGGATATTTGAAGAAGTCCAAGGCATGGCCATGGACAATCGTACACTCAAGGAGCTTTCCGCCTCGGGTTTGGATAATGCCGCGCCCTTGTGCATACAAGACACCCATGGCTGCCAAGGTCTTGATTGCTAATAGAGCGTTGAACGCTCAACAGTACGAGGGTGTAGGCCAAAGAGGACCCTCACGGCACCAAGTACATGAGGTAAGTTCGACTTCCGATCTTCATTCACAATTGGCTAATCTTACTTCTCTTGTGTCTCAGATGGCCGAGGGCATGAAGATGCAAGGAACAACTGTATGTGGCGTATGTTCCATCCAAGGACATGTCTCTGAAAAATGTCCACAGTTGATTGAGAATGGCGGATGGGAGAGTGCGAATGCCATTGGGTTTCAAGGCCAAAATCAGTCAAGGCATGATCCATACTCCAACACGTATAATCCGGGGTGGCGAGACCATCCAAACTTCAAGTGGAGGGATCCCCAGCAACCTCAGAACCAAGGAGGCTTTAGGCAACAACCCCCGGGGTTCTTTCCCAAAACCTACGGCCCACCCCAAAATCAAGCCCAATCCGGCCCAAGTGCCTCAGGTACGTCTCTTGACAATGATGCACTTCTTAAGATACTAACTAAGTTGTCTAATGGGCAGGAAGATCAAGCTAAGGCTATGCAAAACCAAGATAAAAGGGTGGATCAACTTGAGAAACAAATTGGGCAGATTGCCGAGTTTGTAGGTAAGTTTCGAGATCCCGGACAACTCCCTAGTTCCACCATTCCAAATCCGAAGGGAGGTTTCGAAAGTGCCAAAGCTATCACCCTAAGAAGTGGTAAGGAAGTTGGGGCAGGTCCTACACCAAAAACAGGTCATAATGAGGATGAACTTTTGGAAATGGAAGAGGAGGCATCAAAGCAGCCCACGGCAAAGGTGGTTCCACCTTTGCCGCAAGTCCCTAATGTCCCAAATCTGCCCAATTCGTCCCACAAAGGTAAGAATGTGTCCAATTCAGTTCATACTAATGTTTTCCCTTCAAATGTGCCTTTTCCTAGTAGGTTCATGCAAACGAAGAAAGAAGAGGCAGAAAAGGATATCCTTGAAACCTTTAGGAAAGTTCAAGTTAACATACCTTTGTTAGATGCAATCAAGCAAGTTCCGAGGTATGCTAAGTTCTTGAAGGAGTTGTGTACCACGAGGAAGAGGATGGCGACCAAGGAAGTGGTCAAGGTAGGTGAGAATGTGTCCGCCATCTTGCAACGCAAATTACCTCCCAAATGTAAAGATCCAGGTAGCTTTACCATTCCTTGTGTTATTGGGAACAATAGGTTTGAATCTGCCATGCTTGATTTAGGTGCTTCTATAAATGTTATGCCATATTCCATTTATGCATCTATGAACTTAGGAGCGTTGAAAAATGATGGGGTAATAATACAATTGGCCGATAGATCTAACGCCTATCCAAAGGGAGTTTTGGAAGATGTTCTTGTGCAGGTTAATCATTTAGTCTTCCCAGCGGATTTCTATGTCCTCGAAATGGATGAGTCGGACCATGCTCCTTCGTTGCCCATTCTACTTGGAAGGCCATTCATGAAGACGGCCCGGACAAAGATTGACGTGTATAGTGGAACTTTGTCCATGGAATTCGATGGGGAAGTTGTTAATTTTAATCTTTCTGATTCCATTAAATACCCTAGTGAGGACCATTCATGCTTTTCTATTGATATAATTGACTCTTTGGCGCAGGGATATCTCGACGATTTAAATGACGATGTGCTTGAAAAAGTCATTACACGAGGCATGGAACTCAAAACAAAGGGGGCTGATTGCATGCATGCTCACGGCATACATGGTTCATCCCATGCCGTGCCCCCTAGTGAGGAATTACTTGAAGTTGTGGCTGCCCTTGAGTCCTCACCTAAGCTTGATGGTAAGTATACTAACCGTGAGTCCATTCCCATTTCGACTAACAAATTGCTTCCATCTATAATTCAGGCACCTATCCTTGAACTCAAGCCTTTGCCAAGCCATCTGAAGTACATTTTCTTGGGAGAAAATGAAACACTACCTGCCATCATCTCCTCCTCCCTCACGGCACAAGAGGAGGAGAAATTGCTTCGAGTTTTGAAGGAGTTCAAATCTGCCTTAGGTTGGACATTGGCCGATATTAAAGGTATAAGCCCTACGACTTGTATGCATCACATATTTCTTGAGGAGGGGGCCAAACCAACTAGAGAGGCTCAACGCCGTCTCAACCCTCCGATGATGGAAGTAGTGAAAAAGGAGATCATAAAGCTTCTAGATTGTGGGGTTATCTATCCAATCTCGGATAGTAAGTGGGTTTCGCCCGTTCAATGCGTGCCAAAGAAATCCGGAGTGACGGTGGTAGCTAATGCCGAGAATGAGCTTGTCCCTCAACGGATTCAAACCGGTTGGAGGGTGTGCATTGACTATAGGAAGCTAAACACCACCACGAGGAAGGACCACTTCCCATTGCCGTTCATTGACCAAATGCTTGAGAGGTTAGCGGGTTATGCTTTCTATTGTTTTCTTGATGGTTATTCTGGTTATAATCAAATTGTCATTTCACCTGAGGACCAAGAAAAAACCACTTTTACATGCCCGTTTGGTACATTTGCATATCGTCGCATGCCTTTTGGTTTATGTAACGCACCTGCTACATTTCAAAGATGCATGATGAGTATATTTTCTGATTATGTAGAGAAGATAATTGAAGTGTTTATGGATGATTTTAGCGTCTTTGGTGATTCATTTGATAGTTGCTTACATAATCTAAGTGTGATCCTAAAACGTTGTGTTGAAACTAACCTTGTGCTTAATTGGGAAAAGTGTCATTTTATGGTTAAACAAGGTATCGTTTTAGGTCATATAATCTCTGAAAAGGGTATTGAGGTTGATAAGTCGAAAATAGATCTTGTACGTCACTTACCCTCTCCGACTTCGGTTAGAGAGGTTCGTTCGTTTCTTGGCCATGCAGGATTTTATCGTAGGTTTATCAAAGATTTCTCGAAGATAGCACAACCTCTTTGCCGACTCCTACAAAAAGAAGTGGCGTTTGAATTCACCAAGGAGTGCACAGCATCATTCAAACAACTCAAGGAGTTGTTGACCACGGCACCCATCATTGTCCCACCGGATTGGAGTCTACCGTTCGAGCTCATGTGTGATGCGTCCGACTATGCTTTAGGAGCTGTTTTAGGACAAAGAAAGGACAAGAGGCCGCATGTCATTTACTACGCCTCACGGACGTTGAACGATGCACAATTGAACTACTCCACTACGGAAAAAGAACTCCTTGCCGTTGTTTTTGCTTTAGATAAATTTCGATCATATCTAATTGGAACTAAAGTAATTGTTTTCACTGATCATGCAGCTCTGAAGTACTTGCTCACCAAAAAGGAGGCCAAGCCACGGCTTATTCGATGGATATTGTTACTTCAAGAGTTCGACATAGAGATTCGGGACAAGAAGGGAAGTGAAAACGTGGTGGCTGACCACCTAAGCCGAATGGTGCATAATGAGGAGCCTTTGCCGATTTTGGAGACATTCCCCGATGAACAATTGCTGTCCATTAAGGTTAGTGCGCCTTGGTATGCCGATATTGTTAATTTTTTGGTGTCAAAACGTATTCCAAGTGAGTTCACTAGGCACCAACGTGATAAACTTAGGCATGATGCACGGTTTTATGTGTGGGATGATCCGTACTTATGGAAATTTTGCCCCGATCAGATTATACGTCGTTGTGTGCACGATTCTGAATGTCATTCAATTTTGAGTTTTTGTCACACATATGCATGTGGAGGGCACTTTGGTACACAACGCACAGCCCTTAAGGTGTTACAATGTGGATTTTATTGGCCGAGTATTTTTAAAGATGCTAAAACTTTTTGCTTAACATGTGATAAATGCCAACGAATGGGTGGTATTAGTGCAAAGGACCAAATGCCGCAGGTTTCTATCCTAAATGTTGAAATTTTTGATGTTTGGGGTATTGATTTTAGGCCTAATTGGATAAATGGTCCCCGTGGTCATAAGGTATTCGGATGATAGCCCCTGTGGTAAAAAAATTCGGATTTAAACCCCTGTGGTCTAAGTCTGTTAGGATTTAAACCCCTGTGGTCTAAATCTGTTAGGATTTAAACATTTCTGTTAAATAATGCTGATGTGGCTGCCACGTGGCTGCCAAATGGCTGCCACGTGGCAAAATAATAATTTTTAATTTTTTTTAAAAAAAAACCTGAATTAAAAAAAAAAAAAAAAAAAAAAAAAAAAAAACAAACAAACCGGATCTGCAAGAAGAAGAAGGAAGAGGGAGAGGGAGGAGGGCGCGAGGAGACGGCTCCGGCGAGGGGGGAGCTAGTCTCCGGCGGGAAGAAGAAGAAGAAGAAGAACAAGAACAAGAAGAAGAAGAAGAAGAAGAAGAAGAAGAAGAAGAAGAAGTCGCGCAGGGAGACCGGCGGGAAGAAGAAGAAGAAGGAAGAAGGAGAGGGAGGAGGGTCGCGCGGGGAGAGGGCTCCGTCGGGGGGGGGGGAGCTGGTCTCCGGCGGGAAGAAGAAGAAGAAGAAGGAGAAGAAGTCCGGCGGGGTGGGGGAACGGGCGGAGGGCGGAGGGCGGAGGGCGGGGGGGATTTTCTGGGTTTCTGCGTTTTTTTTTTTTTTTTTTTTTTTTTTTTTAATTCAGGTATTTTAAAAATTATTATTTTTGCCACGTGGCATATATGTGGCAACCACGTCAGCATTATTTAACCGAAGGGCATAAATCCTAACAGACTTAGACCACAGGGGTTTAAATCCGAATTTTTTTACCACAGGGGCTATCATCCGAATACCTGTTGACCACGGGGACCATTTATCCGATTAGGCCTTGATTTTATGGGTCCTTTTCCTTCTTCGTATGGCTTTACATATATTTTGCTTGCGGTTGATTATGTGTCAAAGTGGGTGGAAGCCAAGGCCACCCGGACTAATGATTCTAAGGTGGTTGCAGATTTTATTAGAACTAACATTTTTGCAAGGTTCGGAATGCCACGAGTGATCATTAGTGACGGAGGGTCACACTTTTGCAATCGGACTATTGAAGCGTTATTGAGGAAATACAGTGTCACCCATAAGGTTTCTACACCTTACCATCCTCAAACTAATGGGCAAGCCGAGGTTTCTAACCGTGAGATCAAGCAAATCCTAGAGAAGACCGTGGGGCCAACAAGGAAGGATTGGAGCTTACGGTTAGATGATGCACTTTGGGCGTATCGTACGGCGTACAAAACCCCCATTGGGATGTCCCCCTTCCGACTTGTCTATGGCAAGGCGTGCCATCTTCCTGTTGAATTGGAGCACAAAGCACTTTGGGCCATTAAGAAGTTTAACATGAACCTCGAGGAAGCAGGAAGTCAAAGGAGATTGCAATTGAATGAGCTTGATGAGATACGGCTTGAGGCGTACGATAATGCAAGCATTTACAAGCAAAAGACCAAAGCTTTCCATGACAACATGATCCGTGGGAAATCATTCTCAATTGGGCAGAAAGTGCTATTGTTCAATTCCCGTTTACGGTTGTTTCCCGGTAAGTTACGTTCTAAGTGGATTGGACCGTTTGTTATTACTAACATATCTTCTTATGGTGCCATCCAGATTCAAAGTCTCAAAACAGGTCATGAATTCCAAGTGAACGGACATCGTTTGAAGCCATATTTTGAGAACTTTGTCGAACAAACCGTGGATGATATTTCTTTGGGTGCCGTGGGCACAAATGGAGAGTGAATGGGCTTTTCGTCCGGCTGTACGACGTTAAAGAAAGCGCTACTTGGGAGGCAACCCATGCAATGCAACAAAGGAAGACCACGGAATCACTCCAATTCCAGATTTGCGTTCCTAAACTCTTCCCTTTGTTATTTATTTCGAATCTGCCTATTTAGTTGTTTTAGTTGCTGTTTGTGTGTTTCTTTTTGTTTAGTGTGATTTTATGCTTGAAACATTGAGGACAATGTTTGATTTAAGTGTGGGGGGGTAACTAAGTGTTTTAGATGCAAATTCGTGGGATTTTATCACCCTTAACTTGGATACTTGTTCCTTGCTGTTTTTAAGTGTTTTTGAGCAGTTTTGATGTGTTTTAGTGTGTTTTGAAGTAAAAATCCGAAAATTACATAAAAATTTGAAAAATTTGTTTTAAAAACCCAAAAAGAGTTGTTTTTGTGTTTGTTTGTGTCTTAGGGTACCTTCCAACACAATGATGAGGATTTGGTTTTTAAGTGCATGACTGTTAAAGAAAGTGACTAACATGGATGAAAGTTTGATTTACTCTTTGTTATGTTTAGTTGTGGTTATAACTTATGAATTCACATGCAATCATAAAAGAAAAAAATCAGTTTTTGTAACATGCTTGAAGGAAGGAACTCGAACTAACGCTACAACCTTGTGAGACTTGAGCCTAAACGCTTATTTGGAGAGTTAAAATCTGTGCATTCTTTGTTTTCTAAGTCGTTGCATGATCTCATTATTCCTTGCTTGGTTGCTACTTAGAAGGCGTTTCATCATTTAGTTCCAAATGCTAGAACTCATGCCCATTTCATTCAAAGCATGTTATTGATTTGCATAACACATATTCAAGATGAAGTTGTGTAGTGACCACCACCTTAGCCAAAAAGCCGTGTGCCCTATGTCATTGTGATTTGTAGGTTTTAACCCCATTGAGCCTTGTTAGCCTTCGTTATTTGTTAACCCATGTTTTCCTCACCTAGCCTAGTTTAGGACCATCCAAACCCTTGTTCTTAAAGCATAGTAAAGCATGATTCAAATTGAATTCCTTTTGATTTATGTTGGCAGAAAACTAGTGTGGGGGAAGTATTTCTTTGTGATTTTGTGTGCCATAGGCACGTGTGGAAAGAGAAAAGAAAATAAAAAATTCGTGGAAAAAGAAAAAATGAAGAAAAAAAAAAAATATGAAAAGTGTGAAAAAGAGTTGAAAAGTTGAGAAAAAGAGTTCCAAAGTATTGTTTGTTGAAGTAAGGGTCCAAAACAATGAATTCGGCCCTAAGGAGTTGTTTAAATCTTTCCCTTGTGTTTTAAAGTTAATTTCTGCACTCTAAGTGAATTCTAAGTCTCAATTTCATTGCTTTGCTTACTATTGCTTGAAGAACGTTTGTTTTCCTTATCCTTTCCTTGTTAACCAACACCCCAAGCCCCATTACAACCCTTAACTTCTATCTTGAGTGTTATGTGTTTCAATTTGTGGAGTTTGAATTTGGTATGAGCATATGGTGTCACTGGTTCTCGCATCTAAGTAGTAGCATTCCATTCATGAGATCATATCTAAACATGCTTCATAACTCTAGAAATTGCGTTCTTTGTGATACATTTATGTGAGCATTCGTTTTCATTTCTACATCAATCTTCTCACATATGACTAGTGTAGGGTGTGGAGTTAGAAAATCTGAGTGAAAATAGAGTGTATATCTTGTAAGGAATTGAGGGAATTCTCTAAGGCATGTTACTACATTCAAAGCATTGTTTTGATTGATTACTTGTGAATTAGTAAGTGGTGGCTTTAATTAAGTATGTGCTTGTGTAAAGATGACTCAAATTTGTGGGGATAACAATCTTTAACATGTCATGTGCATTGGAAATCCCTGAGGCAATTGTTGGAAGGTTTAGGTTTTGTTTTGGTTAGTTTGTTTCATTTTGTTTTCTTTCTTTTGTTTGTTTTGCTCGAGGACCAGCAAAAGCTAAGTGTGGGGGAATTTGATAGGAGCATATTTATGCGCCTTAGTTAGCTAGTTCTTATGCATCTTTGTTATGTTTTCTTCGTTAAAGTAGTCTTTTAAGCTACTTTCTTGTGTTTTCAGGTTTAGCGGACGTATTACATGAAATGATGCAGTTTGGAGCTTTTGGAGCAGAAAGTGAGCTTGAAGTAAAAAGGACATGCTTGGAACGCAAGGTTGGGATGAAATTGAAGAGTTGAAGATTTGAGGTTTCCTACTTGAAGTAGGAAAGCTAAGCCTAAAAGTTTCCATTTTGGGTTGATCTTTCCTAAATCGGAATTGGCAACCAAAGTTTCTAAAGTTGGAAGTTTCTATTCTTGGAGGTTTCCATTTTCGTGAGTTTCTATTCTCGGTTTTGGGCTTTTGGATGACCCATCCTTAACTCTTGGACCTATGCCGTACCTAAACCCTAACCCTAGCCCATTGTTTCAGCCGCACCTAGGCCTTGTTCACATGCAAAAATCTGATTGGAAATCCCTAAGCCTATGCCGCACCTTTCCATCCAAAAAGCCCTATTTTACAAACCTTAACCCTAGCCCATTGTTCTAATCTGAATTGCTAGGGTTTTTAAGTGCCTATATATATATATTTCTACACCCTAGCCGCACATCTTCTTCCCTCTCCATAAAAATCAGAAAACTACATCCCTTTCCCCACCTTGCCGCAGCCACCATCACCCAAATCCCTTCCTTGCCGCAGCCATTCATCCATTCCAGCCACCATCCTCCACCTTTAGACACCATTCCACACCTCCATAACTCTTTCCCACACCTTGCCGCACCACCCTACCATCCTAACTCCCTTCTAAAAAACCAAAAACACATCCAGAAACTCCATTCACGCCAGAACCTGTCCCTCACCTTTGCCGAGCCCAACCTACACCCAAATCCATATTCTCTGACCCCAAACCTTCCTAGCCGTGCCCTACACCTATCCTAGATAGTTTCCACCATTCTCCCTCATCCAAAGTCATCCAAACCCATCCAAAAACCCCCTAAACCCTCACTGCCGCAGCAAGGAGAAGAAGAAAGAGGAGCTTTCTGTGCAGATTTCTAAGTGGACTTCTTTGGCATTTTAGGTGTAATCTTTCTTATGTCTTCGATGTTTCAATTCAATAAACTTTGTGTTGTGAGTATGAGGAACTAAACCCCCTTAGTTGGGGGGTGATTCGAAACCATGTACATGCTTGCAATTTGATTCGATTACATTCAGTTGTTATTTCATGAGTTATGGATTCAATTCGTTCATCTATTTGATTGATAACTTATTTGTGTATGTTGATTGAGAGTGCACGCTTAATTTTCATGCATGAATATGATGCTAGATTATGAGGGAGTTTCACCTAATAGTTATAATCTTATAATCACAAGTAGTGAAGATCGCTTGAAAACGATCGCGTTGAATGAATTCTTAGCATAAGTTTCATGCAATTCATAGTAACAAATGCTTCGTCAATGCTTATGTTTTTCATAGAACGTAATGATTCTTGCTTGTATCTCTATTATGCAATTCATGTAGGGAACTTGTAGGGAATGTTTTGAGTTGTCGTATGCAATCATCCAACTTGATAAATTCTGGAAAAACTGAGGGTTAATTAGTGCAATTCACGGTTAACTTGGGGCGTTGAGTATTCATAGTTTATCGGAAGAACAACTGAAAATCGTTTTGTTTGCAAGTGTGACATGTGTGGAGAAGAACCTCCTAACTAGCCTTTTATCCATCTATTTCACCAAAATCGTTTTTACAATCTGTTTAGTTTCAAGTTTCTGTTCTGTGTTAAATTTTCGTCCAAAACAAATCCCCCTTTTATTTGAAGTCTTAGATTAGTTAGAAAGTGTTTTGATTTGTGTTTCTAAGTATTTTGATTCAAGTTTTCATCAAATTTCGTCCAAATTAGTGTAGGTGCTCAAAACTGCCCAGAAAGTGGTTTTTAGGCAGTTTTGAGCCTTCTAGTTGCTGTTTTAAGTTTTAGGTTTGTTTAAGTGTTTTAACTTTTAGTTTTGCATTCTTTGAGTCTAGTTTAGTGTTTTTAACTTTGTTTTTGAGTGTTTAAGTCAGTTTCCAAGCGTTTAGCAATCCCTCCTAATCCCCGGTCTAGAACGATCCCTACTTACATCTTTGCTACAATTTGACAAAAAGAGGGTTTAATTTGTGTGCTTAATCTATTTCGCATCACTCCTCTTCACGGATAATGGAGGAACTTGATGGCACAAAGTTGTCCAAAGTGTGGCCCTTTAATCGTTCAATTCTTTGGCCTAACTCAACAAGTCTATTTGACATATACTACCTGAAACAAAATAACACAAGTTCGAATGAAAATCAAGAATCTACGTACAATGAAAAGAACAAAGTTTAAATAGCAAACAAGCAATTACAAGGGACTGAAATCAGTCCCCGGCAACGGCGCCATTTTTGTTGATGTTTTGTTCCTTCCTCATACTAAAATATGTTTAGTATAATGGCATAAGCAAGGGTGTCGAATCCACAGGGACTAATTGGACCTTTACAATTACTTGTTTTGCAAGAACTATAAGAAATGAGTAGAACTAACCAACTTAGACAGATTTGTTGTTGTAACTTGAAAACACACAAGAATGAAATGAATACAAGTAAATGAATCAACAAGTAATAAAATAGGATAACACCAATGTAGATGAAGCTAGGGATTCGGTTTCACCATAGCTAAACCAATTCCATGCTTGTTAAGTCAGTTTATGCTCAGCAATCTACCTAATTCTTGAGTTTGTTTCACTTAGATTTGATCAACTATATGATGTGTAGATTTGATCAAATGTTCCTAATCATGAACCTAATTGTGATGTGCAACTTTGGTTCCTAATTAAGAATGTGTCATGCATAAGAAACTTTCATAAAACCACAGGAAACACTCGGCAGGATGTTTGCAAAACATCTCCTTCAATCATTCCCATATCTACCAAGATTATGCATGATGTGTGCTTTTAATATTGGCTATACAACTTGTGGTTAATTCAAATGGTGATCAAGCATTAAAATCAACATACAAAGTCACAATTAAATCAGAGAATGAAACAAGAATTAAATGGATCAACTGAGCATTCTGAATTAACTACATGGCAATCTTGCTAGGCTACATCGAATCCCTAGAAAGAGATTAGTTACACTTCATGTTTACAGAATGTTTGACATAAAAATATACAACATGAGTGAACATAGAATTAAGGAGAAGGAACCCTTGAAGCAAAACTGATGTTGAAATCCCTTAAGAGTTGCCTTCCGTGTTGGTTCTCCAAGTGTGTTGTAAATGAAGTGGATCGGCTATGATTGAATGGTTTTCTGTAAAATGGGAGAGAAAATGGACAGAAAAATGGAGCAGCTATGTGTGTGAATGATCGAAAACTGAATCCCCAAAATAAGTGCTTTTTGCATAGTTTTATTAGGAGGGGAATGTGGCTGCCAACATAAAGAATGGAGCTGGAAAATGCATATGTGAGCTGGAATCGGTGGATTTCTGGGATGGTGGATGCACGGCACAAAGATAATATGCATGTGTGTGGTTTATTTAATTGAAGATGCATGTGCAATGTCTGCAACTAGGGAGTGGACAACCTGGAATTGGTTGTACCAAGCTGGAACAAGGGCTGACAAAGCACGGCATGGTGTGTGATGTTGGTGTAGAAGTGGCTGAATGGTTTAATTAATGGGAGTGGATGTTTTTGGTGCAAAAGGGAGCTGGAAAGGTAATGGAATGCACGGCCAGGTTGTGAACATGCATGTGAATGCATGTTTTGGTGTTAGAACCACATAATCAGACTTCAATGTTTTTGCCTTGTTTAGAATCACCCAATATGGTCGAATTTCACCACTTAACACTTCCACATCCTTTCCTGAAATTCCAGCAGCCAAATGTTTCCTAGATTCTTCATTTGGACTTCAAATTAACTCCCTAGAATCCTCTCCACGTTTGGAATAATGCTCAGCTATCAAAAGGAATATTTTTACTTCATTTACCTTCCCATTGATTCAAATACACACTTGGCTGCACACTAACACCAAATAATGTAAAATGCAACTAGTTTAATCCAAAAACATCACAAAGATGCCAAATAAGGAAGATATAAATGCATGCAAAATGAGACTTATCAACTCACCTTCTTCTTGTTGAATTCCACTTATCCTTTTTCGTAGGAGAATGACTCGAGAGGTTGGAAAAAACTTCTCTAAGAAAGCCCGTTTCATGCTCTCCCAAGATGTGACTGTTCCGGGAGCTAATTCATATAACCAATCTTTCGCCTTTTCCATAAGAGAAAAGGGGAAAGCCTTCATCTTCAATATACTCCCGTCCACGTTTACCGGAGTCATGCTTGAGCAAACGACTTCAAACTCCTTCAAGTGCTTGTTTGGATCTTCCATGGACAGCCCATGGTACTTCGGAATGTGATGTAACAAGCTTGACTTCAATTCGAACTCGGCAGTTTTGTCCTGAGCCGCCCTAGGGTACTGGATACATAGAGGTGCGGCATTATCCAATCCCGAAGCGAAAAGCTCCTTGATCGTTCGGTTGTCCGCTGCCATGTCTTCCACTTCCTCTTCAACTTCAGAAACGGACTCGGAACTTGCACTTGATTCACTAGGTTCCGGGTTCTTCCTCTTTCGTCTCAACTCACGCTCAAAATCGTCGTCAAAGTCTAAAATATGTTCTTGAACCGGATTAGATCTCCGAGTCATAAACAAGTACCTAAAACAAGAAACAAAATAACATAAGAATCTGATCTAATAAGAAAAACGAAAATAACAATCCAAGGGATTAGCAAAGTTGCTAATCCCCGGCAACGGCGCCAAAAATTTGATGTGAAATATATAAGCACTCAAATTAAACCCTCTTTTTATCAATTGTAGCAATATATGTAAGTAGGGATCGTTCTAGACCGGGGATTAGGAGGGATTGCAAAATCACTTGGAATTGACTCAAAAACGTAAAAACAAGTTTAAAACACTAAAATAGACTCAAAGAATGCAAAACTAAACTTTAAAACACCAAAACAAACCAAAAGACTCAAAACAGCACCAAAACACTCAAAACTGCCTTAAAACACAATCTGGGCAGTTTTGGACACTAAGCACCAAATTGGACGAATTTGGGTTTTAACTTGAATCAAAACACTTAAAAACACAAAGTAACACACTTACTAACTAATTTGACACTTTAAAACAAAGGGGGATTGGTTTTGGACGAATTTAAAACAAAACAAACTTTGTAATTAGAACAGATTGTAAAAACGAATTTGATTTAAATGGGTGAATGGAAGGCTAGCTAAGGGGTTCATCTCCACACATGTTATACTTGCATACAAAACGATTTCCAATTGCTTTTCAATAAACCATGAATTCTCAATGCCCCAAGTTAATTAGGTCCGCTTAAATTAACCTTCAGATTTTCCTAACGTTATTGAATTGGATGATTGCATACGACAACCCAAAACATTCCCCACAAGTCCCCTACATGATTGCATAATAGAGATACAAGCAAGAATCATTAAGTTCTATGAAAACCATAAGCATTGACGAAGCACTTGTTACTATGATTGCATGAAACTTATGCCAAGAATTTACTTAACGCGATTGAGATCATCAACCTTTACTATTTGTGAATATAATTCCATAACGATTAGGTGAAATTTCCTTATATCCTAGCATTCAATTTATGCATGATAATTAAGCGTGCACTCTCAACCAACACACACAACTTAATGTAATTCTCATAGATAAGTAAATTGAATTCACAACTTATGAAACGCAATTAGAAGTAATCAAATCATAACACAAGCATAAACATGTATTTCGAATCCCCCCCTAGCCAAGGGGGGGGGTTTAGTTCCTCATACGCACAAAACAAAGAGAATTGAATTTAAACATTGAAATCAAAGGAAAAGAAACACCTAGAAATTCCAGCGACGCGAACTTGAATTGCATGAACTTCCGAGCTTCCTTCTCCTCCTCCTTGGTGCGGCAAAGGATTTTAGGGACAGGTTGGGACTTTAGGTGTATGGATGCATGGTTATAGATGGATGTAGTAGTGTTTAGGGGATGGGGATGGTGCGGCAAAGGTGTGGAGAGGTGCTTGGACGAATTTCTGACTTTGTGGAATGAATGAATGTGTATGAGAGGTGATGTGAATGAATGGGTGCGGCACCATGTATTTATAGGGTCCTAAAAGTCTAGCAAATCAGATTAGGATTTGGAGGATTAAATCCCATCAGGAAAGGGCTTAAAACAATCAGATTTTGGGTAGGAAAGGTCCTCCTAGGTGCGGCAGGAATGGATTAGAGGGATAAGGCTTCTAGATGGCCTTGCAAGGCAAGGAAATCAGTTTTCTAGAAGGCCTAGGGTGCGGCATTAGAGGATAGGGCAGATTTGGGCTTCTAGAAACCTTCTAATGCAAGGAAAACTCACGGCAAGGATGGATAAGGTTTCTAGAACAAGGATGAGGTATCCTACATGGATAAGGTGCCCTAAATGGATAAGGATTCCTCATTGCACTTGGAAACTTTGCCTATTAGGATTAGGAAACCTTGTTTGTTGTCATTCCTTCTTCATCTTGGACTCCTTTTCCTTCTTGGACTTGGAAAACTTCTTTCTTGCTTCACTCGAGACCATTTGGATTTTGACTTTCCTACATCAAGTAGGAAACCTTGTTTGAGTAGGAATCTTCATCTTCAAGGAATCCTAATTCAACTAGGAAACCCATTTTGACTAGGAATCCTAATTCAACTAGGATTCCATCTTCACTTAGGCGCTTTCCTACTTCGACTAGGAAACCTTGTTCAAGTAGGAAACATCATCTTCAAATCTTCAATTTCGTCCATCCTCTTGGCTCCAAGCATATGACATCCATTCCAAGCTTAACTTTGCTCCAAAAGGCTCCAAAATGCATCCTTTTTCATATTTTGCCCTTAGAACCGGAAAACACATAAAACTAGCTTAAAAGACTATTTTACTAAGCAAAAACACTATAAATGTATAAGAACAAGCTCAACTAAGGCGCATAAATATGCTCCTATCAGTTACTATGATGAGCATGAAACTCTTGCCAAGAATTTATTTAACGCGATCGTTTATAAGCGACCTCCACTACTTGTGAATATAAGTTTGTAACTATTAGGTGAAACTCCCTTATACTCTAGCATCATATTCATGCATGCAAACTAAGTGTGGACTCTTAATAAACATACATGAATAAGTTATCAATCAAGCAGTTAAACAAATTGAATTCACAACTTATGAAATCACAACTGAAGGTAATCAAATCATATTGCAAGCATGAACATGGTTTCAAATTCCCCCCAAGCTAAGGGGGGTTTAGTTCCTCATACTCACAAAGCAAAGATAAACAAATTTAGACATTGAAAACAAAAGAATGAAAACACCTAAAAACGCTCTAACAATCCAACTTGAATGGCAAGCACGTCCAAGGGTCCTCATTCTTCTCTTTCTTGCGGCACAAGGTGTGGTTTGATGGATGAGTGGTAAATTATGGTGGTGGATGGATATAGGTGAGTTATGGTGAAGGGTGGATCGGTGGATTGTGTTCTCACCCAAGGAAGGAAAGTGTAAGTGTATAGAGTTGTGAGATGTGAATGTAGTGTCTTTGGATGGATCTTTCCTCCTCCCCCTTGTTATGGTGAAGGGTGGATGTATTTATAGGCGAGGGAGAGGACCACCATCTAATTAAGGTGGTAGTGGTGTATGTTGTGGTAATGAGTGGATGTAATGGGTGTAGTGGGTGAGTGTTTGGTAATGAGTGGATGTAATGGGTGTATTGGAAGGATGTTTGGTAATGAGTGGATGTAATGGGTGTAGTGGATGAGTGTTTGGTAATGAGTGGATGTAATGGGTGTAGTGGATGGATGTTTGGTAATGAGTATATGTAATGGGTGTAGTGGGTGGATGTTTGGTAATGAGTGGGTGTAATGAGTGTAGTGGATGGATGTTTGGTAATGAGTGGATGTAATAGGTGTAGTGGATGAGTGTTTGGTAATGAGTGGATGTAATGGGTGTAGTGCATGAGTGTTTGTAGTTGTAGGTCAACACACTTGCACACACACATGTTGATTTCTAGCCTTCTAATCTTCAAAAACGTCCATCCTCATGTCTCCATTCTTGCACTATCCAATCTTGGCCCAAAAATGCTCCTAAGTGCTCCAAAGAGCACTTTGTTGTCAACTTTGTTATTTGAACCTACAAACACACGAAAATAGTTTAAAGTACTAAAATAACTAGAATTAAACTAAGTAAATGCCATGAAACAAGCTCACTAAGTTGCATAAATATGCTCCTATCAAATTCCCCCACACTTAGCTTTTGCTAGTCCCTTGAGCAAAACAAAAGAAACAAAATGAAACAAAACAAACAAAACATAACCTAACCTTCCAACATTTGCCTCAGGGATTTCCAATGCACATGACATGTTACAAATCATCATTCCCACAGATTTTGGTTATCTTCACACTTGAGCACCAACTTAATCACAGTCACTACTTACTAGTTCACAATTTACCAATTAAAACAATGTTTTGAATGTAGTAACATGCCTTAGAGAATTTGCTCAATTCCTTACAAGATACTCTCTATTTTCACACACATTTTCTGACTACACACCCTACACTAGTATATGTGAGAAGATTAATGTAAACACGAAAGACTAGGACTCACATATGTTATAACAAAGAAAGCAATTTTCTGGAGTTATTAAGCATGTTTAGATATGATCTCATGAATGGAATGCTACTACTTAGATGCGAGAACCAGTGACACCATATGCTTATACCAATTTCAAACTCCACAAATTGAAACATACAACACTCAAGATTGAAGTCAAGGGTTGTAACAGGGCTTGGGGGTAATGGCTAATAAAGAAAGCATAGGAATAACAAACGTTCTTAAAGCGATAGCAAGCAAAACAATGAAATAGACACTTGGAATTCACTTTAGAATGCAGAATCAACTTTTAAATACAAAGGGAAGATTCATGCAACACTTAGGGCCGAATTCAATGTTTTGGACCCTTTTTTTAACAAACTTTTTTCTTTTCACTCTTTTTTTTTTCTTTTCTACCCGTGCCTTATTAAGGACTTTGGCACACACACACACACACAAGAATCACTTCCCCCACACTTGCTTTCTGCAATACATTGATAAAAAAAGAGTTCATTTTAAGTCATGCTTTACTATGCTTCAAGAACAAGGGTATGGATGGTCCTAAAACTAGGCTAGGTAAGGATAGTGTGGATTAACAAAGAACATAGGCTTAACAAGGCTCAACGGGGTTAAACTTAAACACATAATGAAATAGGGGCACGGCAATTTGACTTTGGTGGTCACTACACAACTTCATCTTGAAAATGTGTTATGCAAATCAATAGCATGCTTTGAATGAAATAGGCATGAGTTCTAGCATTTGGAACTAAATGATGAAACGCCTTCTAAGTAGCAACCAAGCAAAGAATAATGAGATCATGCAACGACTTTAGAAAACAATGATGCACAGATTATTAACTCTCCAAATAAACATTTAGGCTCAAGTTTCACAAGGTTGTAGCGTACATTTGAGTTCCTTCTTTCAAGCATGTTACAAAACTGATGATTGCATGTGAATTCATAAATTATAACCACAACCAAGCATACACCAAAGAGTAAATCAAATTTTTATCCAAGTTTATAACTCTCTTTAACAGTCATGTAATTAAAAACCAAATCCTCATTATTGTGTTGGAAGGTACCCTAAGACACAGATAAACATACAAAAACAATTCTTTTGGGGTTTTTCAAAACAATTTTTCAAATTTTTATGAGATTTTTGGATTTTTATGTCAAAACACACTGAAACACTCCAAAACAGCTTAAAAACACTTAAAACAGAAAGGAACAACACTAGAAGTAATGGGTGATAAACTCCTACGAATTTCATGCAAAACAATCCCCCCCCCCCCCACACACTTAAATCAAACATTGTCCTCAATGTTTCAAGCATAAACTCACACAAAAAACAAGCAAACAAACAAACAACGAATAAACATGACAAGTATGGCAAAGTAAAAACCAGACAGAGTAGAGTTTAAGAACGTAAATATGGTTTTGGAGATATATGATCTTCTTGTCTTTCCACAGCTTTGATCTCGAACTGGTTTGGAATTCTGAGCGAGGAATATGAGAGTTCCTTGGTTTCAATTCAGACTCCTTCTGCTGGGTTGATTTGATTGTGTAGTCTGCATTCTTCTCTGCTTGTTTCTTCTGCACGGTAGGTAGGCACGAGGTAGAGGTGTTGGTCTGTTTCTTTCTTCAATCTTTCCAAGTGCTCACCTCTTGCTTTCTTTCTCCTTGTCCTTAGCTGAGGATGAATTAGAAAATTGTCTCCACATGCTTCGATGTAACATTTTCAGTTCCCTTATCTGTTCCCCAGGCAGATGTGGTAGACGAAGATGAAGCATAAAATGTTGAAGATGAGTACTCGAGAGCAAGGCTAGGTAAGCAATCAGGAAAGTGTTCCGGGCAGTCGGTTCCAGATCGGAAGATTGATACCAAGTGCTGGCTGATTGCTCTTTTTCTCCTTGTCCCGAAACAACGACAAGGAGAAGGACAGGGAGAAAACATGATATAAGATACTCTTGCTTTCAACCTTCATGATATGAAATACTTTTGCTTTGGATGAGTTGTTTGCAGAGGTACCCCAAGGAATAAGGAACATTGAGTTACTCGAGAGGGTTTGTTAGAAAGGCATTCTGGGAGAAGAAGAAGGGTTATATATGTCTGCCTTGCAATGGAGGGTGAAGGGTGACATTTATTGGAATTAAAAACCGGTACTATTCTTTCACTCTTGTCAACAACCGTTGGATGATTTAATAGTAAACTTCACGTGCTTTCTACTTCACAAGAGATCTTCGACAGATTGCCCGTAATTTCCGCAAGGCTGAGTGTGCATGTGACAGGTGTTGACACGTCTGGAAAATCAAGTGCCTCTTCGATATCTGGAATCGACACTTCGACAAACCGCCCATGATTTCCGCAAAGCTGACTCTGCATGTGACAGATGCTGATACGTCTGGAAAAGCAGATGCCTCTCCGATATCTGGAATTGGTGCTTCGACAAACTGCCCATGATTTTCGCAAAGCTGACTCTGCATGTGACAGATGTTGATACGTCTGGAAAAACAGATGCCTCTTCGATATCTGGAATCGGCGCTTCGACAAATTGCCTGTGATTTCTGCAAAGTTGACTTGGCATGTGATAGATGCTGACACGTCTGGAAAAGCAGATGCCTCTCCGAAACCTGAGCTTGCCTCTTCGATCGTTAAAATCCCGTCGAGTGCAGAGGTTGCATGTGACAAGTGCGGACAAATCTGGAAAAAAAGATTGGTCGTGGTTTCTGAGCAAGCCTAGCTTTTGAGAAAGCTAGCACCTCTTCGATTTTTAAGTTGGCCTCTTCGATTTCTGAGCTCGCCTCTTCGATCTTTGAAATCCCGTCGAGTGCTGATTTTTATAGAGGTACGCAGGACGTTCAAAGCACACTTGAATTTCTGCCTGTAGAAATGATGTGAAAATTATGTTGACACACAAATTAAACCCTATTTGTGACAATTGTAGTAATGATGTAAGTAGGGATCGTTCCAACCGGGGATTAACTAGGGGTGCTTGACACACCCCGTCCCGAAGGAGGGCATGCTGGCCGTCACGTGAGAGTGACGTAACCATTTGCACAGTACGGAAGCTTTAAGATACAATTTAAATTGATACACCCGAAGGTGAGTCCTAATTTTGTCCAATCTGTCAGAACACCGTCGAATTCCTCGTAGTCACCACACCTTTGTGATTCCTGAACCTGGAGGGGCGCAAAACCAAAATTGAGTGGGTCAGTAAAACAATTCTTTTCCAAATCCAAACATTTCTCAAAACGTTGTAACCCCTCTCCGTAAAACCTGTATACTTTCCCAGAAATGTAAAATATAAATATACATATATATTCTCAAAACTTCATTTTTACTATCTCAACATTATCTCGTTATCAATCATGCCATGCCATGTCATCTCAACATTTCTCATATTAATTATGCCATGCCACATCATCTCAACAGTAATAAGGTATGAATGCATCAACATAATCATATAAGGTGCAAGAAAGTAATCAACCGTAGGCCCTCTAATAGCCCTGTACGGTTGAACCTAGAGCTCAAAATCTATCATTATCACTCTACCGGAGTCACCTCTGTGACCCGTCCGGCCTTCTGCACACAAGTTACGCTCTAGTGCTTCTCATAAATCATCTGTGCACATAATCTAAGGTCACCCACCAGTCGGAATCTCACTAACACTCTCGCGACTGGTCTGTCGTACCCACTCCGCGTGGACTGTACGACTAGCATCTACTTGGATCCAAGGCGAGCGTGCGATGCGGTGAATACTATAAGCACTAAACCATGGTGCAGGATTTGAGCTCAATATATATCAACATCATCATAACAGTATTTAAATAATCACCTGATACTCACCTGTGCGTCCACCGCACCATTTCATACATATGCATCATAAATCAATTCTTACATGTGCGTCCACCGCACCAATTCATACATATGCATCATATATTAATTCATGCATGGCATTTCAACTCACATTTCTATATACTTTTCATATCAATTCTATGCATGGTATTTCACTTCCCGTTTTTCCACATAACTCATATGCATTTCATTTTAAACATATTTTCATTTCAATTCAATTTCTGGGAAACATCAAGTATATATATATATACGGAAAACAAAACTGCCCACTCACCTGGAGTTCGTCCAACAACTCCCTAGCACCACACATCAAGGCGTCACGACGATCGCCGCCTAGAATAGTAATCAAATCCAACCTCAGAATTCATATCGATAGAATATTTAACTTATATAAAATACGTCACTACGTAGTTCGATCCGGAAGATCTGCCACTCAGATTTTAAATCCATAACTTCCAGAGGTCCACAATATACCTCTAGGACAACATCCTAAAATTTCATTACCATCCAACGGTTGGATTTCCGTCAATTTCCAAAACTAAGTGACGGTTAACATTTTATATTATGGACTTACAATTCCAATTCCGGAAGATCCGTAACTCGGATTCCCAATCCGTAAGTTCCAATAATCCTCAAATATTACGTATTATAACGTATCAAAGTTTGGTGATGATCCAACGGTCAGATCATCAATTCACATTTTCACCTAAATGTGAAAACTATAAAACGTTATTTGAACACCTAACCAACAATCTTCAATAACTTTCTCATACGGTGTTCAATTTAGGTATATGAATATACCACAGTGATCTACTCGACGTCACGGACGTCGACATATTTTTAAAATAATTTTATTTTTATTTTTTATTTTTTACTGTAGCACCTTCTTCTTCCTTGGGTCGCCGGACTGGTTTTTCCGGCGGCCGTTTTCTGGGCAGTTTTTCAAATTGCCATAACTTTGTCATTTCTCAACGAAATCAAGTGATTCAAAAACGAAAGTTGTAGCCCTTGAAGATACAAAGATAATGGTACCTTGCAAAACACCTAGTTCGCCGTGGTTTGGCCGGAAACTGCCTCGAAAGCCTCGGAGGTCGCCGGAAACTGGGTATTTTTCAAATGAGTATAACTTCTTCAATACTCAACGAAATTGAGTGAAACAAAAAGGAAAGTTGTAGTACTTGACGAGACGAAGAGATTTATACCTACCTCGACGCCTAACTCGCCGGGGATTCGCCGTAAAACGCCTCGAAAGCTCCGGCCAAACTTTGAACTTGTCGATCTCCGTGTTCTTATGTCCAAAAACTTCCAACGAAGCACTCCGAGCTTCCTTGGGACATCCTAAAGCTCACTATGAGCTTGGTTTGGCCTAAAACACAACCAATTCAAAGCTCATGAACAGTACACATTCACGGCAACTTTAGAAACTAGGGTTTTTCGAAATGAAACTTACCTGAAAATGGTACCTACGTGATCGTGAAGTCCTCAGGGTTGCAATGGTGGTCTTAACTTGGACGTTCGTGGAGATTTGATTGTGGTTTGTGTGTGAGTCCGTATGTTAGAGAGTAAGAGAGAGAGAGTGAAAATCTGAAATGGAAGAAGAAGAGAGAGAAGGAAAGGTTACGGAAAATGGGGAGGAAATTAGGGTATAGGACCCTACCTAAAGTCCAACACAACAATAGCTTAGAAATTTTAGGTAAAACAAACACCAAAATTACGCACCTTAATCCCGTTTAAGGGCGTTTTTGTAATTTCACGTCCTCGGAATTAAAAATTCCGGGACGGGCTGTGACAATCTCCCCTCCTTATAGAATTTCGTCCCCGAAATTCCAGCAACCAACTAAATCATCTACACTCCAACAATAGCTTCGGGTAAATCTTTCTCATCCGATTCTCTTTCTCCCACATACTTTTCTACTGAATGATTTCCTTCACAAAGCTTTTACTACTTACTCTGTCTTAATTCTTAGGACCTTCTTTTTCCAATCCAAAGTCGACATTAGTTCCTCACCAATCAGATCCGGCTTAATTCTCAATAGTTGCACCAAAGTCCCATGTAACGACTCTGCCACTTAGTGACAACGCATCGAACACAAAATACATTATGTGCCTTAGCCAATTCTGAAGGCATCACAAACTTGTATGCAACTTTATTGATTCCTTTAGTGATAAAAAAAATGGTCTGATGTGTCTAAATCTTATCTTGTCTCTTTTCCAATTCTCTTCATTTCTGTTCGTGGTGAATTTTCCAAAAATATCAAACCATTTACCTTACACACTCGATTAGTGGCATATCCATCTGTTGATCTCTTTTGCCATTCCTGGTTACTTCAGGTTAACTTAATCACCTGAATACTTTGAGAAGACTCATCCATAGTCTCAGGGTCTACTAAAACTCTTTCTCGATCGAATCTTTCTCTACCCAGAAACATTCCATTCACAAGTCATCAAAAACCGACTCACGTGACACATTTCATGGTCCTTATGGCGTTACTTCGGAAACTGCACAACCAACATACTTAAGGAACTTAGCAGTTCCGTAATCCAATTCTCTTTTCCATAAAACAAATAAGTAGTGTTGCACTGTCTGGGAAAGGTTGTTACTCAACACTGGAGTAAATGCACTAACTTGTTACTTAACAAGTATAACTTCTTCTCGATCTTCCATTCTTAATTTTTCTTCCGTTGGTTTTCAATCCACAAAATGATACTCTTGGCAAACGTGCCAGATATTAATCTTACTGTAGTCTTCTCACCAAGTGCTTCAGCTAGAACAAGCTTTACGATCACCCTGATCGTACAATCGTGTTCATTAAGCAATACAATTCACTTTCGCTGCCTCATATCAAAATCCTTCCAAGTAATGGATATTGAAGACTTTTTGGATTCGTAAAAAAAAATCTTGCATTCCCACTAAAATATAATGTCTCCATAACTTCACAGCAAGAATGGTAATCGTGACTTCCAAATCACCAGTAGGGTAATTCATCTTATGAGATTCCATTTATCGTGAAACGTATGCAATCACCGTAACATTTGCATCAACATGCCTCCAATACCATTCAAGAAACATCACTAAAAATTTATGATTACCACTATTCTCTGGGATTACTAAAATACGTGCATGAGTGAGGAAATACTTCAGTTGTTGAATCCTTTGCTCACAATTTCCTTCCCACTCATACATAACCTCCTTTCTCAACAGTCTCGTTAATGACAAAGCAATGACTAAAAATTCTTTCACAACCATCCAAAATAGCCTGGTAAGCTAAGAAATTCCAAATCTCAATTACGACTCGTGGTTGTTCCAAATTTTAATTTCTGTTACCTTTTAAGGATTCACTTGAATACCTTAAGAATATATAACATATCCCAGAAATGCTGCTTGATTCATCCAACATGAGTATTTGCTAAACTTAGCATACAACCAACGTTCTCTCAATCTTTGCTTCATTGACTTAATACGTTTACATACTCTGCTCTGGCTCAGAATATGCCAGAATATCTTCAATGGAAATGATATCAATTTATCAAGGCATTATTGGAATACTTCATCCAATAACTCATAAAACAGCATGAGTATCCATATAGCATCACCAAACTTCATAAAAACTATAACAAGTCCAGAAAACCATCTTATGATCAACGTCACTTATAATATTCAATTGGTAGTAACCAGATCTCAATTCAATCTTTGAATCTTCGCAATTACTTTTGAGCTGGTTAAATAAACATCAGTACATCACCATGGATAACGGTTCTCAATCGTTACCCGACTCCATTATCTATAATCAAGGAATAGTCTTTAAAGTCCATTTTCTTTCTCACCAACAAACTGGTGCTCCTCAACAGTGTTGTACTAGGTTGAATAAAACTTTTATCAACCAATTCTCTCAACTGAATTTCCAATTCCCTTAACTCATCATGAACCAATCTTTAACATAAATTTATACCTGGCAACAAATCAATAATGAACCTCATATCTCTGCCTGAAGACAATCCAGGTATACTTTCAGAGAAGACATCAAGAAAAGTCTAACCCTTTCGACATTATTCACACTACTCCAAACAACATCATTTAGCACCACATGAGCTAAGTATTTTTGACAGCCTTTCAAAACAATCTCTTTGCTTTCACAGCATAAATAATGGCTGAACTCACTTCACTTTGCATACTTACAAAAGTAATCTCTGGTCATCCAGATCGATGGAAAGTACTGGTTTCCCTTAACATTCCGTCTTGTCACAATTATAACCAACCAATCTAATGGAAATAATTTAACCGACACAATACATACTCTATTACTACTAAGCATTCTGAATAAGTACAATACTAACATAAAATAATCTACCGGTTTACTTACTTAACGAATCCACGAATGAGTTATTAATATTACGGTCTGCAGCCCGCAATACTGATAAATCATCGTTGTCTCGATAAGTAGGCAACCACTCACAAAGATATAACATTACTATTTTGTCACTCAATGCAAAATACATACACTCGTCTCAACTACATTTATTTACTACTCTCTAGGTAATAACATACATAATAAGAAATATATCAGCCGAAGTCAACTAGAATGACCAATACGGCTGATTCAACTCTTATCTCAATAATACGTCGGCCGGATCCACTCCGCGTGGTCGGTACGGCCGAGCCTATAACTCACCAATTTCTCATGTGTCAATATAATCCACTTCTCATAGTCTGTACGACTGAACATATAACTCATCAAATCTCTTTGTACTCACGGTCAATCCGACCAAACTACTAAATTCATAAACTTGTTGAATCAACACTATGATATCATGGAAAATTGTTGAGTACAACTGATTCTAGGGACGATTCACAACTCTGTGTCCCTTCTGTTCACATAAACACATTCATTAATTTCACATTTCCCAAAGTGTTAATTTTGTACCTGCTGCACAAAGTACATTTCCTTTACTCGAGACACCTTGTCTCAAATATCTGGGATTACCAGTATATCCATCACTTTTACTCTGACCAGCGACATTAAAACCTCAGCTGGAAGAATTAACTCTAGCTTCACTTCTTTCGAAGCTCTGAATCCTTCGATATTCTTGATATGACGAATCATTAACTTTATTGTCTTCTTTTAATTCCCATTCTTTTCTTATTATTCTTTATTCTCGTTGCTCATGTTCTCAGAGTCCTCAAGGCTCAACAACATCTAGCATACTCCTGATAAGAACTACAATGGATAGTGGTCACCCAAAATACCACTTCCCTTTTTGCCACCCAGCTTAAAACAACATAACACCTCCACCAAATTAACAACAATATCGGGATGGAACGAGGCAAGTCTGAAAACTTTCTATAATATCCCTCGATCATCACCTTCCTTGTCTCATATTTGTAAACTCTTGTTTACTACCATCAATAAATGCCGGAGGGATAAACTTTTCCTTAAAAAATTTTAAATCGGCTGATTCCTCTGGTGACAACAATTAACATTCCTGTTTCCACCAGGATGCAAATTCATACCCAAAACCAGGTAGTCGTCTCGACCCACCTGTCAGAAGGAAATTTCCTTTGACTTGCATAATCTGAAACATCTTTTCCAATTGGTTAAACCGTCACTCCGCTCCATCAGGTTCATCATTTCATAAGGTGATTCAAATTCAACTCATAACCCGTCTTAAAATGTCCATTTTGATAATATACTGAATCACCATAATAATAGTTTCCCCCAAACCGCTAAATCAGGGAGACTAAATTCCTCTAACTACGTGGTTTGCTACGAGGCGGTGTAGTTCTGACAGAATTCACTATAAACTTCTCAAGATGTCCAAGATTGCAACCATGCTCTGATACCAACTGACACACCCCGTCCCGAAGGAGGGCATGCTGGCCGTCACGTGAGAGTGACGTAACCATTTGCACAGTACGGAAGCTTTAAGATACAATTTAAATTGATACACCCGAAGGTGAGTCCTAATTTTGTCCAATCTGTCAGAACACCGTCGAATTCCTCGTAGTCACCACACCTTTGTGATTCCTGAACCTGGAGGGGCGCAAAACCAAAATTGAGTGGGTCAGTAAAACAATTCTTTTCCAAATCCAAACATTTCTCAAAACGTTGTAACCCCTCTCCGTAAAACCTGTATACTTTCCCAGAAATGTAAAATATAAATATACATATATATTCTCAAAACTTCATTTTTACTATCTCAACATTATCTCGTTATCAATCATGCCATGCCATGTCATCTCAACATTTCTCATATTAATTATGCCATGCCACATCATCTCAACAGTAATAAGGTATGAATGCATCAACATAATCATATAAGGTGCAAGAAAGTAATCAACCGTAGGCCCTCTAATAGCCCTGTACGGTTGAACCTAGAGCTCAAAATCTATCATTATCACTCTACCGGAGTCACCTCTGTGACCCGTCCGGCCTTCTGCACACAAGTTACGCTCTAGTGCTTCTCATAAATCATCTGTGCACATAATCTAAGGTCACCCACCAGTCGGAATCTCACTAACACTCTCGCGACTGGTCTGTCGTACCCACTCCGCGTGGACTGTACGACTAGCATCTACTTGGATCCAAGGCGAGCGTGCGATGCGGTGAATACTATAAGCACTAAACCATGGTGCAGGATTTGAGCTCAATATATATCAACATCATCATAACAGTATTTAAATAATCACCTGATACTCACCTGTGCGTCCACCGCACCATTTCATACATATGCATCATAAATCAATTCTTACATGTGCGTCCACCGCACCAATTCATACATATGCATCATATATTAATTCATGCATGGCATTTCAACTCACATTTCTATATACTTTTCATATCAATTCTATGCATGGTATTTCACTTCCCGTTTTTCCACATAACTCATATGCATTTCATTTTAAACATATTTTCATTTCAATTCAATTTCTGGGAAACGTCAAGTATATATATATATATACGGAAAACAAAACTGCCCACTCACCTGGAGTTCGTCCAACAACTCCCTAGCACCACACATCAAGGCGTCACGACGATCGCCGCCTAGAATAGTAATCAAATCCAACCTCAGAATTCATATCGATAGAATATTTAACTTATATAAAATACGTCACTACGTAGTTCGATCCGGAAGATCTGCCACTCAGATTTTAAATCCATAACTTCCAGAGGTCCACAATATACCTCTAGGACAACATCCTAAAATTTCATTACCATCCAACGGTTGGATTTCCGTCAATTTCCAAAACTAAGTGACGGTTAACATTTTATATTATGGACTTACAATTCCAATTCCGGAAGATCCGTAACTCGGATTCCCAATCCGTAAGTTCCAATAATCCTCAAATATTACGTATTATAACGTATCAAAGTTTGGTGATGATCCAACGGTCGGATCATCAATTCACATTTTCACCTAAATGTGAAAACTATAAAACGTTATTTGAACACCTAACCAACAATCTTCAATAACTTTCTCATACGGTGTTCAATTTAGGTATATGAATATACCACAGTGATCTACTCGACGTCACGGACGTCGACATATTTTTAAAATAATTTTATTTTTATTTTTTATTTTTTACTGTAGCACCTTCTTCTTCCTTGGGTCGCCGGACTGGTTTTTCCGGCGGCCGTTTTCTGGGCAGTTTTTCAAATTGCCATAACTTTGTCATTTCTCAACGAAATCAAGTGATTCAAAAACGAAAGTTGTAGCCCTTGAAGATACAAAGATAATGGTACCTTGCAAAACACCTAGTTCGCCGTGGTTTGGCCGGAAACTGCCTCGAAAGCCTCGGAGGTCGCCGGAAACTGGGTATTTTTCAAATGAGTATAACTTCTTCAATACTCAACGAAATTGAGTGAAACAAAAAGGAAAGTTGTAGTAATTGACGAGACGAAGAGATTTATACCTACCTCGACTCCTAACTCGCCGGGGATTCGCCGTAAAACGCCTCGAAAGCTCCGGCCAAGCTTTGAACTTGTCGATCTCCGTGTTCTTACGTCCAAAAACTTCCAACGAAGCACTCCGAGCTTCCTTGGGACATCCTAAAGCTCACTATGAGCTTGGTTTGGCCTAAAACACAACCAATTCAAAGCTCATGAACAGTACACATTCACGGCAACTTTAGAAACTAGGGTTTTTCGAAATGAAACTTACCTGAAAATGGTACCTACGTGATCGTGAAGTCCTCAGGGTTGCAATGGTGGTCTTAACTTGGACGTTCGTGGAGATTTGATTGTGGTTTGTGTGTGAGTCCGTATGTTAGAGAGTAAGAGAGAGAGAGTGAAAATCTGAAATGGAAGAAGAAGAGAGAGAAGGAAAGGTTACGGAAAATGGGGAGGAAATTAGGGTATAGGACCCTACCTAAAGTCCAACACAACAATAGCTTAGAAATTTTAGGTAAAACAAACACCAAAATTACGCACCTTAATCCCGTTTAAGGGCGTTTTTGTAATTTCACGTCCTCGGAATTAAAAATTCCGGGACGGGCTGTGACAGTGCTAATCTAATATAAATTGATTTAAAAACACAAAAACTAAACTTAAAGATTCTAACAAGACTACTATGACTCAAAACAGATTTGAAACACTCAAAACTGCCTAAAACAATCAAATTGACTCAAAAAGAAACTAGAACTTGATTTGGACGAATTTGAAAGTGTTTATGACTCCAAATGCTTAAAAACACAAAATAAAACAGATTTGAATGACTAAGACTCAACAAAATATGGGGGGATTGTGTTTGGATGAAATTAAATTAAATGGGCAGATTGTAAAGAAAACAGATTGTATGACAAAATTGTGATGAATCAATGGATGATGGAATAGCTAAGGGGTTCTTCTCCACATATGAAATATATGCAACGTAAATCAATTTCCAGTTATCAATTTAATAAGTTATGAACCTCGACACTCCAAGTTAATTAGGTCCGCTTAAATTAACCTTCAGATTTCCCTAGAATCATTGAATTGGATGAATATGCATCGCAAACAAATTATTCCTAACAGGTTCTCTATATGAACAGCATGATAAAGAAACAAGTTAGAATCATTACGTTCTTTGGAAATCATAAGCATTGACAAGGCATTTGTAACTATGAAAAGCATGATACTCTTGCCAGGAATCTACTTAACACGATCGTGACTAGCGACCTTCACTACTTGCGAATATAAATTCATAACGATTAGGTGAAACAAACTTATATCCTAGCACCAAATTCAAGCATGCAAATTAAGCGTGCACTCTCAATCAACATACAAGAATAAGTTCTAAATCAAACGGTTAAGCATATTGTATTCACGACTTATGCAACGATAACTGGAAGTAATCAACTTATTTCACATATATAATCATGGTTTTGAATACACCCTTAGCCAAAACGAATTTAGCCAATCATACTTAAAGCAAAACAAAGATTACATGAATTTGACATTGAAATATAAGATAGAATACACCTAAAATTGTTCAACAACTCAGAATGAAGAGCCAAACAATTGAGTGAATCTGTCCCTTTTCCTTGCTTGCGGCAGATTGGGTGTTGATGGTTTCTGGGCTGTTTTGATGATGTAGACTGGATTTTGGGGGGTGTAGAGGCACGGCAAGGGGTGAAGGGTGAGTGTGGAAGAGTGTTTGATGGTTGGAAGGTGGCGGAGAACTCGGCAAAGAGGGTGGAAGAAGGTGGAGCGGCTGCTTGTATTTTTTGGGCGCTAGAATGGTGTTTCTGCGTGAATGGTCAGTGTATCGGGATGTTTGTGGCTGCAAAAGAGAGTTTATTTAAAGGATTTCAGGAATTAAAACCCTAGGTTATTTAGGTAATCAGAAATTAAGTTTAAGGCTTCTAGAAATAGGAAACAAAATCAGAAACTTAAGGGAAATTGACTAAGGGGTGCGGCTAAGGTATGAAACACAAAAGGAATGTGTTTTAATTCAGAAAATAGGAAAGAATCACTCTCCCTTGCACGGCAAGGAAGAGGAAAGGTCAAGGGATGCGGCTGTGATGTAGGAAAGGTTTAGGGAAAGGTTTAAATGTCCTAAAACTGAAGGGAAAGGGTTCCCTTGCATGGCAAGGAAGATGGAATTGTGGAAAAGGCATGTGAGGTGCGGCATTGATGTAAACCATGCAAGAAATGTGTGCTTGATGTCCTAGAATACTTAGAAGACCTTCAAAGTTGATAACACTTAGGGACACTTAGGAAAGGTCAAACCAAAGTAGGAAATCTTGGCTTAACTTTCCTACTTCAAGTAGGAATCCTTGTTGGAGTTGGAATCCTTGTTCTTCTAGGAATCCTCATGTGATTAGGAATCCATCTTCAATTAGGAATCCTTCATCGATTAGGAATCCTTCGTTGATTAGGAATCCTTCATTGATTAGGAAACCTAATTTCTTCAAGTCTTCAATTTATCCACTCCTTTTTGCTCCAAAAGGCTCCAAATTACATCATTTTGCACACTTTGGCCTTAGAATCTGAAAACACACAAAAGTGACTTTAAACACTAAAATAACTAAAGAAACACAACGTAAAAGCATGAGAACAAGCCAATTAAGTCGCATAAATATGCTCCTATCATTAGGATGGATGGGGGTGATAGGAGCTGTTTATGCGACTTAATTGGCTTGTTCTCGTGCATTTACGTTGTGTTTCCTTAGTTATTTTAGTGTTTAAAGTCACTTTTGTGTGTTTTCAGATTCTAAGGCCAAAAGATGCATTTTGGAGCCTTTTGGAGCAAAATTGGGCTTGGAATGATTATCACATGCTTGGAGCAAAAGGATGGACGAAATTGAAGACCAAAACATGCAAGGAATCAGCCAAAGAGAGGACGAAAAATTAATTCAAATCAAGGAAGGAAAAGGAATCCAAGAAGAAGAGGGATTGACTAAGTCCAAATTGCCTAATTTGGTCTTAACTTTCCTATTTCCAATCCATTCAATTTCCAGCAGCAAGGAGGCTTCCTAAATAATTTAGGACACTTAAATATAGCTCCTAGAAATCCTAATACCTGCCTAGGAAGTTGCTGCACCCAACCCTCCAACTTACCTTTATTGCCGCACCAAATCTACATGGAAATCACATTCCCTTTATTTTCTAGTCTTTGCCGCACATCACCTTACCTTTCTCCTTTTAATTCTGATTTCTTACCTTTTCTTGGACGATTTGGAGATTTAAACTTAGCCAATTTCAGTCCCAAACCGTGCCATACCCTTTCCTATACATATATGTTATTGCCGCATCCCCCTTGGCACTTTCCGTTAAGTTTTTTATTTGATTTCCTATTTCTAGAAGCTTTTGACTTAATTTCTGTTTACCTAAATAACCTAGGGTTTTAATTCCTGAAATCCCTTTAAATAAACTTCCTTTTGGCAGCCACAAACATCCCGAATCAATCCCATTCACGCCAGAAACCAGCCACCACTCCTAGACGCGTCCATCCTTCACCACTCTCAATAGTTTCTGCCCAAAAACACTCCTAGCCGCACCATACATCCATCCTAAACACCATTCCACCCTTCTACACCATCCATAACCCCCCAAACCCAATCCATACACTCACCCACTTGTGTGCCGCAGCAAGAAGGAAGAAGGAAGGATCCTTGGATGTTCAAGCTTCATTGTTGGTGCATTCTAGGTGTAATTCGTTTTATGATTTAATTGTGTAATTTCTTTTTGATAGGAGCATATTTATGCGACTTAATTGGCTTGTTCTCGTGCATTTATGTTATGTTTCGTTAGCTATTTTAGTGTTTAAAGTTACTTTTGTGTGTTTTCAGATTCCAAAGCCGAAGTGTGCAAAATGATGTAATTTGGAGCCTTTTGGAGCAAAAGGAATGGATGAATTGAAGACTTGAAGAAATTAGGATTCCTAATCAACGAAGGATTCCTAATTGAAGAAGGATTCCTAATTGAACAAGGATTCCTAATTGAAGAAGGATTCCTAATCGACGAAGGATTCCTAATGGAAGATGGATTCCTAGAAGAACAAGGATTCCTACTCCAACAAGGATTCCTACTTGAAATAGGAAAGTTAAGCCAAAGTTTCCTACTTTGGTTTGATTTTTCCTAAATGTCCCTAAAAGTTCCAGCAATTATGAAGACTTCCTAAGCATTCTAGGACATCAAATACACATCTCTTGCACCTTTTGAACCCTTGCCGCACCCCCCTTGGTATTTCCTCTTCCTTGCCGTGCAAGGCAGAGGGTTATTTCCTGATTCTAAGCTTTAAAACACCTTCCTTTTGTGTTTTAAACCCTAGCCGAATTTCCCTTGCCCTTTCCTTTAATTTTCTGATTTTGTTTCCTATTTCTAGAAGCTTTTGACTTAAATTTCTGTTTACCTAATTAGCCTAGGGTTTTTAATTTCCTAATCCCTTTAAATAAACATGTTTGTGCAGCCACAAACAACCCCATTCAGTCCCATTCACGCCAGAAACATCACCACTCTCTCTGCCGCACCTATCCTTCACCATTCACCATATTTTCTGACCAAAAACCACCCTAGCCGTCCCATACACCTATCCCAGCCATAAACCCATCATTCTACACCATTCATAACCCCCAAAACTCACCCATTCGTGTGCAGCAGCAAGGAGAAAGAAGGAAGGACTCTTGGATGCTTAAGCTTAATCGTTGGTGCATTCTAGGTGTAATTCGTTTTATGATTTCAATGTTTAATTTCTTTTCCTTTCGTTTTGCTACGAACATGAGTGGCTAAACCCCTATTGGTTAGGGGTAATTTCGAAGCCATGACTATGTATGCAAGTTGATTTGATAAATTCCAGTTATGAGTTCTTGAATCGTGAATGCAATTGGCTTAACTGTGCGAGTAATAACTTATTTGTGTTTGTTAATTAGGGGTCGACACTTAATTGGCTTGCATGAATATGTTGCTAGAATATAAGGTTGTTTCACATAATCGTCACACACTTATATTCATATGTAGTGAAGGTCACTAGTCACGATCGCGTTAAGTCCAATTCCTAGCATGAGTGACATGATGTCATAGTTGCAAGTGCTTTGTCAATGCTTATAGTTTTCATTGAACGTAATGATCTTTGATTGTATCTTTATTATGATGTCATGTAGGGAACTTTTGAGGAATGCTTTGGGTTGTCGAATGATGTCATCCAATACACAAGGAAAACTTGAGAATTAACTAGTGATGTCACGGTTAATTTGGGGCATTGTCATTCATAATTCAACGAAGGAATAACTGGAAATCGAGTCGTTTGCATACTTGTCATGTGTGGAGAAAGAGCCTCTAACTAATCCATCATCCATTTAAAATCCCAAAATCGTTTTCAAATCTGTTTTTACTTTGCAATCTGTTTTGTTAGTTATTTTCGTCCAAATCAAACCCCCATTTATTTTGGAGTCCTAGATTAGTTAGAAAGTGTTTTGGTTTATGTTTTTAAGTGTTTTGGTACAAGTTAAAACCCAAATTCGTCCAATTTGGTGCTTTGTGCTCAAAACTGCCCAGAAAGTGTTTTTAAGGCAGTTTTGAGTCTTTTGGTTGCTGTTTTGAGTTTTTCGTTTGTTTTAGTGTTTTAAACTTTAGTTTTGCATTCTTTGAGTCTAATCTAGTGTTTTAAACTTTGTTTTTGAGTTTTTAAGTCAGTTTCCAAGTGTTTAGCAATCCCTCCTAATCCCCGGTCTAGAACGATCCCTACTTACATACTTTACTACATTTGTCAAAAGAGGGTTTAATTTGTGTGCTTAATATATTTCGCATCAAATTTTTGGCGCCGTTGCCGGGGATTAGCAATTTTGCTAATCCCTTGGATTGTTTTTGTTTCTTTTATTTTACTTTGCTTCAGATTTTATTTAAGTTCCTGACCTAATTTTGTTTCTTGTTTCTTAGGTACTAGTGCATGACTCGAAGTTCCAAACCTGTTCGTGAGCATATTTTGGACTTCGACGACGATTTCGAGCGAACTTTGAGAAGGAGGAACCAACAAGAGTCTAACCCTCCCAATTCCGAATCTGACCTTGAAGAAAACGTACAAGAAGAGGAGGAGGCCACGGCAGGGATATTTGAAGAGGTTCAAGGCATGGCGGTGGACAACTGTACACTCAAAGAGCTCTCGGCCTCGGGATTGGATAATGCCGCACCCTTTGATAGGAGCATATTTATGCGACTTAGTTGGCTTGTTCTTAAGCATTTATGTTGTTTTTCTTTAGTTATTTTAGTGTTTAAAGTCATTTTCGTGCAATTTCAGGTTTAGAGACGAAGTATGCAAAGAAGTGCAAAATGGAGCATTTTAGAGCAAAATTGAGGTAGAATGGAGTGTATGCTAATGGAGCTCAAGGAATGGACGAGTTTGAAGGTCAAAGGAGCTTAAGAAATGAAGAAATGAAAGTGAAGAACAAAGAATTCAAATTTGGAAACCAAAGTTTCTAAAGTTGGAAGTTTCTATTCTTGGAGGTTTCCATTTTCGAGAGTTTCTATTCTTGGTTTTGGGCTTTTAGATGACCTAAACCCTAATTCCTTGTGGACCCTAACCCTAGCCACACCTAGGCCTCTAGAATATCTGATTTCCTTGCCTTGCAAGGCATTCTAGAAGGCCCATCTCTAAACCCTAACCCTAGCCGCACCTTAGGCCTTATTCCCACTAAAAATCTGATTGTTTTAACCTAATTTCTGGTGGATTTGGGCTTCTAGAAAACCTAATCTGATTACCCTAGGGTTTTGGATGCCTATATATACTCATTATAACCCCTAGATCAGATCACCACCTCTCATACACAATCATTCACGCCAGAAATCTGCCCTTGCATTCTGCCGCACCTTCCCATCACCAAAGTCCCAAAATTCTGCCCAAAAATCATCCCTAGCCGTACCCCCATCAACCCTAAACCTTTCCCTACCATTCCCCATCCATTCTACACCCTAAATACCACCCAAAACCTGTTCTAAACTTCTCTGCCGCAGCAAGGAGGAAAGGGAAATCATTGATGATCTTGCTGCCAAGTTGGAGTCTTCTAGGTGTTTTCTTTCTTTGGGTTTTAATTTCTAAATTTATGTATCTTTGCTTTGCGAGTATGAGGAACTAAACCCCTCTTAGTTAGGGGGTGATTCGAAACCATGTACATGCTTGCAATATGATTTGATTACATTCAGTTGTTATTTCATAAGTTGTGGATTCAATTCGTTCATCTATTTGATTGATAACTTATTTGTGTATGTTGATTGAGAGTGCACGCTTAGTTTTCATGCATGAATATGATGCTAGATTATGAGGGAGTTTCACCTAATAGTTACAATCTTATAATCACAAGTAGTGAAGGTCGCTTGAAAACGATCGCGTTGAATGAATTCTTGGCATAAGTTTCATGCAATTCATAGTAACAAATGCTTCGTCAATGCTTATGTTTTTCATAGAACGTAATGATTCTTGCTTGTATCTCTATTATGCAATTCATGTAGGGAACTTGTAGGGAAAGTTTTGGGTTGTCGTATGCAATCATCCAACTCAATAACTCGTGGAAAAACTGAGGGTTAATTAGTGCAATTCATGGTTAATTTGGGGCGTTGAGTATTCATAATTTATTGAAAGAACAACTGAAAATCGTTTTGTTTGCAAGTGTGACATGTGTGGAGAAAAACCTCCTAACTAGCCTTTTATCCATCCTTTTCATCCAAAAACGTTTTACAATCTGTTTCGTTTTAAAGTTTCTGTTTTGTTTTCAATTTTCGTCCGAAACAAATCCCCCTTTATTTTGAAGTCTTAGATTAGTTATAAAGTGTTTTGATTTGTGTTTCTAAGTGTTTTGATTCAAGTTTTCACTCAAATTCGTCCAAGTTCTTGTTAGGTTCTCAAAACTGCCCAGAAAGTGGTTTTTAGGCAGTTTTGAGTCATTAGGTTGCTGTTTTGAGTTTTAGGTTTGTTTAAGTGTTTTAACCTTTAGTTTTGCATTCTTTGAGTCTAGTTTAGTGTTTTAAACTTTGTTTTTGAGTTTTTAAGTCAGTTTCCAAGTGTTTAGCAATCCCTCCTAATCCCCGGTCTAGAACGATCCCTACTTACATCTTTGCTACAATTTGATAAAAAGAGGGTTTAATTTGTGTGCTTATCTATTTCGCACCACCCTTGTGCATCCAATACCCCACGGCTGCCCAAGGTAAGACGGAAGAGTTTGAATTAAAGTCAAGTTTGCTTCATCATATTCCTAAATACCATGGCTTGTCCATGGAAGATCCTAACAAACATTTGAAAGAATTTGAAGTAGTTTGCTCTAGCATGACTCCCGTCAATGTTGACGGAAGTATTTTGAAGATGAAGGCTTTTCCATTCTCTTTGATGGATAAAGCCAAGGATTGGTTATACGAGTTAGCTCCTGGAACTGTCACATCTTGGGAAAGTATGAAGAGAGCGTTCTTGGAGAAGTTCTTTCCAACTTCTCGCATCATCCTCCTACGCAAAAATATAAGCGGAATCCAGCAAGAAGAAGGTGAGTCTTTTCCTACATATTACGAACGATTTAAATCACTTGTTGCTTCTTGTCCACAGCATCAGATGAAGGAGGAGTTGCTTTTGCAATACTTCTATGAGGGTCTCTGATGTGAAAATTAACTAGCACTCAAATTAAACCCTCTTTTTATCAATTGTAGCAATGTATGTAAGTAGGGATCGTTCTAGACCGGGGATTAGGAGGGATTGCAAAATCACTTGGAATTGACTCAGAAACGTAAAAACAAGTTTAAAACACTAAAATAAACTCAAAGAATGCAAAACTAAACTTTAAAACACCAAAACAAACCAAAAGACTCAAAACAGCACCAAAACACTCAAAACTGCCTTAAAAACACAATTTGGGCAGTTTTGGACACTAAGCACCAAATTGGACGAATTTGGGTTTTAACTTCAATCAAAACACTTAAAAACACAAAGTAAAACACTTACTAACTAATTTGACACTTAAAAACAAAGGGGGATTGGTTTTGGACGAATTTAAAACAAAACAAACTTTGTAAATTAGAACAGATTATAAAAACGAATTTGATTTAAATGGGTGAATGGAAGGCTAGCTAAGGGGTTCATCTCCACACATGTTATACTTGCATACAAAACGATTTCCAATTGCTTTTCAATAAACCATGAATTCTCAATGCCCCAAGTTAATTAGGTCCGCTTAAATTAACCCTCAGATTTTCCTAACGTTATTGAATTGGATGATTGCATACGACAACCCAAACATTCCCCACAAGTCCCCTACATGATTGCATAATAGAGATACAAGCAAGAATCATTAAGTTCTATGAAAACCATAAGCATTGACGAAGCACTTGTTACTATGATTGCATGAAACTTATGCCAAGAATTTACTTAACGCGATTGAGATCATCAACCTTTACTACTTGTGAATATAATTCCATAACGATTAGGTGAAATTTCCTTATATCCTAGCATTCAATTTATGCATGATAATTAAGCGTGCACTCTCAACCAACACACACAAATCAATGTAATTCACATAGATAAGTAAATTGAATTCACAACTTATGAAACGCAATTAGAAGTAATCAAATCATATCGCAAGCATAAACATGTATTTCGAATCCCCCCCTAGCCAAGGGGGGGTTTAGTTCCTCATACGCACAAAACAAAGAGAATTGAATTTAAACATTGAAATCATAGGAAAAGAAACACCTAGAAATTCCAGCGACGCGAACTTGAATTGCATGAATCTTCCGAGCTTCCTTCTCCCCCTCCTTGGTGCGGCAAGGACTTTGGACAGGTTCTTTGGGGTTATGGATGGTGTAGAATGGATGGAGGATGTGTGATGGTGTTTAGGGTTGATGGGTGGTGCGGCTAGGGTTGTTTTTGGGCAGAAATTATGGCATATGGTGGTGGAAGGGTGCGGCAAAGAGCAAGGAATGATTTCTGGCGTGAATTGTGAATTGTGGTGAGTGGTGATCTGATTTAGGGGTTAATAGGAGTATATATAGGCACTTAAAACCCTAGGGTAATCAGATATGGACTTGGATAACCCAAATCCACAAGGAAATAGGTCTAAACAATCAGATTTTGCAAGGGAAAAGGGGTCCTAGGTACGGCAGGTTTGTAGGATATGGATAGGCCTTCTAGAATGCCTTGCAAGGCAAGGAACTAGGGCATCTAGAAGCTAGGGTGCGGCACCAATGTAGGGATTAGGGATAGGGCTTCTAGAAAGCCCCAAAACTGATAGGAAATGTAGAAACTCACGGCAAGGAGGGGAATTCTTCTAGAAACTTCTCATTTGTGTCCTACAACACTTAGGAGTCCTTCTAGCATTAGGAAAACATGTCTTAATCCTCCCTTGACTTGGAATTCTTCTCCTACTTCATCTTGGAAACCTTTCCTTCTTGGACTTGGAAATCTTCTTTGTTGCTGAAACTTGATGCCATTTGGATTTAACTTTCCTACTTCGAGTAGGAAACCTTGTTTGAGTAGGAATCTTGATCCTCAAGGAATCCTAATTCAACTAGGATTCCATCTTCACTTAGGCGCTTTCCTACTTCGACTAGGAAACCTTGTTCAAGTAGGAAACATCATCTTCAAATCTTCAATTTCGTCCATCCTCTTGGCCCCAAGCATATGACATCCATTCCAAGCTCAACTTTGCTCCAAAAGGCTCCAAAATGCATCCTTTTTCATATTTTGCCCTTAGAACCTGAAAACACATAAAACTAGCTTAAAAGACCACTTTACTAAGCAAAAACACTATAAATGTACAAGAACAAGCTAAACTAAGGCGCATAAATATGCTCCTATCAGTCTCCTACCTTTAGAACGTCAAATGCTTGATGCTTCGGCGGGGGGAGCATTGGTGGACAAAACACCCATGGCTGCCAAGATCTTGATCTCTAATCGAGCGTTGAACGCTTAACAATACGAGGGAGTAGGCCAAAGGGGACCCCCACGGCACCAAGTACATGAGGTAAGTTCAACTTCCGATCTTCATTCACAATTGGCTAATCTTACTTCTCTTGTGTCTCAGATGGCCGAGGGCATGAAGATGCAAGGACCAATTGTATGTGGCGTATGTTCCATCCAAGGACATGTCTCTGAAAAGTGTCCACAGTTGATTGAAAATGGTGGATGGGAAAGCGCCCATGCAATTGGGTTTCAAGGTCAAAACCAACCAAGGAACGATCCATATTCAAACACATATAATCCCGGTTGGAGAGACCACCCAAATTTCAAGTGGAGGGAGCCCCAACAACCTCAAAACCAAGGAGGCTTTTGGCAACAACCCCCGGGGTTCTTTCCCAAAACTTACGGCCCACCCCAAAATCAAGCCCAATTCGGCCCAAGTGCCTCAGGTACGTCTCTTGACAATGATGCACTTCTTAAGATACTAACTAAGTTGTCTAATGGGTAGGAAGATCAAGCTAAAGCTATGCAAAACCAAGACGAAAGGGTGGATCAACTTGAGAAACAAATTGGGCAGATTGCCGAGTTTGTAGGTAAGTTTCGAGATCCCGGCCAACTCCCTAGTTCCACCATTTCAAATCCAAAGAGAGGTTTCGAAAGTGCAAAGGCAATACTTTTGAGAAGTGGAAAAGAGATTGGGGCAGGTTCTACACCATCACAAACAGGTCCCAAAAGTGATGTAAATGTGCAAATTGAAGAGGAGGAATCAAGCATGCCCACGGCAAAGGTAGACCACCTTTGCCGCAAGCTCCTAGTGCCCCAAATCTGTCCAATTCGTCCAACAAGGGTAAGAATGTGTCAAATTCGGTTCATACTAATGTTTTTCCTTCGAATGTTCCTTTTCCTAGTAGGTTTATGCAAACGAAGAAGGAGGAAGTTGAAAAGGACATCCTTGAGACATTTAGGAAAGTTCAGGTAAACATACCTTTGTTGGATGCAATCAAGCAAGTCCCGAGGTACGCCAAGTTTTTGAAGGAGTTGTGTACCACTAGGAAGAGAATGTCGACTAAGGAAGTGGTAAAGGTAGGTGAGAATGTGTCCGCCATCTTGCAACGCAAACTACCTCCCAAATGCAAGGACCCGGGTAGTTTTACCATTCCTTGTGTCATTGGTAACACTAGATTTGAATCTGCCATGCTTGATTTAGGTGCTTCTATAAATGTTATGCCATATTCCATTTATGCATCTATGAACTTAGGATCATTGAAAAATGATGGTGTAATAATACAATTGGCCGATAGTTTTAACGCCTATCCAAAGGGAGTTTTGGAAGATGTTCTTGTGCAGGTGAATCATTTAGTCTTCCCAGCGGATTTCTATGTCCTCGAAATGGATGAATCGAACCATGCTCCTTCGCTGCCCATCCTCCTAGGAAGGCCATTCATGAAAACGGCCCGGACGAAGATTGACGTGTATAGTGGAACTTTGTCCATGGAATTCGATGGGGAAGTTGTTAATTTTAATCTTTCTGATTCCATTAAATACCCTAGTGAGGACCATTCATGTTTCTCTATTGATATAATTGACTCTTTGGCGCAGGGATATCTCGAAGATTTGAATGACGATGCGCTTGAAAAAGTCATTACACGAGGCATGGAACTCACAACCAAGGGGGCAGATTCTAAGCTACCCCACGACATACATGAATTAGGCCATGCCGTGCCTCCTAGTGAGGAAGTTCTTGAGTTGGTTGCTGCCCTTGATTCATTGCCTACACATGATGGTAAGTTTCCTAACCGTGAGTCCATTCCAATTTCGACTAACAAGTTGCTTCCATCCATCGTTCAGGCACCCATACTTGATCTCAAACCCCTACCAAGCCATTTGAAGTACATCTTTTTGGGGGAAAACGAGACACTACCTGCCATCATCTCTTCATCCCTCACGGCACAAGAGGAAGAGAAGCTAGTGCATGTGTTGAAGTTGTTCAAATCTGCCCTAGGATGGACATTGGCCGATATTAAAGGTATAAGCCCTACGACTTGTATGCATCACATATTTCTTGAGGAGGGGGCCAAACCAACTAGAGAGGCTCAACGTCGTCTTAACCCTCCAATGATGGAAGTGGTGAAAAAGGAGATAATCAAACTTCTAGATTGTGGGGTGATTTATCCCATCTCCGATAGTCGTTGGGTTTCACCTATCCAATGTGTGCCCAAGAAATCTGGAGTGACGGTTGTCGAGAATGCGGAGAATGAGCTTGTGCCCACCCGAATTCAAACTGGTTGGCTTGTGTGCATTATAGGAAGATAAACGCCACCACAAGGAAGGATCACCTCCCTTTGCCGTTTCTAGACCAAATGTTGGAAAGGTTAGCCGGTCATTCCTTTTATTGTTTTCTTGATGGATATTCAGGTTATAACCAAATTGTCATTGCCCCGGATGATCAAGAAAAGACCACTTTTACTTGTCCCTTTGGAACGTTTGCATATCGACGCATGCCATTTGGCTTGTGCAATGCTCCTGCCACGTTTCAAAGGTGTATGGTAAGCATATTTTCGGATTATGTTGAAAAGATTATTGAGATATTCATGGATGATTTTAGTGTGTTTGGTGATTCATTTGACAAATGCTTGGATAATCTCACTTTAATCTTGAAACGTTGTGTTGAAACAAACCTTGTGTTGAATTAGGAAAAGTGTCACTTTATGGTTAAACAAGGTATTGTTTTGGGTCATATAATTTCTGAAAAGGGAATTGAAGTTGATAAGTCGAAAGTAGATCTTGTACGTTACTTACCCTCTCCTACTTCGGTTAGAGAGGTTCGTTCGTTTCTTGGTCATGCAGGATTCTATAGAAGATTTATCAAAGACTTTTCCAAGATTGCACAACCCCTATGCCGCCGCCTCCTCCAAAAGGATGTGTCTTTTGAGTTCAACGAGGCATGTGAGAAGGCATTCAAGCATCTCAAGGAGCTACTTACCACGGCACCCATCATCATTCCTCCGGATTGGTCCATTCCATTTGAATTGATGTGTGATGCCTCGGATTATGCACTTGGGGCTGTTTTGGGTCAAAGAAAAAAAAATAAACATTCCCATGTTATTTATTATGCTTCACGCACTCTAGATGATGCTCAATTGAATTATTCTACAACCGAAAAAGAACTTTTGGCGGTTGTATTTGCTTTAGATAAATTTAGATCATATCTAATTGGTACTAAAGTAATTGTTTTCACTGACCATGCAGCCTTGAAGTATCTTTTCACCAAAAAGGAGGCTAAACCAAGGCTCATTCGTTGGATGCTCTTACTTCAAGAGTTTGATATTGAAATTTGGGACAAGAAAGGTTGTGAAAACGTGGTGGCTGACCACCTAAGCAGATTGGTGCGTGAAGAAGAGTCCCTCCCCATTTCTGAGACATTTCCGGATGAACAACTTCTGTCCATTGAGGTAAGTACCCCTTGGTATGCCGATTTGGTTAATTTCTTGGTGTCTAAGCAAGTTCCTAACACCCTAAGCAAGGTTCAACGTGATAAGTTGAAACATGATGCAAGATTTTATGTGTGGGATGATCCATATCTATGGAAATATTACCCATATCAGATTGTTAGAAGATGTGTGCCAAATTCTGATTTTAATTCAATTCTAGCATTTTGTCATTCTTATGCATGTGGAGGCCATTTTGGCACCCAACGAACAGCCCTCAAAGTGTTAGAATCTGGTTTTTATTGGCCTACATTGTTCAAAGATGCTAGAATGTTTTGCTTAACATGTGATAGATGTCAAAGAACAGGTTCCATTTTGGCAAAAGACCAAATGCCGCAAGCACCCATCTTCAATGTTGAAATTTTTGATGTATGGGGTATTGATTTCATGGGTCCCTTTCCTACTTCATTTGGTTTTACTTATATTTTGCTTGCGGTTGATTATGTTTCCAAATGGGTAGAAGCAAAAGCTACCCGGACTAACGATTCTAGAGTGGTTTCAGATTTCATCAAGACTAACATTTTCTCTATATTTGGGATGCCGCGGGTGTTTATAAGTGATGGAGGCTCCCATTTCTGCAATCGGACCATTGAGGCATTCTTTAAGAAGTACAATGTCAAGCATAAGGTTTCAACACCTTATCACCCTCAAACAAGTGGCCAAGCCGAAGTCTCAAATAGAGAAATCAAGCAAATCTTAGAGAAGACCGTGGGGCCTAACCGAAAAGATTGGAGCATGCGTTTAGACGATGCATTATGGGCGTATCGCACTGCCTATAAGACACCCCTAGGGATGTCTCCATTTCGGCTAGTTTATGGCAAGCCTTGTCACTTACCCGTGGAACTAGAGCACAAGGCGCATTGGGCCGTGAAAACGTTCAATTTGGACTTAGATGCTGCTGGAATGCATCGAAAGCTCCAATTGAATGAGCTTGAGGAGCTAAGGAATGAAGCATATGAGAATGCCCGAATCTACAAGGAGAAAACAAAGGCGTTTCATGACAAGATGATTAGGGGCAAAACCTTCTCAATTGGGCAGAAAGTTTTACTTTTTAATTCTCGCTTACGTTTATTTCCTGGTAAGTTACGTTCTAAGTGGATCGGACTTTTGTTGTTACTAATGTTTTTCCACATGGTGCAGTTCAAGTCCAAAGCTTACGGAACGGGATGGAATTCAAAGTTAACGGGCATCGATTGAAGCCATACTATGAGAGTGCTATGGGGCAGGTTGTGGAGGAGATCCCACTCCATGCCGTGGGCACCAATGGGGCATGATTGTGTTCTTCGTCCGGCTGCAAGACGTAAAAGAAAGCGCTACTTGGGAGGCAACCCATGCAATTCAACAAAGGAAGCCCAAGGAATCACTCCAATTCCCGATTTGCGTTCCTAAACCCTTCTCTTTGTTGATTCTTTCTAATCTGCCTATTTAGTTGTTTTACTTGTTGTTTGTGTGTTTTGTGTGATTCTATGCTTAAAACATTGAGGACAATGTTTGATTTACGTGTGGGGGGGTAACTAAGTGTTTTTCATGTAAATTCGTGGGATTTTATCACCCATTATTTCAAAACTTGTTCTTTGCTGTTTTTAAGTGTTTTTAGTGTGTTTTGGTGTGTTTTAGTGTGTTTTGAAGTAAAAATCCGAAAATCAAAGAAAAAATTGAAAAATTTGTTTTAAAAAAACCCAAAAAGAGTTGTTTTTGTGTGTTTGTTTGTGTTTAGGGTACCTTCCAACACAATGATGAGGATTCGGTTTGTAATTGCATGGCTGTTAAAGAAAGTTATTAACATGATGAAAGTTTGAATTACTCTTTGGTTATGCTTGGTTGTGGTTATAGCTTATGAATTCACATGCAATCACAAAGGATAAAAATTAGTTTTTGTAACATGCTTGAAGGAAGTTACTCAAACGAACGCTACAACCTTGTGAGACTTGAGCCTAAACGTTTATTTGGAGAGTTAAAATCTGTGCATTATTGTTTTCTAAGTCGTTGTATGATCTCATTATTCCTTGCTTGGTTACTACTTAGAAGGCGTTTCATCATTTAGTTCCAAATGCTAGAACTCATGCCCATTTCATTCAAAGCATGTTATTGATTTGCATAACACATATTCAAGATAAAGTTGTGTAGTGACCACCACCATAACCAAAAAGCCGTGAATCCCCTATGTCATTATGTTTTGTAGGTTTTAACCCCATTGAGCCTTGTTTAGCCTTTTCTTTGTTAACCCACATTACCCTCACCTAGCCTAGATTAGGACCATCCTTACCCTTGTTCTTAAAGCATAGTAAAGCATAATTCAAATTGAATTCCTTTTGATTTATATATGGCAGAAAACAAGTGTGGGGGAAAGGTTTCAATTTGGGTATTTTGGGTGCCATAGAACACGGCATGAAAAGAAAAAAAAAAAATGAAATTCGTGGAAAAAGAAAAAGAAAAAGTGTGTGAAAAAGAGTCCCAAAGTATTGTTTGTTGAAGAAAGGGGTCCAAAACTTTGAATTCGGCCCTAAATATTGCTTGAATCCTCCCTTCGTGTTTATAAGTTGATTTCTGCAATCTAAGTGAATTCTAAGTTTCAATTTCATTACTTTGCTTGCTATTGCTTTAAGAACGTTTGTTTTCCCTTACCTTTCTTTGTTAGCCAATACCCCAAGCCTCGTTACAACCTTGAACTTCAATCTTGAGTGTTATGTGTTTCAATTTGTGGAGTTTGAATTTGGTATGAGCATATGGTGTCACTGGTTCTCACGTCTAAGTAGTAGCATTCCATTCATGAGATCATATCTTAACATGTTTATTAACTCCAGAAATTGCGTTCTTTGTTATACATATATGTGAGCGTTCGTTTCCATATCTACATCAATCTTCTCACATATAACTAGTATAGGGTGTGTAGTTAGAAAATCTGAGTGAAAATTGAGTGCATATCTTGTAAGGAATTGAGTGATTTCTCTAAGGCATGTTACTACATCAAAAACATTGTTTTAATTGATTAATTGTGAACTAGTAAGTGGTAACTATGATTAAGTATGTGCTTAAGTGTAAAGATGACTAAAATCTGTGGGGAATAACGATTTTTAACATGTCATGTGCTTTGGAAATCCCTGAGGCAAATGTTGGAAGGTTTAGGTTGTGTTTTATTTGTTTTGTTTTGTTTTATTTCTTTGTTTTGCTCGAGGACTAGCAAAAGCTAAGTGTGGGGGGAATTTGATAGGAGCATATTTATACGGCTTAATTGACTTGTTCTCGTGCATTTATGTTATGTTTCGTTAGCTATTTTAGTGTTTAAAGTTACTTTTGTGTGTTTTCAGATTCCAAAGCCGAAGTGTGCAAAATGATGTAATTTGGAGCCTTTTGGAGCAAAAGGAATGGATGAATTGAAGACTTGAAGAAATTAGGATTCCTAATCAACGAAGGATTCCTAATTGAAGAAGGATTCCTAATTGAACAAGGATTCCTAATTGAAGAAGGATTCTTAATCGACGAAGGATTCCTAATGGAAGATGGATTCCTAGAAGAACAAGGATTCCTACTCCAACAAGGATTCCTACTTGAAATAGGAAAGTTAAGCCAAAGTTTCCTACTTTGGTTTGATTTTTCCTAAATGTCCCTAAAAGTTCCAGCAATTATGAAGACTTCCTAAGCATTCTAGGACATCAAATACACATCTCTTGCACCTTTTGAACCCTTGCCGCACCCACCTTGGTATTTCCTCTTCCTTGCCGTGCAAGGGAGAGGGTTATTTCCTGATTCTAAGCTTTAAAACACCTTCCTTTTGTGTTTTAAACCCTAGCCGAATTTCCCTTGCCCTTTCCTTTAATTTTCTGATTTTGTTTCCTATTTCTAGAAGCTTTTGACTTAAATTTCTGTTTACCTAATTAGCCTAGGGTTTTTAATTTCCTAATCCCTTTAAATAAACATGTTTGTGCAGCCACAAACAACCCCATTCAGTCCCATTCACGCCAGAAACATCACCACTCTCTCTGCCGCACCTATCCTTCACCATTCACCATATTTTCTGACCAAAAACCACCCTAGCCGTCCCATACACCTATCCCAGCCATAAACCCATCATTCTACACCATTCATAACCCCCAAAACTCACCCATTCGTGTGCAGCAGCAAGGAGAAAGAAGGAAGGACTCTTGGATGCTTAAGCTTCATCGTTGGTGCATTCTAGGTGTAATTCGTTTTATGATTTCAATGTTTAATTTCTTTTCCTTTCGTTTTGCTACGAACATGAGTGGCTAAACCCCTATTGGTTAGGGGTAATTTCGAAGCCATGACTATGTATGCAAGTTGATTTGATAAATTCCAGTTATGAGTTCTTGAATCGTGAATGCAATTGGCTTAACTGTGCGAGTAATAACTTATTTGTGTTTGTTAATTAGGGGTCGACACTTAATTGGCTTGCATGAATATGTTGCTAGAATATAAGGTTGTTTCACATAATCGTCACACACTTATATTCATATGTAGTGAAGGTCGCTAGTCACGATCGCGTTAAGTCCAATTCCTAGCATGAGTGACATGATGTCATAGTTGCAAGTGCTTTGTCAATGCTTATAGTTTTCATTGAACGTAATTGTGGAGCCAAAAATATTCACTAGGCGACACGTGGACTTTTGGACAAAAGAGGACAAAAATACCCTCAAGGCATACCGGTTTTCCTACACGCGAGCAGTAGAGAATCATTTTTTCAACCAAGTCAAAAGTGCCCAAAATAGGTATCAACTTAAAACCTAATTTATTCATATATTTCCCATTTCATTATTTAGCTAATCAATTAGCTAAATAATATACTTATTCCTTTCATATTTCATAAAATCATAATAATTGACTAATTAAGGGATTAATTACCTAATCAATCCCTTAATTGTCAATTTGAAACATCCACTCAAACCTAAAAACACAAGAGGGCCGGCTATCCCATTGAAAAACCTAATCCATTACCTTTTTTCTACCTTTTCCCACCATTTCTTCCTTTTTATTAGCCAATTATACAAAAAACCACCAAAACATTCATTTTATGTTTAATAGCCAAATAAATTGGCTAATTAAACCTAAAAACCCTAGCCACCTCCTATCCCTATAAATATACTCTCATTCTCACCAAAAAGCTAATTCCAACACTTTGGCAAAAATCCCAAAATTCTCTAAACACTCTTTCTCTCTAAATTCTAACTTTGGCATCGGAGGTTCTTCGGCCAAAGCCCCCCCCATTCATCGTGGGCGCGTGAGGCTCTTGGCCTTAACCTAAGGTGTTAATTGTTTTGTAGGTGCAAAATTGTCCAAGATCAAGGAGGAAGAAATTTGCATCCACAAATTGGTGCTTTCATTGAGAGCTGAAATCCATACTCGTAGAAGACTCTCGCACAAAAAGGTTTTTTCTTTATTTTCTAGTCCATTTGAATATTTTTCATACGTTCTTATTATTAGAATTTTTTACTTGCAAAGGTTCTTTGATAAAACGTATAAGCAAAATATAATGGCTAGAAATTTAGAAAATTCCACAAGTGAAAATTCTAATGTTCAAGAAATGGGATTGTGGAGATCCGTGAGGCTAAATGCGACAATAAGGGGAGCGGCATCATCATCACGAGCTTCCACCATGGGAACCACCGTGGTGGCTACCTCGGTAGCCACCCGCGGCGAGGTCCATGGTGCCTTCACCACGGCCACCATGGGAACCACCGCGGTGGCTACTTCGGTAGCCACTCGTGGCGAGGTCCATGGAGCCTTCACCACGGCCCGGAGATCCGTGAGGCAAAATGCGACAATAAGGGGAGCGGCATCATCACCACAAGCTTCTACCATGGGAACCACCGTGGTGGCTACCTCGGTAGCTACCCGCGGCGAGGTCCATGGTGCCTTCACCACGGCCACCATGGGAACCACCGCGGTGGCTACTTCGGTAGCCACTCGTGGCGAGGTCCATGGAGCCTTCACCGCGGCCCGAGCCGTGCCATCCAAGGCTCATGGTACCAAGACCACGATCCAAGCTATGCCATCTAAGTTTACGTGGACCTAAGCCCAAACCTCGCATTCACATGCACCGCGCATTGAGCAGCCTGCTCCCGTGATCCAGCCTGCTTTCGTCGAGCAGCCCACTCCGGTGGCCCAGCCTGCTCCTGCCAAGCAGCCCACTCCCGTGGCCCAGCCTGCTCCTGCCAAGCAGCCTGCTCTCGTGACCCAGCCTGCTCCCGACGAGCAATCCACTCCCGTGGTCCAGCCTGCTTCCGTCGAGTAGCCCACTCCTGTGGCCCAGCCTGCTCCTGCCAAGCAGCCTGCTCTCGTGACCCAGCCTGCTCCCAACGAGCAGCTCACTCCCGTGGTTCAGCCTGCTTGCGTCGAGCAGCCCACTCTCACGGCCCAACCTGCTCCTGCCGAGCAGCCTGCTCTCGTGACCCAGCCTGCTCCCGACGAGCAGCCCACTCTCAAGGCCCATCATGCTCCAGTGGCTTTCCAAGCAGCCCAAGTCGACCCAAGACTATCTCAACCATCCGGACCTACCATCGAGCCGGGGGCATTCTCACCATATTTTTTCGTGGATTTGACATTTCCCAATTCAAATCTCGCGCCCGGAGTCTACCACATTTCCACTGCCCAAGGAGGCGCATTCCTTCCAAGCTCTTCCAATCCAAATGGCGAACAAAACTTGTCTCGACAAGTCATAGGGTTGACGAGCGCCCTTGCACAACAGACAACTTTGGTGAATCAACTTTTGCAACGCATCGGGATCCAACGTGCCCCGGACGAGGTATCCCGAAGTAGGACAAGGGCAGACGAACCTTTCCAGCAGCGTCCCGGCAAGCAGCCATTCGACCAGCCACGAGCCGAACGTTCAGGCAGTGTACATTCCCGATTGGGCCTCCGAGATAGCGTATACTCCCATCTTAGCGCACGGAGGAGCGTGTACTCTCGACTAGGCCCATGGATGAGCACACATTCACGGTTGGGGTCACACTCCGATAGTCAACATGAGCAACCTTCCGAACAAAGTGCTCATTCGCGGCTAAGCCCACAAGGAGCATCATCCACCTCACATCAGAGTAGGCAGCACGACGGACGGAGAGAGGCAGTCACTCAATCCAGCTCAAGTTCAACCAGCAGCCTGCGAAGAACTCGCTCGCCTGCTAGGAATGCACCACATGCACTGCATCTGCGGCGTAGACGAGCCAAACACATGGAAGAGCAGTCTAGACCAGCAAGTCATGGTTGGGGGCAGCCGAGAGCTCCGCTACCCCAACAAAGGCAAATTCAGGAAGAAGTAGAGAGACTCTTGACCAAGCGATTGCATGATTTCCAACGCAACGAGGTCACCGACGAGGCACTACGATGGAACATGACCAACATAAGCAGGTCACCCTTCACGGACGAGATCGAGCAGGCAGAGCCTCCACGAGAGTTCAGCATGCCACATTTCACATCTTTCAAAGGGGATGAAGACCCGGAGAGACACTTAAAGCGCTACCGAAGCGCAATTATCCTTTATCGAAACAACGATGAGCTTATGTGCAAGATATTCACCACCACTCTACAAGGCGAGGCGCAAGATTGGTTCTACACCCTGCCGCCACAATCCATCCGGAATTTCTACGAACTTTCTTTGGTTTTCACCAAAGAATATTCATCCTATCGCTCGATCAAAAAGAAATCTGATCATTTGTTCAACGTCAAGAAGAACCTAAAGGAGTCACTTCGCGACTATGTGAGGAGGTTCAAAGTAGAGAAGGCAAAAATAGTCGGATGCAACGACTCGATAGCTAGAGCAGCCTTCCAAAAAGGACTTCCAGCAGACCACCCACTATTCGGAAAATTGATCATGAAAGAAGATCTAACTCTGGAAGACTCTTTTGCTTTGGCAGAGAAGTATGCACTTTGGGATGAGGCTCGCCAATGCACATTCAAGGACTTGAAGAAGTACCCGACATCACCTCCCTAGAAGCAGCGGATGACTTATTCACATGTTTGACGGTATCTAAAGTAGCAATAAGCTCTACCATCATGCGAGAAGAGATGGGGGCCCGACTACCTGTATTCCACAGTTACCTGTATTCTACAGTTCAAAAGCTCTCCTCGATGTTATTAAAAATTCAAAAGCTAACTTTGGCGATAGTTGTTGCAACCCAGAAGCACAAGTTTTACTTTCAAACGCATGCAATCATCATAATGACGTACTATTCTGCCCAATCCAGACGCGCGACGATAAAGGCGTAGACCCTGGCGGATGTAAAGTTTTCTGACGAACGCAACACTGGAAGGACACACTCGAAAGCAAGTTTTGTCCTCGTCGCCCTAAAAGATTCTACATAGGAGCAACATGTACCGGCAGTTGAGTACCATTTCTTGCTGCGCATCACACAGCCCTAGCCGACCCTTGCTCAATTATTCAACTCTAGAGTGGCCCAATACCGGCAGTTGAGCATCTCCTGTTGCGTATGACATGGCCCCATCTCCACAGCTCCCTACTGCGTCTTCACGCCGAGCCTAGGTGACGTAAAAGAGCGGCCCAACGATGCCTCAGAAGTAGCCGAGCACACTCTAGCTGCGCCTACTCCACCCGATGGAGACTTCTGGCATTTGCATGTCGACGACGCAGAAAAGCCTTCATCACTGCCGGCAGAGAAGGCTCCAAAAAGATGGATCCCATCTGGGAAGGTCCGTACAAGATCAGCAGAGTAGGGGGCAAGAGTAATTACACCCTCACCACCATGAAGCGGCAAAAAGATTGAAAAGAAATGGATGGCCTACAATCTGAAGAAGTACCATGTGTGACCTCCCGCTACATCAAAACCCGAAGACTCAATAAGCTCGACGGGCACCACCTCACAAGTTGAGGACTATCCAGTTGTTATGCAGTTCTTACCTTACAGCTAAAGTTCTCGTTCGTTTCACTCGTTTTTCAATGAGGAATTTAGAAGTAATCACAACTTGGCTTGGCTGCATGCTTACAACAACTAATCACTCCTGCACTTCAAAAGAAGGCTGCGCCCTTCTTAGGGACTCATCGCAAGAATTGCGCCCCCCGATGGACCAACCATGCTCTCCAGTGCGAGAGGGTAAACCAATTCTCCGACACCCATATGGGTCAGCTCTCCAAGACGGGAGGATAAACTTTACACTCCGAATATCCAGACGTGGATGAGCCTGGCTGCCCTAGTATAACTAGATGCACGATGGCTTGCGCCGGGATTCCTAGAAGTAGCCGCAATGGTCTTTTTCAAGGCTTAGCTAACTGAAGGATTTTGGGTCTCTTGGCCTAATCCGTGGGGAACCGGGCCCTAGAGACGGAGAGGGCACATTACGCAGTACATCCGATGGACGGCTGCCCTGGAATCCTAAAGCTGCTACCGAGTGCACTAAGGTAGCCTACGGATTCCGGAAGACTGCCTACGGCTTGCCCTTCGAGCAGTGAAGCCGCACTAGACTTATACAACCGCACATTCTTGTGAAAGGTTAAACAAGCTAGCGCGCATATACGAAGTTTTATCCACTGCCGACATGCTACGTAGTCGATAAGCTTCACCTCTGCCAAACGCGGAACAACCTACACCAAGTCCTAAAGTGTTGTGATACTTGCTACGCAACCTACGGAATTGAAGAAAGTCAAGGTTAACAACCTAGTGGTTACGCGGACTTGTCTGCTTCTGTAAGTAAGGCATCCGGCTGCCAACCCTATGGCTAACAACTTTGCAAAGTTCTACACCAACACCTACGGCTGCATAGGCTACGCGAGTTTGTCTGCTTATAAAAAAGTAGCATGCCTGCCACTGGTCTATCAAGTCTAAAGGTTAGGGCATGAACAAAAGAAGTGAAGATGAAGAAAAACGAAGGAAAACATGTTTATAAACAACTAGCAAAGGCCGAATGAGTTCAAGCAAAACAAGAGCTACAAGGAAAAACAAAGAAAATCCTAAAGGCTACCTAAAATACAACACTACAGCAGCTTGGACATCCCACGACTACTCGGTCGCCACACCTTCAACAGTCGTAACACTCTTAGCAACGGCATCATCCGGCGCTTCACCCCCGGCTGCCCTAGTCTGGGCACTAACTTCTCCAACTACTTCACCAATGGAAGCCTTAAAAGTAAAAGCAAGCAAGTCTTTCGGAGAAATAGAGAAGGTCTTAAAACCTCAAGCCCATCATTCTCACCCTTCAGCTGCTCATTCTTCTTAAGCAGACTAACACAGACGCGCTGCAGCTCATCCATTCCCTTCTTAGCATAAGCAGCGAAACGAAGCTCAGAAATTGCAAGCTTAAGATCTTGAATCTGAGGCGAATCAATCTCAGCAGCAAAGGGAGCAGGCTTTGGCGCCACTTTAGCAGCAGAGTCCACCTTACCACTCTTCATAATAGTAAGTCTCTACAAAGGTGAACCGAACTTGGCTCCCAAAGAACGTCCTGGTACAGACTTCGGCACTGAGGGCATGATAAAACCTTTACGCTGAGCAATCTTATCCACAATTGTACTAGCCATTCTCAACATGGAATACGCCACATGCTCAGATCTAGCAGCCTTATTTTTCTTCCCATTAGAAGAAGTCATGTCAATCACATACCTCTCGGTAGCAAGCGGACCCTCATGAGCAGCAGAAGAAGTTTCTTAACTAGGCATCTCATGAGCAGGCGGGGAAGATCTCTTCTTTCCATCTTCATTCATAGTAAGCTCCACGACAGTGATCAGACGAGCCAATGCATCCGCCTTGATCCTCTTTACCTCATCTTTCTGGAGCAGCCCACCTTTCTTTCAGCAAAGAAGACTAAGCAGCCAACGACATTCATGGTACTCAGCAGGGGAGCTCAACCCAGCATTCCAGCAGGCAGAAGGCCTGCATGCCCAACATTCCAGCAGCCCATGAGACCCGCAATCTCCTTATTTCTCTCAATCGCCAGCCTGGCCCGAGTCAGGTCCAAGAGCCCAAAGGACATGAGCCATGCGGCTCGCCTAACACTGTGCCCTAGCGCCACAATCCTCGACCCCAGCTGCACAAGCTGTCCTTGGCTCAAGCCAAGCCAAGCTGCCCAAGCAGTGGTCCCTGCCACGACATCTCCTCAGCTCATGCCGAGCCAGCTCCTGGCCCCTGCCAGCCGACGTGCCGCACCACCCCGACGGCTACCCCGCAATAGCACTATCCAAGAATAAGGCAAGAAAAATTAAATTTTTCTTACATTGGTGCGGCACGAAGAAGACGAAGAAAGCAACGAAAGACGGTCCTTTGCACGGACAAGATGTAGAAGATTGCTAGAGGAGGGGGAACAAATATCCTCTAAGCTATCTCTCTCTTGTAGGGTAGAATAAATCGCTCTCCAAAGTTGATTTAATAACCCACTTAAGGTGGACTTAAATAGGCTTTGAGAGAAATTTATTTCCCTTTCCTAGAAGGATCTAATTTCCTATTAAAGAGATAATCAACATCAAAATAGGAAGCAGTCTTAAGTTTCCTAAAGCAAGAAGATCTCTACACCTGCTGCCCTTTTTTGCGAGCAGCCCAACAGGTGTGGGGGCATTTGTGGAGCCAAAAATATTCACTAGGCGACACGTGGACTTTTGGACAAAAGAGGACAAAAATACCCTCAAGGCATACCGGTTTTCCTACACGCGAGCAGTAGAGAATCATTTTTTCAACCAAGTCAAAAGTGCCCAAAATAGGTATCAACTTAAAACCTAATTTATTCATATATTTCCCATTTCATTATTTAGCTAATCAATTAGCTAAATAATATACTTATTCCTTTCATATTTCATAAAATCATAATAATTGACTAATTAAGGGATTAATTACCTAATCAATCCCTTAATTGTCAATTTGAAACATCCACTCAAACCTAAAAACACAAGAGGGCCGGCTATCCCATTGAAAAACCTAATCCATTACCTTTTTTCTACCTTTTCCCACCATTTCTTCCTTTTTATTAGCCAATTATACAAAAAACCACCAAAACATTCATTTTATGTTTAATAGCCAAATAAATTGGCTAATTAAACCTAAAAACCCTAGCCACCTCCTGTCCCTATAAATATACTCTCATTCTCACCAAAAAGCTAATTCCAACACTTTGGCAAAAATCCCAAAATTCTCTAAACACTCTTTCTCTCTAAATTCTAACTTTGGCATCGGAGGTTCTTCGGCCAAAGCCCCCCCCATTCATCGTGGGCGCGTGAGGCTCTTGGCCTTAACCTAAGGTGTTAATTGTTTTGTAGGTGCAAAATTGTCCAAGATCAAGGAGGAAGAAATTTGCATCCACAGTAATGATCTTTGATTGTATCTTTATTATTATGATCTTTCATTGAACGTAATCATCCATTTAAACTCCCAAATTGTTTTACAATCTGTTTTAATTACAAAGTTTGTGTTTTGTTTCAATTTCGTCAAAACCAATCTCCCCTTTATTTTGAAGTCTTAGATTAGTTAGAAAGTGTTTTGGTTTGTGTTTTTAAGTGTTTTGATTCAAGTTAAAACTCAAATTCCTTCAGATTTGTGTTAGAGTTCAAACTGCCCAGAAAGTGTTTTTAAGGCAGTTTTGAGTCTTTTAGTTGCTATTTTGAGTCTTTGGTTTGTTTTAGTGTTTTAAATTTTAGTTTTGCATTCTTTGAGTCTAGTTTAGTGTTTTAAACTTCGTTTTTTTACGTTTTTAAGTCAGTTTTCAAGTGTTTAGCAATCCCTCCTAATCCTCGGTTTAGAACGATCCCTACTTACATACTTTGCTACAATTGATAAAAAGAGGGTTTAATTTGTGTGTTTAGTTATTTTACGCATCAGGGGGGTGTGGCAAAAGAGAGAAAGATGGCTGAAAATGTGTTTGTGATGTAGTGTATGAATGTGTAGATGGGTTTGGCTAAAAGAATGGATGGAGAATGGGTGGTGTGGCTGATTGTATTTTTTTTTATGTCCTCCTATGTTCTTCCCTTCACTCCCTATTTATAGAAGCTCCAAAGCAAAGAATCACTCAAGTGGCTTCAATAAACAATACAAACAAAGACCAAAATGATGCAAAAATAGCTAGTTTACATGCTCTTTTATCATTGTGTCTTGCCTTTAACAAAAGGCAATCATTCCTCTCTTGCTAATTCAAATCCTTTGTAGCTATCCATGTGCCTTCATTCTTCAATTTCTGATGCATTTGCCTTGTATTCCATCCCTTTTCCACATGTACTAGCTGTTAGACAACTTTCACACACATGTTTTGCATCATTTCATCTTGCAAACATCAACTTTCGGCCACTTTACACCTCTACACACATGCTATGCATCATTTCAGCTTGCAATTATGTTTGTAGTTGCTGAAAATGTGAATACAACTTGTAAAGCAATCCAACAAATGGCATCTTTCACTTCTTTTCCTTTCAAATTGTTCCTTAAGTGTATGTATCTGCACACTTCCATACCAACTTCTTTATTCAGATTTTTGCATGTGTTGAAACCCTTTTTAAAACACCAAAAACGTCCATCCCACTTGCTCCATATGCATGCAATCCATTTTGGCCCAAAATTGCTCCAAATTGCACCAAAATGCACTTTCTTTCTAACTTTGTTATTAGGACCTACAAACACACGAAAATAGCTTAAAACACTCTTATAAGCAATAACTAAGTAAGTAAATGCAAGAAAACATGTTAACTAAGTCGCATAAATATGCTCATATCAAGAGACCACCCAAATTTCAAGTGGAGGGAGCCGCAACCACCCCAAACCACAAGGAGGCTTTAGGCAACAACCCCCGGGCTTCTACACCAAGCCATACGCACCTACACAAGCTCATCCACAATCTGCTCCAAACACTTCAGGTAACACTTTGGATAATGACACACTTCTTAAGTTACTAACCAATTTGTCTCAAGGGCAAGAAAATCAAACCAAAGCAATGCAAAGCCAAGACAAGAAGGTGGATCAACTAGAGAAACAAATTGGGCAGATTGCTGAATTTGTAGGGTAGTTTCGAGACCAAGGAAGACTCCCTAGTTCCACCATTGCAAATCCAAAAGGAGGGTTTGAATCAGCCAAAGCAATCACCCTAAGAAATGGCAAGGAGGTTGGGGTAGGTTCTTCATCAAAAACAGGTCACAAAGAGGATGAAATGTTGCAAATGGAAGAGGAGGAATCAAGTCAACCCACAGCAAGGATAGAAGCATCCTTGCCGCAAGTTCCAATATCCCTAACACCACCCAATCTGTCCAACAAAGGTAAGAATGTGTCCAATTCGGGTTCTACTAATGTTATTCCTTCGAATATACCTTGTCCTCGTAGGTTCATGCAAACAAAGAAAGAGGAAGCTGAAAAGGATATTCTAATACATTTAGGAAAGTTCAAGTCAACATTCCACTCCTTGATGCAATCAAGCAAGTGCCAAAGTATGCCAAGTTTTTAAAAGAACTTTGCACAACTAGGAAGAGAATTTCGAGCAAGGAAGTGGTGAAGGTAAGTGAAAATGTCTCAGCCATCTTACAACGTAAGTTGCCTCCTAAATGCAAGGATCCGGGTAGTTTTACAATTCCTTGTGTCATTGGTAATACCCATTTTAAATCTGCCATGTTAGACTTAGGAGCATCTATAAATGTTATGCCATATTCAATTTATGTATCTATGAACTTAGGTGAGTTGAAACATGATGGTGTAATCATACAATTGGCTGATAGATCTAATGCTTATCCAAAGGGAGTTTTGGAAGATGTTTTAGTGCAGGTTGATCATTTAATCTTTCCGGCGGATTTCTATGTCATCGAAATGGATGAATCAGACCATGCCCCTTCGTTGCCCATCCTCCTTGGAAGGCCATTCATGAAAAATGCGCGTACTAAGATTGATGTGTTTAATGGAACTTTTTCCATGGAATTTGATGGGTAAGTTGTTAATTTCAATCTTTCTGATTCTATTAAGTATCCTAGTGAGGATCATTCATGTTTCTCTATTGATATAATTGACTCTTTGGCGCAGGGATATCTTGAAGATTTGAATAACGATGCACTTGAAAACGTCATTACAAGAGGCATGGAACTCAAAACCAAGGGGGCAGAACCTATGCTAACCCACGGCATACATGAACCACTCCATGCCGTGCCTCCTAGTCAGGAATTCATTGAGTTGGTTGCTGCCCTTGAGTCATTACCTAACTTCGATTCAATTCCCATTTCGACTAACAAGTTGCTTCCATCCATAATTCAGGCACCCATCCTTAATCTCAAGCCCTTACCAAGCCATTTGAAGTACATTTTCTTGGGGGAAAACGAGACCTTACCCGCCATTATTTCCTCATCCCTCACGACACAAGAAGAAGAGAAACTAGTGCGTGTTTTGAAGGAGTTCAAATCTGTCCTAGGTTGGACCTTAGCCGATATCAAAGGTATAAGCCCTACAACGTGTATGCATCACATATTTCTTGAGGAGGGGGCCAAACCAACTAGAGAGGCTCAACACCGTCTCAACCCTCCGATGATGGAAGTTGTGAAAGAGGAGATAATCAAGCTCCTTGATTGTGGAGTGATTTATCCCATCTCCGATAGCCGTTGGGTTTCACCTATTGATAGGAGCATATTTATGCGACTTAGTTAACATGTTTTCTTGCATTTACTTACTTAGTTATTGCTTATAAGAGTGTTTTAAGCTATTTTCGTGTGTTTGTAGGTCCTAATAACAAAGTTGGAAAGAAAGTGCATTTTGGTGCAATTTGGAGCAATTTTGGGCCAAAATGGATTGCATGCATATGGAGCAAGTGGGATGGACGTTTTTGGTGTTTTAAAAAGGGATTCAACACATGCAAAAATCTGAATAATGAAGTTGAAGTGTGGAAGTGTGCAGATACATACACTTAAGGAACAATTTGAAAGGAAAAGAAGTGAAAGATGCCATTTGTTGGATTGCTTTACAAGATGTATTCACATTTTCAGCAACTACAAACATAATTGCAAGCTGAAATGATGCATAGCATGTGTGTAGAGGTGTAAAGTGGCCGAAAGTTGATGTTTGCAAGATGAAATGATGCAAAACATGTGTATGAAAGTTGTCTAACAGCTAGTACATGTGGAAAAGGGATGGAATACAAGGCAAATGCATCAGAAATTGAAGAATAAAGGCACATGGACAGCTACAAAGGAGTTGAATTAGCAAAAGAGGAATGATTGCCTTTTGTTAAAGGCAAGACACATGTGGAAAAGGGATGTAAACTAGCTGTTTTTGCATCATTTTGGTCTTTGTTTGTATTGTTTATTGAAGCCACTTGAGTGATTCTTTGCTTTGGAGCTTTTATAAATAGGGAGTGAAGGCAAAAACACTAGAGAACACACTACATCAAAAACACATTCAGCCACACCACCCATTCTCTATCCATTCTTTTAGCCAAACCCATCTACACATGATAGGAGCATATTTATGCGCCTTAGTTTAGCTTGTTCTTGTGCATTTATAGTGTTTTTCCTTAGTAAAGTAGTCTTTTAAGCTAGTTTTATGTGTTTTCAGGTTCTAAGGGAAAAGTATGCAAAAGGATGCATTTTGGAGCCTTTTGGAGCAAATTAGAGCTTGGAATGGACATCATATATTTGGAGCCAAGGGTTTGGACGAAATTGAAGATTTGAAGATGATGTTTCCTACTTGAACAAGGTTTCCTAGTTGAAGTAGGAAAGTCCCTAATTGAAGATGGAATCCTAGTTGAATTAGGATTCCTAGTTGAAATAGGTTTCCTAGTGAAATTGGGATTCCTAGAAGATGAAGTTCCCTACTCAAACAAGGTTTCCTACTTGAAGTAGGAAAGCTAAATCCAAATGGCATCAAGTTTCAGCAACAAAGAAGTTTTCCAAGTCCAAGAAGGAAAGGTTTTCCAAGATGAATAAGGAGAAGAATTCCAAGTCAAGGGAGGATTGAGACATGTTTTCCTAAAGCTAGAAGGGCTCCTAAGTGTTGTAGGACACAAATGAGAAGTTTCTAGAGTGTTCCCCTCCTTGCCGTGAGTTTCCTACATTTCCTATCAGTTTTGGGGCTTTCTAGAAGCCCTATCCCTAATCCCTACATTGGTGCCGCACCCTAGCTTCTAGATGCCCTAGTTCCTTGCCTTGCAAGGCATTCTAGAAGCCTTATCCTTCCTCTCCCTATCCAGCCACACCTAGGAGGTCTTTTCCCCTTTTAATTTTGATTTTTAAGCCTCATTCCTTGTGGATTTGGGTTATTCAAGTCCATATCTGATTTACCTAGGGTTTTAAGTGCCTATAAATACTCATAAACCCCCTTGGCCGAACTCACCACAATTCACAATTCACTCCAGAAATTCGTCCAACCCTCTCCACACTCTTGCCGTAGCTACCAAACACCATTCCCCCTAGTTCTAAGTTCTTGCCGCACCATTCCCATCCCCTAAACACTACTACATTCCTCCATAACCATGCATCCATACACCTAAGGCCCTAAACCTGTCCCTAGACCCTTTGCCGCACCAAGGAGGAGGAGAAGGAAGCTTGGAAGTTCATGCAATTCAAGTTCGTGTCGCTGGAATTTCTAGGTGTTTCTTTTCCTTTGATTTCAATGTTTAAATTCAATTCTCTTTGTTTTGTGCGTATGAGGAACTAAACCCCCCCTTGGCTAGGGGGGGATTCGAAATACATGTTTATGCTTGCGATATGATTTGATTACTTCTAATTGCGTTTCATAAGTTGTGAATTCAATTTACTTATCTATGTCAATTACATTGATTTGTGTGTGTTGGTTGAGAGTGCACGCTTAATTCTCATGCATAAATTGAATGCTAGGATATAAGGAAATTTCACCTAATCGTTATGGACTTATATTCGCAAGTAGTAAAGGTTGATGATCTCAATCGCGTTAAGTAAATTCTTGGCATAAGTTTCATGCAATCATAGTAACAAGTGCTTCGTCAATGCTTATGGTTTTCATAGAACTTAATGATTCTTGCATGTATCTCTATTATGCAATCATCCAATTCAATAACGTTAGGAAAATCTGAAGGTTAATTTAAGCGGACCTAATTAACTTGGGGCGTTGAGAATTCATGGGTTATTGAAAAGCAATTGGAAATCGTTTTGAATGCAAGTATAACATGTGTGGAGATGAACCCCTTAGCTAGCCTTCCATTCATCCATTTAAACCAAATTCGTTTTAAAATCTGTTCGTTTACAAGTTTTGTTTTGTTTTCAAATTCGTCCAAAATCAATCCCCCTTTTCTTTGTTAAGTCATATTAGTTAGAAGTCAAGTTAGTTTGTGTTTTTAAGTGTTTTGAGTCAAGTTAAAACCAATTTTCGTCCAAGTTTGTGTCTAGTGTTCAAAACTGCCCAGATTGTGGTTTTAAGGCAGTTTTGAGTGTTTCTGGGCTGTTTTGAGTTTTTTGGTTTGTTTTGGTGTTTTAAAGTTTAGTTTTGCATTCTTTGAGTCTAGTTTAGTGTTTTAAACTTGTTTTTACGTATTTGAGTCAGTTTTCAAGTGATTTTGCAATCCCTCCTAATCCCCGGCCTAGAACGATCCCTACTTACATACTTACTACAATTGATAAAAAGAGGGTTAATTTGAGTGCTAGTTAATTTTCACATCAACACATTCATACACTACGTCACAAACACATTTTCAGCCATCTTTCTCTCTTTTGCCACACCCCCAATCCATCCTAAACACCGCCATACCATCTCCCATCCATTCCTCCATACAAATACCATCCAAACCTGTCCCCAAAACCTTGTGCCGCAGCAAAGAGGAAGGAGGAGAAGCCTTGGACGTACATGCCATTCAAGTTAGGATCGTTGGAGCGTTTAGGGGTTTTCTTTCTTTTGATTTCAATGTTTAAATTCTATACTCTTTGTTTTGTACGTATGAGGAACTAAACCCCCCCCCCCCTTGGCTAGGGGGGATTCGAAACCATGTTTATGCTTGCTATATAATTTGATTACTTTCAATTGCGTTTCATAAGTTGTGAATTCAATTTACTTATCTGCATGAATTAAAACTGATTTGTGTGTGTTGGTTGAGAGTGCACGCTTAATTTTCATGCATAAGTTTGATGCTAGGATATAAGGGAATTTCACCTAATCGTTATGAACTTATATTCAAAAGTAGTAAAGGTTGTTGATCACAATCGATTTAAGTAAATTCTTGGCATAAGTATCATGCAATTCATAGTAACGAGTGCCTCGCCAATGCTTATGATTTTCATAGAACTTAATGATCTTTGCTTGTATCTTTGTTATGCAATTCATGCAGGGAACTTGTGAGGAATGCTTTGGGTTGTCATATGCAATTCATCCAATTTGATAACTTTAGGAAAATCTGAGGGTTAATTAGTGCAATTCACGGTTAATTTGGGGCGTTGGGAATTCATGGTTTATTGAGAAGCAATTGGAAATCGTTTTGTATGCAAGTGTGACATGTGTGGAGAAGAACCCCTTAGCTAGCTTTCCATCCATTCACTTTTATCAAATTCGTTTTAGAATCTGTTCAATTTACAAAGTTTGTTCTTGTTTTCAATTTTCGTCAAAACTCAATCCCCATTTATTTTGAAGTGTTAGATTAGTTAGAAATCAATTTAGTTTGTGTTTTTAAGTGTCTTGAGTCAAGTCATAACCCAATTTCGTCCAATTTAGTGTTAGGTGTTCAAAACTGCCGAGAAAGTGTTTTTAAGGCAGTTTTGAGTGTTTATTTGCTGTTTTGAGTCTTTTGGTTTGTTTTGGTGTTTTATAGTTTAGTTTTGCATTCTTTGAGTCTAGTTTAGTGTTTTAAACTTTGTTTTTACGTTTTGAGTCAGTTTCAAGTGATTTGGCAATCCCTCCTAATCCCCGGCCTAGAACGATCCCTACTTACATACTTTGCTACAATTGATAAAAAGAGGGTTTAATTTGTGTGCTTATATATTTCGCATCACCTATCCAATGTGTACCCAAGAAATCTGGAGTGACGGTTGTAGAAAATGCGGAGAATGAGCTTGTGCTCACCCGAATTCAAACCGGTTGGCGAGTGTGCATTGATTATAGGAAGCTCAACGCCACCACAAGGAAGGATCACTTCCCATTGCCGTTTCTAGATCAAATGCTTGAGAGGTTAGCGGGTCATTCCTTCTATTATTTTCGTGATGGTTATTCTGGTTATAATCAAATTGTCATTGCCTTGGATGATCAAGAAAAGACCACTTTTACTTGTCCCTTTGGAACGTTTGCATATCGAGGCATGCCATTCGGTTTGTACAATGCTCCTGCCACGTTTCAAAGGTGTATGGTTAGCATATTTTCTGACTATGTTGAAAGGATTATTGAGATATTTATGGATGATTTTAGTGTGTTTGGTAATTCATTTGATAATTGCTTGGATAATCTCACTTTAATCTTGAAACGTTGTGTTGAAACAAACCTTGTGTTAAATTGGGAGAAATGCCATTTTATGGTTAAACAAGGTATTGTTTTGGGTCATATAATCTCTGAAAAAGGAATTGAGGTTGATAAGTCTAAAATAGATCTTGTACGCTACTTACCCTCTCCTACTTCGGTGAGAGAGGTTAGTTCTTTTCTTGGTCATGTAGGATTCTATCGACGATTTATCAAGGACTTTTCCAAGATTGCACAGCCCTTATGCTGTCTCCTACAAAAGGAAGTGTCTTTTGAGTTCAACGAGGCGTGTGAGCAAGCATTCAACCATCTCAAGGACTTACTTACCACGGTACCAATCATCACTCCACCAGATTGGTCCATTCCCTTTGAGCTAATGTGTGATGCATCGGATTATGCACTTGGAGCTGTTTTGGGTCAAAGGAAAAACAAGCTGCCACATGTTATTTATTATGCTTCTCGTACCTTAAATGATGCACAATTAAATTATTCTACAACTGAGAAAGAGCTCTTGGCAGTTGTCTTTGCATTAGATAAGTTTAGATCATATTTAATTGGCACTAAAGTCATTGTTTTCATTGACCATGCAGCCTTGAAGTACTTGTTCACAAAGAAAGAAGCTAAACCTAGACTCATTCGTTGGATGCTTCTACTTCAAGAGTTTGATATCAAAATTAAGGACAAAAAAGGGAGTGACAATGTAGTTGCCGACCATCTAAGCAGGTTGGTGCGTGAAGAGGAGGCTCTTCCCATATCTGAAACGTTTCCAGATGAACAACTCTTGTCCATTAAGGTAAGTGAGCCTTGGTACGCAGATTTGGTGAATTATTTGGTGACTAAACAAGTTCCTAGCACCCTAAACAAATTCCAACGTGATAAACTTAAGAAGGATGCTAGATTTTATGTTTGGGATGACCCATACTTGTGGAAATATTGCATCAGATTATAAGAACATGTGTGCATGAATCAGATTTTCACTCAATTTTAAGTTTTTGTCACACATATGCATGTGGGGGTCATTTTGGCACCTAAAGGACAGCTTTTAAGGTTCTTCAATGTGGTTTTCATTGGCCTACTTTGTTTAAAGATGCTAGAACCTTTTGTTTAACCTGTGAACGCTGCCAAAAGACAGGTAATATAGGCCAAAGAGATCAAATGCCGCAGGTACCCATCTTTGTTGTTTGGGGTATTGATTTTATGGGTCCTTTTCCTTCATCTTTTGGTTTCCATTACATATTACTTGCAGTTGATTATGTTTCAAAGTGGGTGGAAGCGAAAGCCACTCGAACTAACGATTCTAAAGTTGTGGCAGATTTTGTGAAAACTAATATCTTTTCTAGATTTGGGATGCCTAGGGTGCTAATAAGTGATGGGGGGTCTCATTTTTGCAATCGTACCATTGAGGCATTACTCAAGAAGTATCGTGTGACACATAAGGTTTCCACACCTTATCACCCCAAACCAATGGCCAAGCCAAGGTGTCTAATAGAGAGATCAAACAGATTTTGGAGAAGACCGTTGGGCCAAATAGAAAAGATTGGAGCTTACGGTTGGATGATGCACTATGGGCGTATTGAACGGCTTACAAAACCCCCATTGGTATGTCTCCTTTTCGGCTTGTGTATGGCAAACCATGCCATCTCCCTGTGGAATTAGAACATAGAGCTCATTGGGCTATCAAGACCTTCAATTTGAATGTAGACCAAGCTGGAATTTATAGAAAGCTTCAATTGAGTGAACTTGATGAGATAAGGCATGAAGCTTATGAGAATGCTAGAATTTACAAAGAGAAGACCACGGCATTCCATGATAAGATGCTTCGAGGCAAGACTTTCACACTAGGGCAGAAAGTGTTGTTGTTCAACTCCCATCTTCGTCTATTCACTGGTAAGTTACGTTCCAAGTGGGTTGGTCCGTTTGTTATTACTAATCTTTTTGTGCATGGTGCAGTCCAAATTAAGAGCTTGAGAACTGGGCAAGAATTCAAGGTGAATGGACATTGATGCGTAAAATAACTAAACACACAAATTAAACCCTCTTGTTGACAATTGTAGTATGGATAAGTAGGGATCGTTCTTAAACCGCGGATTAGGAGGGATTGCTAAACACTCTAAACTGACTCAAATATGTAAAACAAAGTTTAAAAACACTAAACTAGACTCAACGAATGCAAAACTAAACTCTAAAACACTAAAACAAACCAAAAGACTCAAAACAGCACAAAAACACTCAAAACTGCCTTAAAAACACTTTCTGGGCAGTTTTGAACTCCAACACCAACTTGGACGAAATTTGGTTTTCTAATGGCTCAAAACACTTAAAAACATAATCTAAGACAAATTCTAACTAATACGACTCCAAGAAATAAGGTGGGGTTGATTTTGGACGAAAATAAGTAAATTTAGACAAGAACAATGTAAACAGATTCTTGGACAAAATTAGGTGAATTGATGAGATATGGGGTAACTAGAGGGTTCTTCTCCACACATGATACACTTGCATTCAAATTTGATTTCCAATTGCTTCTTTCAATAAACCATGAATCTCAACGCCCTAGGTTAACTGTGATAGCACTTTTTTAACCTTCAAGTCTTCCTTAAGTTATTGAATTGGATGGGAATGCACATGCAACAACTCAAAACATTCTCTAAAAGTCCCTTGCGTGAAACGCACAATAAAGATATAATCAAAGATCATTAAGCTTCATGAAAACTATAAGCATTGACGAGGCAATTGTTACTATGAAAAGCATGAAACGTTTGCCAAGAATTCACTTAACACGATCGTTTATAAGCGACCTCCACTACTTGCAAATATAAGGTTGTAACTATTAGGTGAAACTTCCTTATATTTTAGCTTCAAATTCCTGCATGAAAACTAAGTTGACCACCTTAATCAACACACAAAAATAAGTCATCAATCAAACGGGTAAGCAAATTGCATTCACAATTCATGAAATAACAATTAGAAGTAATCAATTCATCTTGCAAGCATAATCATGGTATTGAATAGGCCCCTAGCCAAAAAGGCTTAGTTCCTCATGTTCACAAAACAAAGGAAAACAGATTTATACATTGTAAATATAAGAAAGAAAACAGATTCATCCAATTCAATAACGTTAGGAAAATCTGAAGGTTAATTTAAGCGGACCTAATTAACTTGGGGCATTGAGAATTCATGGTTTATTGAAAAGCAATTGGAAATCGTTTTGTATGCAAGTATAACATGTGTGGAGATGAACCCCTTAGCTAGCCTTCCATTCACCCATTTAAATCAAATTCGTTTTTACAATCTGTTCAAATTTACAAAGTTTGTTTTGTTTTTAAATTCGTCCAAAACCAATCCCCCTTTGTTTTAAAGTGTCAAATTAGTTAGTAAGTGTTTTACTTTGTGTTTTTAAGTGTTTTGATTCAAGTTAAAACCCAAATTCGTCCAATTTGGTGCTTAGTGTCCAAAACTGCCCAGATTGTGTTTTTAAGGCAGTTTTGAGTCTTTTGGTTTGTTTTGGTGTTTTAAAGTTTAGTTTTTGATGCGTAAATAGATAAGCACACAAATTAAACCCTCTTTTGTCAAATTGTAGTAAAGATGTAAGTAGGGATCGTTCTAAACCGGGGATTAGGAGGGATTGCTAAACTCTTGAAAACTAACTCAATAATGTAAAAACAAAGTTTAAAACACTAAACTAGACTCAAAGAATGTAAAATTAAAAGGTAAAACACTTAAACAAACATAAAACTCAAAACAGCAACCTAATGACTCAAAACTGCCTAAAAACCACTTTCTGGGCAGTTTTGAGAACCTAACAAGAACTTGGACGAATTTGGATGAAAACTTGGATCAAAACACTTAGAAACACAAATCAAAACACTTTCTAACTAATCTAAGACTTCAAATAAAGGGGGATTTGTTTTGGACGAAAATTGAAAACAAAACAGAAACTTTAAAACAAAACAGATTGTAAAACGTTTTTGGATGAAAAGGATGGATAAAAAGGCTAGTTAGGAGGTTCTTCTCCACACATGTCACACTTGCAAACAAAACGATTTTCAGTTGTTCTTCCAATAAATTATGAAACTCAACACCCCAAGTTAATTAGATACGCTTAAATTAACCTTCAAGTTCTCCTTAAGTTAATGAATTGGATGGGAAAGCGCATTGATGTGAAAATTAACTTGACACACAAATTAAACCCTATTTGTGACAATTGTAGTAATGATGTAAGTAGGGATCGTTCTAACCGGGGATTAACTAGGGGTGCTAATCTAATACAAATCGACTTAGAAACACAAAAACTAAACTTAAAGACACTAATTAGACTACTAAGATTCAAAACAGATTTGAAACACTCAAATCTGCCCAAAACTGACTAAAACAAATTAATTGACTCAAACAGCAACTAAGACAAGATTTGGACGAATTTGACAAAACTTATGACTCAAAATACTTAAAAACACCAAAGAGGACAGATTATGAAGACTCAAACTTAACAAAATATGGGGGAATTGTGTTTGGCCGAATTTGAACTAAATGCACAGATTGTAAATTAAAACAGATTGTAAACTAAATGTGATGAATCAATGGGTGATGGAATGGCTAAGGGGTTCTTCTCCACACATGAAATTTATGCAACGTAATCGATTCGTTTGATGGTTGCTTGGCAAATCTCACATTAATCTTAAAACGATGCATGGAAACTAACCTTGTTTTAAATTGGGAAAAGTGTCACTTTATGGTAAAACAAGGCATAGTTTTAGGGCATATTGTTTCTGCAAGGGGAATTGAGGTTGATAAATCGAAAATAGATCTTGTACGCTACTTACCCTCTCCGACTTCGGTTAGAGAGGTTCGTTCGTTTTTGGGACATGCAGGATTTTATAGGCGATTCATCAAGGACTTTTCAAAGATTTCCACACCCCTATGCCGACTTCTCCAAAAGGATGTGACCTTCGACTTCAACGAGGAATGTGAAAAGGCGTTCAAACACCTCAAAGAGATGCTAACTTCGGCCCCCATCATTCGGCCACCAGATTGGAGCATTCCCTTCGAGCTTATGTGCGATGCATCCGATTATGCTCTAGGCGCTGTTTTGGGACAAAGGAAGGACAAACAGCCACACGTCATATATTATGCCTCTCGGACCTTGAACGATGCTCAATTGAACTACTCCACCACGGAAAAAGAACTCCTTGCCGTTGTTTTTGCTTTAGATAAGTTTCGTTCTTATTTACTTGGTACTAAAGTAATAATTTACACTGATCATGCAGCATTGAAGTACTTGCTCACGAAGAAGGAGGCTAAACCAAGGCTTATTCGATGGATGCTTCTTCTCCAAGAGTTCGATATCGAAATCCAAGACAAGAAAGGAAGTGAGAACGTTGTGGCTGATCACTTGAGCCGTTTGGTGCATGAAGAAGATGTCATACCTATTCCAGAGACATTCCCGGATGAGCAATTGATGTCCTTAAAGGTTAGTGCACCTTGGTATGCCGATATTGTTAATTTTTTGGTGTCAAAACGTATTCCAAGTGAGTTCACTAGGCACCAACGTGATAAACTTAGGCATGATGCACGGTTTTTTGTGTGGGATGATCCGTACTTATGGAAATTTTGCCCCGATCAGATTATACGTCGTTGTGTGCATGATTCTGAATGTCATTCAATTTTGAGTTTTTGTCACACATATGCATGTGGAGGGCACTTTGGCACACAACGTACAGCCCTCAAGGTGTTACAATGTGGATTCTATTGGCCTAGTATTTTTAAAGATGCTAAAACTTTTTGCTTAACGTGTGATAAATGCCAACGAATGGGTGGTATTAGTGCAAGGGACCAAATGCCGCAGGTTTCTATCCTAAATGTTGAAATTTTTGATGTTTGGGGTATTGATTTTATGGGTCCCTTCCCTTCATCGTATGGTTTCATGTATATTTTGCTTGCGGTTGATTATGTGTCGAAATGGGTGGAAGCCAAGGCCACCCGGACTAATGATTCTAAAGTGGTTGCAGATTTTATTAGAACTAACATTTTTGCAAGGTTTGGAATGCCACGAGTGATCATTAGTGATGGAGGGTCACATTTTTGCAATCGGACCATTGAAGCGTTATTGAGGAAATACAGTGTCACCCATAAGGTTTCTACACCTTACCATCCTCAAACGAATGGCCAAGCCGAGGTTTCCAACCGAGAGATCAAGCAAATACTTGAGAAGACAGTTGGGCCAACAAGGAAGGATTGGAGCTTACGGTTAGATGATGCACTTTGGGCGTATCGTACGGCGTACAAAACCCCCATTGGGATGTCCCCCTTCCGACTTGTCTATGGCAAGGCGTGCCATCTTCCCGTTGAATTGGAGCACAAAGCACTTTGGGCCATCAAGAAGTTTAACATGAACCTCGATGAAGCGGGAAGTCAAAGGAGATTGCAATTGAATGAGCTTGATGAGATACGGCACGAGGCATACAATAATGCAAGCATTTACAAGCAAAAGACCAAAGCTTTCCATGACAACATGATCCGTGGGAAATCATTCTCAATTGGGCAGAAAGTGCTATTGTTCAATTCCCGTTTACGTTTGTTTCCCGGTAAGTTACGTTCTAAGTGGATTGGACCGTTTGTTATTACTAATGTTTTTGTTCATGGTGCAGTCCAAATCCAAAGCTTGAAAACGGGACAAGAATTCAAGGTGAACGGGCATCGTTTGAAGCCCTATTATGACACCTTTGTGGAGCATGCCGTGGATGACATACCCTTGGCTGCCGTGGGCCCTAGTAAGGAGTGAATGAGGTCTTCGTCCGGCTGTACGACGTTAAAGCAAGCGCTACTTGGGAGGCAACCCATGCATTCAACAAAGGAGGACATAGAGAGCACTCCAATTCCAGATTTGCGTTCCTAAACTCTTCTCTTTGTTGTTCAATTCGTTTCTGCTATGTTAGGTTGTTTAGATGTTGTTTTGTTTGTTTGTTTGTTATTTGTGTGAGTCTATGCTTGAAACATTGAGGACAATGTTTGATTTAAGTGTGGGGGGGTAACCAAAGTGTTTTGATGCAAATTCGTAGGGTTTTGTCACCCATAATTTCAAATGTTGTTTCTTGCTGTTTTTAAGCCTTTTTAAGCTGTTTTGGTGTGTTTTAATGTGTTTTGAGTCAAAAATCCGAAAATCCCATAAAAATTTGAAAAATTTGTTTTAAAAAACCCAAAAAGAGTCGTTTTTGTGTGTTTGTTTGTGTCTTAGGGTACCTTCCAACACAATGATGAGGATTCGGTTTGTAATTGCATGACGGTTAAAGAGAGTTATAAACATGGATAAAAGTTTGATTTACTCTTTGGTTTATGCTTGGTTGTGGTTATAACTTATGAATTCACATGTAATCATAAAGTAAAAATCCGTTTTTGTAACATGCTTGAAGGAAGTAACTCAAACTAACGCTACAACCTTGTGAGACTTAAGCCTAAACGTTTATTTGGAGAGTTAAAATCTGTGCATTCTTTGTTTTCTAAAGTCGTTGCATGATCTCATTATTCTCTGCTTGGTTGCTACTTAGAAGGCGTTTCATCACTTAGAACCAAACACTAGAACTCATGCCCATTTCATTCAAAACATGTCATTGATTTGCATAACACATATTCAAGATTAAGTTGTGTAGTGTCCACCATAGCCCAAAAGCTGTATATCCCTATTCCATTATGTTTTGTAGGTTTTAACCCCGTTGAGCCTTGTTTAGCCTATGTTCTTTGTTAACCACATTATCCTCACCTAGCCTAGATTAGGACCATCCACACCCTTGTTCTTAAAACGTAGTAAAGCATAACGCAAGATGAATTCCTTTTGATCAATGTGTGCGGGAAACAAGTGTTGGGGAAGGATTAATGATATAGGGATGTGCCAAAGTCTTGAATGAGGCACGGCAAAGAAGAGAAAAAAAATGAGAAAAGAAAGAAAAAAATTCGTGAAAAATAGAAAGAAAAAAGAAAAGTTGTGAAAAACATGCAAAATAGTTGAAATGCATGTGAAAAAGAGTTCCAAAGTGTTGTTTGTTGAAGAAAGGGTCCAAAGAGTTGCATTCGGCCCTAATTGATTGTTTGAGTCTTCCCTTCTGTTTTGAATTTGATTTCGGCATGCTAAAGTGAATTCTAAGTTTCGATTTCCATACTTTGCTTACTATTGTTTTAAAGAACGTTTGTTTTCCATATCCGTTTTTGTTAGCCAATACCTTAAGCCCCGTTACAACCCTTAACTTTAATCTTGAGTGTTGTGTATTTCAATTTGTGGAGTTTAAAATTGGTATGAGCATATGGTGTCACTGATTCTCGCATCTAAGTAGTAGCATTCCATTCATGAGATCATATTTATAAACATGTTATTAACTCCGGAAATTGTTTTCTTTGTTATACATATATGTGAGCATTCGTTTTTATTGTTACATCAATCTTCTCACATATAACTAGTGTAGGGTGTGTAGTTAGAAAATCTGAGTGAAAATAGAGTGCATATCTAGTAAGGAATTGAGGGATTCTCTAAGGCACGTTACTACATTCAAAACATTGTTTTAATTGGTTAAATGTGAACTAGTAAGTAGTGACTATGATTAAGTTTGGGCTTAAGTGTAAAGATGGTTAAAATCTGTGGGAATGATGATTTTTAACATGTCATGTGCATTGGAAATCCCTGAGGCGATTGTTGGAAGGTTTAGGTTGTTTTACTTGTTTTATTTCGTTTTGTTTTGCTCGAGGACTAGCAAAAGCTAAGTGTGGGGGAATTTGATAGGAGCATATTTATGCGCCTTAGTTTAGCTTGTTCTTGTGCATTTATAGTGTTTTTGCTTAGTAAAGTAGTCTTTTAAGCTAGTTTTATGTGTTTTCAGGTTCTAAGGGCAAAGTATGCAAAATAATGCATTTTGGAGCCTTTTGGAGCAAAGTTGAGCTTGGAATGGATGTCATATGCTTGGAGCCAAGAGGATGGACGAAATTGAAGATTTGAAGATGATGTTTCCTACTTGAACAAGGTTTCCTAGTCGAAGTAGGAAAGTGCCTAAGTGAAGATGGAATCCTAGTTGAATTAGGATTCCTAGTCAAAATGGGTTTCCTAGTTGAATTAGGATTCCTTGAAGATGAAGATTCCTACTCAAACAAGGTTTCCTACTTGAAGTAGGAAAGTTAAATCCAAATGGCATCAAGTTGCAGCTACAAAGAAGATTTCCAAGTCCAAGAAGGAGAAGGAATCCAGAATGAAGAAGGAATGACAAAGACAAGGTTTCCTAATCCTAATAGGCAAAGTTTCCAAATGCAATGAGGAGTCCTTATCCATTTAGGATACCTTATCCTTGTTCTAGAAACCTTATCCATCCTTGCCGTGAGTTTTCCTTGCATTAGAGGGTTTCTAGAAGCCCTAATCTGCCCTATCCTTTAAGTGCCGCACCTATCCCTTCTAGAAACCTGATTTCCTTGCCTTGCAAGGCCATCTAGAAGCCTTATCCACCTTATCCCTATCCAGCCGCACCTAGGACCCCTTTTCCCTTGCAAAATCTGATTGTTAGACCTATTTCCTTGTGGATTTGGGTTATCCAAGTCCATATCCGATTACCCTAAGGTTTTAAGTGCCTATATATACTCCTATTAACCCCTAAATCAGATCACCACTCACCACAATTCAGAATTCACTCCAGAAATTCGTCCAAACTCTCTCCACACCTTTGCCGCACCATTCTCTTCCCCTAAACACTACTACATCCATCCATAACCATGCATCCATACACCTAAGGTCCTAAACTAGTCCCTAGACCCTTTGCCGCACCAAGGAGGAGGAGAAAGAAGCTCGGAAGTTCATGCAATTCAAGTTCGCGTCGCTGGAATTTCTAGGTGTTTCTTTTCCTTTGATTTCAATGTTTAAATTCAATTCTCTTTGTTTTGTGCGTATGAGGAACTAAACCTCCCCTTGGCTAGGGGGGGATTCAAAATACATGTTTATGCTTGCGTTATGATTTGATTACTTCTAATTGCGTTTCATAAGTTGTGAATTCAATTTACTTATCTATGTGGATTACATTGATTTGTGTGTGTTGGTTGAGAGTGCACGCTTAATTATCATGCATAAATTGAATGCTAGGATATAAGGAAATTTCACCTAATCGTTATGGAATTATATTCACAAGTAGTAAAGGTTGATGATCTCAATCACGTTAAGTAAATTCTTGGCATAAGTTTCATGCAATCATAGTAACAAGTGCTTCGTCAATGCTTATGGTTTTCATAGAACTTAATGATTCTTGCTTGTATCTCTATTATGCAATCATGTAGGGGACTTGTGGGGAATGTTTTGGGTTGTCGTATGCAATCATCCAATTCAATAACGTTAGGAAAATCTGAGGGTTAATTTAAGCGGACCTAATTAACTTGGGGCATTGAGAATTCATGGTTTATTGAAAAGCAATTGGAAATCATTTTTGTATGCAAGTATAACATGTGTGGAGATGAACCCCTTAGCTAGCCTTCCATTCACCCATTTAAATCAAATTCGTTTTTACAATCTGTTCTAATTTACAAAGTTTGTTTTGTTTTAAATTCGTCCAAAACCAATCCCCCTTTGTTTTAAAGTGTCAAATTAGTTAGTAAGTGTTTTACTTTGTGTTTTTAAGTGTTTTGATTCAAGTTAAAACCCAAATTCGTCCAATTTGGTGCTTAGTGTCCAAAACTGCCCAGATTGTGTTTTTTAAGGCAGTTTTGAGTGTTTTGGTGCTGTTTTGAGTCTTTTGGTTTGTTTTGGTGTTTTAAAGTTTAGTTTTGCATTCTTTGAGTCTATTTTAGTGTTTTAAACTTGTTTTTACATTTTTGAGTCAATTCCAAGTGATTTTGCAATCCCTCCTAATCCCCGGTCTAGAACGATCCCTACTTACATACATTGCTACAATTGATAAAAAGAGGGTTTAATTTGAGTGTCAACATAATTTTCACATCAAATTTTGGCGCCGTTGCCGGGGATTAGCAACTTTGCTAATCCCTTGGATTGTTATTTTCGTTTTTCTTATTAGATCAGATTCTTATGTTATTTTGTTTCTTGTTTTAGGTACTTGTTTATGACTCGGAGTTCTAATCCGGTTCAAGAACATATTTTAGACTTTGACGACGATTTTGAGCGTGAGTTGAGACGAAAGAGGAAGAACCCGGAACCTAGTGAATCAAGTGCAAGTTCCGAGTCCGTTTCTGAAGTTGAAGAGGAAGTGGAAGACATGGCAGCGGACAACCGAACGATCAAGGAGCTTTCCGCGTCGGGATTGGATAATGCCGCACCTCTATGTATCCAGTACCCTAGGGCGGCTCAGGACAAAACTGCCGAGTTCGAATTAAAGTCAAGCTTGTTACATCACATTCCGAAGTACCATGGGCTGTCCATGGAAGATCCAAACAAGCACTTGAAGGAGTTTGAAGTCGTTTGCTCAAGCATGACTCCGGTAAACGTGGACGGGAGTATATTGAAGATGAAGGCTTTCCCCTTTTCTCTTATGGAAAAGGCGAAGGATTGGTTATATGAATTAGCTCCCGGAACGGTCACATCTTGGGAGAGCATGAAACGGGCTTTCTTAGAGAAGTTTTTTCCAACCTCTCGAGTCATTCTCCTACGAAAAAGGATAAGTGGAATTCAACAAGAAGAAGGTGAGTCTTTTCCTACATATTATGAACGTTTTAAATCTCTTGTTGCTTCTTGTCCACAGCATCAAATGAAAGAGTTCTTCTGCAATACTTCTACGAGGGACTTCTACCAATCGAACGACAAATGCTAGATGCCTCGGCGGGAGGAGCATTGGTAGACAAGACCCCCACGGCAGCAAAGACTTTGATTGCCAATCGAGCGTTGAACGCTCAACAATACGAAGGTGTTGGACAAAGAGGCACCACACGGCAACACCAAGTGAATGAGGTAAGTGCCATAACCGAACTTCAAAATCAAATGGCTAACCTTACTACTTTGCTTTCTTAGGTTGTGGAAGGGCCAAAAGTTCAAAATGTAAGTGCGTGTGGCGTATGTTCCATGCAAGGACACCCTACGGACAAGTGCCCACAACTGATTGAGAACGGAGGGTGGGAGACCCTAAATGCCGTGGGTTTTGGGCAGCAATACCAACAAAGGAATGATCCCTTTTCTAACACCTACAATCCCGGTTGGCGTGATCATCCAAATTTCAAATGGCGAGAATCCCAACAAGGCCAACAACAAAGCACATTTAGGCAACAACCCCCGGGTTTCTATCAAAAGCCATTTGCACCAACTCAACCCCAAGCACAACCCACCCAAAAATCAGGTTCGTCTATTGATAATGATCAAATTTTTAATTTACTAACTTCTATGGCGCAGGGAATGCAAAATAGGGACAAAAAGGTGGACGAGTTGGAGAAACAAGTAGGGCAAATTGCCGAGTTCATGGGGCAGTTTCGAGAGCAAGGCAGGTTGCCTAGCTCAACCATTGCAAATCCGAAAGGCGGCTTTGAATCCGCCAAGGCAATCATGTTAAGAAGTGGGAAACAAGTAGGAACAACCCCACCACCATCCAAATCAGCCCCAAACAAGGTGGAGGAAGTGATAATTGAAGAGGAGGAACAAGGGTTGGCCACGGCAAGGAAAGATGTTCCTTTGCCGCAAGTCCCCATGGCTCCTAAGCCATCCAATCTGCCAAATAAAGGTACAATTGTGTCCAATTCCATTCCTACTGATGATTTTCCTTTGAATGTCCCATTTCCTAGTAGGTTCAAGCAAACAAAGAAAGAAGAAGCTGAAAAGGACATTCTAGAGACGTTCCGGAAAGTGCAAGTCAATATACCTCTCCTTGACGCAATTAAGCAAGTACCTAGGTACGCCAAGTTTTTGAAGGAACTATGTACAACAAGAAAGAGAATTTCAAACAAAGAGGTTGTCCAGGTAAGTGAGAATGTTTCCGCTGTTTTGCAAAGAAAATTACCTCCTAAATGCAAAGATCCGGGAAGTTTTACAATTCCATGTGTTATAGGCAATACTAAATTTGAACATGCTATGTTAGATCTAGGAGCTTCAATTAATGTCATGCCATACTCAATATATGCATCCATGAACTTAGCAGAGCTTAAACACGATGGTGTTATAATTCAATTAGCCGATCGTTCTAATGCATATCCGAAAGGAGTTTTGGAAGATGTGTTGGTGCAGGTGGATAACTTGATATTTCCAGCGGATTTCTACGTTTTAGAGATGGAGGACTCACCAAATGTCACCCCATTGCCGATTCTACTTGGGAGGCCTTTCATGAAAACAGCACGCACCAAGATCGATGTTTTCAAAGGGACGTTGACAATGGAATTTGATGGGGAGATTATTCACTTTAACATTTCTGAAGCTATGAAATTTCCTAAAGATGATCATTCTTGTTTTTCGATTGATATATTGGATGAATTGGCGCAGGATTATCTTGATATGTTGGAGGACGATCCACTCGAAACGACAATTGCACAAGGATTTGGCACAGAACCCAACATGGCCGTACCAAAGGATGAACATGCCGAGCTTGTGGCTGCCTTGGAATCATTGCCAAAACAACATGGTAAGCTTTCTAACCCAATTCCAATTCCCGTTTCCACTAATACGTTGTTACCTTCTGTGATTCAGGCCCCCGTTCTTGAGCTTAAACCGTTGCCGGACCATTTAAAGTATGCATTCTTGGGAGAGGAAGAGACGTTGCCCATCATTGTCTCTTCAACACTCACGGCATTAGAGGAAGAAAAGTTGATTCGGGTGTTGAAAGAGCACAAAACAGCCATCGGATGGACATTGGCCGATATTAAGGGAATTAGCCCTACAACATGCATGCATCGCATATTTCTAGAGGAGGGGGCTAAACCAACTCGAGAGGCTCAACGCCGGCTCAACCCTCCGATGATGGAAGTCGTGAAAAAGGAGATTATAAAACTTCTCGACTGTGGAGTGATCTATCCAATCTCGGATAGCCGTTGGGTCTCACCGGTTCAAGTTGTCCCAAAGAAGTCCGGAGTCACTGTGGTGAAGAATGTCGAGGATGAGCTTGTGCCAACCCGTATTCAAACAGGTTGGAGAGTATGCATTGACTATAGGAAGCTCAACAACACCACAAGGAAGGACCACTTTCCACTACCATTCATCGATCAAATGCTAGAAAGGTTAGCCGGTCATTCTTTTTATTGTTTTCTTGACGGTTATTCGGGATATAATCAAATTGTCATAGCTCCGGAAGACCAAGAAAAGACCACTTTCACGTGCCCATTTGGTACTTTTGCTTACCGCCGCATGCCATTCGGTTTATGCAATGCACCGGCCACGTTCCAAAGATGCATGGTAAGTATCTTTTCCGATTTTATTGAGAAGATTATTGAGGTATTCATGGATGATTTTAGTGTCTTTGGCGATTCGTTTGATGGTTGCTTGGCAAATCTCACATTAATCTTAAAACGATGCATGGAAACTAACCTTGTTTTAAATTGGGAAAAGTGTCACTTTATGGTAAAACAAGGCATAGTTTTAGGGCATATTGTTTCTGCAAGGGGAATTGAGGTTGATAAATCGAAAATAGATCTTGTACGCTACTTACCCTCTCCGACTTCGGTTAGAGAGGTTCGTTCGTTTTTGGGACATGCAGGATTTTATAGGCGATTCATCAAGGACTTTTCAAAGATTTCCACACCCCTATGCCGACTTCTCCAAAAGGATGTGACCTTCGACTTCAACGAGGAATGTGAAAAGGCGTTCAAACACCTCAAAGAGATGCTAACTTCGGCCCCCATCATTCGGCCACCAGATTGGAGCATTCCCTTCGAGCTTATGTGCGATGCATCCGATTATGCTCTAGGCGCTGTTTTGGGACAAAGGAAGGACAAACAGCCACACGTCATATATTATGCCTCTCGGACCTTGAACGATGCTCAATTGAACTACTCCACCACGGAAAAAGAACTCCTTGCCGTTGTTTTTGCTTTAGATAAGTTTCGTTCTTATTTACTTGGTACTAAAGTAATAATTTACACTGATCATGCAGCATTGAAGTACTTGCTCACGAAGAAGGAGGCTAAACCAAGGCTTATTCGATGGATGCTTCTTCTCCAAGAGTTCGATATCGAAATCCAAGACAAGAAAGGAAGTGAGAACGTTGTGGCTGATCACTTGAGCCGTTTGGTGCATGAAGAAGATGTCATACCTATTCCAGAGACATTCCCGGATGAGCAATTGATGTCCCTAAAGGTTAGTGCACCTTGGTATGCCGATATTGTTAATTTTTTGGTGTCAAAACGTATTCCAAGTGAGTTCACTAGGCACCAACGTGATAAACTTAGGCATGATGCACGGTTTTTTGTGTGGGATGATCCGTACTTATGGAAATTTTGCCCCGATCAGATTATACGTCGTTGTGTGCATGATTCTGAATGTCATTCAATTTTGAGTTTTTGTCACACATATGCATGTGGAGGGCACTTTGGCACACAACGTACAGCCCTCAAGGTGTTACAATGTGGATTCTATTGGCCTAGTATTTTTAAAGATGCTAAAACTTTTTGCTTAACGTGTGATAAATGCCAACGAATGGGTGGTATTAGTGCAAGGGACCAAATGCCGCAGGTTTCTATCCTAAATGTTGAAATTTTTGATGTTTGGGGTATTGATTTTATGGGTCCCTTCCCTTCATCGTATGGTTTCATGTATATTTTGCTTGCGGTTGATTATGTGTCGAAATGGGTGGAAGCCAAGGCCACCCGGACTAATGATTCTAAAGTGGTTGCAGATTTTATTAGAACTAACATTTTTGCAAGGTTTGGAATGCCACGAGTGATCATTAGTGATGGAGGGTCACATTTTTGCAATCGGACCATTGAAGCGTTATTGAGGAAATACAGTGTCACCCATAAGGTTTCTACACCTTACCATCCTCAAACGAATGGCCAAGCCGAGGTTTCCAACCGAGAGATCAAGCAAATACTTGAGAAGACAGTTGGGCCAACAAGGAAGGATTGGAGCTTACGGTTAGATGATGCACTTTGGGCGTATCGTACGGCGTACAAAACCCCCATTGGGATGTCCCCCTTCCGACTTGTCTATGGCAAGGCGTGCCATCTTCCCGTTGAATTGGAGCACAAAGCACTTTGGGCCATCAAGAAGTTTAACATGAACCTCGATGAAGCGGGAAGTCAAAGGAGATTGCAATTGAATGAGCTTGATGAGATACGGCACGAGGCATACAATAATGCAAGCATTTACAAGCAAAAGACCAAAGCTTTCCATGACAACATGATCCGTGGGAAATCATTCTCAATTGGGCAGAAAGTGCTATTGTTCAATTCCCGTTTACGTTTGTTTCCCGGTAAGTTACGTTCTAAGTGGATTGGACCGTTTGTTATTACTAATGTTTTTGTTCATGGTGCAGTCCAAATCCAAAGCTTGAAAACGGGACAAGAATTCAAGGTGAACGGGCATCGTTTGAAGCCCTATTATGACACCTTTGTGGAGCATGCCGTGGATGACATACCCTTGGCTGCCGTGGGCCCTAGTAAGGAGTGAATGAGGTCTTCGTCCGGCTGTACGACGTTAAAGCAAGCGCTACTTGGGAGGCAACCCATGCATTCAACAAAGGAGGACATAGAGAGCACTCCAATTCCAGATTTGCGTTCCTAAACTCTTCTCTTTGTTGTTCAATTCGTTTCTGCTATGTTAGGTTGTTTAGATGTTGTTTTGTTTGTTTGTTTGTTATTTGTGTGAGTCTATGCTTGAAACATTGAGGACAATGTTTGATTTAAGTGTGGGGGGGTAACCAAAGTGTTTTGATGCAAATTCGTAGGGTTTTGTCACCCATAATTTCAAATGTTGTTTCTTGCTGTTTTTAAGCCTTTTTAAGCTGTTTTGGTGTGTTTTAATGTGTTTTGAGTCAAAAATCCGAAAATCCCATAAAAATTTGAAAAATTTGTTTTAAAAAACCCAAAAAGAGTCGTTTTTGTGTGTTTGTTTGTGTCTTAGGGTACCTTCCAACACAATGATGAGGATTCGGTTTGTAATTGCATGACGGTTAAAGAGAGTTATAAACATGGATAAAAGTTTGATTTACTCTTTGGTTTATGCTTGGTTGTGGTTATAACTTATGAATTCACATGTAATCATAAAGTAAAAATCCGTTTTTGTAACATGCTTGAAGGAAGTAACTCAAACTAACGCTACAACCTTGTGAGACTTAAGCCTAAACGTTTATTTGGAGAGTTAAAATCTGTGCATTCTTTGTTTTCTAAAGTCGTTGCATGATCTCATTATTCTCTGCTTGGTTGCTACTTAGAAGGCGTTTCATCACTTAGAACCAAACACTAGAACTCATGCCCATTTCATTCAAAACATGTCATTGATTTGCATAACACATATTCAAGATTAAGTTGTGTAGTGTCCACCATAGCCCAAAAGCTGTATATCCCTATTCCATTATGTTTTGTAGGTTTTAACCCCGTTGAGCCTTGTTTAGCCTATGTTCTTTGTTAACCACATTATCCTCACCTAGCCTAGATTAGGACCATCCACACCCTTGTTCTTAAAACGTAGTAAAGCATAACGCAAGATGAATTCCTTTTGATCAATGTGTGCGGGAAACAAGTGTTGGGGAAGGATTAATGATATAGGGATGTGCCAAAGTCTTGAATGAGGCACGGCAAAGAAGAGAAAAAAAATGAGAAAAGAAAGAAAAAAATTCGTGAAAAATAGAAAGAAAAAAGAAAAGTTGTGAAAAACATGCAAAATAGTTGAAATGCATGTGAAAAAGAGTTCCAAAGTGTTGTTTGTTGAAGAAAGGGTCCAAAGAGTTGCATTCGGCCCTAATTGATTGTTTGAGTCTTCCCTTCTGTTTTGAATTTGATTTCGGCATGCTAAAGTGAATTCTAAGTTTCGATTTCCATACTTTGCTTACTATTGTTTTAAAGAACGTTTGTTTTCCATATCCGTTTTTGTTAGCCAATACCTTAAGCCCCGTTACAACCCTTAACTTTAATCTTGAGTGTTGTGTATTTCAATTTGTGGAGTTTAAAATTGGTATGAGCATATGGTGTCACTGATTCTCGCATCTAAGTAGTAGCATTCCATTCATGAGATCATATTTATAAACATGTTATTAACTCCGGAAATTGTTTTCTTTGTTATACATATATGTGAGCATTCGTTTTTATTGTTACATCAATCTTCTCACATATAACTAGTGTAGGGTGTGTAGTTAGAAAATCTGAGTGAAAATAGAGTGCATATCTAGTAAGGAATTGAGGGATTCTCTAAGGCACGTTACTACATTCAAAACATTGTTTTAATTGGTTAAATGTGAACTAGTAAGTAGTGACTATGATTAAGTTTGGGCTTAAGTGTAAAGATGGTTAAAATCTGTGGGAATGATGATTTTTAACATGTCATGTGCATTGGAAATCCCTGAGGCGATTGTTGGAAGGTTTAGGTTGTTTTACTTGTTTTATTTCGTTTTGTTTTGCTCGAGGACTAGCAAAAGCTAAGTGTGGGGGAATTTGATAGGAGCATATTTATGCGCCTTAGTTTAGCTTGTTCTTGTGCATTTATAGTGTTTTTGCTTAGTAAAGTAGTCTTTTAAGCTAGTTTTATGTGTTTTCAGGTTCTAAGGGCAAAGTATGCAAAATAATGCATTTTGGAGCCTTTTGGAGCAAAGTTGAGCTTGGAATGGATGTCATATGCTTGGAGCCAAGAGGATGGACGAAATTGAAGATTTGAAGATGATGTTTCCTACTTGAACAAGGTTTCCTAGTCGAAGTAGGAAAGTGCCTACGTGAAGATGGAATCCTAGTTGAATTAGGATTCCTAGTCAAAATGGGTTTCCTAGTTGAATTAGGATTCCTTGAAGATGAAGATTCCTACTCAAACAAGGTTTCCTACTTGAAGTAGGAAAGTTAAATCCAAATGGCATCAAGTTGCAGCTACAAAGAAGATTTCCAAGTCCAAGAAGGAGAAGGAATCCAGAATGAAGAAGGAATGACAAAGACAAGGTTTCCTAATCCTAATAGGCAAAGTTTCCAAATGCAATGAGGAGTCCTTATCCATTTAGGATACCTTATCCTTGTTCTAGAAACCTTATCCATCCTTGCCGTGAGTTTTCCTTGCATTAGAGGGTTTCTAGAAGCCCTAATCTGCCCTATCCTTTAAGTGCCGCACCTATCCCTTCTAGAAACCTGATTTCCTTGCCTTGCAAGGCCATCTAGAAGCCTTATCCACCTTATCCCTATCCAGCCGCACCTAGGACCCCTTTTCCCTTGCAAAATCTGATTGTTAGACCTATTTCCTTGTGGATTTGGGTTATCCAAGTCCATATCCGATTACCCTAGGGTTTTAAGTGCCTATATATACTCCTATTAACCCCTAAATCAGATCACCACTCACCACAATTCAGAATTCACTCCAGAAATTCGTCCAAACTCTCTCCACACCTTTGCCGCACCATTCTCTTCCCCTAAACACTACTACATCCATCCATAACCATGCATCCATACACCTAAGGTCCTAAACTAGTCCCTAGACCCTTTGCCGCACCAAGGAGGAGGAGAAAGAAGCTCGGAAGTTCATGCAATTCAAGTTCGCGTCGCTGGAATTTCTAGGTGTTTCTTTTCCTTTGATTTCAATGTTTAAATTCAATTCTCTTTGTTTTGTGCGTATGAGGAACTAAACCTCCCCTTGGCTAGGGGGGGATTCAAAATACATGTTTATGCTTGCGTTATGATTTGATTACTTCTAATTGCGTTTCATAAGTTGTGAATTCAATTTACTTATCTATGTGGATTACATTGATTTGTGTGTGTTGGTTGAGAGTGCACGCTTAATTATCATGCATAAATTGAATGCTAGGATATAAGGAAATTTCACCTAATCGTTATGGAATTATATTCACAAGTAGTAAAGGTTGATGATCTCAATCACGTTAAGTAAATTCTTGGCATAAGTTTCATGCAATCATAGTAACAAGTGCTTCGTCAATGCTTATGGTTTTCATAGAACTTAATGATTCTTGCTTGTATCTCTATTATGCAATCATGTAGGGGACTTGTGGGGAATGTTTTGGGTTGTCGTATGCAATCATCCAATTCAATAACGTTAGGAAAATCTGAGGGTTAATTTAAGCGGACCTAATTAACTTGGGGCATTGAGAATTCATGGTTTATTGAAAAGCAATTGGAAATCATTTTTGTATGCAAGTATAACATGTGTGGAGATGAACCCCTTAGCTAGCCTTCCATTCACCCATTTAAATCAAATTCGTTTTTACAATCTGTTCTAATTTACAAAGTTTGTTTTGTTTTAAATTCGTCCAAAACCAATCCCCCTTTGTTTTAAAGTGTCAAATTAGTTAGTAAGTGTTTTACTTTGTGTTTTTAAGTGTTTTGATTCAAGTTAAAACCCAAATTCGTCCAATTTGGTGCTTAGTGTCCAAAACTGCCCAGATTGTGTTTTTAAGGCAGTTTTGAGTGTTTTGGTGCTGTTTTGAGTCTTTTGGTTTGTTTTGGTGTTTTAAAGTTTAGTTTTGCATTCTTTGAGTCTATTTTAGTGTTTTAAACTTGTTTTTACATTTTTGAGTCAATTCCAAGTGATTTTGCAATCCCTCCTAATCCCCGGTCTAGAACGATCCCTACTTACATACATTGCTACAATTGATAAAAAGAGGGTTTAATTTGAGTGTCAACATAATTTTCACATCAAATTTTGGCGCCGTTGCCGGGGATTAGCAACTTTGCTAATCCCTTGGATTGTTATTTTCGTTTTTCTTATTAGATCAGATTCTTATGTTATTTTGTTTCTTGTTTTAGGTACTTGTTTATGACTCGGAGTTCTAATCCGGTTCAAGAACATATTTTAGACTTTGACGACGATTTTGAGCGTGAGTTGAGACGAAAGAGGAAGAACCCGGAACCTAGTGAATCAAGTGCAAGTTCCGAGTCCGTTTCTGAAGTTGAAGAGGAAGTGGAAGACATGGCAGCGGACAACCGAACGATCAAGGAGCTTTCCGCGTCGGGATTGGATAATGCCGCACCTCTATGTATCCAGTACCCTAGGGCGGCTCAGGACAAAACTGCCGAGTTCGAATTAAAGTCAAGCTTGTTACATCACATTCCGAAGTACCATGGGCTGTCCATGGAAGATCCAAACAAGCACTTGAAGGAGTTTGAAGTCGTTTGCTCAAGCATGACTCCGGTAAACGTGGACGGGAGTATATTGAAGATGAAGGCTTTCCCCTTTTCTCTTATGGAAAAGGCGAAGGATTGGTTATATGAATTAGCTCCCGGAACGGTCACATCTTGGGAGAGCATGAAACGGGCTTTCTTAGAGAAGTTTTTTCCAACCTCTCGAGTCATTCTCCTACGAAAAAGGATAAGTGGAATTCAACAAGAAGAAGGTGAGTCTTTTCCTACATATTATGAACGTTTTAAATCTCTTGTTGCTTCTTGTCCACAGCATCAAATGAAAGAGTTCTTCTGCAATACTTCTACGAGGGACTTCTACCAATCGAACGACAAATGCTAGATGCCTCGGCGGGAGGAGCATTGGTAGACAAGACCCCCACGGCAGCAAAGACTTTGATTGCCAATCGAGCGTTGAACGCTCAACAATACGAAGGTGTTGGACAAAGAGGCACCACACGGCAACACCAAGTGAATGAGGTAAGTGCCATAACCGAACTTCAAAATCAAATGGCTAACCTTACTACTTTGCTTTCTTAGGTTGTGGAAGGGCCAAAAGTTCAAAATGTAAGTGCGTGTGGCGTATGTTCCATGCAAGGACACCCTACGGACAAGTGCCCACAACTGATTGAGAACGGAGGGTGGGAGACCCTAAATGCCGTGGGTTTTGGGCAGCAATACCAACAAAGGAATGATCCCTTTTCTAACACCTACAATCCCGGTTGGCGTGATCATCCAAATTTCAAATGGCGAGAATCCCAACAAGGCCAACAACAAAGCACATTTAGGCAACAACCCCCGGGTTTCTATCAAAAGCCATTTGCACCAACTCAACCCCAAGCACAACCCACCCAAAAATCAGGTTCGTCTATTGATAATGATCAAATTTTTAATTTACTAACTTCTATGGCGCAGGGAATGCAAAATAGGGACAAAAAGGTGGACGAGTTGGAGAAACAAGTAGGGCAAATTGCCGAGTTCATGGGGCAGTTTCGAGAGCAAGGCAGGTTGCCTAGCTCAACCATTGCAAATCCGAAAGGCGGCTTTGAATCCGCCAAGGCAATCATGTTAAGAAGTGGGAAACAAGTAGGAACAACCCCACCACCATCCAAATCAGCCCCAAACAAGGTGGAGGAAGTGATAATTGAAGAGGAGGAACAAGGGTTGGCCACGGCAAGGAAAGATGTTCCTTTGCCGCAAGTCCCCATGGCTCCTAAGCCATCCAATCTGCCAAATAAAGGTACAATTGTGTCCAATTCCATTCCTACTGATGATTTTCCTTTGAATGTCCCATTTCCTAGTAGGTTCAAGCAAACAAAGAAAGAAGAAGCTGAAAAGGACATTCTAGAGACGTTCCGGAAAGTGCAAGTCAATATACCTCTCCTTGACGCAATTAAGCAAGTACCTAGGTACGCCAAGTTTTTGAAGGAACTATGTACAACAAGAAAGAGAATTTCAAACAAAGAGGTTGTCCAGGTAAGTGAGAATGTTTCCGCTGTTTTGCAAAGAAAATTACCTCCTAAATGCAAAGATCCGGGAAGTTTTACAATTCCATGTGTTATAGGCAATACTAAATTTGAACATGCTATGTTAGATCTAGGAGCTTCAATTAATGTCATGCCATACTCAATATATGCATCCATGAACTTAGCAGAGCTTAAACACGATGGTGTTATAATTCAATTAGCCGATCGTTCTAATGCATATCCGAAAGGAGTTTTGGAAGATGTGTTGGTGCAGGTGGATAACTTGATATTTCCAGCGGATTTCTACGTTTTAGAGATGGAGGACTCACCAAATGTCACCCCATTGCCGATTCTACTTGGGAGGCCTTTCATGAAAACAGCACGCACCAAGATCGATGTTTTCAAAGGGACGTTGACAATGGAATTTGATGGGGAGATTATTCACTTTAACATTTCTGAAGCTATGAAATTTCCTAAAGATGATCATTCTTGTTTTTCGATTGATATATTGGATGAATTGGCGCAGGATTATCTTGATATGTTGGAGGACGATCCACTCGAAACGACAATTGCACAAGGATTTGGCACAGAACCCAACATGGCCGTACCAAAGGATGAACATGCCGAGCTTGTGGCTGCCTTGGAATCATTGCCAAAACAACATGGTAAGCTTTCTAACCCAATTCCAATTCCCGTTTCCACTAATACGTTGTTACCTTCTGTGATTCAGGCCCCCGTTCTTGAGCTTAAACCGTTGCCGGACCATTTAAAGTATGCATTCTTGGGAGAGGAAGAGACGTTGCCCATCATTGTCTCTTCAACACTCACGGCATTAGAGGAAGAAAAGTTGATTCGGGTGTTGAAAGAGCACAAAACAGCCATCGGATGGACATTGGCCGATATTAAGGGAATTAGCCCTACAACATGCATGCATCGCATATTTCTAGAGGAGGGGGCTAAACCAACTCGAGAGGCTCAACGCCGGCTCAACCCTCCGATGATGGAAGTCGTGAAAAAGGAGATTATAAAACTTCTCGACTGTGGAGTGATCTATCCAATCTCGGATAGCCGTTGGGTCTCACCGGTTCAAGTTGTCCCAAAGAAGTCCGGAGTCACTGTGGTGAAGAATGTCGAGGATGAGCTTGTGCCAACCCGTATTCAAACAGGTTGGAGAGTATGCATTGACTATAGGAAGCTCAACAACACCACAAGGAAGGACCACTTTCCACTACCATTCATCGATCAAATGCTAGAAAGGTTAGCCGGTCATTCTTTTTATTGTTTTCTTGACGGTTATTCGGGATATAATCAAATTGTCATAGCTCCGGAAGACCAAGAAAAGACCACTTTCACGTGCCCATTTGGTACTTTTGCTTACCGCCGCATGCCATTCGGTTTATGCAATGCACCGGCCACGTTCCAAAGATGCATGATAAGTATCTTTTCCGATTTTATTGAGAAGATTATTGAGGTATTCATGGATGATTTTAGTGTCTTTGGCGATTCGTTTGATGGTTGCTTGGCAAATCTCACATTAATCTTAAAACGATGCATGGAAACTAACCTTGTTTTAAATTGGGAAAAGTGTCACTTTATGGTAAAACAAGGCATAGTTTTAGGGCATATTGTTTCTGCAAGGGGAATTGAGGTTGATAAATCGAAAATAGATCTTGTACGCTACTTACCCTCTCCGACTTCGGTTAGAGAGGTTCGTTCGTTTTTGGGACATGCAGGATTTTATAGGCGATTCATCAAGGACTTTTCAAAGATTTCCACACCCCTATGCCGACTTCTCCAAAAGGATGTGACCTTCGACTTCAACGAGGAATGTGAAAAGGCGTTCAAACACCTCAAAGAGATGCTAACTTCGGCCCCCATCATTCGGCCACCAGATTGGAGCATTCCCTTCGAGCTTATGTGCGATGCATCCGATTATGCTCTAGGCGCTGTTTTGGGACAAAGGAAGGACAAACAGCCACACGTCATATATTATGCCTCTCGGACCTTGAACGATGCTCAATTGAACTACTCCACCACGGAAAAAGAACTCCTTGCCGTTGTTTTTGCTTTAGATAAGTTTCGTTCTTATTTGCTTGGTACTAAAGTAATAATTTACACTGATCATGCAGCATTGAAGTACTTGCTCACGAAGAAGGAGGCTAAACCAAGGCTTATTCGATGGATGCTTCTTCTCCAAGAGTTCGATATCGAAATCCAAGACAAGAAAGGAAGTGAGAACGTTGTGGCTGATCACTTGAGCCGTTTGGTGCATGAAGAAGATGTCATACCTATTCCAGAGACATTCCCGGATGAGCAATTGATGTCCCTAAAGGTTAGTGCACCTTGGTATGCCGATATTGTTAATTTTTTGGTGTCAAAACGTATTCCAAGTGAGTTCACTAGGCACCAACGTGATAAACTTAGGCATGATGCACGGTTTTTTGTGTGGGATGATCCGTACTTATGGAAATTTTGCCCCGATCAGATTATACGTCGTTGTGTGCATGATTCTGAATGTCATTCAATTTTGAGTTTTTGTCACACATATGCATGTGGAGGGCACTTTGGCACACAACATACAGCCCTCAAGGTGTTACAATGTGGATTCTATTGGCCTAGTATTTTTAAAGATGCTAAAACTTTTTGCTTAACGTGTGATAAATGCCAACGAATGGGTGGTATTAGTGCAAGGGACCAAATGCCGCAGGTTTCTATCCTAAATGTTGAAATTTTTGATGTTTGGGGTATTGATTTTATGGGTCCCTTCCCTTCATCGTATGGTTTCATGTATATTTTGCTTGCGGTTGATTATGTGTCGAAATGGGTGGAAGCCAAGGCCACCCGGACTAATGATTCTAAAGTGGTTGCAGATTTTATTAGAACTAACATTTTTGCAAGGTTTGGAATGCCACGAGTGATCATTAGTGATGGAGGGTCACATTTTTGCAATCGGACCATTGAAGCGTTATTGAGGAAATACAGTGTCACCCATAAGGTTTCTACACCTTACCATCCTCAAACGAATGGCCAAGCCGAGGTTTCCAACCGAGAGATCAAGCAAATACTTGAGAAGACAGTTGGGCCAACAAGGAAGGATTGGAGCTTACGGTTAGATGATGCACTTTGGGCGTATCGTACGGCGTACAAAACCCCCATTGGGATGTCCCCCTTCCGACTTGTCTATGGCAAGGCGTGCCATCTTCCCGTTGAATTGGAGCACAAAGCACTTTGGGCCATCAAGAAGTTTAACATGAACCTCGATGAAGCGGGAAGTCAAAGGAGATTGCAATTGAATGAGCTTGATGAGATACGGCACGAGGCATACAATAATGCAAGCATTTACAAGCAAAAGACCAAAGCTTTCCATGACAACATGATCCGTGGGAAATCATTCTCAATTGGGCAGAAAGTGCTATTGTTCAATTCCCGTTTACGTTTGTTTCCCGGTAAGTTACGTTCTAAGTGGATTGGACCGTTTGTTATTACTAATGTTTTTGTTCATGGTGCAGTCCAAATCCAAAGCTTGAAAACGGGACAAGAATTCAAGGTGAACGGGCATCGTTTGAAGCCCTATTATGACACCTTTGTGGAGCATGCCGTGGATGACATACCCTTGGCTGCCGTGGGCCCTAGTAAGGAGTGAATGAGGTCTTCGTCCGGCTGTACGACGTTAAAGCAAGCGCTACTTGGGAGGCAACCCATGCATTCAACAAAGGAGGACATAGAGAGCACTCCAATTCCAGATTTGCGTTCCTAAACTCTTCTCTTTGTTGTTCAATTCGTTTCTGCTATGTTAGGTTGTTTAGATGTTGTTTTGTTTGTTTGTTTGTTATTTGTGTGAGTCTATGCTTGAAACATTGAGGACAATGTTTGATTTAAGTGTGGGGGGGTAACCAAAGTGTTTTGATGCAAATTCGTAGGGTTTTGTCACCCATAATTTCAAATGTTGTTTCTTGCTGTTTTTAAGCCTTTTTAAGCTGTTTTGGTGTGTTTTAATGTGTTTTGAGTCAAAAATCCGAAAATCCCATAAAAATTTGAAAAATTTGTTTTAAAAACCCAAAAAGAGTCGTTTTTGTGTGTTTGTTTGTGTCTTAGGGTACCTTCCAACCCAATGATGAGGATTCGGGTTGTAATTGCATGATGGTTAAAGAGAGTTATAAACATGGATAAAAGTTTGATTTACTCTTTGGTTTATGCTTGGTTGTGGTTATAACTTATGAATTCACATGTAATCATAAAGTAAAAATCCGTTTTTGTAACATGCTTGAAGGAAGTAACTCAAACTAACGCTACAACCTTGTGAGACTTGAGCCTAAACGTTTATTTGGAGAGTGATGTGAAAATTAACTTGACACACAAATTAAACCCTATGGATGACAATTGTAGTATATGAGCAAATAGGGATCGTTCTAACCGGGGATTAACTAGGGATGCTAATCAATGTAAAACTGACTCAAGAACATAAAAATATAATGTAGAACACTAAACTAGACTCAATTAATGCAAAACTAGGGTTTAAAACACCTAAACAAACTAAAAACTCAAAACAGCAACTAGAAGGCTCAAAACTGCCTAAAAACCACTTTCTGGGCAGTTTTGAGCACCTACACTACTTTGGACGAATTTGGACTATGACTTGACTCAAAATACTTAGAAACACAACTAAATGGATTTCTAACTAATCTAACACTTTAAAATAGATGGGGGAATGATTTTGACGAAAATTGAAACTTTAAAACTTAAACTTTGAAAACAAACTTAAAGCAAAACAGATTGTGATGAAATAGAATGGTGAGAAGCTAGTTAGAGGGTTCCTTATCCACACATGAACATATGCATACAACTCAATCTCCAATTACTCTTTCAACAAACCATGAATGACAATGCCCCAAATTAACTAGATTGCACCAATTAATTCTCAGATTTCCCTAGTGTCACAGCCCGTTCCAAAATATTACATTCGTGGCTGTGAATGGACGAAATTGCCCTTAAGAAATACTAAGTATGTGAAGCTCAAGTTGATAATTATCTAAGTTCCTAAGTTTTGAAAATAAAATGGAATTTAATAAGGATGGAACTTAGATTTTTAGGTTAAAATTTTGTGGTTTAGAGTTGGGGATTGGAAAAGGACCACGTGGGATCCCCATTCCTTATTTCCCTCCCCATTTCCCGTATACTGTCCTTCACACTCTCTCTCTCTCCTCCCTCACGATTACTCTCAGTTCTCTCTCCCTCTCCTTCGAACTCACACGGACCACCACCAAAACCACCCTAAATCTATACCAACGTCAAGTTTGAGACCACCATTGGAATCCTGAGGACTTCACGAGCACGGGGATACCAATTTCAGGTGAGTTTCACTTCGAAAACCCTAGTTCTAAAGTTGCCGTGAGATGACACTGTTCATGAGCTTTGAATTGGTTACGTTTTAGGCTAAAACAAGATCATAGCGAGTTTAGTAAGGTCCCAAGGAAGCTCGGAGTGCTTCGTTGGAAGTTTTTGGACGTAAGAACACGGAGATCGACAAGTTCAAAATTTGGCCGGAGCTTTCGAGGCGTTTTCCGGCGAATCTCCGGCGATTTAGGAGTCGAGGTAGGTATCAATCTCTTCGTCTCGTCAAGTACTACAACTTTCCTTTTTGTTTCACTCAATTTCGTTGAGTATTGAAGAAGTTATACTCATTTGAAAAATACCCAGTTTCCGGCGACCTCCGAGGCTTTCGAGGCAGTTTCCGGCCAAACCACGGCGAACTAGGTGTTGTGAAAGGTACCATTCTCTTTGTCTCTTCAAGGGCTACAACTTTCGTTTTTGAATCACTTGATTTCGTTGAGAAATGACAAAGTTATGGCAATTTGAAAAACTGCCCAGAAAACGGCCGCCGGAAAAACCAGTCCGGCGACCCAAGGAAGAAGAAGGTGCTACAGTAAAAATAAAAAATAAAAATAAAATTATTTTAAAAATATGTCGACGTCCGTGACGTCGAGTAGATCACTGTGATATATTCATATACCTAAATTGAACACCGTATGAGAAAGTTATTGAAGATTGTTGGTTAGGTGTTCAAATAACGTTTTATAATTTTCACATTTAGGTGAAAATGTGAATTGATGATCCGACCGTTGGATCGTCACCAAAATTTGATACGTTGTAATACGTAATATTTGAGGATTATTGGAACTTACGGATTGGGAATCCGAGTTACGGATCTTCCGGAATTGGAATTGTAAGTCCATAATATAAAATGTTAACCGTCACTTAGTTTTGGAAATTGACGGAGATCCGACCGTTGGATGGTAATGAAATTTTAGGATGTTATCCTAGAGATATATTGTGGACCTCTGGAAGTTATGGATTTAAAATCTGAGTGGCAGATCTTCCGGATCGAACTACGTAGTGACGTATTTTATATAAGTTATATATTCTATCGATATGAATTCTGAGGTTGGATTTGATTACTATTCTAGGCGGCGATCGTCGTGACGCCTTGATGTGTGGTGCTAGGGAGTTGTTGGACGAACTCCAGGTGAGTGGGCAGTTTTGTTTTCCGTATATATATATATACTTAACGTTTTCCCAGAAATTGAAAATGCATGAAAATATGTTTAAAATGAAATGCATATGAGTTATGTGGAAAAACGGGAAGTGAAATACCATGCATAGAATTGATATGAAAAGTATATAGAAATGTGAGTTGAAATGCCATGCATGAATTAATATATGATGCATATGTATGAATTGGTGCGGTGGACGCACAGGTAAGAATTGATTTATGATGCATATGTATGAAATGGTGCGGTGGACGCACAGATGAGTATTTAATTACTGTTATGATGATGATGATATATATTGAGCTCAAATCCTGCACCATGGTTTAGTGCTTATAGTATTCACCGCATCGCACGCTCGCCTTGGATCCAAGTAGATGCTAGTCGTACAGTCCACGCGGAGTGGGTACGACAGACCAGTCGCGAGAGTGTTAGTGAGATTCCGACTGGTGGGTGACCTTAGATTATGTGCACAGATGATTTATGAGAAGCACTAGAGCGTAACTTGCGTGCAGAAGGCCGGACGGGTCACAGAGGTGACTCCGGTAGAGTGATAATGATAGATTTTGAGCTCTAGGTTCAACCGTACAGGGCTATTAGAGGGCCTACGGTTGATTACTTTCTTGCACCTGATATGATTATGTTGATGCATTCATACCTTATTACTGTTGAGATGATGTGGCATGGCATAATTAATATGAGAAATGTTGAGATGATGTGGCATGGCATAATTGTTATGAAAATGTTGAGTTAACGACTTGAAGTCTTGAGAATATATATGTATATTTATATTTTACATTTCTGGGAAAGTATACAGGTTTTACGGAGAGGGGTTACAACGTTTTGAGAAATGTTTGGATTTGGAAAAAGAATTGTTTTACTGACCCACTCAATTTTGGTTTTGCGCCCCTCCAGGTTCAGGAATCACAAAGGTGTGGTGACTACGAGGAATTCGACGGTGTTCTGACAGATTGGACAAAAATTAGGACTCACCTTCGGGTGTATCAACTTATAAATTGTATAATTAAAGCTTCCGTACTGTGCAAATGGTTACGTCACTCTCACGTGACGGCCAGCATGCCCTCCTTCGGGACGGGGTGTGTCACCTAGATTCATTGAATTGAATGGAATACGCATTACAACCAAATTATTCTTATCAAGGACCCTAACTATGGAATACGCATGATAGAGACACATATCAAAGATCATTAAGTTCAATGGACATCATAAGCATTGACGAGGCATTCATAGCTATGGGATACGCATGTTACTCTTGCCTAGGATTTACTTAACACAATCGTGACTAGCGACTTTCACTACTTATGAATATAAGTTAATAACGATTAGGTGAAATTCCCTTATACCCTAGCATCAAGTTTAAGCATGCAAATTAAGTGTCGACCCTCAACCCACATACATAAACAAGTTATCAATCAAATAGATAAGTAAATCACATTCACAATTTCTGAAATCATAATTGGAAGAAATCAAATCATATAAAACATATGTCCATGGCTTCAAATTCACCTCTAACTAAAAAGAAATTAGTTCCACATGTCTAACATAATTGAACAACAATTTAAATTAAACATGAAAACAGAAACAAAGAAAGAAAGAACTCCAAACACTCCACTAATGGCAGATTGCATGTGCAAGGCTTCTCCTTCCTTTGGACTGCACGTCACTCCTTCTTTCTCCTCCTTTAGTGGCTGCACAAGGTGGATGAATGGTTATGGAAGGATGTAGGAATGGTTTGGGGAAGAGGATGGTGCGGCAAGGTTGAATTTGGGCAGAAAATTGGGAGTTTGGGGATGGAAGGCTGCGGCAAGGTGGGAAATAGGGTTTTGGACGAATTTCTGAATATGGAGAGGGTCGTCTTCGGCCAAGGGAGGTAAAACACATATATATAGGCAGCCAAACCCTAAAGAAATCAGGTTAGACAAATGGGCTAGGGTTTAGGTGCGGCTAGGGTTAAGAAATCCACCAAAAACTAGGGTTTCTAGAACATTAGGTGCGGCATGGGCTTAGGGTAAGTAATCAGATTTTTTTCATGTGAACAAGGCCTAGGTGCGGCTGATTAAGTGGGCTAGGGTTAGGGTTAGGTGCGGCATAGGTCCAAGAGGCAAAGATGGGTCATCCAAAAGCCCAAAGCCAAGAATAGAAACTCTCGAAAATGGAAACCTCCAAGAATAGAAACTTCCAACTTTAGAAACTTTAGTTGCCAATTCCGACTTCTTTGTTCTTTACTTTCATTTCTTCATTTCTTAAGCTCCCTCGACCTTCAAACTCGTCCATTCCTTGTTCCAAGCATGTACTTTTCAATCCAAGCTCACTTTTGCTCTAAAATGCTCCATTTTGCCATCTTTTATGTCATATGCCCTTTGAACCTGAAAACACATGAAAGTAGCTCAAAAGACTACTTTAACTAAGAAAACATAACGAAAATGCATAAGAACTAGCTAACTAAGGCGCATAAATATGCTCCTATCAAATTCCCCCACACTTAGCCTTTGCTAGTCCTCGAGCAAAACAAAGAAACAAAAGAAAAACAAAACGAAACAAAACAAACAAAAACAACCTAAACCTTCCAACGTTTGCCTCAGGGATTTCCAATGCACATGACATATTAAAAATCATCATTCCCACAGATTTTAGCCATCTTTACACTTAAGCACATACTTAATTATAGTTACCACGTACTAGTTCGCATTTAACCAAGTAAAACATGATTTTGAATGTAGTAACATGCCTTAGAGAATTTGCTCAAATCCTCACTAGATATGCACTCAATTTTCACACAGATTTTCTGACTACACACCCTATACTAGTTATATGTGAGAAGATTGATGTAAATATGAAAACGAATGCTCACATATGTTATAACAAGGAAAGCTTTTTCTGAATTTAATAAGCATGTATATGATCTCATGAAAGGAATGCTACTACTTAGACGCGAGAACCAGTGACACCATATGCTCATACCAATCCCAAACTCCACAAATTGAAATACACAACACTCAAGATAGAAGTTAAGGGTTGTAACGGGGCTTGGGGTATTGGCTAACAAAGAAAGGTGAAGGGTAAACAAACGTTCTTAAAACAATAGTAAGCAAAGCAATGAAATTGACACTTAGAATTCACTTTTGAATGCAAAAATCAACTTTTAAACTCAAAGGGGAAATTCATGCAACACTTAGGGTCAAATTCACTGTTTTGGACCCATTCTTCAACAACCAACACCTTAGAGCTCATTTTCATGCTCTTTCAACTCTTTTTCACACTTTTCACATTTTTTTTTTCTTTTCTTTTCTTTTCTACCCCATGCCTCATTTAAGACTTTGGCACACAATACACAAGGCTCACTTTCCCCCACACTTGTTTTCTGCACACCCTTGATCAAAAGGAATTCATTTTAAGTCATGCTTACTATGCTTTAAGAACAAGGGTATGGATGGTCCTAATCTAGGCTAGGTAAGGATAACGTGGGTTAACAAACAATATAGGCTAAACAAGGCTCAACGGGGCTAAAACCTACAAAACAAATGTATGGAATGAAGGCTTTTTGGCTATGGTGGTACTACTAAACAACTTCATCTTGAATACGTGTTATGCAATTCAATGAAATGTTTTGAATGAAATTGGCATGAGTTCTAGCATTTGGAACTAAAGTGATGAAACGCCTTCTAAGTAATAACCAAGCAAAAAATAGTGAGATCATGCAACGACTTTAGAAAACAAGAATGCACAGATTTTAACTCTCCAAATAATGTTTAGGCTCAAGTCTCACAAGGTTGTAGCGTTAGTTTGAGTTCCTTCCTTCAAACATGTTACAAAAACTAATTTTTTTCTTTATGATTACATGTGAATTCATAAGTTATAACCACAACCAAGCATAAACCAAGAGTAAATCAAACTTTCATCCATGTTTATAACTCTCTTTAACAGTCATGCAATTAAAAACCGAATCCTCATCATTGTGTTGGAAGGTACCCTAAGACACAAACAAACACACAAAAACAACTTAAAAACGACTCTTTTTGGGTTTTGTAAAACAAGTTTTCAAATTTTTATGGGATTTTCGGATTTTTGAATCAAAACACATTAAAACACACCAAAACAGCCTAAAAACGCCTAAAAACAGCAAGAAACAACATTGGAAATTATGAGTGAGAAAACCCTACGAATTTGCATCAAAACACTTTGGTTACCCCCCCACACTTAAACCAAACATTGTCCTCAATGTTTTAAGCATAGACTCACACAAAAACACATAAACAAACAAACAAACACTAACAACCGAACATGGCAGAAACGAAATAAACAACAAAGAGAAGGGTTTAGGAACGCAAATCTGGAATTGGAGTGCTCTCTAGGTCTTCCTTTGTCGAATGCATGGGTTGCCTCCCAAGAAGCGCTTGCTTTAACGTCTTCCAGCCGGACGGTACCTCCGTTTAAGCTTGACTATGTGCCACGGCATGGAGGGGTACCTCCTCCACGACATGCTCCTCAAACATCTCGTAATAGGGCTTCAATCGATGCCCATTCACTTTGAATTCTTGTTGCGTCCTTGCACTCTTGATTTGCACTGCACCATGAGGGAAAACATTAGTGACAATAAAAGGACCAACCCATTTGGAACGCAACTTACCCGGAAACAACCGAAGGCGAGAATTGAACAACAACACTTTCTGCCCAATAGAGAACGTCTTGGCACGAATCATCTTGTCATGGAATGCCTTCGTTTTCTCCTTGTAAATCCGGGCATTCTCATATGCTTCATTTCGGATTTCCTCAAGCTCACACAATTGGAGCTTCCTATGTAAACCTGCGGCATCAAGGTCCATGTTAAACGTTTTGACGGCCCAGTGTGCACGATGCTCTAACTCGACGGGAAGATGGCATGGCTTCCCATAGATGAGCCGAAAAGGTGACATCCCAATGGGGGTTTTGTAGGCAGTGCGATACGCCCACAATGCATCGTTTAAGCGCAAACTCCAATCCTTCCTCGTAGGCCCCACGGTCTTCTCAATAATTTGCTTGATTTCCCTATTCGAAACCTCGGCTTGCCCGCTCGTTTGAGGATGATAAGGTGTGGCCACCTTATGCGTGACATTGTATTTCTTGAGCAACGCCTCGATGGTTCGATTACAAAAATAGGAACCTCCATCACTGATGAGCACGCGTGGCATTCTGAACCTTGCAAAAATGTTAGTTTTCACAAAATCTGCAACCACTCGAGAATCATTAGTTCGGGTGGCTTTTGCTTCCACCCATTTCGACACATAATCCACAGCAAGTAATATATAAAGAAATCCATGTGACGAAGGAAAGGGACCCATAAAATCAATACCCCAAACATCAAATATTTCAACACTAAAAATGGGGGTTTGTGGCATTTGTTGTTTAGGACCTATATTGCCCGTTCTTTGGCATCTATCACAAGACATGCAAAATGTTCTAGCATCCCTAAAGATGGTAGGCCAATAGAAACCACATTCTAATACCTTAAGTGCTGTTCTATTAGTGCCAAAGTGTCCCCCACAAGCATAAGTGTGACAAAATGTTAGAATAGCATTAAACTCAGAATCGTGCACACACCTACGTATAACTTGGTCAGGGCAATATTTCCATAAATACGGATCATCCCACATATAAAACCGTGCCTCTTTCTTCAATTTATCACCTTGGTGTTTAAGTAATTCACTAGGAACATGTTTAGACACCAAATAATTCACCAAATCAGCATACCACGGTTCACTTACCTTGACGGACATCAGTTGCTCATCTGGGAATGTCTCCATGATAGGTACGGCATCCTTCTCATGCACCATACGGCTCAAGTGGTCAGCCACCACGTTTTCACTTCCCTTCTTGTCCCGGATTTCGATATCGAACTCTTGGAGAAGAAGCATCCAACGAATAAGTCGTGGTTTGGCCTCCTTCTTGGTGAACAAATACTTCAACGCTGCATGGTCAGTGTAAATAATAACTTTAGTACCAAGCAAATAAGAACGGAATTTATCTAAAGCAAATACAACAGCTAGAAGTTCTTTTTCAGTGGTGGAATAATTCAATTGTGCATCATTTAAAGTCGAGAGGCATAATAGATAGCATGCGGCCTCTTGTCCTTCCTTTGCCCCAAAACAGCTCCTAATGCATAATCGGAAGCGTCGCACATAAGCTCAAAAGGAAGGCTCCAATCCGGTGGAACTATGATAGGGGTCGAAGTTAGCATTTTCTTGAGGTGATTGAACGCCTTCTCACACTCCTCGTTGAAGTCAAATGCCACATCTTTCTGGAGGAGACGGCAAAGAGGGTTTGAGATCTTGGAGAAGTCCTTGATAAATCGCCTATAAAATCCTGCATGACCAAGAAACGAACGAACCTCTCGAACCGAAGTAGGAGAGGGTAAGTAGCGTACAAGATCTATTTTCGATTTATCCACTTCAATTCCTCTTTCTGAAACAATATGCCCTAGAACTATGCCTTGTCTAACCATAAAGTGACATTTTTCCCAATTAAGCACTAGGTTAGTTTCTACACATCGTTTCAAAATTAGTGTGAGATTTTCCAAACATCCATCAAATGAATCACCAAACACACTGAAATCATCCATAAATACCTCAATAATCTTTTCCACAAAATCTGAAAAGATACTCACCATACACCTTTGAAATGTGGCCGGAGCATTGCATAACCCAAAAGGCATGCGACGATAAGCAAAAGTACCAAAGGGGCATGTGAAAGTTGTCTTTTCTTGGTCATCCGGCGCTATGACAATCTGATTATATCCAGAATAACCATCAAGGAAACAATAAAAAGAATGACCGGCTAACCTTTCAAGCATTTGATCAATGAATGGCAAAGGGAAGTGGTCCTTCCTTGTGATGGCGTTGAGCTTCCTATAATCAATGCACACTCGCCAACCTGTTTGGATACGGGTTGGCACAAGCTCATTCTCGGCATTCTTCACCACGGTCACTCCAGACTTCTTTGGAACACATTGCACCGGTGACACCCAACGACTATCAGAGATCGGATAAATCACTCCACAATCAAGAAGTTTGATAATCTCCTTTTTCACAACTTCCATCATTGGAGGGTTGAGACGGCGCTGAGCCTCTCGAGTTGGTTTAGCCCCCTCCTCTAAAAGTATGCGATGCATGCACGTAGTGGGGCTAATTCCCCTAATATCGGCCAAAGTCCACCCAATGGCCGTCTTGTGCTCTTTCAACACTCGGATCAACTTCTCCTCCTCTATGGCCGTGAGTGATGAAGAGACAATGACGGGCAATGTCTCGTTGTCTCCCAGAAAAACATACTTTAAATGATCGGGTAACGGTTTAAGCTCAAGTACGGGTGCCTGAATCACTGAGGGTAACATCTTATTAGTGGAAACTGGAATTGAAATTGGGTTAGAAGGCTTACCATGGTGTTGAGGGAGTGACTCAAGGGCAGCCACTATCTCGGCCTCATCCTCACTTCTAGGCACGGCAACACCATTTTTGTGCCCAATTCCTTGTGCAATTATCGTTTCAAGTGTATCCCTCTCCAAACAATCGAGGAAATCCTGCGCCAAATCATCAATTATATCAATAGAAAAGCAAGAGTGATCGTCCTTAGGAAATTTAATACTTTCAGAAAGATTAAAATCAATGACTTCCCCATCAAATTCCATCGTTAAAGTTCCTTTAAACACATCTATCTTGGTGCGGGCTGTTTTCATGAAGGGCCTCCCTAATAGAATCGGCAATGGGGTGGAATGGGGTGAATCCTCCATGTCAAGCACGTAGAAATCCGCTGGAAAAATCAAGTTACCAACCTGCACCAAAACATCTTCCAAAACACCCTTTGGATATGCATTAGAACGATCGGCTAATTGAATTATCACACCATCATTTTTAAGCTCACCTAAGTTCATAGATGCATAAATCGAGTATGGCATAACATTAATCGAAGCCCCTAAGTCTAACATGCATTGTTCAAACTTAGTATTACCAATAACGCACGGAATTGTAAAACTACCCGGATCTTTGCATTTAGGGGGTAATTTCCTTTGTAACACAGCAGAGACGTTTTCACTTACCTGGACCACCTCTTTGTTCGAAATCCTTCTCCTTGTTGTACAAAGTTCTTTTAAGAACTTAGCATACCTCGGGACTTGCTTAATCGCATCAAGGAGCGGGATATTGACTTGAACTTTCCGAAAGGTCTCTAGAATGTCCTTCTCGGCTTCTTCCTTCTTTGATTGCCTAAACCTGCCAGGAAAGGGCACATTCAGTGGAATAGAACTAGAAAAAGTCGAATTTGGACTTACCTTGGTGGTTGAGGACGATTTAGGAGGGTTAGAGGGTGGCGGCAAGGATTGGTCATCCTTGGCCGTGGGTTTTGTTCTTTGTGCCTCCTCTTGCATCAACTTGTCCTCCTCGTCTTGACTTGATTTGGATGTATTTGAGTCCGCTCCAACCTGTTTACCACTTCTCAACATGATGGCCTTAGCGGTTTCAAATCCTCCCTTCGGGTTCATAACGGTTGAACTAGGCAATCTGCCTTGTTCTCTAATTTGCCCCATAAACTCGGCAATTTGACCCATTTGCTTCTCCAAGTTGTCCACCCGTTTGTCTTGGATTTGTCTCTCCTTATTTTGAGTTTGTACTTCCTGCGTCAAAGTAGTAAGTAACTTAACAACTTGATCATTATCCAAAGACGTACCTGAGGTTGGTGGGGCGGTTTGCACTTGGTTTTGATTGGGGACGAATGGCTTTGTATAAAAGCCCGGTGGTTGCTGCCTAAATCCTCCTTGTTGTTGGGGTTGTTGAGGATCCCGCCATTTGAAATTCGGATGGTCCCTCCACCCCGGATTGTAGGAATTAGAGTATGGATCATGGCATGGTTGATTTTGGTTCCCAAAACCCACGGCATTGGCAGCTTCCCAACCCCCATTCTCAATCAATTGAAGGCATTGATCATTGGCATGTCCTTGCATCGAGCACACGCCACACACACTTGGTCCATGAATCTTCATTCCCTCGGCTAACTGAGAAACAATAGAAGTAAGGTTAGCTAATTGGGATTGAATCTCGGGCATAGAACTTACCTCATTCACTTGTGGCTGTGGAGGGTCCCTTTGTCCAACACCTTCGTATTGTTGTGCATTATGTGCTCGGTTGGCAATTAGAACTTTTGCAGCCCCCGGAGTCTTATCCACCAACGCTCCTCCCGCCGAGGCATCAAGCATTTGGCGTTCCATGGGAAGGAGTCCTTCGTAGAAGTATTGAATGAGTAGCTCCTCCTTCATTTGATGCTATGGACAAGAAGCAACAAGTGATTTAAAACGTTCATAATAAGAAGGAAACGATTCACCTGGGTTTTGTTGGATGCCACTAATCCGTTTCCTCAAGAGAATGACTCTTGAAGTTGGGAAAAACTTCTCCAAGAACGCTCTTTTCATACTATCCCAAGATGTAACCGTTCCGGGTGCTAACTCGTAAAGCCAATCTTTCGCCTTTTCCAAAAGTGAGAATGGAAAAGCCTTCATCATCAGAATACTCCCGTCAACATTGATGGGTGTCATGCTCGAACAAACAACCTCGAACTCCTTGAGATGCTTGTTGGGATCTTCCATGGAAAGCCCATGGTATTTCGGAATGTGGTGCAACAAGCTTGACTTCAACTCAAATTCGTCGGTCTTGCCTTGGGCAGCCGCGGGGTATTGAATGCATAATGGTGCGGCATTGGTCTACCCCGAGGCCGAAAGCTCTTTAATGGTCCGATTGTCCGCGGCCATAACTTCTTCTTCCACTTCTTCAAACTCAGATTCGGCCTCTGAACTTGAACTAGGTTCACTAGGTTCGGGATGCCTCCTCTTTCTTATCAAATCACGTTCAAAATCGTCGTTAAAGTCCAAGATGTTTGCATGCACAGTTTGAGAACTCCGCGTCATGCACTAGTACCTAAACCAAGAAAACAAAACAAAATCAGAAAACTAGGTAAATTAAATCAAGACACACGGCAACAACACAAGGGATTAGCAATTTTGCTAATCCCCGGCAACGGCGCCAAAATTTGATGTGAAAATTAACTTGACACACAAATTAAACCCTATGGATGACAATTGTAGTATATGAGCAAATAGGGATCGTTCTAACCGGGGATTAACTAGGGATGCTAATCAATGTAAAACTGACTCAAGAACATAAAAATATAATGTAGAACACTAAACTAGACTCAATTAATGCAAAACTAGGGTTTAAAACACCTAAACAAACTAAAAACTCAAAACAGCAACTAGAAGGCTCAAAACTGCCTAAAAACCACTTTCTGGGCAGTTTTGAGCACCTACACTACTTTGGACGAATTTGGACTATGACTTGACTCAAAATACTTAGAAACACAACTAAATGGATTTCTAACTAATCTAACACTTTAAAATAGATGGGGGAATGATTTTGACGAAAATTGAAACTTTAAAACTTAAACTTTGAAAACAAACTTAAAGCAAAACAGATTGTGATGAAATAGAATGGTGAGAAGCTAGTTAGAGGGTTCCTTATCCACACATGAACATATGCATACAACTCAATCTCCAATTACTCTTTCAACAAACCATGAATGACAATGCCCCAAATTAACTAGATTGCACCAATTAATTCTCAGATTTCCCTAGATTCATTGAATTGAATGGAATACGCATTACAACCAAATTATTCTTATCAAGGACCCTAACTATGGAATACGCATGATAGAGACACATATCAAAGATCATTAAGTTCAATGGACATCATAAGCATTGACGAGGCATTCATAACTATGGGATACGCATGTTACTCCTGCCTAGGATTTACTTAACACAATCGTGACTAGCGACTTTCACTACTTATGAATATAAGTTAATAACGATTAGGTGAAATTCCCTTATACCCTAGCATCAAGTTTAAGCATGCAAATTAAGTGTCGACCCTCAACCCACATACATAAACAAGTTATCAATCAAATAGATAAGTAAATCACATTCACAATTTCTGAAATCATAATTGGAAGAAATCAAATCATATAAAACATATGTCCATGGCTTCAAATTCACCTCTAACTAAAAAGAAATTAGTTCCACATGTCTAACATAATTGAACAACAATTTAAATTAAACATGAAAACAGAAACAAAGAAAGAAAGAACTCCAAACACTCCACTAATGGCAGATTGCATGTGCAAGGCTTCTCCTTCCTTTGGACTGCACGTCACTCCTTCTTTCTCCTCCTTTAGTGGCTGCACAAGGTGGATGAATGGTTATGGAAGGATGTAGGAATGGTTTGGGGAAGAGGATGGTGCGGCAAGGTTGAATTTGGGCAGAAAATTGGGAGTTTGGGGATGGAAGGCTGCGGCAAGGTGGGAAATAGGGTTTTGGACGAATTTCTGAATATGGAGAGGGTCGTCTTCGGCCAAGGGAGGTAAAACACATATATATAGGCAGCCAAACCCTAAAGAAATCAGGTTAGACAAATGGGCTAGGGTTTAGGTGCGGCTAGGGTTAAGAAATCCACCAAAAACTAGGGTTTCTAGAACATTAGGTGCGGCATGGGCTTAGGGTAAGTAATCAGATTTTTTTCATGTGAACAAGGCCTAGGTGCGGCTGATTAAGTGGGCTAGGGTTAGGGTTAGGTGCGGCATAGGTCCAAGAGGCAAAGATGGGTCATCCAAAAGCCCAAAGCCAAGAATAGAAACTCTCGAAAATGGAAACCTCCAAGAATAGAAACTTCCAACTTTAGAAACTTTAGTTGCCAATTCCGACTTCTTTGTTCTTTACTTTCATTTCTTCATTTCTTAAGCTCCCTCGACCTTCAAACTCGTCCATTCCTTGTTCCAAGCATGTACTTTTCAATCCAAGCTCACTTTTGCTCTAAAATGCTCCCTATTCCATTATGTTTTGTAGGTGTTAACCCCGTTGAGCCTCGTTTAGCCTATTTTCCTTGTTAACCACATTAGCCTCACCTAGCCTAGATTAGGACCATCCACACTTTTGTTCTTAAAACGTAGTAAAGCATAACGCAAGATGAATTCCTTTTGATCAATGTGTGCGTGAAACAAGTGTGGGGGAAGGATTAGTGATATAGGGATGTGCCAAAGTCTTGAATGAGGCACGGCAAAGAAGAGAAAAAAAAAATGAGAAAAGAAAGAAAAAAATTCGTGAAAAATAGAAAGAAAAAAAAAGAAAAGTTGTGAAAAACATGCAAAATAGTTGAAATGCATGTGAAAAAGAGTTCCAAAGTGTTGTTTGTTGAAGAAAGGGTCCAAAGAGTTGCATTCGGCCCTAATTGATTGTTTGAGTCTTCCCTTCTGTTTTGAAATTGATTTCGGCATGCTAAAGTGAATTCTAAGTTTCGATTTCCATACTTTGCTTACTATTGTTTTAAAGAACGTTTGTTTTCCATATCCGTTTTTGTTACCCAATACCTTAAGCCCCGTTACAACCCTTGACTTTAATCTTGAGTGTTGTGTATTTCAATTTGTGGAGTTTGAAATTGGTTTGAGCATATGGTGTCACTGGTTCTCGCATCTAAGTAGTAGCATTCCATTCATGAGATCATACTTATAAACAAGTCATTAACTCCAGAAATTGCTTTCTTTGTCATACATATATGTGAGCATTCGTTTTTATTTTTACATCAATCTTCTCACATATAACTAGTGTAGGGTGGGTATGATGATTTTTAACATGTCATGTGCATTGGAAATCCCTGAGGCGATTGTTGGAAGGTTTAGGTTGTTTTACTTGTTTTATTTCGTTTTGTTCTTTTGTTTCCTTTTGTTTTGCTCGAGGACTAGCAAAAGCTAAGTGTGGGGGAATTTGATAGGAGCATATTTATGCGCCTTAGTTTAGCTTGTTCTTGTGCATTTATAGTGTTTTTGCTTAGTAAAGTAGTCTTTTAAGCTAGTTTTATGTGTTTTCAGGTTATAAGGGCAAAATATGAAAAAGGATGCATTTTGGAGCCTTTTGGAGCAAAGTTGAGCTTGGAATGGATGTCATATGATTGGAGCCAAGAGGATGGACGAAATTGAAGATTTGAAGATGATGTTTCCTACTTGAACAAGGTTTCCTAGTCGAAGTAGGAAAGTGCCTAAGTGAAGATGGAATCCTAGTTGAATTAGGATTCCTAGTCAAAATGGGTTTCCTAGTTGCATTAGGATTCCTTGAAGATGAAGATTCCTACTCAAACAAGGTTTCCTACTTGAAGTAGGAAAGTTAAATCCAAATGGCATCAAGTTTCAGCAACAAAGAAGTTTTCCAAGTCCAAGAAGGAAAAGGAATCCAAGATGAAGAAGGAGAAGAATTCCAAGTCAAGGGAGGATTGAGACATGTTTTCCTAATGCTAGAAGGACTCCTAAGTGTTGTAGGACACAAATGAGAAGTTTCTAGAAAGTTTACATCCTTGCCGTGGGTTTCATGCAATTCCTATCAGTTTTGGGGCTTTCTAGAAGCCTTATCCTTAAATCCCTACATTGGTGCCGCACCCTAGCTTCTAGATGCCTAGTTCCTTGCCTTGCAAGGCATTCTAGAAACCTTATCACCTTATCCTATCCCTGCCGCACCTAGGACCTCTTTTCCCTTGCAAAATCTGATTGTTTAGACCTATTTCCTTGTGGATTTGGGTTATCCAAGTCCATATCTGATTACCCTAGGGTTTTAAGTGCCTATATATACTCCTATTAACCCCTAAATCAGATAACCACTCACCACAATTCACAATTCACTCCAGAAATTCGTCCAACCCTCTCCTCACTCTTGCCGCACCCACCAAACACCATTCCCCCTAGTTCTAAGTCTTGCCGCACCATCCCCACCCCCTAAACACTACTACATCCATCCATAACCATGCATCCATACACCTAAAGTCCCAACCTGTCCCTAAAAGTCCTTTGCCGCACCAAGGAGGAGGAGGAAGCTCGGAAGTTCATGCAATTCAAGTTCGCGTCGCTGGAATTTCTAGGTGTTTCTTTTCCTTTGATTTCAATGTTTAAATTCAATTCTCTTTGTTTTGTGCGTATGAGGAACTAAACCCCCCTTGGCTAGGGGGGGATTCGAAATACATGTTTATGCTTGTGTTATGATTTGATTACTTCTAATTGCGTTTCTTAAGTTGTGAATTCAATTTACTTATCTATGAGAATTACATTGATTTGTGTGTGTTGGTTGAGAGTGCACGCTTAATTATTATGCATGAATTGAATGCTAGGATATAAGGAAATTTCACCTAATCGTTATGGAATTATTTTCACAAGTAGTAAAGGTTGATGATCTCAATCGCGTTAAGTAAATTCTTGGCATAAGTTTCATGCAATCATAGTAACAAGTGCTTCGTCAATGCTTATGGTTTTCATAGAACTTAATGATTCTTGCTTGTATCTCTATTATGCAATCATGTAGGGGACTTGTGGGGAATGTTTTGGGTTGTCGTATGCAATCATCCAATTCAATAACGTTAGGAAAATCTGAAGGTTAATTTAAGCGGACCTAATTAACTTGGGGCATTGAGAATTCATGGTTTATTGAAAAGCAATTGGAAATCGTTTTGTATGCAAGTATAACATGTGTGGAGATGAACCCCCTTAGCTAGCCTTCCATTCACCCATTTAAATCAAATTCGTTTTTACAATCTGTTCTAATTTACAAAGTTTGTTTTGTTTTTAAATTTGTCCAAAACCAATCCCCCTTTGTTTTAAAGTGTCAAATTAGTTAGTAAGTGTTTTACTTTGTGTTTTTAAGTGTTTTGATTCAAGTTAAAACCCAAATTCGTCCAATTTGGTGCTTAGTGTCCAAAACTGCCCAGATTGTGTTTTTAAGGCAGTTTTGAGTGTTTTGGTACTGTTTTGAGTCTTTTGGTTTGTTTTGGTGTTTTAAAGTTTAGTTTTGCATTCTTTGAGTCTATTTTAGTGTTTAAAACTTGTTTTTACGTTTTTGAGTCATGTCCAAGTGATTTTGCAATCCCTCCTAATCCCCGGTCTAGAACGATCCCTACTTACATACATTGCTACAATTGATAAAAAGAGGGTTTAATTTGAGTGCTTATATATTTCACATCACCCACAAGTCCCCTACATGATTGCATAATAGAGATACAATCAAGAATCATTAAGTTCTATGAAAACCATAAGCATTGACGAAGCACTTGTTACTATGATTGCATGAAACTTATGCCAAGAATTTACTTAACGCGATTGAGATCATCAACCTTTACTACTTATGAATATAAGTCCATAACGATTAGGTGAAATTTCCTTATATCCTAGCATCAAATTCATGCATGCAAATTAAGTGTCGACCCTCAACCAACATACACAAATCAGTTTTAATTCTTGTAGATAAGTAAATTGAATTCACAACTTATGAAACGCAATTAGAAGTAATCAAATCATATAGCAAGCATAAACATGGTTTCGAATCCCCCCCCTAGCCAAGGGGGGGTTTAGTTCCTCATACTCGCAAAGCAAAGATACATAAATTTAGAAATTAAAATCCAAAGAAAGAAAACACCTAGAACGCTCCAACTTGGCAACAAGGGCATCCAAGAATTCTCCTTCCTCCTTGCTACGGCAGAGAACTTTAGAACAGGTTTTGGGTGGTATTTATGGTGTAGAATGGATGGGGAATGGTATGGAAAGGTGTAGGGTTGATGGGTGGTGCGGCTAGGGATGATTTTGGGCAGAAAATATGGAATATGGTGGTGGAAAGGTGCGGCAAAGAGAGCTTCTTTGTTTCTGACGTGAATGATGTATATGGGAGGTGATATCTCCAGCCAAAAGGGTTTAATGAGTATATATAGGCACTTCAAAACCCTAGCAATCAGATTAGGGTTTCTAGAAGCCCAAATCCACCAGAAATTAGGTTAAAACAATCAGATTTTTAGTGGGAATAAGGCCTAAGGTGCGGCTAGGGTTAGGGTTTAGAGATGGGCCTTCTAGAATGCCTTGCAAGGCAAGGAAATCAGATATTCTAGAGGCCTAGGTGCGGCTAGGGTTAGGGTCCACAAGGAATTAGGGTTTAGGTCATCTAAAAGCCCAAAGCCAAGAATAGAAACTCTCGAAAATGGAAACCTCCAAGAATAGAAACTTCCAACTTTAGAAACTTTGGTTTCCAAATCTGAATTCTTTGTTCTTCACTTTCATTTCTTCATTTCTTAAGCTCCTTTGACCTTCAAACTCGTCCATTCCTTGTGCTCCATTAGCATACACTCCATTCCAGCTCAATTTTGCTCTAAAATGCTCCATTTTGCACTTCTTTGCATACTTCGTCTCTAAACCTGAAATTGCACGAAAATGACTTTAAACACTAAAATAACTAAAGAAAAACAACATAAATGCTTAAGAACAAGCCAACTAAGTCGCATAAATATGCTCCTATCAATGTCCCCTTTCCTGACATATTTTTGATTCCCAAGAAATAAGAGAGTGAAAAAGACATTGTGGAAGCTCTTCCCAAAGTGCAAAGTGATATCCAAATTCTAGGTACAACAAACCAAGTTTCAGATTGTGTTGAATTGTTTGAAGAACTTTGTACATCAAAAAGAAGGATTCAAGAAAAAGAAGTGGCTGGAGAATGTCAAGAATTCATCAAAGAGGACGTATTTGAAACAACAAAGCCCAAAGAAGTTGAGTTTGATGACACGGGACAAATCACAACCATCGTAGTAAATCTGGCCAAATTCAAAGTCCCTGAAACTTCCAAAGAAGTGGTGTTCGTCCCTGAAACTTCCAAAGAAGTGGTGTTCGTCCTTGAGTTCCAAAGAAGTGGCCAAATTCGAAGACATTTTCTCCAATTTCAAATACGTTTTTTACTAACATGTTGATTTTGATGATTCAGGCACCCACGTTAGAATTTAAACCATTGCCGGATCATTTAAAATATCACCGTCCATTCAAAGATTAATTCGATGCCATGGCCACCATCAAGTTTAATTGGTGGTCTTCGTCCGGCTGCAAGACGTTAAAGCAAGCGCTTCTTGGAGGTCTTCGTCTGTGAGTTTATGCTTAAAACATTGAGGACAATGTTTGATTTAAGTGTGGGGGGATAACAAAGTATTTTTGATGCAAATTCGTGGGTTTTATTACCTATCCCTTCTAAAGTTGTTTCTCACTGTTTTTAAGTGTTTTTAGTGCATTTTGAGCTGTTTTGGTGTGTGTTGAAGTAAAAATCCGAAAATTTGATAAAAATTTGAAAAATTGTTTTGAAAAAGCCAAAAAGAGTTGTTTTTGTGTGTTTGTTTGTGTCTTAGGTACCTTCCAACACAATGATGAGGATTTGGTTTTTAAGTGCATGACTGTTAAAGAAAGTTATAAACATGGATGAAAGTTTGATATGCTCTTTGGTTTATGCTTGGTTGTAGTTATAGTTTACGAATTCACATGTAATCACAAAAGGAAAAAATCAGTTTTTGTAACATGCTTGAAAGAAGGAACTCAAACCAACGCTACATCCTTGTGAGACTTGAGCCTAAACATTATTTGGAGAGTTATTAATCTGTGCATTCTTGTTTTCTAAAGTCGTTGCATGATCTCATCATTCTTTGCTTGGTTACTACTTAGAATGCGTTTCATCATTATAGATCCAAATACTAGAACTCATGCCCGTTCCATTCAAAGCATGACATTGATTTGCATAACACATATTCAAGATGAAGTTGTTTAGTGAACCAAAACCAAATAGCCAAATCCACCCTTGTCATATGTTTTGTTTGGTTTAACCCCTTTGAGACTTCGTTAGCCTATTTTCTTTGTTAACCACATTATCCCTACCTAGCCTAGATTGGGACTATCCATACCATGGTTCTTAAAGAATAGTGAAGCATGACTTAGAGTGAATTCCTTTTGATCAACATTATGCTGAAAAACAAGTGTGGGGGGAGGGAATTTTGTGTTTTGTGTGCCAAAAAGAGAGAAAAAGGCACGGAATAAAAAAATAATAATAATAAAAAATAAAAATTTTCGTGGAAAGAGAAAAAGAGAGAAGAAAAGTGTATGAAAGGAAAGAAAAAGAGTTGAAATTAAGTGAAAATGAATTCACATGTGTTGGTTGTTGAAGAAAGGGTCCAAAAGTTTGAATTTGACCCAAAGTGTTGCATGAATCTTCCCTTGTGTTTAAAAGTTGATTTTTGCATTCAAAAGTGAATTCTAAGTGTCAATTTCATTACTTTGCTTACTATTTCTTTAAGAACGTTTGTTTTTCCTTACCTTTCTTTGTTAGCCAATGCCCTTAGCCCCGTTACAACCCTTAGACTTCTATCTTGAGTGTTGTGTATTTCAATATGTGGAGTTTGGAATTGGTATGAGCATATGATATCACTGATATGATATTAACTAGCACTCAAATTAACCCTCTTTTTATCAATTGTAGTAAGTATGCAAGTAGGGATCGTTCTAGGCCGGGGATTAGGAGGGATTGCTAAATCACTTGAAAACTGACTCAAATACATAAAAACAAGTTTAAAACACTAAACTAGACTCAAAGAATGCAAAACTAAACTTGGAAATACCAAAACAAACCAAAACACTCAAAACTGCCTTAAAAACACAATCTGGGCAGTTTTGAACACTAGACACAAACTTGGACGAAATTAGGTTTTAACTTGACTCAAAACACTTAAAAACACAAACTAACTTGACTTCTAACTAATATGACTCAACAAAGAAAAGGGGGATTGATTTTGGACGAATTTAAAAACAAAACAAAACTTTGTAAACTAGAACAGATTTTAAAACGAATTTGGCTTAAATGAATGGATGGAAAGCTAGCTAAGGGGTTCATCTCCACACATGTTATACTTGCATTCAAAACGATTTCCAATTGCTTTTCAATAACCCATGAATTCTCAACGCCCCAAGTTAATTAGGTCCGCTTAAATTAACCTTCAGATTTTCCTAACGTTATTGAATTGGATTATTGCATACGACAACCCAAAGCATTCCCCACAAGTCCCCTACATGATTGCATAATAGAGATACAAGCAAGAATCATTAAGTTCCATGAAAACCATAAGCATTGACGAAGCACTTGTTACTATGATTGCATGAAACTTATGCCAAGAATTTACTTAACACGATTGTGATTAACAACCTTTACTACTTTTGAATATAAGTTTAAAACAATTAGGTGAAATTCCCTTACATTCTAGCATCAAACTCATGCATGAAAATTAAGCGTGCACTCTCAACCAACATACACAAATCAGTTTTAATTCATATAGATAAGTAAATTGAATCCACGACTTATGAAACGCAATTGAAAGTAATCAAATCATATAGCAAGCATAATCATGGTTTCGAATCCCCCCCTAGCCAACGGGGGGTTTAGTTCCTCATACGCACAAAACAAAGAGAATTGAATTTAAACATTGAAATCAAAGGAAAAGAAACACCTAGAAATTCCAGCGACGCGAACTTGAATTGCATGAATCTTCCGAGCTTCCTTCTCCCCCTCCTTGGTGCGGCAAGGACTTTGCACAGGTTCTTTGGGGTTATGGATGGTGTAGAATGGATGGAGGAGGTGTGATGGTGTTTAGGGTTGATGGGTGGTGCGGCTAGGGTTGTTTTTGGGCAGAAATTGTGGCATATGGTGGTGGAAGGGTGCGGCAAAGAGCAAGGAATGATTTCTGGCGTGAATTGTGAATTGTGGTGAGTGGTGATCTGATTAGGGGTTAATAGGAGTATATATAGGCACCTAAAACCCTAGGGTAATCAGATATGGACTTGGATAACCCAAATCCACAAGGAAATAGGTCTAAACAATCAGATTTTGCAAGGGAAAAGGGGTCTTAGGTGCGGCAGGTTTGTAGGATATGGATAGGTCTTCTAGAATGCCTTGCAAGGCAAGGAACTAGGGCATCTAGAAGCTAGGGTGCGGCACCAATGTAGGGATTAGGGATAGGGCTTCTAGAAAGCCCCAAAACTAATAGGAAATGTAGAAACTCACGGCAAGGAGGGGAATTCTTCTAGAAACTTCTCATTTGTGTCCTACAACACTTAGGAGTCCTTCTAGCATTAGGAAAACATGTCTCAACCCTCCCTTGACTTGGAATTCTTCTCCTACTTCATCTTGGAAACCTTTCCTTCTTGGACTTGGAAATCTTCTTTGTTGCTGAAACTTGATGCCATTTGGATTTAACTTTCCTACTTCGAGTAGGAAACCTTGTTTGAGTAGGAATCTTCATCTTCAAGGAATCCTAATTCAACTAGGAAACCCATTTTGACTAGGAATCCTAATTCAACTAGGATTCCATCTTCACTTAGGCGCTTTCCTACTTCGACTAGGAAACCTTGTTCAAGTAGGAAACATCATCTTCAAATCTTCAATTTCGTCCATCCTCTTCGCTCCAAGCATATGACATCCATTCCAAGCTCAACTTTGCTCCAAAAGGCTCGAAAATGCATCCTTTTGCAAACTTTGCTCTTAGAACCTGAAAACACATAAAACTAGCTTAAAAGACTACTTTACTAAGGAAAAACACTATAAATGCACAAGAACAAGCTAAACTAAGGCGCATAAATATGCTCCTATCAAATTCCCACACACTTAGCTTTTGCTAGTCCTCGAGCAAAACAGAACGAAACAAAGTAAATAAACGAAACAAAACGAGTAAAACACAACCTAAACCTTCAAACAATCGCCTCAGGGATTTCCAATGCACATGACATGTTAAAAATCATCATTCCCACAGATTTTAGCCATCTTTACACTTAAGCACATACTTAATCGTAGTCACTACTTACTAGTTCACATTTAACCAATTAAAACAATGTTTTGAATGTAGTAACATGCCTTAGAGAATCCCTCAATTCCTTACTAGATATGCACTCTATTTTCACTCAGATTTTCTAACTACACACCCTACACTAGTTATATGTGAGAAGATTGATGTAAAAATAAAAACGAATGCTCACATATATGTATGACAAAGAAAGCAATTTCTGGAGTTAATGACTTGTTTATAAGTATGATCTCATGAATGGAATGCTACTAATTAGATGCGAGAACCAGTGACACCATATGCTCAAACCAATTTCAAACTCCACAAATTGAAATACACAACACTCAAGATTAAAGTCAAGGGTTGTAACGGGGCTTAAGGTATTGGTTAACAAAAACGGATATGGAAAACAAACGTTCTTTAAAACAATAGTAAGCAAAGTATGGAAATCGAAACTTAGAATTCACTTTAGTATGCCGAAATCAATTTCAAAACAGAAGGGAAGACTCAAACAATCAATTAGGGCCGAATGCAACTCTTTGGACCCTTTCTTCAACAAACAACCCTTTGGAACTCTTTTTCACATGCATTTCAACTATTTTGCATGTTTTTCACAACTTTTCTTTTTTTTCTTTCTATTTTTCACGAATTTTTTTCTTTCTTTTCTCATTTTTTTTTCTTCTTTGCCGTGCCTCATTCAAGACTTTGGCACATCCCCATATCACTAATCCTTCCCCCACACTTGTTTCCCGCACACATTGATCAAAAGGAATTCATCTTGCGTTATGCTTTACTACGTTTTAAGAACAAGGGTGTGGATGGTCCTAATCTAGGCTAGGTAAGGCTAATGTGGTTAACAAGAAAAATAGGCTAAACGAGGCTCAACGGGGTTAACACCTACAAAACATAATGGAATAGGGATATACGGCTTTTGGGCTATGGTGGACACTACACAACTTAATCTTGAATATGTGTTATGCAAATCAATGACATGTTTTGAATGAAATGGGCATGAGTTCTAGTGTTTGGTTCTAAGTGATGAAACGCCTTCTAAGTAGCAACCAAGCAAAGAATAATGAGATCATGCAACGACTTTAGAAAACAAAGAATGCACAGATTTTAACTCTCCAAATAAACGTTTGGGCTCAAGTCTCACAAGGTTGTAGCGTTAGGTTGAGTTACTTCCTTCAAGCATGTTACAAAAACGGATTTTTTCTTTATGATTACTGAGAGGAGCATATTTATGCGCCTTAGTTTAGCTTGTTCTTGTGCATTTATAGTGTTTTTGCTTAGTAAAGTAGTCTTTTAAGCTAGTTTTATGTGTTTTCAGGTTATAAGGGCAAAATATGAAAAAGGATGCATTTTGGAGCCTTTTGGAGCAAAGTTGAGCTTGGAATGGATGTCATATGCTTGGAGCCAAGAGGATGGACGAAATTGAAGATTTGAAGATGATGTTTCCTACTTGAACAAGGTTTCCTAGTCGAAGTAGGAAAGTGCCTAAGTGAAGATGGAATCCTAGTTGAATTAGGATTCCTAGTCAAAATGGGTTTCCTAGTTGAATTAGGATTCCTTGAAGATGAAGATTCCTACTCAAACAAGGTTTCCTACTTGAAGTAGGAAAGTTAAATCCAAATGGCATCAAATTTCAGCAACAAAGAAGTTTTCCAAGTCCAAGAAGGAAAAGGAATCCAAGAGGAAGAAGGAGATGAATTCTAAGTCAAGGGAGGATTGAGACATGTTTTCCTAATGCTAGAAGGACTCCTAAGTGTTGTAGGACACAAATGAGAAGTTTCTAGAAAGTTTACATCCTTGCCGTGGGTTTCATTCAATTCCTATCAGTTTTGGGGCTTTCTAGAAGCCCTATCCTTAAATCCCTACATTGGTGCCGCACCCTAGCTTCTAGATGCCTAGTTCCTTGCCTTGCAAGGCATTCTAGAAACCTTATCACCTTATCCTATCCCTGCCGCACCTAGGACCTCTTTTCCCTTGCAAAATCTGATTGTCTAGACCTATTTCCTTGTGGATTTGGGTTATCCAAGTCCATATCTGATTACCCTAGGGTTTTAAGTGCCTATATATACTCCTATTAACCTCTAAATCAGATCTCCACTCACCACAATTCACAATTCACTCCAGAAATTCGTCCAACCCTCTCCTTACTCTTGCCGCACCCACCAAACACCATTCCCCCTAGTTCTAAGTCTTGCCGCACCATCCCCATCCCCTAAACACTACTACATCCATCCATAACCATGCATCCATAGACCTAAAGTCCTTTGCCGCACCAAGGAGGAGGAGAAGGAAGCTCAGAAGTTCATGCAATTCAAGTTCGCGTCGCTGGAATTTCTAGGTGTTTCTTTTCCTTTGATTTCAATGTTTAAATTCAATTTCTAGGTGTTTTTAAGTGTTTTGATTCAAGTTAAAACCCAAATTCGTCCAATTTGGTGCTTAGTGTCCAAAACTGCCCAGATTGTGTTTTTAAGGCAGTTTTGAGTGTTTTGGTGCTGTTTTGAGTCTTTTGGTTTGTTTTGGTGTTTTAAAGTTTAGTTTTGCATTCTTTGAGTCTATTTTAGTGTTTAAAACTTGTTTTTACGTTTTTGAGTCATGTCCAAGTGATTTTGCAATCCCTCCTAATCCCCGGTCTAGAACGATCCCTACTTACATACATTGCTACAATTGATAAAAAGAGGGTTTAATTTGAGTGCTTATATATTTCACATCAAATTTTGGCGCCGTTGCCGGGGATTAGCAACTTTGCTAATCCCTTGGATTGTTATTTTCGTTTTTCTTATTAGATCAGATTCTTATGTTATTTTGTTTCTTGTTTTAGGTACTTGTTTATGACTCGGAGTTCTAATCCGGTTCAAGAACATATTTTAGACTTTGACGACGATTTTGAGCATGAGTTGAGACGAAAGAGGAAGAACCCGGAACCTAGTGAATCAAGTGCGAGTTCCGAGTCCGTTTCTGAAGTTGAAGAGGAAGTGGAAGACATGGCAGCGGACAACCGAACGATCAAGGAGCTTTCCGCTTCGGGATTGGATAATGCCGCACCTCTATGTATCCAGTACCCTAGGGCGGCTCAGGACAAAACTGCCGAGTTCGAATTGAAGTCAAGCTTGTTACATCACATTCCAAAGTACCATGGGCTGTCCATGGAAGATCCAAACAAGCACTTGAACGAGTTTGAAGTCGTTTGCTCAAGCATGACTCCGGTAAACGTGGACGGGAGTATAATGAAGATGAAGGCTTTCCCCTTTTCTCTTATGGAAAAGGCGAAAGATTGGTTATATGAATTACCTCCCGGAACAGTCACATCTTGGGAGAGCATGAAACGGGCTTTCTTAGAGAAGTTTTTTCCAACCTCTCGAGTCATTCTCCTACGAAAAAGGATAAGTGGAATTCAACAAGAAGAAGGTGAGTCTTTTCCTACATATTATGAACGTTTTAAATCTCTTGTTGCTTCTTGTCCACAGCATCAAATGAAGGAGGAGCTTCTTCTACAATACTTCTACGAGGGACTTCTACCAATCGAACGACAAATGCTAGATGCCTCGGCGGGAGGAGCATTGGTGGACAAGACCCCCACAGCAGCAAAGTCCTTGATTGCAAATCGAGCGTTGAACGCTCAACAATACGAAGGTGTTGGACAAAGAGGCACTCCACGGCAACACCAAGTGAATGAAGTAAGTGCCATAACCGAACTTCAAAATCAAATGGCTAACCTTACTACTTTGCTTTCTCAGGTTGTGGAAGGGCCAAAAGTTCAAAATGTAAGTGCGTGTGGCGTATGTTCCATGCAAGGACACCCTACGGACAAATGCCCACAATTGATCGAGAACGGAGGGTGGGAGACCCTCAATGCCGTGGGTTTTGGGCAGCAATACCAACAAAGGAATGATCCCTTTTCTAACACCTACAATCCCGGTTGGCGTGATCATCCAAATTTCAAATGGCGAGAACCCCAACAAGGCCAACAACAAAGCACATTTAGGCAACAACCCCCGGGTTTCTATCAAAAGCCATTTGCACCAACTCAACCCCAAGCACAACCCACCCAAAAATCAGGTTCGTCTATTGATAATGATCGAATTTTTAATTTACTAACTTCTATGGCGCAGCGAATGCAAAATAGGGACAAAAAGGTGGATGAGTTGGAGAAACAAGTAGGGCAAATTGCCGAGTTCATGGGGCAATTTCGAGAGCAAGGCAGGTTGCCTAGCTCAACCATTGCAAATCCGAAAGGCAGCTTTGAATCTGCCAAGGCAATCATGTTAAGAAGTGGGAAACAAGTAGGAACAACCCCACCACCATCCAAATCAGCCCCAAACAAGGTGGAGGAAGTGATAATTGAAGAGGAGGAACAAAGGTTGGCCACGGCAAGGAAAGGGGTTCCTTTGCCGCAAGTCTCCATGGCTCCTAAGCCATCCAATCTGCCAAATAAAGGTACAACCATGTCCAATTCCATTCCTACTAATGATTTTCCTTTGAATGTCCCCTTTCCTAGTAGGTTCAAGCAAACAAAGAAAGAAGAAGCTGAAAAGGACATTCTAGAGACGTTCCGGAAAGTGCAAGTCAATATACCTCTCCTTGATGCAATTAAGCAAGTACCTAGGTACGCCAAGTTTTTGAAGGAACTATGTACAACAAGAAAGAGAATTTCAAACAAAGAGGTTGTCCAGGTAAGTGAGAATGTTTCCGCTGTTTTGCAAAGAAAATTACCTCCTAAATGCAAAGATCCGGGAAGTTTTACAATTCCATGTGTTATAGGCAATACTAAATTTGAACATGCTATGTTAGATCTAGGAGCTTCAATTAATGTCATGCCATACTCAATATATGCATCCATGAACTTAGGAGAGCTTAAAAACGATGGTGTTATAATTCAATTAGCCGATCGTTCTAATGCATATCCGAAAGGAGTTTTGGAAGATGTGTTGGTGCAGGTGGATAACTTGATATTTCCAGCGGATTTCTACGTTTTAGAGATGGAGGACTCACCAAATGTCACCCCATTGCCGATTCCACTTGGGAGGCCTTTCATGAAAACAGCACGCACCAAGATCGATGTGTTCAAAGGGACATTGACAATGGAATTTGATGGGGAGATTATTAACTTTAACATTTCTGAAGCTATGAAATTTCCTAAAGATGATCATTCTTGTTTTTCTGTTGATATATTGGATGAATTGGCGCAGGATTATCTTGATATGTTGGAAGACGATCCACTCGAAACGACAATTGCACAAGGATTTGGCACAAAACCCAACATGGCCGTACCAAATGATGAACATGCCGAGCTTGTGGCTGCCTTGGAATCATTGCCAAAACATCATGGTAAGCCGTCTAACCCAATTCCAATTCCCGTTTCCACTAATACGTTGTTACCTTCTGTGATTCAGGCCCCCGTTATTGAGCTTAAACCGTTGCCGGATCATTTAAAGTATGCATTCTTGGGAGAGGGAGAGACGTTGCCCATCATTGTATCTTCATCACTCACGGCATTAGAGGAAGAAAAGTTGATTCGGGTGTTGAAAGAGCACAAAACAGCCATTGGATGGACATTGGCCGATATTAAGGGAATTAGCCCTACAACATGCATGCATCGCATATTTCTAGAGGAGGGGGCTAAACCAACTCGAGAGGCTCAACCCTCCGATGATGGAAGTCGTGAAAAAGGAGATTATAAAGCTTCTCGATTGTGGAGTGATTTATCCAATTTCGGATAGCCGTTGGGTCTCACCGGTTCAAGTTGTCCCGAAGAAATCCGGAGTTACTGTGGTGAAGAATGCTGAGGATGAGCTTGTGCCAACCCGTATGCAAACAGGTTGGAGAGTGTGCATTGACTATAGGAAGCTCAACAACACCACAAGGAAGGATCATTTTCCACTACCATTCATCGATCAAATGTTAGAAAGGTTAGCCGGTCATTCTTTTTATTGTTTTCTTGACGGTTATTCGGGATACAATCAAATTGTCATAGCTCCGGAAGACCAAGAAAAGACCACCTTCACGTGCCCATTTGGTACTTTTGCTTACCGGCGCATGCCATTCGGATTATGCAATGCACCGGCCACGTTCCAAAGATGCATGGTAAGTATCTTTTCCGATTTTATTGAGAAGATTATTGAGGTATTCATGGATGATTTTAGTGTCTTTGGCGATTCGTTTGATGGTTGCTTGGAAAATCTCACATTAATCTTAAAACGATGCATGGAAACTAACCTTGTTTTAAATTGGGAAAAGTGTCACTTTATGGTAAAACAAGGCATAGTTTTAGGGCATATTGTTTCTGCAACGGGAATTGAGGTTGATAAATCGAAAATAGATCTTGTACGCTACTTACCCTCTCCGACTTCGGTTAGAGAGGTTCGTTCGTTTCTGGGACATGCAGGATTTTATAGGCGATTCATCAAGGATTTTTCAAGGATTTCCACACCCCTTTGCCGACTTCTCCACAAGGAGGTGCCCTTCGAGTTCAACGAGGAGTGTGAAAAGGCGTTCAAACACCTTAAAGAGATGCTAACTTCGGCCCTCATCATTCGGCCACCAGATTGGAGCATTCCCTTCGAGCTTATGTGCGATGCATCCGATTATGCTCTAGGCGCTGTTTTGGGACAAAGGAAGGACAAACAGCCACACGTCATATATTATGCCTCTCGGACCTTGAACGATGCTCAATTGAACTACTCCACAACGGAAAAAGAACTCCTTGCCGTTGTTTTTGCTTTAGATAAGTTTCGTTCTTATTTACTTGGTACTAAAGTAATAATTTACACTGATCATGCAGCATTGAAGTACTTGCTCACGAAGAAGGAGGCTAAACCAAGGCTTATTCGATGGATGCTTCTTCTCCAAGAGTTCGATATCGAAATCCGAGACAAGAAAGGAAGTGAGAACGTTGTGGCTGATCACTTGAGCCGTTTGGTGCATGAAGAAGATGTCATACCTATTCCAGAGACATTCCCGGATGAGCAATTGATGTCCCTAAAGGTTAGTGCACCTTGGTATGCCGATATTGTTAATTTTTTGGTGTCAAAACGTATTCCAAGTGAGTTCACTAGGCATCAACGTGATAAACTTAGGCATGATGCACGGTTTTTTGTTTGGGATGATCCGTACTTATGGAAATTTTGCCCCGATCAGATTATACGTCGTTGTGTGCACGATTCTGAATGTCATTCAATTTTGAGTTTTTGTCACACTTATGCATGTGGAGGGCACTTTGGCACACAACGCACAGCCCTCAAGGTGTTACAATGTGGATTCTATTGGCCTAGTATTTTTAAAGATGCTAAAACTTTTTGCTTAACATGTGATAAATGCCAACGAATGGGTGGTATAAGTGCTAGGGACCAAATGCCGCAGGTTTCTATCCTAAATGTTGAAATTTTTTATGTTTGGGGTATTGATTTTATGGGTCCCTTCCCTTCATCGTATGGTTTCATGTATATTTTGCTTGCGGTTGATTATGTGTCGAAATGGGTGGAAGCCAAGGCCACCCGGACTATGATTCTAAAGTGGTTGCAGATTTTATTAGAACTAACATTTTTGCAAGGTTTGGAATGCCACGAGTGATCATTAGTGATGGAGGGTCACATTTTTGCAACCGGACCATTGAAGCGTTATTGAGGAAATACAGTGTCACCCATAAGGTTTCTACACCTTACCATCCTCAAACGAATGGCCAAGCCGAGGTTTCCAACCGAGAGATCAAGCAAATACTTGAGAAGACAGTTGGGCCAACAAGGAAGGATTGGAGCTTACGGTTAGATGATGCACTTTGGGCGTATCGTACGGCGTACAAAACCCCCATTGGGATGTCCCCCTTCCGACTTGTCTATGGCAAGGCGTGCCATCTTCCCGTTGAATTGGAGCACAAAGCACTTTGGGCCATCAAGAAGTTTAACATGAACCTCGATGAAGCGGGAAGTCAAAGGAGATTGCAATTGAATGAGCTTGATGAGATACGGCACGAGGCGTACGATAATGCAAGCATTTACAAGCAAAAGACCAAAGCTTTCCATGACAACATGATCCGTGGGAAATCATTCTCAATTGGGCAGAAAGTGCTATTGTTCAATTCCCGTTTACATTTGTTTCCCGGTAAGTTACGTTCTAAGTGGATTGGACCGTTTGTTATTACTAATGTTTTTTTTCATGGTGCAGTCCAAATCCAAAGCTTGAAAACGGGACACGAATTCAAGGTGAACGGGCATCGTTTGAAGCCTTATTATGACACCTTTGTGGAGCATGCCGTGGATGACATACCCTTGGATGCCGTGGGCCCTAGTAAGGAGTGAATGAGGTCTTCGTCCGGCTGTACGACGTTAAAGCAAGCGCTACTTGGGAGGCAACCCATGCATTCAACGAAGGAGGACATAGAGAGCACTCCAATTCCAGATTTGCGTTCCTAAACTCTTCTCTTTGTTGTTCAATTCGTTTCTGCTATGTTAGGTTGTTTAGATGTTGTTTTGTTTGTTTGTTTGTTATTTGTGTGAGTCTATGCTTGAAACATTGAGGACAATGTTTGATTTAAGTGTGGGGGGGTAACCAAAGTATTTTGATGCAAATTCGTAGGGTTTTGTCACCCATAATTTCAAATGTTGTTTCTTGCTGTTTTTAAGCCTTTTTAAGCTGTTTTGGTGTGTTTTAATGTGTTTTGAGTCAACAATCCGAAAATCCCATAAAAATTTGAAAAATTTGTTTTAAACACCCAAAAAGAGTCGTTTTTGTTTGTTTGTTTGTGTCTTAGGGTACCTTCCAACACAATGATGAGGATTCGGGTTGTAATTGCATGACGGTTAAAGAGAGTTATAAACATGGATAAAAGTTTGATTTACTCTTTGGTTTATGCTTGGTTGTGGTTATAACTTATGAATTCACATGTAATCATAAAGTAAAAAACCGTTTTTGTAACATGCTTGAAGGAAGTAACTCAAACTAACGCTACAACCTTGTGAGACTTGAGCCTAAACGTTTATTTGGAGAGTTAAAAATCTGTGCATTCTTTGTTTTCTAAAGTCGTTGCATGATCTCATTATTCTTTGCTTGGTTGCTACTTAGAAGGCGTTTCATCACTTAGAACCAAACACTAGAACTCATGCCCATTTCGTTCAAAACATGTCATTGATTTGCATAACACATATTCAAGATTAAGTTGTGTAGTGTTCACCATAGCCCAAAAGCCGTATATCCCTATTCCATTATGTTTTGTAGGTGCTAACCCCGTTGAGCCTCGTTTAGCCTATTTTCCTTGTTAACCACATTAGCCTCACCTAGCCTAGATTAGGACCATCCACACCCTTGTTCTTAAAACGTAGTAAAGCATAATGCAAGATGAATTCCTTTTGATCAATGTGTGCGGGAAACAAGTGTGGGGGAAGGATTAGTGATATAGGGATGTGCCAAAGTCTTGAATGAGGCACGGCAAAGAAGAGAAAAAACGAGAAAAGAAAGAAAAAAATTCGTGAAAAATAGAAAGAAAAAAAGAAAAATTGTGAAAAACATGCAAAATAGTTGAAATGCATGTGAAAAGGAGTTCCAAAGTGTTGTTTGTTGAAGAAAGGGTCCAAAGAGTTGCATTCGGCCCTAATTGATTGTTTGAGTCTTCCCTTCTGTTTTGAAATTGATTTCGGCATGCTAAAGTGAATTCTAAGTTTCGATTTCCATACTTTGCTTACTATTGTTTTAAAGAACGTTTGTTTTCCATATCCGTTTTTGTTAGCCAATACCTTAAGCCCCGTTATAACCCTTGACTTTAATCTTGAGTGTTGTGTGTTTCAATTCGTGGAGTTTGAAATTGGTTTGAGCATATGGTGTCATTGGTTCTCGCATCTAAGTAGTAGCATTCCATTCATGAGATCATATTTATAAACATGTTATTAACTCCGGAAATTGCTTTCTTTGTTATACATATATGTGAGCATTCGTTTTTATTTTTACATCAATCTCCTCACATATAACTAGTATAGGGTGTGTAGTCAGAAAATCTGTGTGAAAATTGAGTGCATATCTAGTAAGGAATAGAGGAATTCTCTAAGGCATGTTACTACATTCAAAACATTGTTTTAATTGGTTAAATGTGAACTAGTAAGTAGTGACTATGATTAAGTATGGGCTTAAGTGTAAAGATGGCTAAAATCTGTGGGAATGATGATTTTTAACATGTCATGTGCATTGGAAATCCCTAAGGCGATTGTTGGAAGGTTTAGGTTGTTTTACTTGTTTTATTTCGTTTTGTTCTTTTGTTTTGTTATGTTTTGCTCGAGGACTAGCAAAAGCTAAGTGTGGAGGAATTTGATAGGAGCATATTTATGCGCCTTAGTTTAGCTTGTTCTTGTGCATTTATAGTGTTTTTGCTTAGTAAAGTAGTCTTTTAAGCTAGTTTTATGTGTTTTCAGGTTATAAGGGCAAAATATGAAAAAGGATGCATTTTGGAGCCTTTTGGAGCAAAGTTGAGCTTGGAATGGATGTCATATGCTTGGAGTGAAGAGGATGGACGAAATTGAAGATTTGAAGATGATGTTTCCTACTTGAACAAGGTTTCCTAGTCGAAGTAGGAAAGTGCCTAAGTGAAGATGGAATCCTAGTTGAATTAGGATTCCTAGTCAAAATGGGTTTCCTAGTTGAATTAGGATTCCTTGAAGATGAAGATTCCTACTCAAACAAGGTTTCCTACTTGAAGTAGGAAAGTTAAATCCAAATGGCATCAAGTTTCAGCAACAAAGAAGTTTTCCAAGTCCAAGAAGGAAAAGGAATCCAAGATGAAGAAGGAGATGAATTCCAAGTCAAGGGAGGATTGAGACATGTTTTCCTAATGCTAGAAGGACTCCTAAGTGTTGTAGGACACAAATGAGAAGTTTCTAGAAAGTTTACATCCTTGCCGTGGGTTTCATGCAATTCCTATCAGTTTTGGGGCTTTCTAGAAGCCCTGTCCTTAAATCCCTACATTGGTGCCGCACCCTAGCTTCTAGATGCCTAGTTCCTTGCCTTGCAAGGCATTCTAGAAACCTTATCACCTTATCCTATCCCTGCCGCACCTAGGACCTCTTTTCCCTTGCAAAATCTGATTGTTTAGACCTATTTCCTTGTGGATTTGGGTTATCCAAGTCCATATCTGATTACCCTAGGGTTTTAAGTGCCTATATATACTCCTATTAACCTCTAAATCAGATTACCACTCACCACAATTCACAATTCACTCCAGAAATTCGTCCAACCCTCTCCTCACTCTTGCCGCACCCACCAAACACCATTCCCCCTAGTTCTAAGTCTTGCCGCACCATCCCCATCCCCTAAACACTACTACATCCATCCATAACCATGCATCCATACACCTAAAGTCCTTTGCCGCACCAAGGAGGAGGAGAAGGAAGCTCGGAAGTTCATGCAATTCAAGTTCGCGTCGCTGGAGTTTCTAGGTGTTTCTTTTCCTTTGATTTCAATGTTTAAATTCAATTCTCTTTGTTTTGTGCGTATGACGAACTAAACCCCCCTTGGCTAGGGGGGGATTCGAAATACATGTTTATGCTTGTGTTATGATTTGATTACTTCTAATTGCGTTTCATAAGTTGTGAATTCAATTTACTTATCTATGAGAATTACATTGATTTGTGTGTGTTGGTTGAGAGTGCACGCTTAATTATCATGCATAAATTGAATGCTAGGATATAAGGAAATTTCACCTAATCGTTATGGAATTATATTCACAAGTAGTAAAGGTTGATGATCTCAATCGCGTTAAGTAAATTCTTGGCATAAGTTTCATGCAATCATAGTAACAAGTGCTTCGTCAATGCTTATGGTTTTCATAGAACTTAATGATTCTTGCTTGTATCTCTATTATGCAATCATGTAGGGGACTTGGGGGGAATGTTTTGGGTTGTCGTATGCAATCATCCAATTCAATAACGTTAGGAAAATCTGAAGGTTAATTTAAGCGGACCTAATTAACTTGGGGCATTGAGAATTCATGGTTTATTGAAAAGCAATTGGAAATCGTTTTGTATGCAAGTATAACATGTGTGGAGATGAACCCCTTAGCTAGCCTTCCATTCACCCATTTAAATCAAATTCGTTTTTACAATCTGTTCTAATTTACAAAATTTGTTTTGTTTTTAAATTCGTCCAAAACCAATCCCCCTTTGTTTTAAAGTGTCAAATTAGTTAGTAAGTGTTTTACTTTGTGTTTTTAAGTGTTTTGATTCAAGTTAAAACCCAAATTCGTCCAATTTGGTGCTTAGTGTCCAAAACTGCCCAGATTGTGTTTTTAAGGCAGTTTTGAGTGTTTTGGTGCTGTTTTGAGTCTTTTGGTTTGTTTTGGTGTTTTAAAGTTTAGTTTTGCATTCTTTGAGTCTATTTTAGTGTTTAAAACTTGTTTTTACGTTTTTGAGTCATGTCCAAGTGATTTTGCAATCCCTCCTAATCCCCGGTCTAGAACGATTGCTACTTACATACATTGCTACAATTGATAAAAAGAGGGTTTAATTTGAGTGCTTATATATTTCACATCAATTACATGTGAATTCATAAGTTATAACCACAACCAAGCATAAACCAAAGAGTAAATCAAACTTTTATCCATGTTTATAACTCTCTTTAACCGTCATGCAATTACAAACCGAATCCTCATCATTGTGTTGGAAGGTACCCTAAGACACAGACAAACACACAAAACGACTCTTTTTGGGTTTTTAGAACAAATTTTTCAAATTTTTATGGGATTTTCGGATTTCTGCCTCAAAACACACTAAAACACACCAAAACAGCCTAAAAACACATAAAAACAGCAAGGAACAACATTTGAAATTATGGGTGATAAAACCCTACGAATTTGTATGAAAACACTGTCCTCAATGTTTCAAGTATAAACTAACACAATTAACAAACAAACACACAAAACAGCAACTAAACAACCTAACATGGCAGAAACGAAATAACAACAAAGAGAAGGGTTTAGGAACGCAAATCTGGAATTGGAGTGCTCTCTAGGTCTTCCTTTGTTGAATGCATGGGTTGCCTCCCAAGAAGCGCTTTCTTTAACGTCTTGCAGCCGTAGATGCTCCATTGAAGGTTTATGGAACCTCACGGCATGGAGGGGTTTTTCCACAACCTGTCCTACGAAATACTTCATTCTTTGGGTCCTTGAATGGGATGGGATAATGATCCCTTCTTATTGTCGTGTTTTGCTTCTCTAAATCAACACGAACTCTCCCACCACGTTGTCTTCGATTAGGTACCTGCACCACACAAGGTAACAACCTATTAGTTGAAATGGGAATCGAAATTGGAATAGGTGGCTTACCTTTGTACGGCAAAGAAGTGGTAGCACTATGGACAGATGCACAAGGGTTGCACTCGGGCAGATTTGATGATTTCAAGGTTGGGGCCGTGCACTCTTTGTTGTTCACTCCCATTCCTTCCTCGATGGTAGTTCGAGGTACTTTCGTCTTGATGAGTGTTGAACATTCCTGCCCTATATTTGCAATTACATTAATGGCACAACAAGAACGAACAACATTAGGAGTCTCAATAAATTCAGAAACTTTAAAACAAATCATGTCACCACCAAATGCCATAGTGACTTCTCCTTTGGCCACGTCAATCTTGGTTTGAGCCGTTTTCATGAAAGGTCGGCCAAGCAACAGTGGTGGTGGTGGAGAGTGGCCTGTATCCTCCATATCGAGCACGTAGAAATCTGCTGGGAAAATCAAGTGGTCTACCTGCACCAAAACATCTTCCAAAACTCCCTTTGGATAGGCATTAGATCGATCGGCCAATTGAATAATCACGCCATCATTTTTCAACTCGCCTAAATTCATAGATGCATAAACTGAATATGGTATGACATTTATAGATGCACCTAAATCTAACAGGGCGGAATCAAAGCGAGTGTTACCAATGACACAAGGAATTGTAAAACTACCCGGATCTTTGCATTTGGGGGGTAGTTTGCGTTGCAACATGGCGGAGACATTCTCACTTACATGTACCACTTCTTTCTCCCGAAAACGTTTCCTTGTTGTACAAAGCTTCTTTAAGAACTTGGCATACTTCGGGATTTGCTTAATTGCATCCAAAAGGGGTATGTTGACTTGAACTTTCCTTAATGTCTCTAGAACATCTTTTGCCTCCTCTTCGTTCTTGGATTGCAAAAATCTGCTAGGAAAGGGTACATCCGGAGGAATAACATTAGAATTAAATGGAATTGGACCTTTCTTACCTGTGTTGGCCGAATTGGAATGCTTGGGTGGTTGCGGCAAGGATTGCTCAATCCTTGCCGTGGCCTTTGCTTGGTCCTCCTCTTCAATTTTCAACTTCTCGTCCTCCTTGGGGCCAGATTTGGATGGTTTTGGCTCGATTCCTACTTCTTTCCCACTTCTTAGCGTGATAGCCTTTGCAGATTCGAATCCACCTTTCGGATTGACCACTGTTGAGCTAGGCAACCTTCCTTGCTCACGAAATTGCCCTATGAACTCGGCAATTTGTCCCACTTGCTTCTCCAAGTTGTCCACCCTCTTGTCTTGGATTTGCCTCTCTTTGGCTTGATTTTGGACTTCCTGCGTCAAGGTAGTAAGTAATTGAAAAATCTTATCATTATCACTTGAATTACCTGCATTGCTTTGGGCAGGTTGTGCTTGGGCTTGTGGTGGTGCCAACGGCTTTTGATAGAAACCCTGGGGTTGTTGCCTAAATCCGCTTTGTTGTTGGCCTTGTTGGGGGTCTCGCCAGTTGAAATTCAGATGATCACGCCAACCGGGATTGTAAGTATTGGAAAACGGATCACCACGTGATTGGTATTGGTTGCCATATCCCACAGCATTGAGTGTCTCCCACCCTCCATTCTCTATCAATTGGGGGCACTTGTCCGTATGGTGGTTTTGCATGGAACATACGCCACAAGAAGCTACGGTTTTGACTTTTGAACCTTCCACCACCTGAGAAAGCAACGTAGTAAGGTTAGCCATTTGATTTTCAAGTTCGATTATGGCACTTACCTCATTGACTTGATGTTGCTGTGGCATGCTCCTTTGTCCAACACCTTCGTATTGTTGAGCGTTCAACGCTCGATTAGCAATCAACATCTTTGCAGCCGTAGGGGTCTTGTCCACCAATGCTCCTCCCGCTGAGGCATCTAACATTTACCGTTCGATTGGTAGAAGTCCCTCGTAGAAATATTGTAAAAGAAGCTCCTCCTTCATTTGATGCTGTGGACATGACGCAACAAGAGATTTAAAACGTTCGTAACACGTAGGAAAAGACTCACCTTCATCTTGTTGAATTCCACTTATCCTTTTTCGTAGGAGGATGACTCGAGAAGTTGGAAAAAACTTCTCCAAGAAGGCCCGTTTCATGCTCTCCCAAGATGTGACAGTTCCGGGAGCCAATTCGTACAACCAATCTTTCGCCTTTTCCAAGAGAGAAAAGGGAAAGGCCTTCATCTTCAATATGCTCCCATCCACGTTGATTGGAGTCATGCTTGAACACACCACCTCGAATTCTTTCAAATGCTTGTTAGGATCCTCCATGGTACTTCGGAATGTGGTGTAGCAAACTTGACTTCAACTCGAATTCCTCGGTCTTTCCTTGGGCAGCCGCTGGGTATTGAATGCATAGGGGTGCGGCATTGTCCAATCCCGAAGCCGAAAGCTCCTTGATTGTAGATTGTCTTCTGCCATAACTTCCTCTTCTTCACCCACTCTAGCCGTGGGTTGTTCCTCTTCTTCAATGGGATGTTCCTCACGCTCAGGTTCAGGAATTTGATCTTGTTGATTCCTATTCCTTCTCAAAGTCCTCTCAAAATCGTCGTCAAAGTCCAAGATGTGTTCACGAATCGGATGAGAACTTGATGCGAAATATATTAAGCACACAAATTAAACCCTCTTTTGACAATTGTAGCAAAGTATGTAAGTAGGGATCGTTCTAGACCGGGGATTAGGAGGGATTGCTAAACACTTGAAAACTGATTTAAAAACTTAAAAACAAAGTTTAAAACACTAATTTGGACTCAAAGAATGAAAAACTAAAGTTTAAAACACTAAAACAAAACAAAAACTCAAAACAGCAACTAGAAGACTCAAAACTGCCTAAAAACCACTTTCTGGGCAGTTTTGAGCACCTACACTAATTTGGACGAAATTGGGTGAAAACTTGACTCAAAATACTTAAAAACATAAACCAAAACACTTTCTAACTAAATTCAGACTTCAAAGTAAATGAGGATTTGATTTGGACGAAAATAAATTTGATAAAACAGATTGCAAAGTAAAACAGATTTTGAAAACGTTTTTGGGGTTTTAAATGGATGATGGACTAGTTAGGGGCTCTTTCTCCACACATGACAAGTATGCAAACGACTCAATTTCCAGTTATTCCTTCGTTGAATTATGAATGACAATGCCCCAAATTAACCGTGACATCACTAGTTAATTCTCAAGTTTTCCTTGTGTTATTGGATTGGATGACATCATTCGACAACCCAAAGCATTCCTCAAAAGTTCCCTACATGACATCATAATAAAGATACAATCAAAGATCATTACGTTCAATGAAAACTATAAGCATTGACAAAGCACTTGCAACTATGACATCATGTCACTCATGCTAGGAATTGGACTTAACGCGATCGTGACTAGCGACCTTCACTACATATGAATATAAGTGTGTGACGATTATGTGAAACAACCTTATATTCTAGCAACATATTCATTCAAGCCAATTAAGTGTCGACCCCTAATTAACAAACACAAATAAGTTATTACTCGCACAGTTAAGCCAATTGCATTCACGATTCAAGAACTCATAACTGGAATTTATCAAATCAACTTGCATACATAGTCATGGCTTCGAAATTACCCCTAACCAATAGGGGTTTAGCCACTCATGTTCGTAGCAAAACGAAAGGAAAAGAAATTAAACATTGAAATCATAAAACGAATTACACCTAGAATGCACCAACGATGAAGCTTAAGCATCCAAGAGTCCTTCCTTCTTTCTCCTTGCTGCTGCACACGAATGGGTGAGTTTTGGGGGTTATGAATGGTGTAGAATGATGGGTTTATGGCTGGGATAGGTGTATGGGACGGCTAGGGTGGTTTTTGGTCAGAAAATATGGTGAATGGTGAAGGATAGGTGCGGCAGAGAGAGTGGTGATGTTTCTGGCGTGAATGGGACTGAATGGGCTTGTGTGTAATGTTTTGTGGCTGCAACAAGAGGTTTATTTAAAGGGAAACAGAAATTCAAACCCTAGGTTGATTAGGAAATCAGAAATTAAGTCTAAGGATTCTAGAATTAGGAAATAAATCAGAAAATTAAAGGAAAGGGCAAGGGAAATTCGGCTAGGGTTTAAAACACAAAAGGAAGGTGTTTTAAAGCATAAAAACAGGAAATAAGGAAGAGGAAATGCAAAGGGGGGTGCGGCAAGGGTTCAAAAGGGTTCTAGGCTTTTGTTTTGTGTCCTAGAATGCTTAGAAAGTCTTCATAATTGCTGGAACTTTTAGGGACAATTAGGAAAAATCAAACCAAAGTAGGAAACCTTGGCTTAACTTTCCTACTTCAAGTAGGAATCCTTGTTGGAGGAGGAATCCTTGTTCTTCTAGGAATCCTCATGTGATTAGGAATCCATCTTCAATTAGGAATCCTCATGTGATTAGGAATCCATCTTCAATTAGGAATCCTTCGTTGATTAGGAATCCTTCGTCGATTAGGAATCCTCCTTCATGTAAGCACTTTCCTACTTCAACTAGGAAACCTTGTTCAAGTAGGAATCATCATCTTCAAGTCTTCAAATTCGTCCAAACCTTGGCTCCAATTATGTGATAATCATTCCAAGCCCAATTTTGCTCCAAAAAGCTCCAAAATGCATCTTCTTGCATCCTTTGGCCTTAAAACCTGAAAACACATAAAACTAGCTTAAAAGACTACTTTAACTAAGAAAACACCATGGAAATGCATAAGAACTAACTAACTAAGGCGCATAAATATGCTCCTATCAGAACTCCGAGTCATAAACTAGTACCTAAAACAAGAAACAAAACAAACTCAGAATCTGGAACGAATTAAAACAAACTAAAATAAACAATCCAAGGGATTAGCAATGTTGCTAATCCCCGGCAACGGCGCCAAAATTTGATATGATATTAACTAGCACTCAAATTAACCCTCTTTTTATCAATTGTAGTAAGTATGTAAGTAGGGATCGTTCTAGACCGGGGATTAGGAGGGATTGCTAAATCACTTGAAAACTGACTTAAATACGTAAAAACAAGTTTAAAACACTAAACTAGACTCAAAGAATGCAAAACTAAACTTGGAAATACCAAAACAAACCAAAAGACTCAAAACAGCACCAAAACACTCAAAACTGCCTTAAAAACACAATCTGGGCAGTTTTGAACACTAGACACAAACTTGGACGAAATTAGGTTTTAACTTGACTCAAAACACTTAAAAACACAAACTAACTTGACTTCTAACTAATATGACTCAACAAAGAAAAGGGGGATTGATTTTTGACGAATTTAAAAACAAAACAAAACTTTGTAAACTAGAACAGATTTTAAAACGAATTTGGCTTAAATGAATGGATGGAAAGCTAGCTAAGGGGTTCATCTCCACACATGTTATACTTGCATTCAAAACGATTTCCAATTGCTTTTCAATAACCCATGAATTCTCAACGCCCCAAGTTAATTAGGTCCGCTTAAATTAAGTTCTATGAAAATCATAAGCATTGACGAAGCACTTGTTACTATGATTGCATGAAACTTATGCCAAGAATTTACTTAACACGATTGTGATCAACAACCTTTACTACTTTTGAATATAAGTTTATAACGATTAGGTGAAATTCCCTTACATTCTAGCATCAAACTCATGCATGAAAATTAAGCGTGCACTCTCAACCAACATACACAAATCAGTTTTAATTCATATAGATAAGTAAATTGAATCCACGACTTATGAAACGCAATTGAAAATAATCAAATCATATAGCAAGCATAATCATGGTTTCGAATCCCCCCCTAGCCAAGGGGGGGTTTAGTTCCTCATACGCACAAAACAAAGAGAATTGAATTTAAACATTGAAATCAAAGGAAAAGAAACACCTAGAAATTCCAGCGACGCGAACTTGAATTGCATGAATCTTCCGAGCTTCCTTCTCCCCCTCCTTGGTGCGGCAAGGACTTTGGACAGGTTCTTTGGGGTTATGGATGGTGTAGAATGGATGGAGGATGTGTGATGGTGTTTAGGGTTGATGGGTGGTGCGGCTAGGGTTGTTTTTGGGCAGAAATTATGGCATATGGTGGTGGAAGGGTGCAGCAAAGAGCAAGGAATGATTTCTGGCGTGAATTGTGAATTGTGGTGAGTGGTGATCTGATTTAGGGGTTAATAGGAGTATATATAGGCACTTAAAACCCTAGGGTAATCAGATATGGACTTGGATAACCCAAATCCACAAGGAAATAGGTCTAAACAATCAGATTTTGCAAGGGAAAAGGGGTCCTAGGTGCGGCAGGTTTGTAGGATATGGATAGGCCTTCTAGAATGCCTTGCAAGGCAAGGAACTAGGGCATCTAGAAGCTAGGGTGCGGCACCAATGTAGGGATTAGGGATAGGGCTTCTAGAAAGCCCCAAAACTGATAGGAAATGTAGAAACTCACGGCAAGGAGGGGAATTCTTCTAGAAACTTCTCATTTGTGTCCTAGAACACTTAGGAGTCCTTCTAGCATTAGGAAAACATGTCTCAATCCTCCCTTGACTTGGAATTCTTCTCCTACTTCATCTTGGAAACCTTTCCTTCTTGGACTTGGAAATCTTCTTTGTTGCTGAAACTTGATGCCATTTGGATTTAACTTTCCTACTTCGAGTAGGAAACCTTGTTTGAGTAGGAATCTTCATCTTCAAGGAATCCTAATTCAACTAGGAAACCCATTTTGACTAGGAATCCTAATTCAACTAGGATTCCATCTTCACTTAGGCGCTTTCCTACTTCGACTAGGAAACCTTGTTCAAGTAGGAAACATCATCTTCAAATCTTCAATTTCGTCCATCCTCTTCGCTCCAAGCATATGACATCCATTCCAAGCTCAACTTTGCTCCAAAAGGCTCCAAAATGCATCCTTTTGCAAACTTTGCTCTTAGAACCTGAAAACATATAAAACTAGCTTAAAAGACTACTTTACTAAGTAAAAACACTATAAATTGACAAGAACAAGCTAAACAAAGGCGCATAAATATGCTCCTATCAATCACTGGTTCTCGCTTCTAAGTAGTGGCATTCCGTTCTTGAGATCATATATATACATGCATTAATAATTCCAGAAAAGTGCTTTCTTTGCTATAACATATGTGAGTACTCGTTTTCATATTTACATCAATCTTCTCACATATACCTAGTATAGGGAGTGTAGTCAGAAAATCCGTGTGAAAATAGAGTGTATATCCAGTAAGGAATTGAGGGAATTCTCTAAGGCATTTTACTACATTCAATATGTTGTTTTAATTGATTAATGATAGGAGCATATTTATGCGCCTTAGTTAGCTAGTTCTTATGCATTTATGTTGTGTTTTCTTAGTTAAAGTAGTCTTTTAAGCTATTTTCATGTGTTTTCAGGTTTTAGAGACAAAGTGAGCAAAAGGATGCAATTTGGAGCATTTTGGAGCAAAATTGGGCTAGAATGGAGTTCATGCACATGAAGCACAAGGGATGGACGAATTTGAAGGATTGATGAAGCTAGGAATGTGTTTTGAAGTTGAAGAATTGAAGATACAAAGATTCCTAATTGAAGTGGGAAAGTGCTTAATTGAAGATGAAATCCTAGTTGAAGATGGATTCCTAGTTGAAGTTGGATTCCTAGAAGATTGAAGTTTCCTACTCAAACAAGGTTTCTTCACTTGAATTAAATGCGAACTAGTAAATGGTGACTATGATTAAGTATGCTCGAGGGTAAGGATTGCTAAAATCTGTGTAAGTAATGATTTTTAGCATGTCAATTATTGGAAGGTCCAGGTTGTGTTTTGTTTTGTTTTGTTTTGCTCGAGGACTAGCAAAAGCTAAGTGTGGGGGAATTTGATAGGAGCATATTTATGCGACTTAATTAGCTTGTTTCCTTGCATTTACGTTGCTAGTACTTAGTAATTTTAGTATTTTAAGCTATTTTTGTGCAATTTCAGTTTTTAAGGACAAAGTATGCAAACATGTGCATTTTGGAGCAGTTTTGGGCATGGAATGGATAGCTTAGGCTTGGAGCAAGGTGGATGGATGAAAGTGAAGATCAAAGGAGGCTAGGAATGAATAATGAAATGAAGAAATAAAAATGAAGAACAAAGAGTTCAGAATTGGAAACCAAAGTTTCTATTCTTGGAGGTTTCCATTCTTGAAAGTTTCCTAATCCTTCCTCACCTATGTTCCAGCCACAAAAGGGTTTCAAAACATGTTAGGTTGCCTAATTACATATTTCTAGAAGTCCTAGAACCTGCCCTAGATATTGCCGCACCACCCTAGGCTTTTTCCTTTCCTTGCCGCACAAGGGATCCTCTCCTTTCCTATTTTCTGATTTTAATTCACATTCCCCTTTAGTTCTAGGCATTGCCGCACCTTTCTCTCCTTTCTTACCTATTTTCTGACCCAAAATTGCATTCCCTTTTGTTTCAATTCTTGCTGCACAAGGGGAGAGGATTCTTACCTATTTTGTGCCTCAAAACACATTCCTAAATCTGTCCTACACTCTTTTCCGAATTTCCTTTCCTATTCTCTTTATTTCCTACACCTTTCTTGCCTATTTTCCATTGATTTCTGATTCCAAATTTAATAAATTCGTAGCCCTTCCTTTCCCTATAAATAAGACCCCTTTCTGACCATTCTAAGCACTCCACATGATGCGAAATATATAAGCACACAAATTAAACCCTCTTTTTATCAATTGTAGCAAAGTATGTAAGTAGGGATCGTTCTAGGCCGAGGATCAGGAGGGATTGCCAAATCACTTGAAAACTAACTCAAAACGTAAAAACAAAGTTTAAAACACTAAACTAGACTCAAAGATCGAAGAAGAGGCAGATCAAAATATGGTGCGGAAAAACCCAAATCGAGATGAATGGAAGATGCCTCTGGAACTAACTTGTTTTTCTAGATCAGTCGAGGTATTCATTGAAAAGTCTCAATGCTATCTTCGACAGTCTTGAGAGCGAGGGCTGCAATAGCGACCACTAAAATTTTGTTTCTAAAAGATCCCGCTCTTGGGGGCTATTCAATACCATGATTATGCTTGAAAGAAGCAATTGGAAATCAAATTTGAATGCAAGTGTATCATGTGTGGAGAAGAACCCTCTAGTTACCCCATATCTCATCAATTCACCTAATTTTGTCTAAAAATCTGTTTACATTGTTCTTCTCTTAATTTACTTATTTTCGTCCAAAATCAACCCCACCTTATTTCTTTGAGTCATATTAGTTAGAACTTGTCTTAGATTATGTTTTTAAGTGTTTTGAGCCATTAGAAAACCAAATTTCGTCCAAATTGTGTTTAGAGCTCAAAACTGCCCAGTTTGTGTTTTTAAGGCAGTTTTGAGTGTTTTTGTGCTGTTTTGAGTCTTTTGGGTTGTTTTAGTGTTTTTAAACTTTGTTTTACATATTTTAGTCAGTTTAGAGTGTTTAGCAATCCCTCCTAATCCCCGGTTTAAGAACGATCTCAACTTATCCATACTACAATTGTCAACAAGAGGGTTTGATAGGAGCATATTTATGCGCCTTAGTTAGCTAGTTCTTATGCATTTTCGTTATGTTTTCTTCGTTAAAGTAGTCTTTTAAGCTACTTTCATGTGTTTTCAGGTTTAAAGGACATGTTACATGAAATGATGCAATTTGGAGCTTTTGGAGCAAAAAGTGAGCTTGGATTGAAAAGGACATGCTTGGAACACAAGGTTGGGATGAAATGGACGAGTTGAAGGTCAAAGGGAGCTTAAGAAATGAAGAAATGAAAGTGAAGAACAAAGAATTCAGAATTAGAACCCGAAGTTTCTAAAGTTGGAAGTTTCTATTCTTGGAGGTTTCCATTTGTGAGAGTTTCTATTCTTGGCTTTGGGCTTCTAGATGACCCATCCTTACATTCTTGGACATTGCTGCACCATAGGCCCATCTCTAAACCCTAACCCTAGCCGCACCTTAGGCCTTATTCCCACTAAAAATCTGATTGTTTTAACCTAATTTCTGGTGGATTTGGGCTTCTAGAAACCCTAATCTGATTACCCTAGGGTTTTGGATGCCTATATATACTCATTATAACCCCTAGATCAGAGCACCACCTCTCATACACAATCATTCACGCCAGAAATCTGCCCTTGCATTCTGCCGCACCTTCCCATCACCAAAGTCCCAAAATTCTGCCCAAAAATCATCCCTAGCCGTACCCCCATCAACCCTAAACCTTTCCCTACCATTCCCCATCCATTCTACACCCTAAATACCACCCAAAACCTGTTCTAAACTTCTCTGCCGCAGCAAGGAGGAAAGGGAAATCATTGATGATCTTGCTGCCAAGTTGGAGTCTTCTAGGTGTTTTCTTTCTTTGGGTTTTAATTTCTAAATTTATGTATCTTTGCTTTGCGAGTATGAGGAACTAAACCCCTCTTAGTTAGGGGGTGATTCGAAACCATGTACATGCTTGCAATATGATTTGATTACATTCAGTTGTTATTTCATAAGTTGTGGATTCAATTCGTTCATCTATTTGATTGATAACTTATTTGTGTATGTTGATTGAGAGTGCACGCTTAGTTTTCATGCATGAATATGATGCTAGATTATGAGGGAGTTTCACCTAATAGTTACAATCTTATAATCACAAGTAGTGAAGGTCGCTTGAAAACGATCGCGTTGAATGAATTCTTGGCATAAGTTTCATGCAATTCATAGTAACAAATGCTTCGTCAATGCTTATGTTTTTCATAGAACGTAATGATTCTTGCTTGTATCTCTATTATGCAATTCATGTAGGGAACTTGTAGGGAATGTTTTGGGTTGTCGTATGCAATCATCCAACTCAATAACTCGTGGAAAAACTGAGGGTTAATTAGTGCAATTCACGGTTAATTTGGGGCGTTGAGTATTCATAATTTATGGAAAGAACAACTGAAAATCGTTTTGTTTGCAAGTGTGACATGTGTGGAGAAGAACCTCCTAACTAGCCTTTTATCCATCCTTTTCATCCAAAAACGTTTTACAATCTGTTTAGTTTTAAGTTTCTGTTTTGTTTTCAATTTTCGTCCAAAACAAATCCCCCTTTATTTTGAAGTCTTAGATTAGTTAGAAAGTGTTTTGATTTGTGTTTCTAAGTGTTTTGATTCAAGTTTTCACTCAAATTCGTCCAAGTTCTTGTTAGGTTCTCAAAACTGCCCAGAAAGTGGTTTTTAGGCAGTTTTGAGTCATTAGGTTGCTGTTTTGAGTTTTAGGTTTGTTTAAGTGTTTTAACCTTTAGTTTTGCATTCTTTGAGTCTAGTTTAGTGTTTTAAACTTTGTTTTTGAGTTTTTAAGTCAGTTTCCAAGTGTTTAGCAATCCCTCCTAATCCCCGGTTTAGAACGATCCCTACTTACATATTTGCTACAATTTGACAAAAAGAGGGTTTAATTTGTGTGCTTATCTATTTCGCATCAAATTTTTGGCGCCGTTGCCGGGGATTAGCAACTTTGCTAATCCCTTGGTTCTTTTCTTTTTGTTTAGTTTGTTTTTGTTTTAGTTTCTGACTTAGTTTTGTTTTCCTTGTTTTGTGTTACTTTTGATATTTGATTTAGTTCTCTTTCTTTGATTTTAGGTACTAGAGAAGTAAGACATGGATTTTGCTAGCATTCAAGCTCAATTAGCAAATCTTACTTCTCAATTGTCACAGATTGCCGAAAGGACCACAATGCAAAGTGTCCCTACATTTGGTGCGTCTTATAGGCAAGGATACCAAGCCAATCTATATCCACAAAGCGATTGGAGTGATCATTCAAACTCTATGTGGTGGGAAGCTCAACAAGTTCAACACAAAGCATATTGGCAGCCATATGAAGAGTTCTATTCAAGACCTATGCAGCCACCACAACCTCATATACAATATGCTCAATCAAATTTAGGTTCGTCAATAGATTATAATCAAATTCTTAATGAATTAAATTCTTTGTTGCAGGGCTCACAAAATCAAGCCAAGGAGGATCAACAAGGTGGATATTGGCAGCAAGAAGAGGAGTTCTATCATTTGCCATATGAACTATCACATCCATCACAACAATTTGCCCAATTCATTTCAGGTACGTCTTTGGATAATGATATGTTTAATAAGTTACTCACCTCTTTGTACCAGGAAGTAGAAAATCGAAACAAAGAGATGCCAATTCAAACCAAGAAGACGGGTGAATTAGAGAAGCATATTGGGCAGATTATGGAGTTCATGGCACAAATTCAAGAGCAAAGTGAAGTTTCCAACTCAACTATTGAAAAGTCGAAGGAAGATTTTGAAATCCATGATGCTATCACTTTGGGAAGTGCCATGGAGGTCGGCGCTAAACCAAGGGCGTCCAAACAAAGCCAAGAGGAGGACGAACATCTACTAATTGAGGAGGAGGAAGAAGACACACCCACGGCAAGGGTAGAACAACCCTTGCCGCAGCCTCCTAGAGTCCCTATGCCGTCCAACTCAGGTAAGTTGGTTCCAAATTCAATTCTTTCTTACCCTATTCCACCAAATGTCCCTTTTCCTCGTAGGTTTTTGATTCCCAAGGAAGAAGAGAGTGAAAAAGACATTGTGGAAGCCCTTCCCAAGGTGCAAAGTGATATCCCAATTCTTGGTACACCAAAACAAGTTCCAGATTGTGTTGAAATCCCTGAAGAGAATTGTACACCAAGAAGAAGGATTCAAGAGAAGAAAGTGGCTGGGGAGTATCTAGAATTCATCAAAGAGCATGTACTTGAGACAGCCATCCCCAAAGAAGTTGAATTTGATGACACGGGACAAATCACAACCATCGTAGTAAATCTGGCCAAATTCAAAGTCCCTGAAACTTTCAAAGAAGTGGTGTTTGTCATTGAGTTCTTGTCGGACAAAGCAAGTAAGTCACCTTCTGCAATTTCCATTACGTTTTATATTTACATGTTGTTAATGATTCAGGCACCCACTCTCGAATTTAAACCATTGCCGGATCACTTCAAGTATCACCTTCCATTCAAGGATCAATTCCATGCTATGGGACCTAGGGGAGCTTAAAGAGAAGTATCGTCCGGCTCCAAGATGTTAAAGCAAGCGCTTCTTGGGAGGCAACCCATGCATTCAACAAAGGAAGCCCTATGAATCACTCCAATTCCAGATTTGCGTTCCTCAAACCCTTCTCTTTGTTGCTGTTTTCTAATCTGCCCTGTGCACGGCTCCGAGAGTCTCCTTCCTTCTCCTTTGCAAACTCACGGCACAAGAGGGATGATTGGGTGAATGGTGGTGTGAAAATCTGGTAGAGGGTGGTGAGAATGAAAGGGTGCGGCACTACATATATATAAGCTGAAAATCACAGCCCCTAGGTAGCAAAGGAAAAGGATTTAAAGGCCTAAGTTGCATAGGAAAATAAAACACAATCCTTGAAGGAAAACAAATCAGAAATCCAAAGGGAATGGGAGGATAAGGTGCGGCACCAAACCAGGAAGGGATAAGGGCTTCTAGAAACCAAAATCCCAAGGGAATTGGGTAAAAACTCACGACACAAAGTGGAGGGAAAGTGGCTGAATTGCAATGCAAGGCAAAGGTCTTCTAGAAATGTTCTACGCGCCATTTTTGTAGGAAAGGATTAGGTTTTCTAGAAATCTGATTTTAAGCATCCTAATATAGCTAGGAATCCTCCCAAGTACCTGAAATATAGGTGGATTAGGATTAGGATAAGATAGGATAGGATTGGATAGGATAGGGTTTGGATAATGTTTTGGATAAGGTTTCTTCACTTGAGCTGATTCTTTGGCTTCAACTTCCCTTCTTCAAGTAGGAAACCTTGTTTGAGTAGGAAACTTCAATCTTCTAGGAATCCAACTTCAACTAGGAATCCATCTTCAACTAGGAATCCATGTTTGACTAGGATTTCATCTTCAATTAAGCACTTTCCCACTTCAATTAGGAAACTTTGCATCTTCAAGTCTTCAACTTTGAAACACATTCCTAGCTCTTCAATCCTTCAAATTCGTCCATTCATTGTGCTCCACATGTATGAGCTCCATTCGAGCTCAATTTTTCTCCAAAATGCTCCAAATTGCATCTTTTTGCTTACTTTGTCCTTAAAACCTGAAAACACATGAAAATAGCTTAAAAGACTAACTTAACTAAGAAAACACAACATAAATGCATAAGAACTGGCTAACTAAGGTGCATAAATATGCTCCTATCAATTCCCATCCAATTCAATAACGTAAGGAAGACTTGAAGGCTAAAAAAGTGCTATCACAGTTAACCTAGGGCGTTGAGTTTCATAATTCATTGAAAGAAGCAATTGGAAATCAAAGTTGAATGCAAGTGTATCATGTGTGGAGAAGAACCCTCTAGTTGGTCTATCACCCATCCATTTACTTAACTTTGTCTAAAAATCTTTTTACTTTGTTCTTGTTTTGTTTTAATTAATTTCGTCCAAAATCAACCCCACCTTATTTCTTTGAGTCATATTACTTAGAACTTGTCTTAGAATATGTTTTTAGGTGTTTTAGGTCATTAGAAAACCAAAATTCGTCCAAGTTGTGTTAGAGTCCCAAAACTGCCCAGAAAGTGGTTTTAGGCAGTTTTGAGTGTTTGTTTGCTGTTTTGAGTCTTTTGGTTCGTTTTAGTGTTTTAGAGTTTAGTTTTGCATTCTTTGAGTCTAGTTTCGTATTTTAAACTTTGTTTTACAGATTTGAGTCAGCTTAGAGTGTTTTAGCAATCCCTCCTAATCCCCGGTTTAAGAACGATCCCTACTTATCCATACTACAATTGTCAACAAGAGGGTTAATTTGTGTGTTTAGTTATTTTACGCATCAGTAGCTGGACCTTCAAAATTTATGTTTCTAAACTTTGTCAGAGATCTTTGGCAAAGTTATCTGTGGTACTCGAGGAGCTGATGTTGCGTGTGGAAAGTGGTGCCTCTTTGATTTTTGAACCAACGACCCTGTTGCCCTTTCTTTTATAAGGGCACCAATTGTGTGCAAGAAGTACATTCAGAGAGTTATTGCTTGTAGGAATTTTCCCCATACTTTAGAGATTTATTGCACCTCATTTCTCCTTCATCATTTCTGAGAATGTCTGGCTCATCCGACCGTCGTTTTGACTTGAACTTTGGTGAAGAGGCAACCATGCCTTCTCAAGATAACATATGGCGCTTATCCTTCTTATCCCCTACCGGTCCTCTTACTGTTGGGGACTCTGTGATGAAGAATGATATAACCACTGCGGTGGTGGCCAGGAACCTTCTCCCTCCCAAAGATAACAGACTACTTTCCAAATGGTCTGATGAGTTGGCTGTTAAGGATTCTCTAGCTCTCAGTGTTCAGTGTGCAGGTTCTGTGTCTAATATGGCCCAACGCCTATTTGCTCGAACCCGCCAAGTTGAATTATTGGCGGTTGAAGTGATAAGTCTCAAACAGGAGATCAGAGGGCTCAAGCATGAGAATAAACAGTTGCACAGGCTCGCACATGACTATGCTACAAACATGAAGAGGAAGCTCGACTAGCTGCAGGAATCTGATGGTCAAATTTTACTTGATCATCAGAGGTTTGTGTGTTTGTTCCAAAGGCATTTATTACCTTCGTTTTCTGTGGCTGTACCGCGTAATGAAGCTCCAAATGATCAACCTTCGGTGCCTCCTCCTTCTGGGGTTTCTGCCTAGCACTGAGGCTCCGAATAATTACCCTTTGGTGCCTCCTCTTTCTGGGGCTTTGCCGACTGCTGAGACTTCTCCTGAGCAACCTTTGTGAAGGCTCCCTCTTGTTTGTTTATTTTGATTCATGTATATGTACATATTTGTAACTTATCGGAGATATCAATAAACAAGATTTGCTTCATTTCAACGTATTGTGTTAAATACACCAAGGCCTTCTTCACTAAGTTCTTTGAATTTTTTCCTTTTGTTGAAGCTTGTATGTTGAAGCTTTGTGAGTAAAGCATGTAGCTTGTATGTTGTAGTATATGTATAAGTGATAGGAGCATATTTATGCGACTTAATTGGCTTGTTTTCGTGCATTTATGTTATGTTTCGTTAGCTATTTTAGTGTTTAAAGTTACTTTTGTGTGTTTTCAGATTCCAAAGCCGAAGTGTGCAAAATGATGTAATTTGGAGCCTTTTGGAGCAAAAGGAATGGATGAATTGAAGACTTGAAGAAATTAGGATTCCTAATTGAAAAAGGATTCCTAATCGATGGAGGATTCCTAGAAGAACAAGGATTCCTACTCCAAGAAGGATTCCTAATGGAAGATGGATTCCTAGAAGAATGATAGGAGCATATTTATGCGACTTAATTCGCTTGTTCTCGTGCATTTATGTTATGTTTCGTTAGCTATTTTAGTGTTTAAAGTTACTTTTGTGTGTTTTCAGATTCTAAAGGCAAAGTATGCATTTTGGAGCCTTTTGGAGCAAAATGGAGCTTGGAATGATTATCACATGCTTGGAGCAAAAGGAATGGATGAATTGAAGACTTGAAGAAACAAGGATTCCTAATTGACGAAGGATTCCTAATTGAAGATGGATTCCTAATCACATGAGGATTCCTAGAAGAACAAGGATTCCTACTTGAAGTAAGAAAGTTAAGCCAAGGTTTCTTATTTTGGTTTGACCTTTCCTAATCCTAATTGTCCCTATGTTCCAGCAACTTTGAAGGCCTTTTAAGCATTCTAGGACACAAATTACACATTCCTTGCATAATCCTCATTAGTGCCGCACCTTTCCCACCTTCCCTCTTCCTTGCCGTGCAAGGAAGGGAGTTATTTCCTGTTTCCTTTCTTGTAAACACCTTCCTAATCTGTTTTAGGTTAGTGCCGCACCTTTTGGCTAATTTCCCTTAAGTTTCTGATTTAATTTCCTATTTCTAGAAGCTTTTGACTTAATTTCTGTTTACCAAAAGAGTCTAGGGTTTTTAATTTCCTAATCCCTTTAAATAAACATCCTTGTGCAGCCACAAACATACCCATTCATCCAGAAAATAATCATTCACGCCAGAAACCATTCTCCATCTTCAACAGCCCCATTCCTTCACCATTCATCATATTTTCTGACCCAAAACCACCCTAGCCGCACCACCCATCAACCCTAAACACTTCCATACATCCTCCATCCATTCTACATCATCCAAATACCCAAGAATCTGCCCATAGTCCCTGTGCCGCAGCAAAGGAGAGGAAGAAGAAGTACTAGGAGATTCTAACCGTTCAACATCGAATCGTTGGAATATTTAGGTGTTCTCTTTCTTATATTTACAATGTATGAATCTGTTTTCCTTTGTTTTGTTAACATGAGGAACTAAGCCTTTTGGCTAGGGGGTTATTCAATACCATGATTATGCTTGCAAGATGAATTGATTACGTCTAATTGTTATTTCATGAGTTGTGAATGAAATTTGCTTAACCGTTTGATTGATGACTTATTTTTGTGTGTTAATTAAGATGGCCAACTTAGTTTTCATGCAGGAATTTGAAGCTAAAATATAAGGAAGTTTCACCTAATAGTTACAACTTTATGTTTGTAAGTAGTGGAGGTCGCTTATAAATGATCGCGTTAAGTGAATTCTTGGCAAACGTTTCATGCTTTTCATAGTAATAATTGCCTCGTCAATGCTTATAGTTTTCATGACGCTTAATGATCTTTGATTGTATCTTTATTGTGCTTTTCACGTAGGGAACTTTTAGAGAATGTTTTGAGTTGTTGCATGTGCATTCCCATCCAATTCACTAACTTTAGGAAAACTTGAAGGTTAAAAAAGTGCTATCACAGTTAACCTAGGGCGTTGAGATTCGTAATTCATTGAAAGAAACAATTGGAAATCAAAGTTGAATGCAAGTGTATCATGTGTGGAGAAAAACCCTCTAGTTGATCTATCACCCATCAATTTACTTAACTTTGTCTTAAAATCTGTTTACTTTGTTCTTGCTTTGTTTTAATTAATTTCGTCCAAAATCAACCCCACCTTATACCTTTAAGTCATATTACTTAGAACTTGTCTTAGAATATGTTTTTAGGTGTTTTAGGTCATTAGGAAACCAAAATTCGTCCAAGTTGTGTTAGAGTCCCAAAACTGCCCAGAAAGTGGTTTTTAGGCAGTTTTGAGTGTTTGTTTGCTGTTTTGAGTCTTTTGGTTCGTTTTAGTGTTTTAGAGTTTAGTTTTGCATTCTTTGAGTCTAGTTTCGTATTTTAAACTTTGTTTTACAGATTTGAGTCAGTTTAGAGTGTTTTAGCAATCCCTCCTAATCCCCGGTTTAAGAACGATCCCTACTTATCCATAGTACAATTGTCAACAAGAGGGTTAATTTGCGTGTTTAGTTATTTTACGCATCAAATTTTGGCGCCGTTGCAGGGGATTAGCAACTTTGCTAATCCCTCGTTCTTTTTGTTTATTTGTTATTTTCGTTTGTTTTCTATTGCAGATTGCTAATTTGTTTTGTTTCTTTGTTTTTAGGTACTAGTGCATGACTCGAAGTTCCAAACCTGTTCGTGAGCATATTTTGGACTTCGACGACGATTTCGTGCGAACTTTGAGAAGAAGGAGGAACCAACAAGAGTCTAACCCACCTAGCCCGGAACCTGACCTTGAAGAACGAGTTTTAGAAGAAGAGGAGGATCCCACGGCACAAGTGGGTGAACAAGAGCAAGGCATGGCCATGGGCAACCGTACACTCAAGTAGCTTTCCGCCTCGGGTTTGGATAATGCCGCACCATTGTGTATCCAATATCCCATGGCTGCCCAAGGTAAAACTGAAGAGTTCGAGCTAAAGTCAAGTTTGCTCCACCACATTCCAAAGTTCCATGGGCTGTCCATGGAGGATCCGAACAAACATTTGAAAGAATTTGAAGTGGTGTGCTCAAGTATGACTCCGGTTAACGTTGACGGAAGTATTTTAAAGATGAAGGCTTTTCCATTCTCTTTAATGGACAAGGCCAATGATTGGTTATACGAGTTGGCTCCCGGAACAGTTACGTCTTGGGAGAGTATGAAGAGGGCGTTTCTGGAGAAGTTTTTCCCAACTTCTCGCATCATTCTTCTTCGTAAAAAAATAAGTGGAATTCAACAAGATGAAGGTGAGTCTTTTCCTACATATTATGAACGATTTAAATCACTTGTTGCTTCTTGTCCACAACATCAGATGAAGGAGGAACTACTTCTCCAATACTTTTACGAGGGGCTCCTACCACTTGAACGTCAAATGCTCGATGCTTCGGCGGGTGGAGCATTGGTGGACAAAACGCCCATGGCTGCAAAAATCTTGATTGCTAATCGAGCGTTGAACGCTCAACAATACGAGGGTGTAGGCCAAAGAGGACCCCCACGGCAAAAAGTTCATGAGGTAAGTTCCACATCCAATATTCAATCTCAGTTAGCTAATCTTACTTCTATTGTTTCACAGATGGCCGAGGGAATGAAGATTCAAGGACCCATGGTGTGTGGCGTATGTTCTATCCAAGGACATGCTTCCGAAAAGTGTCCTCAACTCATCGAGAATGGTGGATGGGAGAGCGCTAATGCCATTGGGTTTCAAAGCCAAAATCAGCCAAGACATGATCCATACTCCAACACGTATAAACCGGGGTGGAGAGACCATCCAAACTTCAAATGGAGAAAGCCACAACAATCCCAACCACAAGGAGGCTTTAGGCAACAACCCCCGGGTTTCTACACCAAACCATACGCACCCCCTCAAGTCCAACCACAATCTGCCCCAAATACTTCAGGTAATGCTTTGGATAATGATACACTTGTTAAGTTACTAACTACTTTGACTAATGGGCAAGAAAATCAAAACAAAAGGGTGGACCAACTAGAGAAACAAATGGGACAGATTGCCGAGGTAGTTGGGCAGATTAGAGACCAAGGAAGGCTTCGTAGTTCTACCATTCCAAATCCAAAGGGAGGGTTTGAATCAGCCAAAGCAATCACCCTAAGAAGTGGTAAGGAGGTTGGGGCAGGTTCTTCATCAAAAACAGGTCACAAAGAGGATGAAAAACTTCAATTTGAGGAGGAGGAAGCATGCCCACCCACGGCAAAGGTGGACACACCTATGCCGCAAGTCCCCATGGCTCCAAATCTGTCCAATTCATCCAATAAAGGTAAGAATGTGTCAAATTCAGTTTCTACTAATGTTGTGCCTTCCAATGCTCCTTTTCCTAGCAGGTTTGTGCAAACAAAGAAGGAAGAAGCTGAAAAGGACATCCTTGAGACACTTAGGAAAGTTCAAGTCAACATACCCTTGTTGGATGCCATTAAGCAAGTCCCGAGATACGCTAAGTTTTTAAAGGAGCTGTGCACCACGAGGAAGAGGATTTCAACCAAGGAGGTTGTGAAGGTAGGTGAAAATGTCTCCGCCATCTTGCAACGCAAACTACCCCCCAAATGCAAAGATCCGGGTAGCTTTACAATTCCGTGCGTCATTGGTAACACTCGTTTCAAATCTGCCATGCTAGATTTAGGAGCCTCTATAAATGTTATGCCATACTCCATTTATGTATCTATGAACTTAGTTGAGTTGAAACATGATGGTGTAATCATACAATTGGCCGATAGATCTAACGCTTATCCAAAGGGGGTTTTGGAAGACGTTTTGGTGCAAGTTGATCATTTAGTCTTCTGATGTGAAAATTATGTTGACACACAAATTAACCCTCTTTTTATCAATTGTAGCAAAGTATGTAAGTAGGGATTGCAAAATCACTTGAAAACTGACTCAAATACGTAAAAACAAGTTTAAAACACTAAACTAGACTCAAAGAATGCAAAACTAAACTTTAAAACACCAAAACAAACAAAAAGACTCAAAACAGCCCAAAAACACTCAAAACTGCCTTAAAACCACAATCTGGGCAGTTTTGAACACTAGACACAAACTTGGACGAAAATTGGTTTTAACTTGACCTAAGACACTTAAAAACACAAACTAAAGTGATTTCTAACTACTATGACTCAACTAAGTAAAGGGGGATTGATTTTGGACGAATTTAACTTTGAAAACAGAAACTTTGAAAACAAACTTTGACAAAAACGTTTTGATGAACACTAAGATGGTGAAAGGCTAGTTAGAAGGTTCCTTCTCCACACATGAAACATATGCATACGACTCAATTTCCAATTACTCTTTCAATAAACCATGAATGACAATGCCCAAAATTAACTAGATTGACCAATTAATTCTCAGATTTCCCTAGATTCATTGAATTGAATGGGATACGCATTACAACCAAATTATTCTTATCAAGGACCCTAACTATGGAATACGCATGATAGAGACACATATCAAAGATCATTAAGTTCAATGGAAATCATAAGCATTGACGAGGCATTCATAACTATGGGATACGCATGTTACTCTTGCCAAGGATTTACTTAACACAATCATGACTAGCGACTTTTACTACTTATGAATATAAGTTAATAACGATTAGGTGAAATTCCCTTATACTCTAGCATCAAATTCATGCATGCAAACTAAGTGTCGACCCTCAATCAACATACATAAACATGTTATCAATCAAATAGATAAGTAAACCACATTCACGATTCATGAAATCATAATTGGAAGAAATCAAGTCATATAAAACATATGATCATGGCTTTGAATTCCCCTCTAACTATAAAGAAATTAGTTCCTCATGTTCGCAAATACACAAAGACAAATAAATTTAAACATTGACATAAAGATAGAAAACACCTAGAAACGCTCCACAATCCAAGCTCCTTGAATGGCATGCACGGCTCCAAGTTGTCTTCCTTCTTCTCCTTGAAAACTCACGGCACAATGAGGGATGGTTGGGTGAATGGTGTAGTGAAAATCTGGTAGAGGATGGTGAATGAAAGGGTGCGGCAAGGCCTTGTATTTATTGGCTGAAAATCCCATCTCCTAGGTAGCCAAGGACAAGGTTTTAAAAGCCTAAGTTGCATAGGAAAATAACATACAATCCTATAAGGAAAACAAGTCAAAAACCCAAAGGGATTGGGAGATAAGGTGCGGCACAAAGAGTGTGAAAAGATAAGGCTTCTAGAAATCTGAAATTCCAAGGGAATTAAGGTATAGGGTGCGGCACTTATCTAGGAAGGGATAGGGCTTCTAGAAATCCCATTTTAATCATCCTATCTAATTAGAAACCCTCCTAAGTAGCTGAAATGTGGATAGTTTAGGATAAGGATAAGATAGGATAGGATAGGATAAGGTTTGATTGGATAAGATAAGCTAAGATAAGGTTATGGATGAGGTTTTGGATAAGATCCTTCTCTTGAGCTGATTCTTTGACTTTACTCTTCTTCTTCACATAGGAAACCTAGCTTGAGTAGGAAACTTCATTCGTCTAGGAATCCATCTTCAATTAGGTCTCCTACATTGATTAGGAATCCTTCATGTAAGCCCTTTCCTACTTCAACTAGGAAACTTTGTATCTTCAATTCTTCAACTTTGAAACGCCTTCCAAGCTTCATCAATTCCTCAAATTCGTCCATCCCTTGTGCCCCATGTGCATGAACTCCATTTTAGCCCAATTTTGCTCCAAAATGCTCCAAATTGCATCCCTTTGCTCACTTTGTCTCTAAAACCTGAAAACACATGAAACTAGCTTAAAAGACTAACTTTAACTAAGAAAACACAACATAAATGCATAAGAACTAACTAACTAAGGCGCATAAATATGCTCCTATCAAATTCCCCCACACTTAGCTTTTGCTAGTCCTCGAGCAAAACAATGAAACAAAACATAACCTAACCCTTCCAACAATCGCCTCAGGGATTCCCAATGGTACATGACACGCCAAAGATTACTACTCACATAGATTCTAGCCATCTTTACACTTAAGCACATACTTAATCATAGTCATTACTTGCTAGCTCACATTTAATCAATTAAAACAATGTTTTGAATGTAGTAACATGCCTTAGAGAATCCCTCAATTCCTCACTAGATATACACTCTTTTTTTTTTCACTTAGATTTTCTGACTACACACCCTACACTAGTTATATGTGAGAAGATTGATGTAAATATGAAAACTAATGCTCACATATTGATATGATATTAACTAGCACTCAAATTAACCCTCTTTTTATCAATTGTAGTAAGTATGTAAGTAGGGATCGTTCTAGGCCGGGGATTAGGAGGGATTGCTAAATCACTTGAAAACTGACTCAAAAACGTAAAAACAAAGTTTAAAACACTAAACTAGACTCAAAGAATGTAAAACTATAACTTAAACCACCAAAACAAACCAAAAGACTCAAAATAACACAAAAACCCTCAAAACTGCCTTAAAACCACTGGCTGGGCAGTTTTGAACTCTAAACAAGATTTTGACGAAAATAGGTTTTAACTTGACTCAAAACACTTAAAAACACAACTAACACACTCTCTAACTAATTTGACACTTGAAAACAAAGGGGGATTTGGTTTTTACGAAATTGAAAACAAAACATAAACTTGTAAATCAAAACAGATTTTAAAACGAATTTGATTGAATTGAATGGATGGAAAGCTAGCTAAGGGGTTCATCTCCACACATGTTATACTTGCATTCAAAACGATTTCCAATTGCTTTTCAATAACCCATGAATTCTCAACGCCCCAAGTTAATTAGGTCCGCTTAAATTAACCTTCAGATTTTCCTAACGTTATTGAATTGGATGATTGCATACGACAACCCAAAGCATTCCCCACAAGTCCCCTACATGATTGCATAATAGAGATACAAGCAAGAATCATTAAGTTCTATGAAAACCATAAGCATTGACGAGGCACTCGTAACTATGAATTGCATGAATATAAGTTCATAACGATTAGGTGAAATTCCCTTATATCCTAACATCAAATTCATGCATGCAAACTAAGTGTCGACCCTCAACCAACATACAAGAATAAGTTTTAATTCTTGTAGATAAGCAAATTGAAATCACAACTTATGAAACGCAATTAGAAGTAATCAAATCATATAGCAAGCATAAACATGGTTTCGAATCCCCCCCTAGCCAAGGGGGGTTTAGTTCCTCATACTCGCAAAGCAAAGACACATAAATTTAGAAATTAAAACCCAAAGAAAGAAAACACCTAGAAGGCTCCAACTTGGCAGCAAGATCATCAATGATTTCCCTTTCCTCCTTGCTGCGGCAGATAAGTTTAGAACAGGTTTTGGGTGGTATTTAGGGTGTAGAATGGATGGGGAATGGTAGGGAAAGGTTTAGGGTTGATGGGGGTACGGCTAGGGATGATTTTTGGGCAGAATTTTGGGATTTTGGTGATGGGAAGGTGCGGCAGAATGCAAGGGCAGATTTCTGGCGTGAATGATTGTGTATGAGAGGTGGTGATCTGATCTAGGGGTTATAATGAGTATATATAGGCATCCAAAACCCTAGGGTAATCAGATTAGGGTTTCTAGAAGCCCAAATCCACCAGAAATTAGTTAAAACAATCAGATTTTTAGTGGGAATAAAGCCTAAGGTGCGGCTAGGGTTAGGGTTTAGAGATGGGCCTTCTAGAATGCCTTGCAAGGCAAGGAAATCAGATATTCTAGAGGCCTAGGTGTGGCTAGGGATAGGGTCCACAAGGAATTAGGGTTTAGGTCATCTAAAAGCCCAAAACCAAGAATAGAAACTCTCAAAAATGGAAACCTCCAAGAATAGAAACTTCCAACTTTAGAAACTTTGGTTTCCAAATCTGAATTCTTTGTTCTTCACTTTCATTTCTTCATTTCTTAAGCTCCTTTGACCTTCAAACTCGTCCATTCCTTGTGCTCCATTAGCATACACTCCATTCCAGCTCAATTTTGCTCTAAAATGCTCCATTTTGCACTTCTTTGCATACTTCGTCTCTAAACCTGAAATTGCACGAAAATGACTTTAAACACTAAAATAACTAAAGAAAAACAACATAAATGCTTAAGAACAAGCCAACTAAGTCGCATAAATATGCTCCTATCAAAATTCCCCCACACTTAGCTTTTGCTAGTCCTCGAGCAAAACAAAGAAACCAAACAAAACAAAAACACAATCTAAACCTTCCAACATTTGCCTCAGGGATTTCCAATGCACATGACATGTTAAAAATCATCACTCCCACAGATTTTAGTCATCTTCACACTTAAGCACATACTTAATCATAGTCACCACGTACTAGTTCACATTTAACCAATTAAAACATGATTTTGAATGTAGTAACATGCCTTAGAGAATTTGCTCAATTCCTTACTAGATATGCACTCAATTTTCACTCAGATTTTCTGACTACACACCCTATACTAGTTATATGTGAGAAGATTGATGTAAATATGAAAACGAATGCTCACATATATGTATAACAAAGAAAGCACTTTTCGGAGTTAATAAGCATGTTTAGATATAATCTCATGAATGGAATGCTACTACTTAGATGCGAGAACCAGTGACACCATATGCTCATACCAATTTTAAACTCCACAAATTGAAACACATAACACTCAAGATTAAAGTCAAGGGTTGTAACAGGGCTAGGGGAGTTGGCTAACAACGAAAGGATAGGGAAAACAAACGTTCTTTAAGCAATAGTAAGCAAAACAATGAAATCGTACTCAGAATTCCCATTAGCATGCAGAAATTAACTTTTAAACACAAAGGGAAGATTCAACAACAATTAGGGCCGAATTCACTGTTTTGGACCCTTCCTTCAAGAAACAACACTTAAGAACTCTTTTTCACATCTTTTCAACTTTTTCTTTCTTTTTTTTTTCTTTTTATTTCCCACGAAATTTTTCTTTTTCTTTTCTTTTTCGTGCCTCATTCAAGACTTTGGCACACCCATAACAAAACTCACTTCCCCCACACTTGTTTTCTGCCAACAATGACCAAAAGGAATTCATTTTGAGTCATTCATTACTATGCTTCAAGAACGAAGGTATGGATGGTCCTAATCTAGGCTAGGTGAGGATAATGTGGGTTAATGAAGAAAACATAGGCTAAACAAGGCTCAACGGGGTTAAAACCTACAAAAACGACTGCATGGAATGAAGGCTTTTTGGCTATGGTGGTAATTACTAACTTCATCTTGAATATGTGTTATGTAATTCAATAACATGTTTTGAATGAAATTGGCATGAGTTCTAGCATTTGGAACTAAATGATGAAACGCCTTCTAAGTAATAACCAAGCAAAGAATAATGAGATCATGCAACGACTTTAGAAAACAACAATGCACAGATTTTAACTCTCCAAATAAACGTTTAGGCTCAAGTCTCACAAGGTTGTAGCGTTAGTTTGAGTTACTTCCTTCAAGCATATTACAAAAACTGATTTTTTTTCTTTGTGATTATATGTGAATTCGTACACAACAACGATGACCAAGCATAAACAAAAGAGCATATCAAACTTCCATCCATGTTTGTAACTTTCTTTAACGGTCATGCAATTAAAAACCAAATCCTCATCATTGTGTTGGAAGGTACTCTACGACACAAACAAACAAAAACAACTGTAAAACGACTCTTTTTTGGGTTTTTTCAAAACTTTATTCAATTTTTTCTTTAATTTTCGTATTTTCTGGTAAAGCCACATAAAAACACATCAAAACTTTCTAAAAACACTTAAAAACAATGAAAAACAACCTTTGAAATGTTAGGTGGTAAAATCCTACGAATTTTGCAACAAAAACACTTTGTTCACCCCCCCACACTTAAACCAAACATTGTCCTCAATGTTTCAAACATAGACTCACACAAAACCAAGCAAATAACACAACTAGCAAACATGACAAATATGGCAAAGTAAAAGCAATAAAGAGTAGGGTTTAGAAACGCAAATCTGATGATGATGCCGGAGCTTCCTAGTTCCTCTTTATTTGCATGGGTTGCCTCCCAAGAAGCGCTTGCTTTAACGTCTTCCAGCCGGACGATGCTCTATTGAAGGTTTATGGAACCCCACGGCATTGAGGGTTGTTTCCACAATCTGACCTACGAAATACTTCATCTTTTGGGTCCTTGAATGGGATGGGATAATGATCCTTTCTTATTGTCATGTTTTGCTTCTCGAAATCAACACGAACTCTCCCACCACGTTGTCTTCGATTTGGTACCTGCACCATACAAGGTAACAACCTATTAGTTGAAATGGGAATCGAAATTGGAATAGGTGGCTTACCTTTGTACGGCAAAGAAATGGTAGCACTCTGGACAGATGCACAAGGAGTGCACTCGGCCAGATTTGGTGACTTCAGGGGTGGGGCCGTGCTCCCCTTGTTGTTCACTCCAATTCCTTCCTCGATGGTAGTTCGAGGTACTTTCGTCTTGATGAGTGTTGAACATTCCTGCCCTATATTTGCAATTACATTAATGGCACAACAAGAACGAACAACATTAGGAGTCTCAATAAATTCAGAAACTTTAAAACAAATCATGTCACCACCAAATGCCATAGTGACTTCTCCTTTGGCCACGTCAATCTTGGTTTGAGCCGTTTTCTTGAAAGGTCGGCCAAGCAACAGTGGTGGTGGTGGAGAGTGGCCCGTATCCTCCATATCGAGCACGTAGAAATCTGCCGGAAAATCAAGTGGTCTACCTGCACCAAAACATCTTCCAAAACTCCCTTTGGATAGGCATTAGATCGATCGGCCAATTGAATAATCACGCCATCATTTTTCAACTCGCCTAAATTCATAGATGCATAAACTGAATATGGCATGACATTTATAGATGCACCTAAATCTAACAGGGCAGAATCAAAGCGAGTGTTACCAAGGACACAAGGAATTGTAAAACTACCTGGATCTTTGCATTTGGGGGGTAGTTTGCGTTGCAACATGGCAGAGACATTCTCACTTACATGTACCACTTCTTTCTCCCGAAAACGTTTCCTTGTTGTACAAAGCTTCTTTAAGAACTTCGCATACTTCGGGATTTGCTTGATTGCATCCAAAAGGGGTATGTTGACTTGAACTTTCCTAAATGTCTCTAGAACATCTTTTGCCTCCTCTTCGTTCTTGGATTGCAAAAATCTGCTAGGAAAGGGTACATCCGGAGGAATAACATTAGAATTAAATGGAATTGGACCTTTCTTACCTGTGTTGGTGATGCGAAATAGATAAGCACACAAATTAAACCCTCTTTTGTCAAATTGTAGTAGAGATGTAAGTAGGGATCGTTCTAGACCGGGGATTAGGAGGGATTGCTAAACACTTGGAAATTGACTTAAAAACTCAAAAACAAAGTTTAAACCACTAAACTAGACTCAAAGAATGCAAAACTAAAGGTTAAAACACTTAAACAAACCTAAAACTCAAAACAGTAACCTAATGACTCAAAACTGCCTAAAAACCACTTTCTGGGAAGTTTTGAGAACCTAACAAGAACTTGGACGAATTTGAGTGAAAACTTGAATCAAAACACTTAGAAACACAAATCAAAACACTTTCTAACTAATCTAAGACTTCAAAATAAAGGGGGATTTGTTTTGGACGAAAATTGAAAACAAAACAGAAACTTTAAACTAAACAGATTGTAGAACGTTTTTGAATAAAAGGATGGATAAAAGGCTAGTTAGGAGGTTCTTCTCCACACATGTCACACTTGCAAACAAAACGATTTTCAGTTGTTCTTCCAATAAATTATGAATACTCAACGCCCCAAATTAACCGTGAATTGCACTAATTAACCCTCAGTTTTTCCACGAGTTATTGAGTTGGATGATTGCATACGACAACCCAAAGCATTCCCTACAAGTTCCCTACATGAATTGCATAATAGAGATACAAGCAAGAATCATTAAGTTCTATGAAAAACATAAGCATTGACGAAGCATTCGTTACTATGAATTGCATGAAACTTATGCCAAGAATTCATTCAACGCGATCGTTTTCAAGCGACCTTCACTACTTGTGATTATAAGATTGTAACTATTAGGTGAAACTCCCTCATAATCTAGCATCATATTCATGCATGAAAACTAAGCGTGCACTCTCAATCAACATACACAAATAAGTTATCAATCAAATAGATGAACGAATTGAATCCACAACTTATGAAATAACAACTGAATGTAATCAAATCATATTGCAAGCATGTACATGGTTTCGAATCACCCCCTAACTAAGAGGGGTTTAGTTCCTCATACTCGCAAAGCAAAGATACATAAATTTAGAAATTAAAACCCAAAGAAAGAAAACACCTAGAAGGCTCCAACTTGGCAGCAAGATCATCAATGATTTCCCTTTCCTCCTTGCTGCGGCAGAGAAGTTTAGAACAGGTTTTGGGTGGTATTTAGGGTGTAGAATGGATGGGGAATGGTAGGGAAAGGTTTAGGGTTGATGGGGGTACGGCTAGGGATGATTTTTGGGCAGAATTTTGGGACTTTGGTGATGGGTGATAGGAGCATATTTATGCGCCTTAGTTAGCTAGTTCTTATGCATTTCCATGGTGTTTTCTTAGTTAAAGTAGTCTTTTAAGCTAGTTTTATGTGTTTTCAGGTTTTAAGGCCAAAGGATGCAAGAAGATGCATTTTGGAGCTTTTTGGAGCAAAATTGGGCTTGGAATGATTATCACACAATTGGAGCCAAGGTTTGGACGAATTTGAAGACTTGAAGATGATGATTCCTACTTGAACAAGGTTTCCTAGTTGAAGTAGGAAAGTGCTTACATGAAGGAGGATTCCTAATCGAGGAAGGATTCCTAATCGACGAAGGATTCCTAATCAACGAAGGATTCCTAATTGAAGATGGATTCCTAATCACAAGAGGATTCCTAATTGAAGATGGATTCCTAATCACATGAGGATTCCTAGAAGAACAAGGATTTCTCCTCCAACAAGGATTCCTACTTGAAGTAGGAAAGTTAAGCCAAGGTTTCCTACTTTGGTTTGATTTTTCCTAATTGTCCCTAAAAGTTCCAGCAATTATGAAGACTTTCTAAGCATTCTAGGACACAAAACAAAAGCCTAGAACCCTTTTGAACCCTTGCCGCACCCCCCTTTGCATTTCCTCTTCCTTATTTCCTGTTTTTATGCTTTAAAACACCTTCCTTTTGTGTTTTAAACCCTAGCCGAATTTCCCTTGCCCTTTCCTTTAATTTTCTGATTTATTTCCTAATTCTAGAATCCTTAGACTTAATTTCTGATTACCTAATTAGCCTAGGGTTTTTGAATTTCTGTTTCCCTTTAAATAAACCTCTTGTTGCAGCCACAAAATATTCCACACAACCCCATTCAGTCCCATTCACGCCAGAAACATCACCACTCTCTCTGCCGCACCTATCCTTCACCATTCACCATATTTTCTGACCAAAAACCACCCTAGCCGTCCCATACACCTATCCCAGCCATAAACCCATCATTCTACACCATTCATAACCCCCAAAACTCACCCATTCGTGTGCAGCAGCAAGGAGAAAGAAGGAAGGACTCTTGGATGCTTAAGCTTCATTGCTGGTGCATTCTAGGTGTAATTCGTTTTATGATTTCAATGTTTAATTTATTTTCCTTTCGTTTTGCTACGAACATGAGTGGCTAAACCCCTATTGGTTAGGGGTAATTTCTAAGCCATGACTATGTATGCAAGTTGATTTGATAAATTCTAGTTATGAGTTCTTGAATCGTGAATGCAATTGGCTTAACTGTGCGAGTAATAACTTATTTGTGTTTGTTAATTAGGGGTCGACACTTAATTGGCTTGCATGAATATGTTGCTAGAATACAAGGTTGTTTCACATAATCGTCACACACTTATATTCATATGTAGTGAAGGTCGCTAGTCACGATCGCGTTAAGTTCAATTCCTAGCATGAGTGACATGATGTCATAGTTGCAAGTGCTTTGTCAATGCTTATAGTTTTCATTGAACGCAATGATCTTTGATTGTATCTTTATTATGATGTCATGTAGGGAACTTTTGAGGAATGCTTTGGGTTGTCGAATGATGTCATCCAATCCAATAACACAAGGAAAACTTGAGAATTAACTAGTGATGTCACGGTTAATTTGGGGCATTGTCATTCATAATTCAACGAAGGAATAACTGGAAATTGAGTCGTTTGCATACTTGTCATGTGTGGAGAAAGAGCCCCTAACTAGTCCATCATCCATTTAAAACCCCAAAAACGTTTTCAAAATCTGTTTTACTTTGCAATCTGTTTTATCAAATTTATTTTCGTCCAAATCAAATCCTCATTTACTTTGAAGTCTTAATTTAGTTAGAAAGTGTTTTGGTTTATGTTTTTAAGTATTTTGAGTCAAGTTGTCACCCAATTTCGTCCAAATTAGTGTAGGTGCTCAAAACTGCCCAGAAAGTGGTTTTTAGACAGTTTTGAGTCTTCTAGTTGCTGTTTTGAGTTTTTGTTTTGTTTTAGTGTTTTAAAATTTAGTTTTTCATTCTTTGAGTCCAAATTAGTGTTTTAAACTTTGTTTTTAAGTTTTTAAATCAGTTTTCAAGTGTTTAGCAATCCCTCCTAATCCCCGGTCTAGAACGATCCCTACTTACATACTTTGCTACAATTGTCAAAAGAGGGTTTAATTTGTGTGCTTAATATATTTCGCATCAATGGGAAGGTGCGGCAGAATGCAAGGGCAGATTTCTGGCGTGAATCGTGTATGAGAGGTGGTGAATGGTGGCTGGAGTAGAGGGATGGCTGCGGCAAGGTGTGGGAATAGGGTTTAGACGATTTCTGATTTGTAGAGTGGGAGATCCTCGGCCAAAGGAGTAAAACACATATATGTAGGCACCTAAAACCCTAATGAAATCAGATTGAAACAATGGGCTAGGGTTAAGGTTTGTAAAATAGGGCTTCTAGGATGGAAAGGTGCGGCATGGGCTTAGGGTAAATAATCAGATTTTTTTGCATGTGAACAAGGCCTAGGTGCGGCTGATTAAGTGGCTAGGGTTAGGGTTTAGGTGCGACATAGGTCCAAGAAGTAAGGATGGGTCATCCAAAAGCCCAAAGCCGAGAATAGAAACTCACGAAAATGGAAACCTCCAAGAATAGAAACTTCCAACTTTAGAAACTTTGGTTGCCAATTCCGATTTAGGAAAGATCAACCCAAAATGGAAACTTTTAGGCTTAGCTTTCCTACTTCAAGTAGGAAACCTCAAATCTTCAACTCTTCAATTCCATCCCAACCTTGTGTTCCAAGCATGTCCTTTTCAATCCAAGCTCATATTTTGCTCCAAAAGCTCCAACTTGCATCATTTCATGTAATATGTCCTTTAAACCTGAAAACACATGAAAGTAGCTTAAAAGACTACTTTAACGAAGAAAACATAACAAAGATGCATAAGAACTAGCTAACTAAAGCGCATAAATATGCTCCTATCAAATTCCCCCACACTTAGCTTTTGCTAGTCCTCGAGCAAAACAAACAAAAGAAAGAAAACAAAACGAAACAAACTAACCAAAACAAAACCTAAACCTTCCAACGTTTGCCTCAGGGATTTCCAATGCACATGACATGTTAAAGATTGCTATCCCCACAGATTTGAGTCATCTTTACACAAGCACATACTTAATTAAAGCCACTACTCACTAGTTCACAAGTAATCAATTAAAACAATGCTTTGAATGTAGTAACATGCCTTAGAGAATTCCCTCAATTCCTTACAAGATATACATTCTATTTTCACTCAGATTTTCTAACTCCACACTATACACTAGTCATATGTGAGAAGATTGATGTAGATATGACAACGAATGCTCACTGATAGGAGCATATTTATGCGCCTTAGTTTAGCTTGTTCTTGTGCATTTATAGTGTTTTTGCTTAGTAAAGTAGTCTTTTAAGCTAGTTTTATGTGTTTTCAGGTTCTAAGGGCAAAGTATGCAAAAGAATGCATTTTGGAGCCTTTTGGAGCAAAGTTGAGCTTGGAATGGATGTCATATGCTTGGAGCCAAGAGGATGGACGAAATTGAAGATTTGAAGATGATGTTTCCTACTTGAACAAGGTTCCCTAGTCGAAGTAGGAAAGTGCCTAAGTGAAGATGGAATCCTAGTTGAATTAGGATTCCTAGTCAAAATGGGTTTCCTAGTTGAATTAGGATTCCTTGAAGATGAAGATTCCTACTCAAACAAGGTTTCCTACTTGAAGTAGGAAAGTTAAATCCAAATGGCATCAAGTTGCAGCTACAAAGAAGATTTCCAAGTCCAAGAAGGAGAAGGAATCCAGAATGAAGAAGGAATGACAAAGACAAGGTTTCCTAATCCTAATAGGCAAAGTTTCCAAATGCAATGAGGAGTCCTTATCCATTTAGGATACCTTATCCTTGTTCTAGAAACCTTATCCATCCTTGCCGTGAGTTTTCCTTGCATTAGAGGGTTTCTAGAAGCCCTAATCTGCCCTATCCTTTAAGTGCCGCACCTATCCCTTCTAGAAACCTGATTTCCTTGCCTTACAAGGCCATCTAGAAGCCTTATCCACCTTATCCCTATCCAGCCGCACCTAGGACCCCTTTTCCCTTGCAAAATCTGATTGTTAGACCTATTTCCTTGTGGATTTGGGTTATCCAAGTCCATATCTGATTACCCTAGGGTTTTAAGTGCCTATATATACTCCTATTAACCCCTAAATCAGATTACCACTCACCACAATTCAGAATTCACTCCAGAAATTCGTCCAAACTCTCTCCACATCTTGGCCGCACCATTCCCTTCCCCTAAACACTACTACATACATCCATAACCATGCATCCATACACCTAAGGTCCTAAACTAGTCCCTAGACCCTTTGCCGCACCAAGGAGGAGGAGAAGGAAGCTCGGAAGTTCATGCAATTCAAGTTCGCGACGCTGGAATTTCTAGGTGTTTCTTTTCCTTTGATTTCAATGTTTAAATTCAATTCTCTTTGTTTTGTGCATATGAGGAACTAAACCCCCCTTGGCTAGGGGGGGATTCGAAATACATGTTTATGCTTGCGTTATGATTTGATTACTTCTAATTGCGTTTCATAAGTTGTGAATTCAATTTACTTATCTATGTGGATTACATTGATTTGTGTGTGTTGGTTGAGAGTGCACGCTTAATTATCATGCATAAATTGAATGCTAGGATATAAGGAAATTTCACCTAATCGTTATGGAATTATATTCACAAGTAGTAAAGGTTGATGATCTCAATCGCGTTAAGTAAATTCTTGGCATAAGTTTCATGCAATCATAGTAACAAGTGCTTCGTCAATGCTTATGGTTTTCATAGAACTTAATGATTCTTGCTTGTATCTCTATTATGCAATCATGTAGGGGACTCGTGGGGAATGTTTTGGGTTGTCGTATGCAATCATCCAATTCAATAACGTTAGGAAAATCTGAGGGTTAATTTAAGCGGAACTAATTAACTTGGGGCATTGAGAATTCATGGTTTATTGAAAAGCAATTGGAAATCGTTTTGTATGCAAGTATAACATGTGTGGAGATGAACCCCTTAGCTAGCCTTCCATTCACCCATTTAAATCAAATTCGTTTTTACAATCTGTTCTAATTTACAAAGTTTGTTTTGTTTTTAAAGTCGTCCAAAACCAATCCCCCTTTGTTTTAAAGTGTCAAATTAGTTAGTAAGTGTTTTACTTTGTGTTTTTAAGTGTTTTGATTCAAGTTAAAACCCAAATTCGTCCAATTTGGTGCTTAGTGTCCAAAACTGCCCAGATTGTGTTTTTAAGGCAGTTTTGAGTGTTTTGGTGCAGTTTTGAGTCTTTTGGTTTGTTTTGGTGTTTTAAAGTTTAGTTTTGCATTCTTTGAGTCTAGTTTAATGTTTTAAACTTGTTTTTACATATTTGAGTCAGTTTTCAAGTGATTTTGCAATCCCTCCTAATCCCCGGTTTAGAACGATCCCTACTTACATACTTTGCTACAATTGATAAAAAGAGGGTTAATTTGAGTGTCAACATAATTTTCACATCACTCACATATATGTATCACAAAGAACGCAATTTCTAGAGTTAAGAAGCATGTTTAGATATGATCTCATGAATGGAATGCTACTACTTAGATGCGAGAACCAGTGACACCATATGCTCATACCAAATTCAAACTCCACAAATTGAAACACATAACACTCAAGATAAAAGTTAAGGGTTGTAATGGGGCTCGGGGTATTGGTTAACAAGGAAAGGATAAGGAAAACAAACGTTCTTCAAGCGATAGTAAGCAAAGCAATGAAATTGAGACTTAGAATTCACTTAGATTGCAGAAATTAACTTTAACACACAAGGGGGATACTTAAACAACTCCTTAGGGTCAAATTCATTGTTTTGGACCCTTACTTCAACCAACAATACTTTGGAAGTCTTTGTCTCAACTTTTCAACTCTTTTTTTCATACTTCTCATACTTTTTCTTCATTTTTTTTCTTTTTCCACGAATTTTTTTTTTCTTTTCTTTCCACACGTGCCTATGGCACACAAAATCACAAAAGAAATACTTCCCCCACACTTGTTTTCTGCCAACATAAATAAAAAGGAATTCAATTTGAATCATGCTTTACTATCCTTTAAGAACAAGGTATGGATGGTCCTAATCTAGGCTAGGTGAGGATAATGTGGGTTAACAACAACATAGGCTAAACAAGGCTCAACGGGGTTAAACTTAAACATAAAATGATATGGGATGCACGGCAGTTTGGCTAAGGTGGTGGTAACTATACAACTTTATCTTGAATATGTGTTATGCAAATCAATAACATGCTTTGAATGAAATGGGCATGAGTTCTAGCATTTGGAACTAAATGATGAAATGCCTTCTAAATAGTAACCAAGCAAGGAATAATGAGATCATGCAACGACTTAGAAAACAAAGAATGCACAGATTTTAACTCTCCAAATAAACGTTTAGGCTCAAGTCTCACAAGGTTGTAGCGTTAGTTTGAGTTCCTTCCTTCAAGCATGTTACAAAAACTGATTTTTTTCTTTTATGATTGCATGTGAATTCATAAGTTATAACCACAACCAAGCATAAACAAAGAGTAAATCAAACTTTCATCCATGTTAATCACTCTCTTTAACAGTCATGCACTTAAAAACCAAATCCTCATCATTGTGTTGGAAGGTACCCTAAGACACAAACAAACACACAAAAACAACTCTTTTTGGGTTTTTAAAACAAATTTTTCAAATTTTTATGTGATTTTCGGATTTTTACTTCAAAACACACTAAAACACACCAAAACTGCTCAAAAACACTTAAAAACAGCAAGGAACAAGTCTCCAAGTTAAGGGTGATAAAATCCCACGAATTTGCATTTAAAACACTTAGTTACCCCCCCACACTTAAATCAAACATTGTCCTCAATGTTTCAAGCATAAAATCACACTAAACAAAAAGAAACACACAAACAGCAACTAAAACAACTAAATAGGCAGATTCGAAATAAATAACAAAGTGAAGAGTTTAGGAACGCAAATCTGGAATTGAAGTAATTCCTTGGTCTTCCTTTGTTGAATTGCATGGGTTGCCTCCCAAGTAGCGCTTTCCTTAACGTCGTACATCCGGACGAAAAACACAATCATGCCCCATTGGAGCCCACGGCATGGAGTGGGATCTCCTCCACAACCTGCCCCACAAAGTTCTTGTACATTGCATCCTTGAACGGAAATGGATAGTGATGTTTGTTGATGGGTGCGTTGTGTTGCCTAAGGTTCATGTTCATGCGCCCACCATCGGAGATTTGCTTGGGTGCCTGCACCAAAGAAGGAAACCACCTATCAACTTTAATGGGAATTGGATTTGGACTAGGTGCCTTACCTTGGTGTTGTGATGAAGTGGCAGCAACATGAACTTTTTTTCTCATGGTGTTCTCGGCCACATTGGGTATCTTAAGGGCAGTGGCCATGGGGTCCTTATGCTCTACTCCAATTCCCTCGTCTTGCATGGCTCTTGATGCAACCTTTGTGTTAGGGGCTGAATGGTCTGTCCCTATCTTTTCTATTGTATCCATAACACAACAAGAACGAACAAAGTCCAAGATGTGTTCATGAATCGGATGAGAACTCCGAATCATAAACTAGTACCTAAAACAAGAAACAAAACAAACTCAGAATCTGGACGAATTAAAACAAACTAAAATAAACAATCCAAGGGATTAGCAATGTTGCTAATCCCCGGCAACGGCGCCAAAATTTGATATGATATTAACTAGCACTCAAATTAACCCTCTTTTTATCAATTGTAGTAAGTATGTAAGTAGGGATCGTTCTAGGCCGGGGATTAGGAGGGATTGCTAAATCACTTGAAAACTGACTCAAAAACGTAAAAACAAAGTTTAAAACACTAAACTAGACTCAAAGAATGTAAAACTATAACTTAAAACACCAAAACAAACCAAAAGACTCAAAATAACACAAAAACACTCAAAACTGCCTTAAAACCACTGGCTGGGCAGTTTTGAACTCTAAACAAGATTTTGACGAAAATAGGTTTTAACTTGACTCAAAACACTTAAAAACACAACTAACACACTCTCTAACTATTTTGACACTTGAAAACAAAGGGGGATTTGGTTTTTACGAAATTGAAAACAAAACATAAACTTGTAAATCAAAACAGATTTTAAAACGAATTTGATTGAATTGAATGGATGGAAAGCTAGCTAAGGGGTTCATCTCCACACATGTTATACTTGCATTCAAAACGATTTCCAATTGCTTTTCAATAACCCATGAATTCTCAACGCCCCAAGTTAATTAGGTCCGCTTAAATTAACCTTCAGATTTTCCTAACGTTATTGAATTGGATGATTGCATACGACAACCCAAAGCATTCCCCACAAGTCCCCTACATGATTGCATAATAGAGATACAAGCAAGAATCATTAAGTTCTATGAAAACCATAAGCATTGTTTTGAGTGTTTTTGTGTTATTTTGAGTCTTTTGGTTTGTTTTGGTGTTTTAAGTTATAGTTTTACATTCTTTGAGTCTAGTTTAGTGTTTTAAACTTTACGTTTTTGAGTCAGTTTTCAAGTGATTTAGCAATCCCTCCTAATCCCCGGCTTAGAACGATCCCTACTTACATACTTACTACAATTGATAAAAAGAGGGTTAATTTGAGTGCTAGTTAATATCGTATCACACACTTAGTTTTCTGCACACATTGATCAAAAGGAATTCCCTCTAAGTCATGCTTTATTATCCTTTAAGAACAAGGGTATGGATATTCCTAATCTAGGCTAGGTAAGGATAATGTGGCTAACAACAAAAATAGGCTAAATACGGCTCAAAGGGGTTAATCCTACGAAAACAAATGCATGGGTCGAAGGCTTTTTGGCTATGGTGGTAACTACTAAACAACTTCATCTTGTTATATGTTATGCACTCAATTTTAAGCTTTGAATGAAATGGGTATGAGTTCTAATATTTGGATCTATAATGATGATACGCCTTCTAAGTAGCAACCGTGCAAAGAATGATGAGATCATGCAACGACTTTAGAAAACAACAATTCCACAGATTTTAACTCTCCAAATAAACGTTTAGGCTCAAGTCTCACAAGGTTGTAGCGTTAGTTTGAGTTACTGCCTTCAAGCATGTTACAAAAACTGATTTTTTTTTCTTTGTGATTATATGTGAATTCGTAAACAACAACGATGACCAAGCATAAACAAAAGAGCATATCAAACTTCCATCCATGTTTGTAACTTTCTTTAACGGTCATGCAATTAAAAACCAAATCCTCATCATTGTGTTGGAAGGTACTCTAAGACACAAACAAACAAAAACAACTTTAAAACGACTCTTTTTTGGGTTTTGTCAAAACTTTTTCTATTTTTTTTCTTGAATTTTCGGATTTTCTGGTAAAGCCACATAAAAACACATCAAAACTTTCTAAAAACACTTTAAAACAATGAAAAACAACCTTTGAATTGTTAGGTGGTAAAATCCTACGAATTTTGACACAAAAACACTTTGTTTACCCCCCCCACACTTAAACCAAACATTGTCCTCAATGTTTCAAACATAGAATCACACAAAAATAAGCAATTAACACAACTAGCAAACATGACAAATATGGCAAAGTAAAAGCAATAAAGAGTAGGGTGTAGAAACGCAAATCTGATTATGATGCCGGAGCTTCCTAGGTGTCTTTATTTGCATGGGTTGCCTCCCAAGAAGCGCTTGCTTTAACGTCTTCCAGCCGGACGATGCTTCCAATCAAGCTGGAATAGGGCCCACGGGTTGGAGATTGACTTCCTCCACGGTCTCCTCCTCAAAAGGTGTGAAATATGGCTTCAAACGCTGTCCATTGACTTTGAATTCTTGTTGCGTCTTCAAACTTTGAATTTGAACTGCACCATGTGGAAAAACATTAGTAACAATAAAAGGTCCATGATGTGAAAATTATGTTGACACTCAAATTAACCCTCTTTTTATCAATTGTAGCAAAGTATGTAAGTAGGGATCGTTCTAAACCGGGGATTAGGAGGGATTGCAAAATCACTTGAAAACTGACTCAAATATGTAAAAACAAGTTTAAAACACTAAACTAGACTCAAAGAATGCAAAACTAAACTTTAAAACACCAAAACAAACCAAAAGACTCAAAACAGCACCAAAACACTCAAAACTGCCTTAAAAACACAATCTGGGCAGTTTTGGACACTAAGCACCAAATTGGACGAATTTGGGTTTTAACTTCAATCAAAACACTTAAAAACACAAAGTAAAACACTTACTAACTAATTTGACACTTTAAAACAAAGGGGGATTGGTTTTGGACGAATTTAAAAACAAAACAAACTTTGTAAATTAGAACAGATTGTAAAAACGAATTTGATTTAAATGGGTGAATGGAAGGCTAGCTAAGGGGTTCATCTCCACACATGTTATACTTGCATACAAAACGATTTCCAATTGCTTTTCAATCAACCATGAATTCTCAATGCCCCAAGTTAATTAGGTCCGCTTAAATTAACCCTCAGATTTTCCTAACGTTATTGAATTGGATGATTGCATACGACAACCCAAACATTCCCCACAAGTCCCCTACATGATTGCATAATAGAGATACAAGCAAGAATCATTAAGTTCTATGAAAACCATAAGCATTGACGAAGCACTTGTTACTATGATTGCATGAAACTTATGCCAAGAATTTACTTAACGCGATTGAGATCATCAACCTTTACTACCTGTGAATATAATTCCATAACGATTAGGTGAAATTTCCTTATATCCTAGCATTCAATTTATGCATGATAATTAAGCGTGCACTCTCAACCAACACACACAAATCAATGTAATCCACATAGATAAGTAAATTGAATTCACAACTTATGAAACGCAATTAGAAGTAATCAAATCATAACGCAAGCATAAACATGTATTTCGAATCCCCCCCTAGCCAAGGGGGGGTTTAGTTCCTCATACGCACAAAACAAAGAGAATTGAATTTAAACATTGAAATCAAAGGAAAAGAAACACCTAGAAATTCCAGCGACGCGAACTTGAATTGCATGAACTTCCGAGCTTCCTTCTCCTCCTCCTTGGTGCGGCAAGGGTCTAGGGACAGGTTTAGGACCTTAGGTGTATGGATGCATGGTTATGGAGGGATGTAGTAGTGTTTAGGAGAAGGGAATGGTGCGGCAAAGGTGTGGAGAGAGTTTGGACGAATTTCTGGAGTGAATTCTGAATTGTGGTGAGTGGTTATCTGATTTAGGGGTTAATAGGAGTATATATAGGCACTTAAAACCCTAGGGTAATCAGATATGGATTTGGATAACCCAAATCCACAAGGAAATAGGTCTAAACAATCAGATTTTGCAAGGAAAAAGGGCTCCTAGGTGCGGCAGGGATAGGATAAGGTGATAAGGTTTCTAGAATGCCTTGCAAGGCAAGGAACTAGGCATCTAGAAGCTAGGGTGCGGCACCAATGTAGGGATTTAAGGATAGGGCTTCTAGAAAGCCCCAAAACTGATAGGAATTGTATGAAACTCACGGCATTGATGTAAACTTTCTAGAAACTTCTCATTTGTGTCCTACAACACTTAGGAGTCCTTCTAGCATTAGGAAAATATGTCTCAATCCTCCCTTGACTTGGAATTCTTCTCCTTCTTCATCTTTGATTCCTTTTCCTTCTTGGACTTGGAAAACTTCTTTGTTGCTGAAACTTGATGCCATTTGGATTTAACTTTCCTACTTCAAGTAGGAAACTTTGTTTGAGTAGGAATCTTCATCTTTCAAGGAATCCTAATTCAACTAGGAAACCCATTTTGACTAGGAATCCTAATTCAACTAGGATTCCATCTTCACTTAGGCGCTTTCCTACTTCAACTAGGAAACCTTGTTCAAGTAGGAAACATTATCTTCAAATCTTCAATTTCGTCCATCCTCTTGGCTCCAAGCATATGACATCCATTCCAAGCTCAACTTTGCTCCAAAAGGCTCCAAAATGCATCCTTTTGCATACTTTGCCCTTAGAACCTGAAAACACATAAAACTAGCTTAAAAGACTACTTTACTAAGCAAAAACACTATAAATGTATAAGAACAAGCTAAACTAAGGCGCATAAATATGCTCCTATCAGTCCAATCCACTTAGAACGCAACTTACCTGGAAATAACCGAAGGCGAGAATTGAAAAGTAACACTTTATGCCCGATAGAGAACGTCTTGCTCTGAATCATCCTGTCATGGAATGCCTTCATTTTCTCCTTGTAAATACGAGAGTTCTCGTACGCTTCATTCCTAACTTCCTCAAGCTCGTTCAATTCAAGTTTCCTATGAAGACCTGCGGCATCAATGTCCATATTAAAGGTTTTGATGGCCCAATGTGCTTTATGCTCTAATTCAACCGGAAGATGGCATGGTTTCCCATAAATGAGCCGAAATGGGGACATTCCGATTGGTGTTTTATAAGCCGTACGATATGCCCATAATGCATCATTTAAGCGCAAGCTCCAATCTTTCCGGTTTGGCCCTACGGTCTTCTCCAAAATCTGCTTGATTTCTCTATTTGACACCTCCGCTTGCCCACTTGTTTGAGGATGATAAGATGTTGCCACCTTATGCGTGACACCATATTTCTTGAGTAGCGCTTCAATGGTGTGATTGCAGAAATGAGAGCCCCCATCACCAATAAGTACCCGCGGCATTCCAAACCTTGCAAAAATGTTAGTCTTAACAAAATCTGCAACCACTTTAGAATCATTAGTACGGGTGGCTCTTGCTTCCACCCATTTCGAAACATAATCAACCGCAAGTAGAATATAAACAAAACCATGAGATGAAGGAAAAGGACCCATGAAATCTATGCCCCAAACATCAAAAATTTCAACATTAAATATGGGGTTTTGCGGCATTTGGTCCTTTGGTCCTATATTTCCAGTTCGTTGACAACGGTCACATGCAATGCAAAAAGTTCTAGCATCCTTAAAAATAGTAGGCCAATAAAAACCACATTCAAGTACTTTACGTGCAGTCCTTTGAGTGCCAAAGTGACCTCCGCATGCATAAGTGTGACAAAAGTTTAAAATAGATGATGTGAAAATTATGTTGACACTCAAATTAACCCTCTTTTTATCAATTGTAGCAAGTATGTAAGTAGGGATCGTTCTAGGCCGGGGATTAGGAGGGATTGCAAAATCACTTGGACTTGACTAAAAAACGTAAAAACAAGTTTAAAACACTAACTAGACTCAAAGAATGTAAAACTAAACTTTAAAACACTAAAACAAACCAAAAGACTCAAAACAGCAAATAACCACTCAAAACTGCCTTAAAACCACTTTCTGGGCAGTTTTGGACACTAGGGAAGAATTTGGACGAAAATTGGTTTAAACTTGACTCAAGACACCTAAAAACACAAACTAAATGGGTTTCTAACTAATATGAGACTTAAAACTAAAGGGGGATTGATTTTGGACGAATTTTGAAAACAAAACAAAACTTTGTAAATTGAAAAGACTCTAAAACGAATTTGGTTTAAATGGATGGATGGAAGGCTAGCTAAGGGGTTCATCTCCACACATGTCACACTTGCATATAAAACGATCTCTAATTGCTTTTCAATAAACCATGAATTCCCAACGCCCCAAGTTAATTAGGTCCGCTTAAATTAACCTTCAGATTTTCCTAATGTTATTGAATTGGATGATTGCATACGACAACCCAAAGCATTCCCCACAAGTCCCCTACATGATTGCATAATAGAGATACAAGCAAGAATCATTAAGTTCTATGAAAACCATAAGCATTGACGAAGCACTTGTTACTATGATTGCATGAAACTTATGCCAAGAATTTACTTAACACGATTGTGATCAACAACCTTTACTACTTGTGAATATAAGTTCATAACGATTAGGTGAAATTCCCTTATATCCTAGCATCAAATTCATGCATGCAAACCAAGTGTCGACCCTCAATCAACATACAAGAATAAGTTTTAATTCACATAGATAAGCAAATTGAAATCACAACTTATGAAACGCAATTAGAAGTAATCAAATCATATAGCAAGCATAATCATGGTTTCGAATCCTCCCCTAGCCAAGGGGGGTTTAGTTCCTCATACTCGCAAATAAACAAAGATAAATAAATTTAAACATTAAAACAAAGATAGAAAACACCTAGAAACGCTCCACAATCCAAGCTCCTTGAATGGCATGCACGGCTCCAAGTTGTCTTCCTTCTTCTCCTTGCAAACTCACGGCACACAAGGTATGTTTGGGTGAATGGTGTAGTGAAAATATGGTAGAGGATGGTGACTAAATGGTGCAGCAAAAGATGGTATTTATAGGCTGAAATTCGCAGCCCCTATGTAGCAAAGGAAAAGGATTTAAAGGCCTAATTTGTATAGGATAATAACACACAATCCTTGAAGGAAAAGGCTAAGGCTTTTAGAGACCAAGGGGGAAAGGAATAATCAGGTTTCTAGAAGTTCTAGAAAGGTTTGGGGCGTCACTTTTGTAGGACAAGGGATAAGGTCTTCTAGAAAGGTTGTTTTGTGGCTGATTTCTAGAAAAACAAGGGATAAGGTATGGCACCTTTGTAGGAGTGGATAAGGGCTTCTAAAAACCAATTTTAATGTGTCCTAATCTAGTTAGAAACCCTCCTAAGTGGCTGAAATGTGGATAGTTTAGGATTAGGATAAGATACGATAGGATAAGATTTGTTTGGATAAGATAAGCTAAGATAAGGTTATGGATGAGGTTTTGGATAAGATTCCTTCTCTTGAGCTGATTCTTTGACTTTAACTCTTCTTCTTCACATAGGAAACCTTGCTTGAGTAGGAAACTTCATGTGTCTAGGAATCCATCTTCAATTAGGACTCCTACATTGATTAGGAATCCTTCATTTAAGCCCTTTCCTACTTCAACTAGGAAACTTTATATCTTCAATTCTTCAACTTCAAAACACATTCCTAGCTTCATCAATCCTTCAAATTCGTCCATCCCTTGTGCTACATATGCATGAACTCCATTCTAGCCCAATTTTGCTCCAAATTGCTTCCTTTTGCTCACTTTGTCTCTAAAACCTGAAAACACATGAAAATAGCTTAAAAGACTAATTTAACTAAGAAAACACAACATAAATGCATAAGAACTAACTAACTAAGGCGCATAAATATGCTCTTATCAATAGACTGAATTTCAGAATCATGCACACACCTACGAATGATTTGATCAGAGCAATATTTCCATAAATAAGGATCATCCCACACATAATTTCGTGCATCATACTTAAGTTTATCACGTTGGTTTTTATTGAACTCACTTGGAATGACTTTAGATGCTAAATAATTAACTAAATCCGCATACCATGGCATACTAACCTCAATGGACATCAATTGCTCGTCCGGGAATGTCTCTGGGATCGGCACAACCTCTTCTTCATGCACCAAACGGCTCAGGTGATCAGCCACAACGTTCTCACTTCCTTTCTTGTCTCGGATTTCGATATCGAACTCTTGGAGGAGAAGCATCCATCGAATAAGCCTTGGTTTAGCCTCCTTCTTCGTGAGCAAGTACTTCAACGCTGCATGATCAGTGTAAATTATGACTTTAGTACCAAGTAAATAAGAACGAAACTTATCTAAAGCAAAAACAACGGCAAGAAGTTCTTTTTCCGTTGTGGAATAGTTCAATTGAGCATCGTTCAAGGTCCGAGAGGCATAATATATGACGTGTGGCTGTTTGTCCTTCCTTTGTCCCAAAACAGCGCCTAGAGCATAATCGGACGCATCGCACATAAGCTTGAAGGGAATGCTCCAATCTGGTGGCCGAATGATGGGGGCCGAAGTTAGCATCTCCTTGAGGTGTTTGAACGCCTTTTCACATTCCTCGTTGAAGTCGAAGGTCACATCCTTTTGGAGAAGTCGGCATAGGGGTGTGGAAATCTTTGAAAAGTCCTTGATGAATCGCCTATAAAATCCTGCGTGGCCAAGAAAAGAACGTACCTCTCTATCCGAAGTTGGAGAGGGTAAGTAGCGTACAAGATCTATTTTCGATTTATCAACTTCAATTCCCCTTTCAGAAACGATGTGCCCTAAAACGATGCCTTGTTTTACCATAAAGTGACACTTTTCCCAATTTAAAACAAGGTTCGTTTCCACGCATCGTTTTAAGATTAATGTGAGATTTTCCAAGCAACCATCAAACGAATCGCCAAAGACACTAAAATCATCCATGAATACCTCAATAATCTTCTCAATGAAATCGGAAAAGATACTTACCATGCATCTTTGGAACGTGGCTGGTGCATTGCATAATCCAAATGGCATGCGCCGGTAAGCATAAGTACCAAATGGGCACGTGAAGGTGGTCTTTTCTTGGTCGTCTGGAGCTATGACAATTTGATTGTATCCTGAATAACCGTCAAGAAAACAATAAAAAGAATGACCGGCTAACCTTTCTAGCATTTGATCGATGAATGGTAGTGGAAAGTGGTCCTTCCTTGTGGTGTTGTTGAGCTTCCTATAGTCAATGCACACTCTCCAACCTGTTTGAATACGGGTTGGCACAAGCTCATCCTTGATAGGAGCATATTTATGCGCCTTAGTTAGCTAGTTCTTATGCATTTTGGTTATGTTTTCTTCGTTAAGGTAGTCTTTTAAGCTACTTTCATGTGTTTTCAGGTTTAAAGGGCATATTACATAAAAGATGGCAATTTGGAGCTTTTTGGAGCAAAAAGTGAGCTTGGATTGAAAAGTACATGCTTGGAACACAAGGTTTGGATGAAATTGAAGATTTGAAGATTTGAGGATTCCTAGTACAAGAAGGATTCCTAGTCCGAGGAAGAGTCCTAATTGAAGAAGGATTCCTAATCAACGAGGGATTCCTTGTTGAAGATGGATTCCGAGAAGAACGAAGATTCCTACTCAAACGAGGTTTCCTACTTGAAGTAGGAAAGCTAAGCCTAAAAGTTTCCATTTTGGGTTGATCTTTCCTAAACCTAAATGGCCTTGCGTTTTAGCAACATTAGAAGGTTCCTAAGCGTTGAAAGATACGAAGAGTGGTTCTAGAACATTTTCTCATCCTTGCCGTGGGTTGGGCTTATTTCTTCTTGGTTTTGGGCTTTCTAGAAGCCCTATCTACAAACCCTAACCCTAGCCACTAATCAGCCGCACCTTTCCCCTTCTAGAACACCTATTTCCTTGCCTTGCAAGGCATTCTAGAAGCCCTAACCCTAGCCCACTTAAGCAGCCGCACCCTAGGCTTTTTCCCATGCAAAAATCTGATTGTTTAACCTAATTCCTTGTGGATTTTCAACCCTAGCCGCACCTAAACCCTAGCCCATTGTCTAACCTGATTTCTTTAGGGTTTGTGGTGCCTATATATATGTGTTTTTACATCCTTTGGCCGACTACCACCTCCCATATTCATTCTACACGCCAAAACCCTAGTTCTAGTTCTTGCCGCAGCCTTCCACCCCCAAACTCCCAACTTTCTGCCCAAAATTCAACCTTTGCCGCAACCTTCTATCCAAGTAACCATTCATCAACCATAGCCGCACCTTTCCATCACCATAACCACCTTGTGTAGCCACCATCGAAGGAGGAGAGGAGTAGTGCCGTGCAAACCAAAGGAAGGAAGAGACCTTGCACATGCAATCTGCAACTATTGGAGTGTTTGGAGTTCTTTCTTCTCTTGTTTCTGTTTTCATGTTTAATTTAACTTGCTGTTCAATTATGTTAAACATGTGGAACTAATTTCTTTTTAGTTAGAGGCGAATTTGAAGCCATGGACATATGTTGGTTATGATTTGATTTACTCCAGTTATGAATTCATGAACTTTAGATGTGGTTTACTTTTCTGTTTTGATTAAGAACTTGTCTATGTATGTGGGTTGAGGGTCGACACTTAATTTGCATGCCTAAACTTGATGCTAGGATATAAGGGAATTTCACCTAATCGTTATGAACTTATATTCATGAGTAGTAAAGATCGCTAGTCACGATTGTGTTAAGTAAACCCTAGGCTGGATTAACATGCGTATTCCATAGTTATGAATGCCTAGTCGATGTTTATGATTTCCGTTGAACTTAATGATCTTTGTTGAATGTCTCTATCATGCGTATTCCATAGTTAGGGACTTTGATGAGGAATAATTTGGTTGTAATGCGTATCCCATTCAATCCAATGAATCTAGGGAAATCTGAAAGTTAATTTAAGTGAACCTAATTAACTTGGAGCATTGTCATTCATTGTTTGTTGAAGTCATAACTGGGAATCAAATTATATGCATATGTTCATGTGTGGATAAGGAACCCTCTAACTAATTCTATTTCATCACAATCTGTTTTGTTTGAAGTTTGTTTACAAGTCTCTGTTTTAATTTCAATTTCGTAAAAATTAATCCCCCATTTATTTTAAAGTGTTAGATCAGTTAGAAATTAATTTAGTTTGTGTTTTTAAGTGTCTTGAGTCAAGTTGTAGTCCAATTTCGTCCAAATTAGTGTTAGGTGCTCAAAACTGCCCAGAAAGTGTTTTTAAGGCAGTTTTGAGTGTTTTGAGTGCTGTTTGAGTCTTTTGGTTTGTTTTAGTGTTTTAGAGTTTAGTTTTGCATTCTTCGAGTCTAGTTTAGTTTTACATTATGTTTTTACGTTTTGAGTCAGTGTCACATTGATTAGCATCCCTAGTTAATCCCCGGTCTAGAACGATCCTTATTTGCTCATATACTACAATTGTCATCCATAGGGTTTAATTTGTGTGTCAAGTTAATTTTCACATCAAATTTTGGCGCCGTTGCCGGGGATTAGCAAAATTGCTAATCCCTTGTGTTTTTGCCGTGTGTTTTTAGTATAATTTACCTAGTTTTCTTATTTTGTTTTGTTTTCTTGGTTTAGGTACTAGTGCATGACGCAGAGTTCTCAAACTGTACATGCACATATCTTGGACTTTAACGACGGTTTTGAACGTGATTTGAAAAGAAAGAGGAGGCATCCTGAACCTAGTTGATGCGGAATAGATAAGCACACAAATTAAACCCTCTTTTTGTCAAATTGTAGCAAAGATGTAAGTAGGGATCGTTCTAAACCGGGGATTAGGAGGGATTGCTAAACACGTGGAAACTGACTTAAAACTCAAAAACAAAGTTTAAAAACACTAACTTAGACTCAAAGAATGCAAAAGTAAAGGTTAAAACACTTAAACGAACCTAAAACTCAAAACAGCAACTAGAAGGCTCAAAACTGCCTAAAAACCACTTTCTGGGCAGTTTTGAGCACCTACACTAATTTGGACGAAATTTGATGAAAACTTGAATCAAAATACTTAGAAACACAAATCAAAACACTTTCTAACTAATCTAAGACTTCAAATTAAAGGGGGATTTGTTTTGGACGAAAATTTAACACAAAACAGAAACTTTAATTAACACAGATTGTAAAAACGATTTTGGTGAAATAGATGGATAAAAGGCTAGTTAGGAGGTTCTTCTCCACACATGTCACACTTGCAAACAAAACGATTTTCAGTTGTTCTTCCAATAAATTATGAATACTCAACGCCCCAAGTTAACCGTGAATTGCACTAATTAACCCTCAGTTTTTCCAGAATTTATCAAGTTGGATGATTGCATACGACAACTCAAAACATTCCCTACAAGTTCCCTACATGAATTGCATAATAGAGAAACAAGCAAGAATCATTACGTTCTATGAAAAACATAAGCATTGACGAAGCATTTGTTACTATGAATTGCATGAAACTTATGCTAAGAATTCATTCAACGCGATCGTTTCAAGCGATCTTCACTACTTGTGATTATAAGATTGTAACTATTAGGTGAAACTCCCTCATAATCTAGCATCATATTCATGCATGAAAATTAAGCGTGCACTCTCAATCAACATACACAAATAAGTTATCAATCAAATAGATGAACGAATTGAATCCATAACTCATGAAATAACAAATGAATGTAATCGAATCAAATTGCAAGCATGTACATGGTTTCGAATCACCCCCCAACTAAGGGGGTTTAGTTCCTCATACTCACAACACAAAGTTTATTGAATTGAAACATCGAAGACATAAGAAAGATTACACCTAAAATGCCAAAGAAGTCCACTTTGAAATCTGCACAGAAAGCTCCTCTTTCTTCTTCTCCTTGCTGCGGCAGAGATGGTTTTGGGGGTTTTTGGATGTGATTTTTGATGTAGGAAGGGAATTAGGATGGTATGGGGGTGCGGCAAGGTGTGTGGGTGGTGTATGGAGGTGTAGGATGGTGTATAGAGGTGGAGAATGGTGGCTGGAATGGATGAAGGCTGCGGCAAAGTGGGGAATAGGGTTTTGACGAATTTCTGAATATGGAGAGGGAGAGGATGTGCGGCTAGGTGTAAAATACATATATATAGACACCTAAAACCCTAAATAAATCAGATTAGACAACAATGGGCTAGGGTTAGGTGCGGCACTTAAGTGAACATGGGCTAGGGTTTGTAAAATAGGCTTCTAGGATGGAAAGGTGCGGCTTGGGTTTAGGAGGAATGGACTAGGGTTAACATGGCAGATTTTAGATGATTAGGCCCTAGGGTTCGGCATGGGTTGAAGGTCCACAAGGAAATTTGGGTTTAGGTCATCTAAAAGCCCAACGCCAAGAATAGAAACTCTCGAAAATGGAAACCTCCAAAAATAGAAACTTCCAACTTTTAGAAACTTTGGTTGCCAATTCCGATTTAGGAAAGATCGACCCAAAATGGAAACTTTTAGGCATAGCTTTCCTACTTCAAGTAGGAAACCTCAAATCTTCAACTCTTCAATTCCATCCCAACCTTGCGTTCCAAGCATGTCACTTTTTGCTCCAAAAGCTCCAAATTGCATCATTTCATGTAATACGTCCGCTAAACCTGAAAACACAAGAAAGTAGCTTAAAAGACTACTTTAACGAAGAAAACATAACAAAGATGCATAAGAACTAGCTAACTAAGGCGCATAAATATGCTCCTATCAAATTCCCCCACACTTAGCTTTTGCTAGTCCTCGAGCAAAAGAAACAAAAGAAAGGAAACAGAACGAAACCAACTAACCAAAACAAAACCTAAACCTTCCAACGTTTGCCTCAGGGATTTCCAATGCACACGACATGTTAAAGATTGTTATCCCCACAAATGTGAGTCATCTTTACACAAGCACATACTTAATTAAAGCCACCACTTACTAATTCACAAGTAATCAATCAAAACAATGCTTTGAATGTAGTAACATGCCTTAGAGAATTCCCTCAATTCCTTACAAGATATACACTCTATTTTCACTCAGATTTTCTAACTCCACACCCTACACTAGTCATATGTGAGAAGATTGATGTAGAAATGAAAACGAATGCTCACATATATGTATCACAAAGAACGCAATTTCTAGAGTTAAGAAGCATGTTTAGATATGATCTCATGAATGGAATGCTACTACTTAGATGCGAGAACCAGTGACACCATATGCTCATACCAAATTCAAACTCCACAAATTGAAACACATAACATTCAAGATAGAAGTTAAGGGTTGTAATGGGGCTTGGGGTGTTGGTTAACAAGGAAAGGATAAGGAAAACAAACGTTCTTCAAGCAATAGTAAGCAAAGCAATGAAATTGAGACTTAGAATTCACTTAGAGTGCAGAAATTAACTTTAAAACACAAGGGAAAGATTTAAACAACTCCTTAGGGCCGAATTCATTGTTTTGGACCCTTACTTCAACAAACAATACTTTGGAACTCTTTTTCTCAACTTTTCTTCATTTTTTTTTTCTTTTTCCACAATTTTTTTTTTCTTTTCTTTTCTTTGCCGTGCCTATGGCACACACTTCCTCATGAAAAACACTTCCCCCACACTTATTTTCTGCCAATATAAATCAAAAGGGAATTCAATTTGAATCATGCTTTACTATGCTTTAAGAACAAGGTATGGATGGTCCTAATCTAGGCTAGGTGAGGAGAACATGGGTTAACAATTAACGAAGGCTAACAAGGCTCAATGGGGTTAAAAACCTACAAAACATAATGACATAGGGGATTCATGGCTTTTTGGCTAGGGTGGTGGTAACTACACAACTTCATCTTGAATATGTGTTATGCAAATCAATAACATGCTTTGAATGAAATGGGCATGAGTTCTAGCATTTGGAACTAAATGATGAAACGCCTTCTAAGTAGCAACCAAGCAAAGAATAATGAGATCATGCAACGACTTAGAAAACAAAGAATGCACAGATTTTCACTCTCCAAATAAACGTTAGGCTCAAGTCTCACAAGGTTGTAGCGTTAATTTAAGTTCCTTCCTTCAAACATGTTACAAAAACTGATTTTTTTCTTTTATGATTGCATGTGAATTCATAAGTTATAACCACAACTAAGCATAAACAAAGAGTAAATCAAACTTTCATCCATGTTAGTCACTTTCTTTAACAGCCATGTAATTACAAACCGAATCCTCATCATTGTGTTGGAAGGTACCCTAAAACACAAACAAACACACAAAAACAACTCTTTTTGGGTTTTTAAAACAAATTTTTCAAATTTTTATGTAATTTTCGGATTTTTACTTCAAAACACACTAAAACACATCAAAATTGCTCAAAAACACTTAAAAACAGCAAGGAACAAGTCTTCAAGTTTAGGGTGATAAAATCCCACGAATTTGCATCTAAAACACTTAGTTACCCCCCCCACACTTAAATCAAACATTGTCCTCAATGTTTCAAGCATGAAATCACACTAAACAAAAAGAAACACACAAACAGCAACTAAAACAACTAAATAGGCAGATTCAAACTAAATAACAAAGGGAAGAGTTTAGGAACGCAAATCTGGAATTGGAGTGATTCCATGGGCTTCCTTTGTTGAATTGCATGGGTTGCCTCCCAAGTAGCGCTTTCTTTTACGTCTTGCAGCCGGACGAAGCTCCTTTGAAGGTTATTGAACCCCACGGCATGGAGGGGTGTTTCCTCTACACCTTGTCCTTCGAACCACTTCATGCATTGGGTCCTTGAATGGAATGGGATAATGATCCTTTCGTAGTGTCGTGTTGTGCTTCTCTAAATCAACACGAACTCTCCCACCATATTGACTTTGATTAGGTACCTGCACCATACAAGGTAACAACCGATTAGTTGAAATGGAAATTGAAATTGGATCAGGTGGCTTACCTAGGTGCGGCATAGGAGTGGGAGTACAATGGACAGATGCACAAAGGTTGCACTCGGCCAAATTTGGTGATTTCAAGGTTGAGGCCGTGCATTCTTTGTTGCTCACTCCAATTCCCTCCGCGATGGTAGTTCGAGGTGCATTCTTCTTGACTAGTGTTGAACATTCCTGCCCTATATTTTCAATTACATTAATGGCACAACAAGAACGAACATCATTAGTATTCTCAATTGATTCAGGAATCTTAAAGTTAATCATATCACCACCAAAGGCCATAGTTACGGCTCCCTTGGCCACATCAATCTTGGTTTGAGCCGTTTTCATGAATGGTCGTCCAAGCAAGAGTGGTGATGGTGGAGAGTGGGTTGAGTCCTCCATATCAAGCACATAGAAATCTGCAGGAAAAATCAAATGGTCTACCTGCACCAAAACATCTTCCAACACTCCCTTGGGATATGCATTAGATCGATCGGCTAATTGAATTATAACGCCATCATTTTTAAGTTTTCCTAGATTCATAGATGCATAAACAGAATATGGCATGACATTAATTGATGCACCTAGATCTAGCATAGCATGTTCAAATCTTGTATTACCAATTACACAAGGGATTGTGAAACTACCTGGATCTTTGCATTTAGGTGGTAGCTTCCTTTGCAACATTGCAGAGACATTCTCGCTTACATGTACCACCTCCTTCTCCCGAATCCGCTTCCTCGTTGTACAAAGCTTCTTCAAGAACTTGGCATACTTCGGGATTTGCTTGATTGCATCCAAAAGAGGTATGTTAACTTGAACTTTCCTAAATGTCTCTAGAACATCTTTTTCCTCCTCTTCATTCTTGGATTGCAAAAATCTGCTAGGGAAGGGCACATTGCGTGGAATAATGTTAGAATTAACTGAACTTGGACCTTTCTTACCTAGGGTGGACGGATTGGAGGACTTAGGATCAATGGTTGCTTGCGGCAAAGGTTGCTCCACCTTTGCCGTGGGTTGCTTTGGGTTCTCCTCTCCAGATTTCAACGTTTCATCTTCTTTGGGACCTGATTTTGGTGGTGTAGGACCTGCCCCAACTTCTTTTCCACTCCTTAGCATGATTGCATTTGCGGTTTCAAAGCCTCCCTTTGGATTTGGAATGGTGGAACTAGGGAGTTGTCCGGGATCTCGAAACTTACCTACAAACTCGGCAATCTGCCCAATTTGTTTCTCGAGTTGATCCACCCTTCTGTCTTGGTTTTGCATAGCTTTAGCTTGATCTTCCTGCCCATTAGACAACTTAGTTAGTATCTTAAGAAGTGCATCATTGTCAAGAGACGTACCTGAGGCACTTGGGCCGGATTGGGCTTGATTTTGGGGTGGGCCGTACGTTTTGGGAAAGAACCCCGGGGGTTGTTGCCTAAAGCCTCCTTGGTTTTGAGGTTGCTGAGGATCCCTCCACTTGAAATTTGGGTGGTCTCGCCACCTCGGATTATACGTGTTGGAGTATGGATCGTGCCTTGACTGATTTTGGCCTTGAAACCCAATGGCATTCGCACTCTCCCAACCGCCATTCTCGATAAGTTGAGGACATTTTTCGGAGACATGTCCTTGGATAGAACATACGCCACATACCACAGGTCCTTGCATCTTCATTCCCTCGGCCATCTGTGAAACAATAGAAGTAAGATTAGCCAATTGTGAATGAAGATCGGAAGTCGCACTTACCTCATGTACTTGGTGCCGTGAGGGTCCTCTTTGGCCTACACCCTCGTACTGTTGAGCGTTCAACGCTCTATTAGCAATCAAGACCTTGGCAGCCATGGGTGTTTTATCCACCAATGCTCCCCCCGCCGAAGCATCAAGCATTTGACGTTCTAGAGGTAGGAGACCCTCGTAGAAGTATTGCAACAGTAACTCCTCCTTCATCTGATGCTGTGGACAAGAAGCAACAAGTGATTTAAATCGTTCATAATATGTAGGAAAAGACTCACCTTCTTCTTGCTGAATTCCGCTTATCTTTTTGCGGAGGAGGATGATGTGAGAAGTTGGAAAGAACTTCTCCAAGAACGCTCTCTTCATACTTTCCCACGATGTGACAGTTCCGGGAGCTAACTCATATAACCAATCCTTGGCTTTATCCATCAAAGAGAATGGAAAAGCCTTCATCTTCAAGATATTTCCGTCAACATTGACGGGAGTCATACTAGAGCAAACTACTTCAAATTCTTTCAAATGTTTGTTAGGATCTTCCATGGACAAGCCATGGTATTTAGGAATATGATGAAGTAAACTTGACTTTAATTCAAACTCATCTGTCTTACCTTGGGCAGCCACGGGGTATTGGATGCACAAGGGTGCGGCATTATCCAAACCCGAGGCGGAAAGCTCCTTGAGTGTACGATTGTCCATGGCCATGCCTTGGACTTCTTCAAATATCCCTGCCGTGGCTTCCTCCTCCTCTTCTTGTACGTTTACTTCAAGGTCAGATTCGGAACTGGGTGGATGGTGTTCTTGCTGGTTTCTAGCTCTTCTTAACTTCCTCTCAAAATCGTCGTCAAAATCCAAGATGTTTGTACGAATCGGTTGAGAGCTTCTAGTCATACATTAGTACCTAAGAAACAAGAAACAAAATTAGGTCAGAACTTAAACAAAATCAGAAACAAAGTGAAATAAAAGAAACAAAAACAATCCAAGGGATTAGCAAATTTGCTAATCCCCGGCAACGGCGCCAAAAATTTGATGCGGAATAGATAAGCACACAAATTAAACCCTCTTTTTGTCAAATTGTAGCAAAGATGTAAGTAGGGATCGTTCTAAACCGGGGATTAGGAGGGATTGCTAAACACGTGGAAACTGACTTAAAACTCAAAAACAAAGTTTAAAAACACTAACTTAGACTCAAAGAATGCAAAAGTAAAGGTTAAAACACTTAAACGAACCTAAAACTCAAAACAGCAACTAGAAGGCTCAAAACTGCCTAAAAACCACTTTCTGGGCAGTTTTGAGCACCTACACTAATTTGGACGAAATTTGATGAAAACTTGAATCAAAATACTTAGAAACACAAATCAAAACACTTTCTAACTAATCTAAGACTTCAAATTAAAGGGGGATTTGTTTTGGACGAAAATTTAACACAAAACAGAAACTTTAATTAACACAGATTGTAAAAACGATTTTGGTGAAATAGATGGATAAAAGGCTAGTTAGGAGGTTCTTCTCCACACATGTCACACTTGCAAACAAAACGATTTTCAGTTGTTCTTCCAATAAATTATGAATACTCAACGCCCCAAGTTAACCGTGAATTGCACTAATTAACCCTCAGTTTTTCCAGAATTTATCAAGTTGGATGATTGCATACGACAACTCAAAACATTCCCTACAAGTTCCCTACATGAATTGCATAATAGAGAAACAAGCAAGAATCATTACGTTCTATGAAAAACATAAGCATTGACGAAGCATTTGTTACTATGAATTGCATGAAACTTATGCTAAGAATTCATTCAACGCGATCGTTTCAAGCGATCTTCACTACTTGTGATTATAAGATTGTAACTATTAGGTGAAACTCCCTCATAATCTAGCATCATATTCATGCATGAAAATTAAGCGTGCACTCTCAATCAACATACACAAATAAGTTATCAATCAAATAGATGAACGAATTGAATCCATAACTCATGAAATAACAAATGAATGTAATCGAATCAAATTGCAAGCATGTACATGGTTTCGAATCACCCCCCAACTAAGGGGGTTTAGTTCCTCATACTCACAACACAAAGTTTATTGAATTGAAACATCGAAGACATAAGAAAGATTACACCTAAAATGCCAAAGAAGTCCACTTTGAAATCTGCACAGAAAGCTCCTCTTTCTTCTTCTCCTTGCTGCGGCAGAGATGGTTTTGGGGGTTTTTGGATGTGATTTTTGATGTAGGAAGGGAATTAGGATGGTATGGGGGTGCGGCAAGGTGTGTGGGTGGTGTATGGAGGTGTAGGATGGTGTATAGAGGTGGAGAATGGTGGCTGGAATGGATGAAGGCTGCGGCAAAGTGGGGAATAGGGTTTTGACGAATTTCTGAATATGGAGAGGGAGAGGATGTGCGGCTAGGTGTAAAATACATATATATAGACACCTAAAACCCTAAATAAATCAGATTAGACAACAATGGGCTAGGGTTAGGTGCGGCACTTAAGTGAACATGGGCTAGGGTTTGTAAAATAGGCTTCTAGGATGGAAAGGTGCGGCTTGGGTTTAGGAGGAATGGACTAGGGTTAACATGGCAGATTTTAGATGATTAGGCCCTAGGGTTCGGCATGGGTTGAAGGTCCACAAGGAAATTTGGGTTTAGGTCATCTAAAAGCCCAACGCCAAGAATAGAAACTCTCGAAAATGGAAACCTCCAAAAATAGAAACTTCCAACTTTTAGAAACTTTGGTTGCCAATTCCGATTTAGGAAAGATCGACCCAAAATGGAAACTTTTAGGCATAGCTTTCCTACTTCAAGTAGGAAACCTCAAATCTTCAACTCTTCAATTCCATCCCAACCTTGCGTTCCAAGCATGTCACTTTTTGCTCCAAAAGCTCCAAATTGCATCATTTCATGTAATACGTCCGCTAAACCTGAAAACACAAGAAAGTAGCTTAAAAGACTACTTTAACGAAGAAAACATAACAAAGATGCATAAGAACTAGCTAACTAAGGCGCATAAATATGCTCCTATCACTAGTGAACCTAGTTCAAGTTCAGAGGCCGAATCTGAGTTTGAAGAAGTGGAAGAAGAAGTTATGGCAGCGGACAATCGGACCATTAAAGAGCTTTCGGCCTCGGGGTTGACCAATGCCGCACCATTATGCATTCAATACCCCGCGGCTGCCCAAGGCAAGACCGATGAATTTGAGTTGAAGTCAAGCTTGTTGCACCACATTCCGAAATACCATGGGCTTTCCATGGAAGATACCAACAAGCATCTCAAGGAGTTCGAGGTTGTTTGTTCGAGCATGACACCCATAAATGTCGACGGGAACATTCTGATGATGAAGGCTTTTCCATTCTCACTTTTGGAAAAGGCGAAGGATTGGCTTTATGAGTTAGCACCCGGAACTGTTACATCTTGGGATAGTATGAAAAGAGCTTTCTTGGAGAAGTTTTTCCCAACTTCAAGAGTCATTCTCTTGAGGAAACGGATTAGTGGCATCCAACAAAATCAAGGTGAATCGTTTCCTTCTTATTATGAACGTTTTAAATCACTTGTTGCTTCTTGTCCACAGCATCAAATGAAGGAGGAGCTGCTCATTCAATACTTCTACGAAGGACTCCTTCCCATGGAACGCCAAATGCTTGATGCCTCGGCAGGAGGTGCGTTGGTGGATAAAACTTCGGGGGCTGCAAAAGTTCTAATTGCCAACCGAGCACATAATGCACAACAATACGAAGGTGTTGGACAAAGAGACCCCCCACGAGCACAAGTGAATGAGGTAAGTTCTATGCCCGAAATTCAATCCCAATTAGCTAACCTTACTTCTATTGTTTCTCAGTTGGCCGAGGAGGGAATGAAGATTCATGGACCAAGTGTGTGTGGCGTGTGCTCTATGCAAGGACATGCCAACGATCAATGCCCTCAATTGATTGAGAATGGAGGTTGGGAATCTGCCAATGCCGTGGGTTTTGGGAACCAAAATCAACCACGCCATGATCCATACTCTAATACCTACAATCCGGGGTGGAGGGACCATCCAAATTTCAAATGGCGGGATCCTCAACAACCCCAACAACAAGGAGGATTTAGGCAGCAACCACCGGGCTTTTATACAAAGCCATTCGTCCCCAATCAAAACCAAGTGCAATCTGCCCCAACAACCTCAGGTACGTCTTTGGATAATGATCAAGTTGTTAAGTTACTTACTACTTTGATGCAGGAAGTACAAACTCAAAATAAGGAGAGACAAATCCAAGACAAACGGGTGCATAATTTGGAGAAGCTAATGGGTCAAATTGCCGAGTTTATGGGGCAAATTAGAGAACAAGGCAGATTGCCTAGTTCAACCGTTATGAACCCGAAGGGAGGATTTGAAACCGCTAAGGCCATCATGTTGAGAAGTGGTAAACAGGTTGGAACGGACTCAAATACATCCACATCGAGTCAAGACGAGGAGGACAAGTTGCTACAAGAAGAAGCACAGGGAGCAGAGCCCACGGCCAAGGATGACCAAACCTTGCCGAATTCATCTAATCCTCCTAAACCGTCCCAAACCACCAAGGTAAGTCCCAATTCGACTTTTTCTAGTTCTATTCCACTAAATGTGCCCTTTCCTGGCAGGTTTAGGCAATCAAAGAAGGAAGAAGCCGAGAAGGACATTCTAGAGACCTTTCGGAAAGTTCAAGTCAATATCCCGCTCCTTGATGCGATTAAGCAAGTCCCGAGGTATGCTAAGTTTTTAAAAGAACTTTGTACAACAAGGAAAAGGATTTCGAACAAAGAGGTGGTTCAAGTAAGTGAAAATGTCTCTGCTGTGTTACAAAGGAAATTACCCCCTAAATGCAAAGATCCGGGTAGTTTTACAATTCCGTGCGTTATTGGTAGTACTAAGTTTGAACAATGCATGTTAGACTTAGGGGCTTCGATTAATGTTATGCCATACTCTATTTATGCATCTATGAATTTAGGTGAGCTTAAAAATGATGGTGTGATAATTCAATTAGCCGATCGTTCTAATGCATATCCAAAGGGTGTTTTGGAAGATGTTTTGGTGCAGGTTGGTAACTTGATTTTTCCAGCGGATTTCTACGTGCTTGACATGGAGGATTCACCCCATTCCACCCCATTGCCGATTCTATTAGGGAGGCCCTTCATGAAAACAGCCCGCACCAAGATAGATGTGTTTAAAGGAACTTTAACGATGGAATTTGATGGGGAAGTCATTGATTTCAATCTTTCTGAAAGTATTAAATTTCCTAAGGACGATCATTCTTGCTTTTCTATTGATATAATTGATGATTTGGCGCAGGATTTTCTCGATTGTTTGGAGAGGGATACCCTTGAAACGACAATTGCACAAGGAATTGGGCAAAAATCTGGTTTTGCCGTGCCTAGAAGTGTGGAGGAGGCTGAGATAGTGGTTGCCCTTGAGTCACTACCTCAACACCATGGTAAGCCTTCTAACCCAATTTCAATTTCAGTTTCCACTAATAAGTTGTTACCCTCAGTGATTCAGGCACCCGTACTTGAGCTTAAACCGTTGCCCGATCATTTAAAGTACATCTTTCTGGGAGACAACGAGACATTGCCCGTTATTGTATCCTCATCACTCACGGCCATAGAGGAGGAGAAGTTGATCCGAGTGTTGAAAGAGCACAAGACGGCCATTGGGTGGACTTTGGCCGATATTAGGGGAATTAGCCCGATTACGTGCATGCATCACATACTTCTAGAGGAGGGGGCTAAACCAACTCGAGAGGCTCAGCGCCGTCTCAACCCTCCAATGATGGAAGTTGTGAAAAAGGAGATAATCAAACTTCTTGATTGTGGAGTGATTTATCCGATCTCTGATAGTCGTTGGGTGTCACCGGTGCAATGTGTTCCAAAGAAGTACGGAGTGACAGTGGTGAAGAATGCCGAGAATGAGCTTATGCCAACCCGTATCCAAACAGGTTGGCGCGTGTGCATTGATTATAGGAAGCTCAACGCCACCACAAGGAAGGATCACTTCCCTTTGCCGTTCATTGATCAAATGCTTGAAAGGTTAGCCGGTCATTCTTTTTATTGTTTCCTTGATGGTTATTCTGGATATAATCAGATTGTCATAGTGCCGGATGACCAAGAAAAGACAACTTTCACATGCCCCTTTGGTACTTTTGCTTATCGTCGCATGCCTTTTGGTTTATGCAATGCTCCGGCCACATTCCAAAGGTGTATGGTAAGTATCTTTTCAGATTTTGTGGAAAAGATTATTGAGGTATTTATGGATGATTTCAGTGTGTTTGGTGATTCATTCGATGGTTGTTTGGAAAATCTCACAATAATTTTGAAACGATGTGTAGAAACTAACCTTGTGCTTAATTGGGAAAAATGTCACTTTATGGTTAGAGAAGGCATAGTTCTAGGGCATATTGTTTCAGAAAGAGGAATTGAAGTGGATAAATCGAAAATAGATCTTGTACGCTACTTACCCTCTCCTACTTCGGTTCGAGAGGTTCGTTCGTTTCTTGGTCATGCAGGGTTTTATAGGCGATTTATCAAGGACTTCTCCAAGATCTCAAACCCTCTTTGCCGTCTCCTCCAGAAAGATGTAGCGTTTGACTTCAACGAAGAGTGTGAGAAGGCGTTCAATCACCTCAAAGAAATGCTAACTTCGGCCCCTATCATAGTTCCACCAGATTGGAGCCTTCCTTTTGAGCTTATGTGCGATGCTTCTGATAGGAGCATATTTATGCGCCTTAGTTAGCTAGTTCTTATGCATTTTCGTTATGTTTTCTTTGTTAAAGTAGTCTTTTAAGCTACTTTCATGTGTTTTCAGGTTTAAAGGACATATTACATGAAATGATGCAAGTTGGAGCTTTTGGAGCAAAATATGAGCTTGGATTGAAAAGGACATGCTTGGAACACAAGGTTGGGATGGAATTGAAGAGTTGAAGATTTGAGGTTTCCTACTTGAAGTAGGAAAGCTAAGCCTAAAAGTTTCCATTTTGGGTTGATCTTTCCTAAATCAGAATTGGCAACCAAAGTTTCTAAAGTTGGAAGTTTCTATTCTTGGAGGTTTCCATTTTCGTGAGTTTCTATTCTCGGCTTTGGGCTTTTGGATGACCCATCCTTACTTCTTGGACCTATGTCGCACCTAAACCCTAACCCTAGTGATGTGAAATAGATAAGCACACAAATTAAACCCTCTTTTTTGTCAAATTGTAGCAAAGATGTAAGTAGGGATCGTTCTAAACCGGGGATTAGGAGGGATTGCTAAACACTTGGAAACTGACTTAAAAACTCAAAAACAAAGTTTAAAACACTAAACTAGACTCAAAGAATGCAAAAGTAAAGGTTAAAACACTTAAACAAACCTAAAACTCAAAACAGCAACTAGAAGGCTCAAAACTGCCTAAAAACCACTTTCTGGGCAGTTTTGAGCACCTACACTAATTTGGACGAAATTTGATGAAAACTTGAATCAAAATACTTAGAAACACAAATCAAAACACTTTCTAACTAATCTAAGACTTCAAATTAAAGGGAGATTTGTTTTGGACGAAAATTTAACACAAAACAGAAACTTGAAACTAAACAGATTGTAAAAACGATTTTGGTGAAATAGATGGATAAAAGGCTAGTTAGGAGGTTCTTCTCCACACATGTCACACTTGCAAACAAAACGATTTTCAGTTGTTCTTCCGATAAACTATGAATACTCAACGCCCCAAATTAACCGTGAATTGCACTAATTAACCCTCAGTTTTTCCACAAGTTATTAAGTTGGATGATTGCATACGACAACCCAAAACATTCCCTACAAGTTCCCTACATGAATTGCATAATAGAGATACAAGCAAGAATCATTACGTTCTATGAAAAACATAAGCATTGACGAAGCATTTGTTACTATGAATTGCATGAAACTTATGCTAAGAATTCATTCAACGCGATCGTTTTCAAGCGATCTTCACTACTTGTGATTATAAGATTGTAACTATTAGGTGAAACTCCCTCATAATCTAGCATCATATTCATGCATGAAAACTAAGCGTGCACTCTCAATCAACATACACAAATAAGTTATCAATCAAATAGATGAACGAATTGAATCCACAACTTATGAAATAACAACTGAATGTAATCAAATCATATTGCAAGCATGTACATGGTTTCGAATTACCCCCCAACTAAGGGGGTTTAGTTCCTCATACTCACAACACAAAGTTTATTGAATTGAAACATTTAAAACATAAGAAAGATCACACCTAAAAATTCCAGCAATCTAAATTGCACAGCAGGAACATCTAAGAACCTTCCTCCTCTTCCTTGGTTGCGGCACAGGGGTTTGTGATGGTTTTTGGGGGTTATGGATGGTGTAGAATGGTGGAAAAGTGTGTAGGATAGGTGTATGGGACGGCTAGGGTGGTTTTGGGTCAGAAAATATGGTGAATGATGAAGGATAGGTGCTGTTGAAGATGGGGAATGGTTTCTGGCGTGAAGGATTAATTTCTGGATTATGGAGAGGGTTGTGTTCGGCCAAAGGATGTAAAACACATATATATAGGCACCTAAAACCCTAAAGAAATCAGGTTAGACAATGGGCTAGGGTTTAGGTGCGGCTAGGGTTAGAAAATCCACAAGGAATTAGGGTTTACAATCAGATTTTTGCATGGGAAAAGGCCTAGGGTGCGGCTTGGGCTTAGGGTAGATAGATTAGGGTTTAACTTGGCAGAATTTAAATGATTAGGCCCTAGGGTGTGGCTGATTAAATGGGCTAGGATTAGGGTTAAGGTGCGGCATAGGTCCAAGAAGTGAGGATGGGTCATCCAAAAGCCCAAAGCCGAGAATAGAAACTCACGAAAATGGAAACCTCCAAGAATAGAAACTTCCAACTTTTAGAAACTTTGGTTGCCAATTCCGATTTAGGAAAGATCAACCCAAAATGGAAACTTTTAGGCTTAGCTTTCCTACTTCAAGTAGGAAACCTCAAATCTTCAATTCTTCAATTTCATCCCAACCTTGTGTTCCAAGCATGTTCTTTTCATTCCAAGCTCACTTTTTGCTCCAAAAGCTCCAAATTGCATCATTTCATGTAATATGTCCTTTAAACCTGAAAACACATGAAAGTAGCTTAAAAGACTACTTTAACGAAGAAAACATAACAAAGATGCATAAGAACTAGCTAACTAAGGCGCATAAATATGCTCCTATCACCTAGCCACTTAATCAGCCGCACCTAGGCCTTGTTCACATGCAAAAAAATCTGATTATTTACCCTAAGCCCATGCCGCACCTTTCCATCCTAGAAGCCCTATTTTACAAACCTTAACCCTAGCCCATTGTTTCAATCTGATTTCATTACGGTTTTAGGTGCCTATATATATGTGTTTTACTCCTTTGGCCGGAGCTCTCCCACTCTACAAATCAGAAATCGTCTAAACCCTATTCCCACACCTTGCCGCAGCCTTCATCCATTCCAGCCACACCCATACACCTTGCCGCAGCCATCCCTCTACTCCAGCCACCATTCTCCATCTCCATACACCATCCACACCTCTTGCCGCACCACCATACCATCCTAATTCCCTTCCTAAACCAAAATTACATCCAAAAGTCCCCTTAACCATCTCTGCCGCAGCAAGGAGAAGAAGAAGAGGAGCTTGACGTGCAGAAATTCAAAGTGGAATTCTTGGGCGTTTTAGGTGTAATCTTTCTTATGTCTTCGATGTTTCAATTCAATAAATTTTGTGTTGTGAGTATGAGAAACTAAACCCCCTTAGTTGGGGGGTAATTCGAAACCATGTACATGCTTGCAATATGATTTGATTACATTCAGTTGTTATTTCATAAGTTGTGGATTTAATTCGTTCATCTATTTGATTGATAATTTATTTGTGTATGTTGATTGAGAGTGCACGCTTAGTTTTCATGCATGAATATGATGCTAGATTATGAGGGAGTTTCACCTAATAGTTACAATCTTATAATCACAAGTAGTGAAGGTCGCTTGAAAACGATCGCGTTGAATGAATTCTTAGCATAAGTTTCATGCAATTCATAGTAACAAATGCTTCGTCAATGCTTATGTTTTTCATAGAACGTAATGATTCGTGCTTGTATCTCTATTATGCAATTCATGTAGGGAACTTGTAGGGAATGTTTTGGGTTGTCGTATGCAATCATCCAACCTAATAACTTGTGGAAAAACTGAGGGTTAATTAGTGCAATTCACGGTTAATTTGGGGCGTTGAGTATTCATAATTTATTGGAAGAACAACTGAAAATCGTTTTGTTTGCAAGTGTGACATGTGTGGAGAAGAACCTCCTAACTAGCCTTTTATCCATCCTTTTCATCCAAAAACGTTTTACAATCTGTTTTGTTTAGAGTTTCTGTTTTGTTTTCAATTTTCGTCCAAAACAAATCCCCCTTTATTTTGAAGTCTTAGATTAATTAGAATATGTTTTGATTTGTGTTTCTAAGTGTTTTGATTCAAGTTTTCACCCAAATTCGTCCAAGTTCTTGTTAGGTTCTCAAAACTGCCCAGAAAGTGGTTTTAGGCAGTTTTGAGTCATTAGGTTGCTGTTTTGAGTTTTATGTTTGTTCAAGTGTTTTAAACTTTAGTTTTGCATTCTTTGAGTCTAGTTTAGTGTTTTAAACTTTGTTTTTATGTTTTTAAGTCAGTTTTCAAGTGTTTAGCAATCCCTCCTAATCCCCGGTCTAGAACGATCCCTACTTACATCTTTACTACAATTTGACAAAAAAGAGGGTTTAATTTGTGTGCTTATCTATTTCGCATCAGCTTCCGATTATGCATTAGGAGCTGTTTTGGGGCAAAGGAAGGAAAAGAGGCCGCATGTTATCTATTATGCCTCTCGGACTTTAAATGATGCACAATTGAATTATTCTACCACTGAAAAAGAACTTCTTGCTGTTGTATTTGCTTTAGATAAATTCCGTTCTTATTTGCTTGGTACTAAAGTTATTATTTACGCAGACCATGCAGCATTGAAGTATTTATTCACCAAGAAGGAGGCCAAACCACGACTCATTCGTTGGATGCTTCTTCTCCAAGAGTTCGATATCGAAATCCGGGACAAGAAGGGAAGTGAAAACGTGGTGGCTGACCACTTGAGCCGTATGGTGCATGAGGAGGATGCCGTGCCTATCATAAAGACATTCCCAGATGAGCAACTGATGTTCGTCAAGATAAGTGAACCGTGGTATGCTGATTTGGTGAATTATTTGGTGTCTAAACATGTTCCTACTGAATTACTTAAACACCAATGTGATAAATTGAAGAAAGAGGCACGGTTTTATGTGTGGGATGACCCGTATTTATGGAAATATTGCCCTGACCAAGTAGGAGAAGAATTCCAAGTCAAGAGAGGATTGAGACATGTTTTCCTAATGCTAGAAGGACTCCTAAGTGTTGTAGGACACAAATGAGAAGTTTCTAGAAAGTTTCCATCCTTGCCGTGGGTTTCATGCAATTCCTATCAGTTTTGGGGCTTTCTAGAAGCCCTATCCTTAATCCTTACATTGGTGCCGCACCCTAGCTTCTAGATACCCTAATTCCTTGCCTTGTAAGGCATTCTAGAAACCTTATCACCTTATCCCATTGCTGCCGCACCCTTATCCCTTTTCCTTTGCAAAATCTGATTGTTTAGACCTATTTCCTTGTGGATTTGGGTTATCCAAGTCCATATCTGATTACCCTAGGGTTTTAAGTGCCTATATATACTCATATTAACCCCTAAATCAGATCACCACTCACCACAATTCACAATTCACTCCAGAAATTCGTCCAACCCTCTCCACACTCTTGCCGCAGCCACCAAACACCTTTCTCCCTAGTTTTTAACCTTTGCCGCACCATCCCCATCCCCTAAACACTACTACATCCATCCATCACCATGCATCCCTACACCTAAGGTCCTAAACCTGTCCCTAGACCCTTTGCCGCACCAAGGAGGAGGAGAAGGAAGCTTGGAAGTTCATGCAATTCAAGTTCGTGTCGCTGGAATTTCTAGGTGTTTCTTTTCCTTTGATTTCAATGTTTAAATTCAATTCTCTTTGTTTTGTGCGTATGAGGAACTAAACCCCCCTTGGCTAGGGGGGGATTCGAAATACATGTTTATGCTTGCGTTATGATCTGATTACTTCTCATTGCGTTTCATAAGTTGTGAATTCAATTTACTTATCTATGTGAATTACATTGATTTGTGTGTGTTGGTTGAGAGTGCACGCTCAATTATCATGCATAAATTGAATGCTAGGATATAAGGAAATTTCACCTAATCGTTATGGAATTATATTCGCAAGTAGTAAAGGTTGATGATCTCAATCGCGTTAAGTAAATTCTTGGCATAAGTTTCATGCAATCATAGTAACAAGTGCTTCGTCAATGCTTATGGTTTTCATAGAACTTAATGATTCTTGCTTGTATCTCTATTATGCAATCATGTAGGGGACTTGTGGGGAATGTTTTGGGTTGTTGTATGCAATCATCCAATTCAATAACGTTAGGAAAATCTGAAGGTTAATTTAAGCGGACCTAATTAACTTGGGGCATTGAGAATTCATGGTTTATTGAAAAGCAATTGGAAATCGTTTTGTATGCAAGTATAACATGTGTGGAGATGAACCCTTTAGCTAGCCTTCCATTCACCCATTTAAATCAAATTCGTTTTTACAATCTGTTCTAATTTACAAAGTTTGTTTTGTTTTTAAATTCGTCCAAAACCAATCCCCCTTTGTTTTAAAGTGTCAAAATTAGTTAGTAAGTGTTTAGTTTGTGTTTTTAAGTGTCTTAGGTCAAGTTAAAACCAATTTTGTGTCTAGTGTTCAAAACTGCCCAGATTGTGTTTTTAAGGCAGTTTTGAGTGTTTTGGGGCTGTTTTGAGTCTTTTGGTTTGTTTTGGTGTTTTAGAGTTTAGTTTTGCATTCTTTGAGTCTAGTTTAGTATTTTAAACTTGTTTTTACGTATTTGAGTCAATTCCAAGTGATTTTGCAAACCCTCCTAATCCCCGGTCTAGAACGATCCCTACTTACATACATTGCTACAATTGATAAAAAGAGGGTTTAATTTGAGTGCTAGTTACTTGCCGTGGATTGATAGGAGCATATTTATGCGCCTTAGTTAGCTAGTTCTTATGCATTTTCGTTATATTTTCTTCGTTAAAGTAGTCTGTTGAGCTACTTTCATGTGTTTTCAGGCTTAAAGGGCATATGACATAAAAGGATGCAAATTGGAGCCTTTTGGAGCAAAATGGAGCTTAGATTGGAAAGTACATGCTTGGAGCACAAGGAATTGACGAGTTTGAAGGTCAAAGGAGCTTAAGAAATGAAGAAATGAATGTGAAGAACAAAGAATTCAGAATTAGAAACCAAAGTTTCTAAAGTTGGAAGTTTCTATTCTTGGAGGTTTCCATTTGTGAGAGTTTCTATTCTTGGCGTTGGGCTTTTGGATGACCTATCCTTACCTCTTGGACTTGAGCCGCACTTCCTAGCCCAATCTCTCTTGAATTCTGACTTGTTAGGCCCTTTCCTTGTGGATTTGGGTTATACACATTCCTTTCTAAAACTAAGTGGGCTAAAACCCTAATTCTTTGTGGATATTCAACCTTTGCCGCACCTAAACCCTAGCCCATGGCCTAATCTGATCTCCCTAATCTTTGCCGCACCTAGGGTTCTAGAAGAACTTGTTTGCCTTGCCTTGCAAGGCATTCTAGAAGCCTTAACCCTAGCCCACTAAACCAGCCGAACCCTAGGCCTTTTCCCATGCAAAATCTGATTGTTTTAACCTATTTTCTGTTGGATTTGGGTTTCTAGAAACCCTAATCTGATTGCTAGGGTTTTTAAGTGCCTATATATACTCCTTTAAAGCTTTTGGCCGAAGGTACCACCTCCCATATCATCCATTCACTCCAGAAAATCATTCTAAACCCTTGCCGCAACCACCAATCCCATTCTCCCTAGTTCTAAGTCCTTGCCGTGCCTCCCTAGTCCTTTTAACCCTTCTACCCTCTTCCATAACCATCCATCCACCACAGCCGTGCCTTCCCACCACCATCACCACCTTGTGCAGCCACCAAAGGAGGAGAAAGAAGGAGTGCCGTGCATTCCAAAGGAGGAAGACACCTTGCACATGCAATCTGCCATTAGTGGAGTGTTTGGAGTTCTTTCTTTCTTTGTTTCTGTTTTCATGTTTAATTTAAATTGTTGTTCAATTATGTTAGACATGTGGAACTAATTTCTTTTTAGTTAGAGGTGAATTTGAAGCCATGGACATATGTTTTATATGATTTGATTTCTTCCAATTATGATTTCAGAAATTGTGAATGTGATTTACTTATCTATTTGATTGATAACTTGTTTATGTATGTGGGTTGAGGGTCGACACTTAATTTGCATGCTTAAACTTGATGCTAGGGTATAAGGGAATTTCACCTAATCGTTATTAACTTATATTCATAAGTAGTGAAAGTCGCTAGTCACGATTGTGTTAAGTAAATCCTAGGCAAGAGTAACATGCGTATCCCATAGTTATGAATGCCTCGTCAATGCTTATGATTTCCATTGAACTTAATGATCTTTGATATGTGTCTCTATCATGCGTATTCCATAGTTAGGGTCCTTGATAAGAATAATTTGGTTGTAATGCGTATTCCATTCAAGTCAATGAATCTAGGGAAATCTGAGAATTAATTGGTGCAATCTAGTTAATTTGGGGCATTGTCATTCATGGTTTGTTGAAAGAGTAATTGGAGATTGAGTTGTATGCATATGTTCATGTGTGGATAAGGAACCCTCTAACTAGTTTCTGATAGGAGCATATTTATGCGCCTTAGTTAGCTAGTTCTTATGCATCTTTGTTATGTTTTCTTCGTTAAAGTAGTCTTTTAAGCTACTTTCATGTGTTTTCAGGTTTAAAGGACATACTACATGAAATGATGCAATTTGGAGCTTTTGGAGCAAAAAGTGAGCTTGGAATGAAAAGAACATGCTTGGAACACAAGGTTGGGATGAAATTGAAGAATTGAAGATTTGAGGTTTCCTACTTGAAGTAGGAAAGCTAAGCCTAAAAGTTTCCATTTTGGGTTGATCTTTCCTAAATCGGAATTGGCAACCAAAGTTTCTAAAAGTTGGAAGTTTCTATTCTTGGAGGTTTCCATTTTCGTGAGTTTCTATTCTCGGCTTTGGGCTTTTGGATGACCCATCCTCACTTCTTGGACCTATGCCGCACCTTAACCCTAATCCTAGCCCATTTAATCAACCACACCCTAGGGCCTAATCATTTAAATTCTGCCAAGTTAAACCCTAATCTATCTACCCTAAGCCCAAGCCGCACCCTAGGCCTTTTCCCATGCAAAAATCTGATTGTAAACCCTAATTCCTTGTGGATTTTCTAACCCTAGCTGCACCTAAACCCTAGCCCATTGTCTAACCTGATTTCTTTAGGGTTTTAGGTGCCTATATATATGTGTTTTACATCCTTTGGCCGAACATCACCCTCTCCATAATTCAGAAATTCGTCCAGCCACTTCCCACTCTGTGCCGCAGCCATTCTACAACTCCAGCCACCATTCTACACTTCCATACACCATTCTACACCTCCATACACCACCCATACCCTTTGCCGCACCACCATACCATCCTAACTCCCTTCTAAAACCAAAATCACATCCAAAAACACCCTAAACCCTCTCTGCCGCAGCAAGGAGAAGAAGAAAGAGGAGCTTGAAGTCAGAAATTCAAAGTGGAATTCTTGGGCGTTTTAGGTGTAATCTTTCTTATGTCTTCGATGTTTCAATTCAATAAACTTTATGTTGTGAGTATGAGGAACTAAACCCCCTTGGTTGGGGGGTAATTCGAAACCATGTACATGCTTGCAATTTGATTCGATTACATTCAGTTGTTATTTCATAAGTTGTGGATTCAATTCATTCATCTATTTGATTGATAACTTATTTGTGTATGTTGATTGAGAGTGCACGCTTAGTTTTCATGCATGAATATGATGCTAGATTATGAGGGAGTTTCACCTAATAGTTACAATCTTATAATCACAAGTAGTGAAGATCGCTTGAAAACGATCGCGTTGAATGAATTCTTAGCATAAGTTTCATGCAATTCATAGTAACAAATGCTTCGTCAATGCTTATGTTTTTCATAGAACGTAATGATTCTTGCTTGTATCTCTATTATGCAATTCATGTAGGGAACTTGTAGGGAATGTTTTGGGTTGTCGTATGCAATCATCCAACTTAATAACTTGGGGAAAAACTGAGGGTTAATTAGTGCAATTCACGGTTAATCTGGGGCGTTGAGTATTTATAATTTATTGGAAGAACAACTGAAAATCGTTTTGTTTGCAAGTGTGACATGTGTGGAGAAGAACCTCCTAACTAGCCTTTTATCAATCTATTTCACCAAAATCGTTTTTACAATCTGTTTAGTTTCAAGTTTCTGTTTTGTGTTAAATTTTCGTCCAAAACAAATCCGCCTTTCATTTGAAGTCTTAGATTAGTTAGAAAGTGTTTTGATTTGTGTTTCTAAGTATTTTGATTCAAGTTTTCATCAAATTTCGTCCAAATTAGTGTAGGTGCTCAAAACTGCCCAGAAAGTGGTTTTTAGGCAGTTTTGAGCCTTCTAGTTGCTGTTTTGAGTTTTAGGTTTGTTTAAGTGTTTTAACCTTTACTTTTGCATTCTTTGAGTCTAAGTTAGTGTTTTTAAACTTTGTTTTTGAGTTTTAAGTCAGTTTCCAAGTGTTTAGCAATCCCTCCTAATCCCCGGTTTAGAACGATCCCTACTTACATCTTTGCTACAATTTGACAAAAAGAGGGTTTAATTTGTGTGCTTATCTATTTCGCATCAGTTTCTCATCATTCTATTTTATCACAATCTGTTTTGCTTTACATTTGTTTTCAAAGTTAAATTTTAAAGTTTTAATTTCGTCAAAATCAATCCCCCATTTATTTTAAAGTGTTAGATTAGTTAGAAATCAATTTAGTTTGTGTTTTTAAGTGTCTTAAGTCAAGTTTTAGTCCAATTTCGTCCAAATTAGTGTGAGGTACTCAAAACTGCCCAGAAAGTGGTTTTAAGGCAGTTTTGAGCCTTTTAGTTGCTGTTTTGAGTTTTTGGTTAGTGTAGGTGTTTTAAACTCTAGTTTTGCATTAATTGAGTCTAGTTTAGTGTTCTACATTATGTTTTTATGTTCTTGAGTCAGTTTCACATTGATTAGCATCCCTAGTTAATCCCCGGTTTAGAACGATCCCTATTTGCTCATATACTACAATTGTCATCCATAGGGTTTAATTTGTGTGTCAAGTTAATTCTCACACCATGGATTATGTTTCAAAGTGGGTGGAAGCGAAAGCCACTCGAACTAACGATTCTAAAGTTGTGGCAGATTTTGTGAAAACTAATATCTTTTCTAGATTTGGGATGCCTAGGGTGCTAATCAGTGATGGAGGGTCTCATTTTTGCAACCGTACCATTGAGGCATTACTCAAGAAGTACCATGTGACGCATAAGGTTTCCACACCTTACCACCCCCAAACCCATGGCCAAGCCGAGGTGTCTAATCGTGAGATCAAACAGATTTTGGAGAAGACCGTTGGGCCAAATAGAAAAGATTGGAGCTTACGGTTGGATGATGCATTATGGGCGTATCGAACGGCTTACAAAACCCCCATTGGTATGTCTCCTTTTCGGCTTGTGTATGGCAAGCCTTGCCATCTTCCCGTGGAATTAGAACATAGAGCTCATTGGGCCATCAAAACCTTCAATTTGAATGTGGACCAAGCTGGAATTCATCGAAAGCTTCAATTGAGTGAACTTGATGAGATAAGGCATGAATCTTCTGGGAATGCTAGAATTTACAAAGAGAAGACCACGGCATTCCATGATAAGATGCTTCGAGGCAAGACTTTCGAAATTGGGCAGAAAGTGTTGTTGTTCAACTCTCGTCTTCGTCTATTCCCTGGTAAGTTACGTTCCAAGTGGGTTGGCCCGTTTGTTGTTACTAAGCTTTTTGTGCATGGTGCAGTCCAAATTAAGAGCATGCAAACCGGGCAAGAATTCAAGGTGAATGGACATCGCTTGAAGCCGTACTACGAGCACTTTGTGGAGGAGATCCCACTGCATGCCGTGGGTTCCAAGGAGGAGTGAAAGTGTTCTTCGTCCGGCTGCAAGACGTAAAAGAAAGCGCTACTTGGGAGGCAACCCATGCATTCGACAAAGGAAGACCTAGAGAGCACTCCAATTCCAGATTTGCGTTCCTAAAACCCTTCTCTTTGTTGATTCTTTCTAATCTGCCAGTTTACATGTTTAGTTACTGTTTGTGTGTTTAATTTTGTTTGGTGTGATTTTATGCTTGAAACATTGAGGACAATGTTTGATTTAAGTGTGGGGGGGGGGGGTAACTAAGTGTTTTTTATGCAAATTCGTGGGATTGTACCACCCATTACTTAGAGACTTGTTCTTTGCTGTTTTTAAGTGTTTTTCAGCAGTTTTGGTGTGTGTTAATGATAGGAGCATATTTATGCGACTTAGTTGGCTTGTTCTTAAGCATTTATGTTATTTTTCTTTAGTTATTTTAGTGTTTAAAGTCATTTTCGTGCAATTTCAGGTTTAGAGACGAAGTATGCAAAGAAGTGCAAAATGGAGCATTTTAAAGCAAAATTGAGCTGGAATGGAGTGTATGCTAATGGAGCACAAGGAATGGACGAGTTTGAAGGTCAAAGGAGCTTAAGAAATGAAGAAATGAAAGTGAAGAACAAAGAAGTCAGATTTGGAAACCAAAGTTTCTAAAGTTGGAAGTTTCTATTCTTGGAGGTTTCCATTTTCGAGAGTTTCTATTCTTGGCTTTGGGCTTTTAGATGACCTAAACCCTAATTCCTTGTGGACCCTAACCCTAGCCGCACCTAGGCCTCTAGAATATCTGATTTCCTTGCCTTGCAAGGCATTCTAGAAGGCCCATCTCTAAACCCTAACCCTAGCCGCACCTTAGGCCTTATTCCCACTAAAAATCTGATTGTTTTAACCTAATTTCTGGTGGATTTGGGCTTCTAGAAACCCTAATCTGATTGCTAGGGTTTTGAAGTGCCTATATATACTCATTAAACCCTTTTGGCAGGAGATATCACCTCCCATATACATCATTCACGTCAGAAACAAAGAGGCTCTCTTTGCCGCACCTTTCCACCACCATATTCCATATTTTCTGCCCAAAATCATCCCTAGCCGCACCACCCATCAACCCTACACCTTTCCATACCATTCCCCATCCATTCTACACCATAAATACCACCCAAAACCTGTTCTAAAGTTCTCTGCCGTAGCAAGGAGGAAGGAAAATTCTTGGATGCGCTTGCTGCCAAGTTGGAGCGTTCTAGGTGTTTTCTTTCTTTGGATTTTAATTTCTAAATTTATGTATCTTTGCTTTGCGAGTATGAGGAACTAAACCCCCCCTTTGGCTAGGGGGGGGATTCGAAACCATGTTTATGCTTGCTATATGATTTGATTACTTCTAATTGCGTTTCATAAGTTGTGAATTTAATTTACTTATCTACAAGAATTAAAACTGATTTGTGTAAGTTGGTTGAGGGTCGACACTTAATTTGCATGCATGAATTTGATGCTAGGATATAAGGAAATTTCACCTAATCGTTATGGACTTATATTCATAAGTAGTAAAGGTTGATGATCTCAATCGCGTTAAGTAAATTCTTGGCATAAGTTTCATGCAATCATAGTAACAAGTGCTTCGTCAATGCTTATGGTTTTCATAGAACTTAATGATTCTTGCTTGTATCTCTATTATGCAATCATGTAGGGGACTTGTGAGGAATGCTTTGGGTTGTCGTATGCAATCATCCAATTCAATAACGTTAGGAAAATCTGAAGGTTAATTTAAGCGGACCTAATTAACTTGGGGCGTTGAGAATTCATGGGTTATTGAAAAGCAATTGGAAATCGTTTTGAATGCAAGTATAACATGTGTGGAGATGAACCCCTTAGCTAGCTTTCTAACCATTCAATTCAATCAAATTCGTTTTAAAATCTGTTTTGATTTACAAGTTTATGTTTTGTTTTCAATTTCGTAAAAACCAAATCCCCCTTTGTTTTCAAGTGTCAAATTAGTTAGAGAGTGTGTTAGTTTGTGTGTTTTAAGTGTTTTGAGTCAAGTTAAAACCTATTTTCGTCAAAATCTTGTTTAGAGTTCAAAACTGCCCAGAAAGTGGTTTTAAGGCAGTTTTGAGTGTTTTTGTGTTATTTTGAGTCTTTTGGTTTGTTTTGTTGTTTTAAGTTATAGTTTTACATTCTTTGAGTCTAGTTTAGTGTTTTAAACTTTGTTTTTACGTTTTTGAATCAGTTTTCAAGTGATTTAGCAATCCCTCCTAATCCCCGGCCTAGAACGATCCCTACTTACATACTTACTACAATTGATAAAAAGAGGGTTAATTTGAGTGCTAGTTAATATCATAATAAGTAGGAAAGGATTCACCTTCATCTTGGAGAAGTTTTTCCCAACTTCTCGAGTCATCCTCCTACGTAAAAGGATAAGTGGCATTCAACAAGATGAAGGTGAATCCTTTCCTACTTATTATGAACGTTTTAAATCTCTTGTTGCTTCATGTCCACAACATCAAATGAAAGAGGGACTACTTCTACAATACTTCTACGAGGGACTTTTACCAATTGAACGTCAAATGCTAGATGCCTCAGCGGGAGGAGCATTGGTGGACAAGACCCCTACGGCTGCAAAGATGTTGATTGCTAATCGAGCGTTGAACGCTCAACAATACGAAGGTGTTGGACAAAGGAGCATGCCACGGCAACATCAAGTCAATGAGGTAAGTGCCATAACCGAACTTCAAAATCAAATGGCTAACCTTACTACGTTGCTTTCTCAGGTGGTGGAATGTCCAAAAGTCAAACCCGTAGCTTCTTGTGGCGTATGCTCCATGCAAAACCACAATACGGACAAGTGCCCACAATTGATCGAGAATGGAGGGTGGGAGACACTCAATGCCGTGGGCTATGGCAACCAATACCAATCACGTGGTGATCCGTTTTCCAATACTTACAATCCCGGTTGGCGTGATCATCCGAATTTCAAATGGCGAGACCCCCAACAAGGCCAACAACAAATCGGATTTAGGCAACAACCCCCGGGTTTCTATCAAAAGCCGTTGGCACCACCACAAGCCCAAGCACAACCTGCCCAAAGCAATGCAGGTGATTCAAGTGATAATGATAAGATTTTGCAATTACTTACTACTTTGACGCAGGAAGTCCAAACTCAAAACAAAGAGAGGCAAATCCAAGACAAGAGGATGGATAACTTGGAGAAGCAAGTGGGACAAATTGCCGAGTTCATGGGGCAATTTCGTGAGCAAGGAAGGTTGCCTAGCTCAACGGTGGTCAATCCGAAAGGTGGATTCGAATCTGCAAAAGCTATGCATTTGCGAAGTGGAAAGCAAGTCGGATCTGACCTCAAACCATCCAAGTCACGTTCCAACGAGGAGGAAGAGTTGAGAATTGAAGAGGAGGAGCAAAGGCCACTCACGGCCAAGGTGGAACCAACAATGCCGCAACCACCCAAGCATTCCAATTCGGCCACCATAGGTAAGGAAGGTCCAATTCAAGTTAATTCTAATGTCATTCCTCCGAATGTACCGTTTCCTAGCAGATTTTTGCAAGCCAAGAACGAAGAAGAGGAGAAAGACGTTCTCGAGACGTTTAGGAAGGTGCATGTCAATATCCCACTCCTTGATGCTATAAAGCAAATCCCGAAGTATGCCAAGTTTTTGAAGAAGCTTTGTACAACAAGGAAACAGATACGGGAGAATGAGGTGGTACACGTAAGTGAGAATGTATCTGCATTGTTGCAAAGAAAGTTACCACCTAAATGCAAAGATCCAGGTAGTTTCACTATCCCTTGTGTTATTGGCAATACGAGGTTTGATCATGCTATGTTAGATTTAGGTGCATCTATAAATGTCATGCCATATTCTGTTTATGCATCTATGAATCTAGGAAAGCTTAAAAATGATGGTGTTATTATTCAATTAGCCGATCGATCTAATGCATATCCCAAAGGAGTGTTGGAAGATGTTTTGGTGCAGGTAGACCATTTGATTTTTCCTGCAGATTTCTATGTGCTTGATATGGAGGACTCAACCCACTCTCCACCATCACCACTCTTACTTGGACGACCATTCATGAAAACGGCTCAAACCAAGATTAACGTGGCCGAGGGAGCAGTAACTATGGCCTTTGGTGGTGATATGATTAACTTTAAGATTTCTGAATCGGTTGAGAATACTAATGATGTTCGTTCTTGTTGTGCTATTAATGTAATTGAAAATATAGGGCAGGAATGTTCAACACTAGTCAACAAGAATGTACCACAACCCACCATCGAGGAAGGAATTGGAGTGAACAACAAAGAATGCATGGCCCCAACCTTGAAATCACCAAATCTGGCCGAGTGCACCCCTTGTGCATATGTCCATAGTGCTACCACTTCTTTGCCGTACAAAGGTAAGCCACCTATTCCAAATTCGATTCCCATTTCAACTAATAGGTTGTTACCTTGTATGGTGCAGGTACCTAATCGAAGACAACGTGGTGGGAGAGTTCGTGTTGATTTAGAGAAGCAAAACATGACAATAAGAAAGGATCATTATCCCATCCCATTCAAGGACCCAAAGAATGAAGTATTTCGTAGGACAGGTTGTGGAAAAACCCCTCCATGCCGTGGGGTTCCATAAACCTTCAATGGAGCATCGTCCGGCTGCAAGACGTTAAAGAAAGCGCTACTTGGGAGGCAACCCATGCATTCAACAAAGGAAGACCGAGAAAGCACTCCAATTCCAGATTTGCGTTCCTAAACCCTTCTCTTTGTTGCTATTTCGTTTCTGCCATATTAGGTTGTTTAGATGTTGTTTGGTTTGTTTGTTTGTTATTTGTGTGCATCTATGCTTGAAACATTGAGGACAATGTTTGATTTAAGTGTGGGGGGGTAACCAAAGTGTTTTGATGCAAATTCGTAGGGTTTATCACTCATAACTTCTAAATGTTGTTCCTTGCTGTTTTTAAGTGTTTTTAAGCTGTTTTAGTGTGTTTTGATTCAAAAATCCGAAAATCCCATAAAAATTTGAAAAAAATGTTTTAAAAACCCAAAAAGAGTTGTTTTTGTGTGTTTGTTTGTGTCTTAGGGTACCTTCCAACTGATAGGAGCATATTTATGCGCCTTAGTTTAGCTTGTTCTTGTGCATTTATAGTGTTTTTGCTTAGTAAAGTAGTCTTTTAAGCTAGTTTTATGTGTTTTTAGATTCTAAGGGCAAAGTATGCAAAATGATGCATTTTGGAGCCTTTTGGAGCAAAGTTGAGCTTGGAATGGATGTCATATGCTTGGAGCCAAGAGGATGGACGAAATTGAAGATTTGAAGATGATGTTTCCTACTTGAACAAGGTTTCCTAGTCGAAGTAGGAAAGCGCCTAAGTGAAGATGGAATCCTAGTTGAATTAGGATTCCTAGTCAAAATGGGTTTCCTAGTTGAATTAGGATTCCTTGAAGATGAAGATTCCTACTCAAACAAGGTTTCCTACTCGAAGTAGGAAAGTTAAATCCAAATGGCATCAAGTTTCAGCAACAAAGAAGTTTTCCAAGTCCAAGAAGGAAAAGGAATCCAAGATGAAGAAGGAGAAGAATTCCAAGTCAAGGGAGGATTGAGACATGTTTTCCTAATGCTAGAAGGACTACTAAGTGTTGTAGGACACAAATGAGAAGTTTCTAGGAAGTTTACATCCTTGCCGTGGGTTTCATGCAATTCCTATCAGTTTTGGGGCTTTCTAGAAGCCCTATCCCTAATCCCTACATTGGTGCCGCACCCTAGCTTCTAGAAATCTGATTTCCTTGCCTTGCAAAGCTTTCTAGAAGCCTTAACCACCTTATCCCTATCCAGCCGCACCTAGGAGCCTTTTTCCTTGCAAAATCTGATTGTTTAGACCTATTTCCTTGTGGATTTGGGTTATCCAAGTCCATATCTGATTACCCTAGGGTTTTAAGTGCCTATATATACTCCTATTAACCCCTAAATCAGATCACCACTCACCACAATTCACAATTCACTCCAGAAATTCGTCCAAACTCTCTCCACATCTTTGCCGCACCATTCCCTTGCCCTAAACACTACTACATCCCTCCATAACCATGCATCCATACACCTAAGGTCCTAAACCTGTCCCTAGACCCTTGCCGCACCTAGGAGGAGGAGAAGGAAGCTCGGAAGTTCATGCAATTCAAGTTCGCGTCGCTGGAATTTCTAGGTGTTTCTTTTCCTTTGATTTCAATGTTTAAATTCAATTCTCTTTGTTTTGTGCGTATGAGGAACTAAACCTCCCCTTGGCTAGGGGGGGGATTCGAAATACATGTTTATGCTTGCGTTATGATTTGATTACTTCTAATTGCGTTTCATAAGTTGTGAATTCAATTTACTTATCTATGAGAATTACATTGATTTGTGTGTGTTGGTTGAGAGTGCACGCTTAATTATCATGCATAAATTGAATGCTAGGATATAAGGAAATTTCACCTAATCGTGATGGAATTATATTCACAAGTAGTAGAGGTTGATGATCTCAATCGCGTTAAGTAAATTCTTGGCATAAGTTTCATGCAATCATAGTAACAAGTGCTTCGTCAATGCTTATGGTTTTCATAGAACTTAATGATTCTTGCTTGTATCTCTATTATGCAATCATGTGGGGGACTTGTGGGGAATGTTTTGGGTTGTCGTATGCAATCATCCAATTCAATAACGTTAGGAAAATCTGAGGGTTAATTTAAGCGGACCTAATTAACTTGGGGCATTGAGAATTCATGGTTTATTGAAAAGCAATTGGAAATCGTTTTGTATGCAAGTATAACATGTGTGGAGATGAACCCCTTAGCTAGCCTTCCATTCACCCATCTAAATCAAATTCGTTTTTACAATCTGTTTTAATTTACAAAGTTTGTTTTGTTTTAAATTCGTCCAAAACCAATCCCCCTTTGTTTTAAAGTGTCAAATTAGTTAATAAGTGTTTTACTTTGTGTTTTTAAGTGTTTTGATTCAAGTTAAAACCCAAATTCGTCCAATTTGGTGCTTAGTGTCCAAAACTGCCCAGATTGTGTTTTTAAGGCAGTTTTGAGTGTTTTGGTGCTGTTTGGAGTCTTTTGGTTTGTTTTGGTGTTTTAAAGTTTAGTTTTGCATTCTTTGAGTCTAGTTTAGTGTTTTAAACTTGTTTTTACATATTTGAGTCAGTTTTCAAGTGATTTTGCAACCCCTCCTAATCCCCGGTTTAGAACGATCCCTACTTACATACTTTGCTACAACTGATAAAAAGAGGGTTAATTTGAGTGTCAACATAATTTTCACATCAAATTTTGGCGCCGTTGCAGGGGATTAGCAACTTTGCTAATCCCTTGGATTGTTATTTTCGTTTTTCTTATTAGATCAGATTCTTATGTTATTTTGTTTCTTGTTTTAGGTACTTGTTTATGACTCGGAGTTCTAATCCGGTTCAAGAACATATTTTAGACTTTGACGACGATTTTGAGCGTGAGTTGAGACGAAAGAGGAAGAACCCGGAACCTAGTGAATCAAGTGCAAGTTCCGAGTCCGTTTCTGAAGTTGAAGAGGTAGTGGAAGACCGTAGGGCCAAATCAGAAAATTAAAAGGAAAGGTCAAGGAAATTCGGCCAGGGTTTAAAGCAATAAAAGGAAGGTGTTTGAATGCTCCAAAACTGGAAAGAGCCCTCTCCCTTGCACGGCAAGGACGAGGAAAGGGCAAGGGAGTGTGGCAAGGGGTCCATAAGGGTTCTAGGCTTTTGTTTTGTGTCCTAGAATGCTTAGAAAATCTTCATAATTGCTGGAACTTTTAGGGACAATTAGGAAAAATCAAACCAAAGTAGGAAACCTTGGCTTAACTTTCCTACTTCAAGTAGGAATCCTTGTTGGAGTAGGAATCCTTGTTCTTCTAGGAATCCTCATGTGATTAGGAATCCATCTTCAATTAGGAATCCTTCGTCAATTAGGAATCCTTCGTTGATTAGGAATCCTCCTTCATGTAAGCACTTTCCTACTTCAACTAGGAAACCTTGTTCAAGTAGGAATCATCATCTTCAAGCCTTCAAATTCGTCCAAACCTTGGCTCCAAATATGTGACATGCATTCCAAACTCCATTTTGCTTCTTTTTGCACACTTTGACCTTAGAACCTGAAAACACACAAAAGTGACTTTAAACACTAAAATAGCTAAGTAAACACAACCTAAATGCATGAGAACAAGCCAATTAAGTAGCATAAATATGCTCCTATCAAGACTCACACAAAAACAAGCAAATAACACAACTAGCAAACATGACAAATATGGCAAAGTAAAAGCAATAAAGAGTAGGGTTTAGAAACGCAAATCTGATTATGATGCCGGAGCTGCCTAGGTCCTCTTTATTTGCATGGGTTGCCTCCCAAGAAGCGCTTGCTTTAACGTCTTCCAGCCGGACGATGCTTCCAATCAAGCTTGAATAGGGCCCACGGGTTGGAGATTGACTTCCTCCACGGTCTCCTCCTCAAAAGGTGTGAAATATGGCTTCAAACGATGTCCATTGACTTTGAACTCTTGTTGCGTCTTCAAACTTTGAATTTGAACTGCACCATGCGGAAAAACATTAGTAACAATAAAAGGTCCAATCCATTTAGAACGCAACTTACCTGGAAATAACCGAAGGCGAGAATTGAAAAGTAGCACTTTCTGCCCGATAAAGAATGTCTTGCTCCGAATCATCCTGTCATGGAATGCCTTCGTTTTCTCCTTGTAAATACGAGAGTTCTCGTAAGCTTCATTCCTAACTTCCTCAAGCTCGTTCAATTGAAGTTTCCTATGAAGACCTGCGGCATCAATGTCCATATTAAAGGTTTTGATGGCCCAATGTGCTTTATGCTCCAATTCAACCGGAAGATGGCATGGTTTCCCATAAATGAGCCGAAATGGGGACATTCCAATTGGTGTTTTGTAGGCCGTACGATACGCCCATAATGCATCATTCAAGCGCAAGCTCCAATCTTTCCGGTTTGGCCCTACGGTCTTCTCCAAAATCTGCTTGATTTCTCTATTTGACACCTCCGCTTGCCCACTTGTTTGAGGATGATAAGGTGTTGCCACCTTATGCGTGACACCATATTTCTTGAGTAGCGCTTCAATGGTGCGATTGCAGAAATGAGAGCCCCCATCACTTATAAGTACCCGCGGCATTCCAAACCTTGCAAAAATGTTAGTCTTAACAAAATCTGCAACCACTTTAGAATCATTAGTACGGGTGGCTCTTGCTTCCACCCATTTCGAAACATAATCAACCGCAAGTAGAATATAAACAAAACCCTGAGATGAAGGAAAGGGACCCATGAAATCTATGCCCCACACATCAAAAATTTCAACATTAAAGATGGGACTTTGCGGTATTTGGTCTTTTGGTCCTATATTTCCAGTTCGTTGACAACGATCACATGCAATGCAAAAAGTTCTAGCATCCTTAAAAATAGTAGGCCAATAAAAACCACATTCAAGTACTTTACGTTCAGTCCTTTGAGTGCCAAAGTGACCTCCAAATGCATAAGTGTGACAAAAGTTTAAAATAGACTGAATTTCAGAATCATGCACACACCTACGAATGATTTGATCAGAGCAATATTTCCATAAATAAGGATCATCCCACACATAATTTCGTGCATCATACTTAAGTTTATCACGTTGGTTTTTATTGAACTCACTTGGAATGACTTTAGATGCTAAATAATTAACTAAATCCGCATACCATGGCATACTAACCTCAATGGACATCAATTGCTCGTCCGGGAATGTCTCTGGGATCGGCACAACCTCCTCTTCATGCACCAAATGGCTCAGGTGATCAGCCACAACGTTCTCACTTCCTTTCTTGTCTCGGATTTCGATATCTAACTCTTGGAGGAGAAGCATCCATCGAATAAGCCTTGGTTTAGCCTCCTTCTTCGTGAGCAAGTACTTCAACGCTGCATGATCAGTGTAGATTATTACTTTAGTGCCAAGTAAATAAGAACGAAACTTATCTAAAGCAAAAACAACGGCAAGAAGTTCTTTTTCCGTTGTGGAATAGTTCAATTGAGCATCGTTCAAGGTCCGAGAGGCATAATATATGACGTGTGGCTGTTTGTCCTTCCTTTGTCCCAAAACAGCGCCTAGAGCATAGTCGGATGCATCGCACATAAGCTCGAAGGGAATGCTCCAATCTGGTGGCCGAATGATGGGGGCCGAAGTTAGCATCTCTTTGAGGTGTTTGAACGCCTTTTCACATTCCTCGTTGAAGTCGAAGGTCACATCCTTTTGGAGAAGTCGGCATAGGGGTGTGGAAATCTTTGAAAAGTCCTTGATGAATCGCCTATAAAATCCTGCGTGGCCAAGAAAAGAACGAACCTCTCTAACCGAAGTTGGAGAGGGTAAGTAGCGTACAAGATCTATTTTCGATTTATCAACTTCGATTCCCCTTTCAGAAACGATATGCCATAAAACGATGCATTGTTTTACCATAAAGTGACACTTTTCCCAATTTAAAACAAGGTTCGTTTCCACACATCGTTTTAAGATTAATGTGAGATTTTCCAAGCAACCATCAAACGAATCGCCAAAGACACTAAAATCATCCATGAATACCTCAATAATCTTCTCAATAAAATCGGAAAAGATACTTACCATGCATCTTTGGAACGTGGCCGGTGCATTGCATAATCCGAATGGCATGCGGCGGTAAGCAAAAGTACCAAATGGGCACGTGAAGGTGGTTTTTTCTTGGTTGTCAGGAGCTATGACAATTTGATTGTATCCCGAATAACCGTCAAGAAAACAATAAAAAGAATGACCGGCTAACCTTTCTAACATTTGATCGATGAATGGTAGTGGAAAATGATCCTTCCTTGTGGTGTTGTTGAGCTTCCTATAGTCAATGCACACTCTCCAACCTGTTTGAATACGGGTTGGCACAAGCTCATCCTCGGCATTCTTCACCACAGTAACTCCGGACTTCTTCGGGACAACTTGAACCGGTGAGACCCAACAGCTATCCGAAATTGGATAAATCACTCCATAATCGAGAAGCTTTATAATCTCCTTTTTCACAACTTCCATCATCGGAGGGTTGAGTCGGCGTTGAGCCTCTCGAGTTGGTTTAGCCCCCTCCTCTAGAAATATGCGATGCATGCATGTTGTAGGGCTAATTCCCTTAATATCGGCCAATGTCTATCCAATGGTTGTTTTGTGCTCTTTCAACACTCGAATCAACTTTTCTTCCTCTAATGCCGTGAGTGATGAAGAGACAATGACGGGCAACATCTCTTTTTCTCCCAAGAATACATACTTTAAATGATCCGGCAACGGTTTAAGCTCAAGAATGGGGGCCTGAATCACAGAAGGTAACAACGTATTAGTGGAAACGGGAATTGGAATTGGGTTAGAAGGCTTACCACGATGTTGGGGCAATGATTCCAAGGCAGCCACAAGCTCGGCATGCTCCTCCTTAGGTACGGCCAGATTGGGCTTCATGCCAAGTCCTTGTGCAATCGTCGTTTCAAGGGGATCGTCTTCCAACATATCAAGATAATCCTGCGCCAATTCATCCAATATATCAATAGAAAAACAAGAATGATCATCTTTAGGAAATTTCATAGCTTCAGAAATGTTAAAGTTAATAATCTCCCCATCAAATTCCATTGTCAACGTCCCTTTGAACACATCGATCTTGGTGCGTGCTGTTTTCATGAAAGGCCTCCCAAGTAGAATCGGCAATGGGGTGACATTTGGTGAGTCCTCCATCTCTAAGACATAGAAATCCGCTGGAAATATCAAGTTATCCACCTGCACCAACACATCTTCCAAAACTCCTTTCGGATATGCATTAGAACGATCGGCTAATTGAATTATAACACCATCGTTTTTAAGTTCTCCTAAGTTCATGGATGCATATATTGAGTATGGCATGACGTTAATTGAAGCTCCTAGATCTAACATAGCATGTTCAAATTTAGTATTGCCTATAACACATGGAATTGTAAAACTACCTGGATCTTTGCATTTAGGAGGTAGTTTTCTTTGCAAAACAGCGGAAACATTCTCACTTACCTGGACCACCTCTTTGTTCGAAATTCTCCTTCTTGTTGTGCATAATTCCTTCAAAAACTTGGCGTACCTTGGTACTTGCTTAATGGTGTCAAGAAGAGGTATATTGACTTGCACTTTCCAAAACGTCTCCAAAATGTCTTTCTCGTTCTCCTCCTTTTTGGATTGCTTCAACCTGCCAAGAAAAGGCACGTTTAGTGGAATAGAACTAGGGGAAGTCGGGATTGAACTTACCTTGGCCGAATTATATGGATTGGACGTGCAAGATGGCTGCGGCAAAGGTGGTTCCCATCTTGCCGTGGGTTTTGCTTGTGTGTTTTCTTCAAACTGCAACTTTTCATCCTCTTCATGACTTGTTTTGGATGCTTGGGGTTCAGTTCCAACTTGTTTGCCACTCCTCAATGTAATTGCTTTGGCGGTTTCGAATCCCCCTTTTGGATTTGCAACGGTTGAACTGGGGAGTCTTCCTTGGTCTCGAAACTGTCCCATAAACTCGGCAATTTGCCCCACTTGCTTCTCCAACTCGTCCACCTTCTTGTCCCTAGTCTGCATGCCCTGCGCCATAGAAGTTAGTAAATTAAAAATTTGATCATTATCAATAGAAGAACTTGATTTTTGGGCGGGTTGTGCTTGGGTTTGATTTGGTGCAAACGGCTTTTGATAGAAACCCGGGGGTTGTTGCCTAAACGTGCTTTGTTGTTGGCCTTGTTGGGGTTCTCGCCATTTGAAATTTGGATGATCACGCCAACCGGGATTGTAAGTGTTAGAAAAGGGATCATTCCTTTGTTGGTATTACTGCCCAAAGCCCACGGCATTGAGGGTCTCCCACCCTCCATTCTCAATCAATTGTGGGCACTTGTCCGTAGGGTGTCCTTGCATGGAACACACGCCACACGCACTTACATTTTGAACTTTTGGCCCTTCCACAACCTGAGAAAGCAAAGTAGTAAGGTTAGCCATTTGATTTTGAAGTTCGGTTATGGCACTTACCTCATTCACTTGGTGTTGTCGTGGGGTGCCTCTTTGTCCAACACCTTCGTATTGTTGAACGTTCAACGCTCGATTGGCAATCAAAGTCTTTGCTGCCGTGGGGGTCTTGTCCACCAAAGCTCCTCCCGCCGAAGCATCTAGCATTTGTCGTTCGATTGGTAAAAGTCCCTTGTAGAAGTATTGTAGCAGAAGCTCCTCCTTCATTTGATGCTGTGGACAAGAAGCAACAAGAGATTTAAACCGTTCATAGTATGTAGGAAAAGACTCACCTTCTTCTTGTTGAATTCCACTTATCCTTTTTCGTAGGAGGATGGCTCGAGAAGTTGGGAAAAACTTCTCCAAGAAAGCTCGTTTCATGCTCTCCCAAGATGTGACCGTTCCAGGAGCTAATTCATACAACCAATCTTTCGCCTTTTCCATGAGAGAAAAGGGAAAAGCCTTCATCTTCAATATACTCCCGTCGACATTGATTGGAGTCATGCTTGAACACACCACCTCGAATTCTTTTAAGTGCTTGTTAGGATCCTCCATGGACAACCCATGGTACTTCGGAATATGGTGGAGCAAACTTGACTTTAACTTGAATTCCTCGGTCTTTCCTTGGGCAGCCGCCGGATATTGAATACATAGAGGTGCGGCATTGTCCAATCCCGAGGCCGAGAGCTCCTTGATTGTACGATTGTCTTGTGCCATGACTGTCTCAACTTCACCCACTTGTGCCGTGGGTTCCTCTTGCTCAATCTCAACTTCGGCTTCCGGATTTGAACTTGATTCACTAGACTTTGGATTCTTCCTCTTTCGTCTCAACTCTCGTTCAAAATCGTCGTCAAAGACCAAGATGTGTTCACGAACCGGATTAGAGCTCTGAGTCATAAACTAGTACCTAAAAATAAGAAACAAAAACAAAGTAAGAATCTGGACACAAATAAAACAAATTGAAATAAAACAAACCAAGGGATTAGCAACTTTGCTAATCCCCGGCAACGGCGCCAAAATTTGATGTGAAAATTATGTTGTCACACAAATTAACCCTCTTTTTATCAATTGTAGCAAAGTATGTAAGTAGGGATCGTTCTAAACCGGGGATTAGGAGGGATTGCAAAATCACTTGAAAACTGACTCAAATACGTAAAAACAAGTTTAAAACACTAAACTCGACTCAAAGAATGCAAAACTAAACTTTAAAACACCAAAACAAACCAAAAGACTCAATACAGCCCAAAAACACTCAAAACTGCCTTAAAACCACAATCTGGGCAGTTTTGAACACTAGACACAAACTTGGACGAAAATTGGTTTTAACTTGACCTAAGACACTTAAAAACACAACTAAAGTGATTTCTAACTACTATGACTCAACTAAGTAAAGGGGGATTGATTTTGGACGAATTTAACTTTGAAAACAGAAACTTTGAAAACAAACTTTGACAAAAACGTTTTGATGAAAACTAAGATGGTGAAAGGCTAGTTAGAAGGTTCCTTCTCCACACATGAAACATATGCATACGACTCGATTTCCAATTACTCTTTCAATAAACCATGAATGACAATGCCCCAAATTAACTAGATTGACCAATTAATTCTCAGATTTCCCTAGATTCATTGAATTGAATGGGATACGCATTACAACCAAATTATTCTTATCAAGGACCCTAACTATGGAATACGCATGATAGAGACACATATCAAAGATCATTAAGTTCAATGGAAATCATAAGCATTGACGAGGCATTCATAACTATGGGATACGCATGTTACTCTTGCCTAGGATTTACTTAACACAATTGTGACTAGCGACTTTTACTACTTATGAATATAAGTTAATAACGATTAGGTGAAATTCCCTTATACTGTAGCATCAAATTCATGCATGCAAACTAAGTGTCGACCCTTAATCAACATACATAAACATGTTATCAATCAAATAGATAAGTAAACCACATTCACGATTCATGAAATCATAATTGGAAGAAATCAAGTCATATAAAACATATGATCATGGCTTTGAATTCCCCTCTAACTATAAAGAAATTAGTTCCTCATGTTCGCAAATACACAAAGACAAATAAATTTAAACATTGACATAAAGATAGAAAACACCTAGAAACGCTCCGACAATCCAACGTCTTGAATGGCATGCACGGCTCCAAGTTGTCTTCCTTCTTCTCCTTGCAAACTCACGGCACAATGAGGGATGATTGGTGAATGGTGTAGTGAAAATCTGGTAGAGGGTGGTGAGTGAAAGGGTGCGGCAATTGGTTGTATATATAGGCTGAAAATCCCATCTCCTAGGTAGCAAAGGACAAGGTTTTAAAGGCCTAAATTGCATAGGATAATAACATCCAATCCTATAAGGAAAACAAGTCAAAAACCCAAAGGGATTGGGAGATAAGGTGCAGCACAAAGAGTGTGAAATGATAAGGCTTCTAGAAACCAAAATCCTAAAGGAAATAGGGTAGAAAATTCGGCACAAAGTGTGGTTTCTAGAAGGATAATGCAAGGCAGGTTTTTAGGCTTCTAGAAAGGTTCTTAGGTGTCATCTTGGTAGGATTAGATAAGGTCTTCTTCTAGAAATCCCATTTTAAGCATCCTAATCTAATTAGAAACCCTCCTAAGTGGCTGGAATGTGGATAGTTTAGGATAAGGATAAGATAGGATAGGATAAGGTTTGATTGGATAAGATAAGCTAAGATAAGGTTATGGATGAGGTTTTGGATAATACTCCTTATCTTGAGCTGATTCTTTGGCTTTAATTCTTCTTCTTCATGTAGGAAACCTTGCTTGAGTAGGAAACTTCATATATCTAGGAATCCATCTTCAATTAGGACTCCTTTAGTGATTAGGAATCCCAATTCATTTAGGAATCCTTCATTCAAGTCATTTCCTTCTTCAACTAGGAAACTTTGTATCTTCAATTCTTCAACTTTGAAACGCCTTCCTAGCTTCACCAATTCCTCAAATTCGTCCATCCCTTGTGCTTCATGTGCATGAACTCCATTTTAGCCCAATTTTGCTCCACAATGCTCCAAATTGCATCCTTTTGCTCACTTTGTCTCTAAAACCTGAAAACACATGAAAATAGCTTAAAAGACTAACTTAACTAAGAAAACACAACATAAATGCATAAGAACTAACTAACTAAGGCGCATAAATATGCTCCTATCATCAACTAGAACTTGTCTTAGAATATGTTTTTAGGTGTTTTAGGTCATTAGAAAACCAAAATTCGCCCAGAAAGTGGTTTTTAGGCAGTTTTGAGTGTTTGTTTGATGTTTTGAGTCTTTTGGTTTGTTTTAGTGTTTTAGATTTTAGTTTTGCATTCTTTGAGTCTAGTTTAGTATTTTAAACTTTGTTTTACAGATTTGAGTCACTTTAGAGTGTTTTAGCAAACCGTCATAATCCCCGGTTTAAGAACGATCCCTACTTATCCATACTACAATTGTCAACAAGAGGGTTAATTTGTGTGTTTATTTATTTTACGCATCAAATTTTGGCGCCGTTGCCGGGGATTAGCAACTTTGCTAATCCCTCGTTCTTTTTGTTTATTTGTTATTTTCGTTTGTTTTCTATTGCAGATTGCTAATTTGTTTTGTTTCTTTATTTTTTAGGTACTAGTGCATGACTCGAAGTTCCAAACCTGTTCGTGAGCATATTTTGGACTTCGACGACGATTTCGAGCGAACTTTGAGAAGAAGGAGGAACCAACAAGAGTCTAACCCACCTAGCCCGGAACCTGACCTTGAAGAACAATTTCTAGAAGAAGAGGAGGATCCCACGGCACAAGTGGGTGAAGGAGAGCAAGGCATGGCCATGGACAACCGTACACTCAAGGAGCTTTCCGCCTCGGGTTTGGATAATGCCGCACCATTGTGTATCCAATATCCCATGGTTGTCCAAGGTAAAACCGAAGAGTTCGAGCTAAAGTCAAGTTTGCTCCACCACATTCCAAAGTTCCATGGGCTGTCCATGGAAGATCCGAACAAACATTTGAAAGAATTTGAAGTGGTGTGCTCAAGTATGACTCCGGTTAACGTTGACGGAAGTATTTTAAAGATGAAGGCTTTTCCATTCTCTTTAATGGACAAGGCCATGGATTGGTTATACGAGTTGGCTCCCGGAACAGTTACGTCTTGGGAGAGTATGAAGAGAGAGTTTCTGGAGAAGTTTTTCCCAACTTCTCGCACCATTCTTCTTCGTAAGAAAATAAGTGGAATTCAACAAGATGCAGGTGAGTCTTTTCCTACATATTATGAACGATTTAAATCACTTGTTGCTTCTTGTCCACAGCATCAGATGAAGGATAAGTTGCTTTTGCAATACTTCTATGAAGGGCTCCTACCAGTAGAACGTCAAATGCTCGATGCCTCGGTGGGTGGAGCATTGGTGGATAAAACGCCCATGGCTGCAAAAATCTTGATTGCTAATCGAGCGTTGAACGCTCAACAATACGAGGGTGTAGGCCAAAGAGGACCCCCACGGCAACAAGTTCATGAGGTAAGTTCCACATCCAATATTCAAACTCAGTTAGCTAATCTTACTTCTATTGTTTCACAGATGGCCGAGGGAATGAAGATGCAAGGACCCATGGTGTGTGGCGTATGTTCTATCCAAGGACATGCTTCCGAAAAGTGTCCTCAACTCATTGAGAATGGTGGATGGGAGAGCGCTAATTCCATTGGGTTTCAAAGCCAAAATCAGCCAAGACATGATCCATACTCCAACACGTATAATCCGGGGTGGAAAGACCATCCAAACTTCAAATGGAGAGAGCCACAACAATCCCAACCACAAGGAGGCTTTAGGCAACAACCCCCGAGCTTCTACACCAAGCCATATGCACCCACACAAGCTCTTCCACAACCTGCCCAAACTACTTCAGGTAATGATTTGAATAATGATACACTTGTTAAGCTACTCTCCACCTTGACTCAGGGGCAAGAAAATCAAAACAAAAGGGTGGATCAACTAGAGAAACAAATGGGGCAGATTGCCGAAGTTGTTGGGCAGATTAGAGACCAAGGAAGGCTTCCTAGTTCTACCATTCCAAATCCAAAAGGAGGGTTTGAATCAGCCAAAGCAATCACCCTAAGAAGTGGTAAGGAAATTGGGGCAGGTTCTTCATCAAAAACAGGTCATAACGAGGATGAAATTTTGCAAATGGAAGAGGAGGAATCAAGGCCACCCACGGAAAATGTGGTTCCACCTTTGCCGCAAGCTCCTAGTGCCCCAAATCTGTCCAATTCGTCCAACAAGGGTAAGAATGTGTCAAATTCGGTTCATACTAATGCTTTTCCTTCGAATGTTCCTTTTCCTAGTAGGTTTATGCAAACGAAGAAGGAGGAAGCTGAAAAGGACATCCTTGAGACATTTAGGAAAGTTCAAGTAAACATACCTTTGTTGGATGCAATCAAGCAAGTCCCGAGGTACGCCAAGTTTTTGAAGGAGTTGTGCACCACTAGGAAGAGGATGTCGACTAAGGAAGTGGTAAAGGTAGGTGAGAATGTGTCCGCCATCTTGCAACGCAAACTACCTCCCAAATGCAAAGATCCGGGTAGTTTTACCATTCCTTGTGTCATTGGTAACACTAGATTTGAATCTGCCATGCTTGATTTAGGTGCTTCTATAAATGTTATGCCATATTCCATTTATGCATCTATGAACTTAGGAGCATTGAAAAATGATGGTGTAATAATACAATTGGCCGATAGGTCTAACGCCTATCCAAAGGGAGTTTTGGAAGATGTTTTTGTGCAGGTTAATCATTTAGTCTTCCCGGCGGATTTCTATGTCCTCGAAATGGATGAATCGGACCATACTCCTTCGCTGCCCATCCTCCTTGGAAGGCCATTCATGAAAACGGCCCGGACGAAGATTGACGTGTATAGTGGAACTTTGTCCATGGAATTTGATGGGGAAGTTGTTAATTTTAATCTTTCTGATTCCATTAAGTACCGTAGTGAGGACCATTCATGTTTCTCTATTGATATAATTGACTCTTTGGCGCAGGGATATCTCGAAGATTTGAATGACGATGCGCTCGAAAAAGTCATTACAAGAGGCATGGAATTCAAAACCAAGGGGGCAGATTCTAGGGTAACCCACGGCATACATGAATCATCCCATGCCGTGCGTCCTAGTGAGGAAATTATTGAGTTGGTTGCTGCCCTTGATTCATTGCCTACGCAAAATGGTAAGTCTCCTAACCGTGAGTCCATTCCCGTTTCGACTAATAAATTGCTTCCATCCATAATTCAGGCACCTACCCTTGAACTCCAACCTTTACCAAGCCATTTGAATTACATCTTTTTGGGGGAAAACGAGACACTACCTGCCATCATCTCTTCATCCCTCACGGCACAAGAAGAGGAGAAACTAGTGCGTGTCTTGAAGGAGTTCAAATCTGCCCTAGGTTGGACATTGGCCGATATTAAAGGTATAAGCCCTACGACTTGTATGCATCACATATTTCTTGAAGAGGGGGCCAAACCAACTAGAGAGGCTCAACGCCGTCTCAACCCTCCGATGATGGAAGTTGTGAAAAATGGGATAATCAAACTTCTAGATTGTGGGGTGATTTATCCCATCTCCGATAGTCGTTGGGTTTCACCTATCCAATGTGTGCCCAAGAAATCTGGAGTGACGGTTGTCGAGAATGCGGAGAATGAGCTTGTGCCCACCCGAATTCAAACCGGTTGGCGAGTGTGCATTGATTATAGGAAGCTAAACGCAACCACAAGGAAAGATCACTTCCCATTGCCGTTCCTAGATCAAATGCTCGAAAGGTTAGCAGGTCATTCCTTTTATTGCTTTCTTGATGGATACTCCGGTTATAATCAAATTGTTATTGCCCCGGATGATCAAGAAAAGACCACTTTTACTTGTCCATTCGGAACGTTGCATATCGACGCATGCCATTCGGTTTGTGCAATGCCCCTGCCATGTTTCGAAGGTGTATGGTTAGCATCTTTTCTGATTATGTTGAGAAGATTATTGAGATATTCATGGATGATTTTAGTGTGTTTGGTAAATCATTTGATAATTGCTTGGATAATCTCACTTTAATCTTGAAACGTTGTGTTGAAACAAACCTTTTGTTAAATTGGGAGAAATGCCATTTTATGGTTAAACAAGGTATTGTTTTGGGTCATATAATTTCTGGACGAGGAATTGAGGTTGATAAGTCTAAAATAGATCTTGTACGCTACTTACCCTCTCCTACTTCAGTGAGAGAGGTTCGTTCTTTTCTTGGTCATGCAGGATTCTATAGACGATTTATCAAGGATTTCTCCAAGATTGTACAACCCCTATGCCGTCTCCTACAAAAGGATGTGTCATTTGAGTTCAACGAGGCATGTGAGAAGGCATTCAAGCATCTCAAGGACCTCCTCACCACGGCACCCATCATAACTCCGCCGGATTGGTCCATTCCCTTTGAATTGATGTGTGATGCATCGGATTATGCACTTGGAGCTGTTTTGGGTCAAAGAAAAAATAAGCAGCCACATGTTATTTATTATGCTTCACGCACTTTGAATGATGCTCAATTGAATTACTCCACAACCGAAAAAGAACTTTTGGCGGTTGTATTTGCTTTAGATAAATTTAGATCATATCTAATTGGTACTAAAGTAATTGTTTTCACTGACCATGCAGCCTTGAAATATCTTTTCACCAAAAAGGAGGCTAAACCAAGGCTCATTCGTTGGATGCTCTTACTTCAAGAGTTCGATATTGAAATTAAGGACAAGAAGGGATGTGAAAACGTGGTGGCTGACCACCTAAGCAGATTGGTGCGTGAAGAAGAGTCCCTCCCCATTTCTGAGATGTTTCCGGATGAGCAACTTCTGTCCATTGAGGTAAGTACCCCTTGGTATGCCGATTTGGTCAATTTCTTGGTGTAGAGGGGAATTCAAAGCCATGATCATATGTTTTATATGATTTGATTTCCGCCAGTTATGATTTCATGAATCGTGAATGTGGTTTACTTATCTATTTGATTGATAACATGTTTATGTACATTAAGGATGCATACTTAGTTCGCATGCATGAATTTGATGCTAGAGTATAAGGGAATTTCACCTAATCGTTATGAACTTATATTCATAAGTAGTAAAAGTCGCTAGTCACGATTGTGTTAAGTAAATCCTTGGCAAGAGTAACATGCGTATTCCATAGTTATGAATGCCTCGTCAATGCTTATGATTTACATTGAACTTAATGATCTTTGATATGTGTCTCTATCATGCGTATTCCATAGTTAGGGTCCTTGATAAGAATAATTTGGTTGTAATGCGTATTCCATTCAATTCAATGAATCTAGGGAAATCTGAGAATTAATTGGTGCAATCTAGTTAATTTGGGGCATTGTCATTCATGGTTTGTTGAAAGAGTAACTGGAAATTGAGTCGTATGCATATGTTTCATGTGTGGAGAAGGAACCCTCTAACTAGCCTTTCACCATTCTTTTTCATCCAAAATCGTTTTTGTTAAGTTTGTTTTCAAAGTTTATGTTTTAACTTTCAATTTCGTCAAAACAAAATCCCCATTCATTAAGTCTTGTTTTTAGAGTCAAAACTTGTTTCCTTTAAGTCTTTTGAGTCTTTGAAGTTCTATTTTCGTCCAAATCACTTGTTAGGTCTAGAATTGAGTCTTTTTTATTGTTATTTGCTGTTTTGAGTGTTGAAGTTAGTTTTGAGTCTATAAAGTCTAGTTTAGTGTTTTTGAGTCTTATTTGTGTTGATTAGCATCCCTTCTAATCCCCGGCTAGAACGATCCCTACTTACATATACTACAATTATGGGGTTTTAATTTGTGTGTCAAGTTAATTTTCACATCAGAGTTTACCTTTTGAGTTGATATGTGATGCTTCAGATTATGCTGTTGGTGCAGTTCTAGGGCAGCGTGTCAACAAAGTGCCACATGTCATCTATTATGCATCTCGAACACTCAATGATGCACAATTGAATTATTTAACAACAGAAAAGGAGCTTCTAGCTGTTGTATTTGCTTTAAAAAAATTTAGATCTTATCTGATTGGGACTAAAGTTATTTTGTTTTTTGACCATGCAGCTTTGAAGTATCTACTCACAAAGAAAGATGCAAAACCGCGACTCATTCGATGGATACTTCTGCTTCAAGAGTTTGACTTGGAGATCAAGGATAAGAAAGGGAGTGAGAATGTTGTAGCAGATCATCATAGCCGACTTGTGCATTCAAACACAAAGGAAGATCTCATCCCTTTATGTGAGAGTTTTTCGGATGAGCAATTGTTTTCATTAAAGGCTATTGACCCTTGGTATGCAGATATTATCAATTACAAGGTCACCAAAAGATTCCGGATGATTTTACACGTGGTTAGAAAGATAAGCTTGTCAAAACCGCCAAATACTACAAGTGGGATGATCCTTATTTGTGGAAATATTGCTCTGATCAATTGATTAGAAGGTGTGTCCCCGAATCTGAGTTTAAATCTATTCTAACTTTTTGTCATTCTTATGTATGTGGTGGCCATTTTGGAGCAAAGAGGACAGCCCTGAAGGTGTTAGAGAGTGGTTTTTATTGGCCTAGTTTGTTTAAGGATGCGTACAAGTTTTGTGCAACATGTGATCGTTGTCAACGAACAGATAACTTGGGCCCAAGAAATCAAATGCCACAAACCCATATTTTGGTTGTTGAGATCTTTAATGTGTGGGGCATTGATTTCATGGGACCTTTTCCATCTTCAAATGGTTTTCTTTACATTTTATTGGTTGTGGATTATGTTTCTAAATGGGTTGAAGCGAAAGCCACCAAAACTAATGATTCAAAAGTTGTTACATATTTTATTAAGACTAACATCTTTGCAAGATTTGGAACACCTAGAGCAATCATCAGCGATGGAGGGAGTCACTTTTGCAATCGAACATTTGAAGCGTTGCTTAGGAAGTACAATGTCACACATAAGGTTTCTACACCTTATCATCCGCAAACTAGTGGTCAAGCAGAAGTATCAAACCGTGAGGTGAAGCAAATTTTGGAAAAAACTGTGAGTCCTAGTAGGAAGGATTGGAGCATGCGCTTAAACGATGCATTGTGGGCTTATAGAACTGCTTATAAGACTCCTATTGGAATGTCCCCATTTCGGTTAGTTTATAGGAAACCATGTCGTCTTCCAGTAGAGTTAGAACACAAAGCTTATTGGGCGATCAAAGCCTACAACATGGACATGAGTGTTGCCGGACAGCAGAGAAAGCTTCAATTGAATGAGTTAGACGAAATCCGGAATGATGCATACGAGTCTAGTCGAATATACAAGGAGAAATCAAAGGCATTTCATGACAAGATGATATCAAGGAAGAGCTTTTCCATTGGACAAAAAAGTTCTTCTCTTTAATTCTCGCCTTCGGTTATTTCCAGGTAAACTTCGTTCTCGATGGGTTGGTCCATTTGTTATAACTAATATTTTTCCTCATGGTGTAGTGGAAATCCAAAGTGCAAAGATCGGAAACGTGTTCAAAGTGAATGGGCATAGACTCAAGCCATATTATGAGTCTTTTGCGGAGCATGGTGTGGAGGTTGTACCCCTCCAAGAACCATCTCCCCTTGGATGATTACTCTTGGTATCGTCCGGCCGCAGACGTAAAAGCAAGCGCTTATTGGGAGGCAACCCAATATTTCTATTCATTGTCTTTTTATGTCATTTTCAATTTTCCATTTGTTTTTGTTTTCTAAATTTTCTTCCATGCTAAACTGAATTATTTCTTTTCTTTGTAGGAAAATTTGATCGTGCCCACCATTGGAGTTGATTGCAGAATTGGAGTTTGAGGGTCATCGCTTGATTTTACTGCAAATTTGGGAAGTTTTCAGTCCAAATTGAAAATTTCAACTGGTTTGATTTGTTTTCGTGTTGTTTCTTTTTGTTTTCTTAGTTAGTTTTATTTACTCTAAACAAAAACAAAAAAACATTCAGAAAATGTGAAAATAAAAAAAAAAATTGTCTTATTTTCTTTATCGTTTTGAATTAGATTTTTGTTAGTTTCCCGACCCAATGATATAATTGGATTGAATTTGAACTACAGGGATCAAGAATTTAGTAAGCATGTGTTGTGTGAAATTCCTTATTCTCTTGTTAGCCTTGTACATGTTTAATCATCTTTGAAAAACCAAATGCACATAGCCTTGTTGATGTGAAATTAAAGCATGACTTAAAACTTCGCATGTGAATGTAGTGACCATATACAACCTATGTGAGTTTTTGAGTCTATTGAAAGTGTGTGCATTTTTCATACACTCATATTCTTTCATGTGTGATGAACTTATGTGACTTACATCTCTAGAACTTGCGTAATGATCTTTCGAAATGTTTGTCATTTGATTGCATGAACTTGAAAAGGATAGAGGCATTAGGCTTATCACCATGGCCCAAATAAGCATGTTTCCTAAAGAAAAATGATATCATTAGATTGCCAATTTGAGCCGTATATGTTGAGCCGTTTATTTCTTATCACCAGATATGTCTACCCTTATACCTTAAACATTTTTCCTTACCCTTTCCAAGCTAGCTAGTGAGCAATGTGAGATTGTCTTATGAGAAATGTTTGTGAAGTACTTTGAAGGAGTTTGGAAAAAGAATAAGTGTGGGGGTATTTCATGTTTGTATTTAGTTATGTGCAAAATTAGTTCAAAAAAAAAAAAAGAAAAAGAAAGAAAAAAAAAGTATACAAAGCAAATAAAAAGTTTTTTTTTTAAGTTTCAGTTTAGGGGTGTGGTTGGAGGTATGTGTAAAGTGGTTGGAGAGCTTTAGTTCTTGTAAATCTCAACAAGAGAATTGTTTGCAATGTAGCTTGGAACTTGTGTTTACCTATCCTTTTATTTCTATAACCCTCTCCCTAAGCCTCATTACATCCAATAAAAGTCCTCTTGATTTAAGTTTTGCAATTATGATTGTGGAGATGAGATCTTTGTGCAAGCTTATGGTAGATCTTTCACATCTGATTCTTTGAGCGAAACACGTTAAACTAAACATATGTGTGATTGAGTGTATGTCCCGTGAGAAGATCACTAGTTAGCATGTGGTGTTTTAAAAAAAAAACTTGAAATTGCAGTAGCATGGCTATTACACACACTACACTTCATGGATTATTAAAAGGTTACTGCTAACATTTGAATAAGGAAGATGAGCTTGGATTACCTTGTTTGGTGCTAGCTAAGGTTCTTGATGATTTGTTTTCTTGAATGAAATTCTATGAGGGTCACATAGGGGGAAGCTATTGTTTTTCATGTTGCTACTTTTTCATATTTTCTTCGTTTTTCTCGAGGACTAGCAAAAGCTAAGTGTGGAGGTATTTGATAAACTCATATTTATATATATTTTACATCAAATTCACTTGTCTTTTCTTAGTTAGTTCCTTATATTTTTGAGCTATTTACATTGTTTTTGTGTTTTCTAGGATTTGTCAAGAAAAGAAAAGAAAAATAGCACAAGTTGGATATTAAGTAACAAATTCGTCAAAACTGCCTGTGCGGATCAGCTGACTTTGGAAGCAAGTTGCAAACAGCTCAGAATAAATTAGAGAATGAGCCTTATATGCTTGGAAAGCTACGGATGTCTATTTTCTGGAGCATTTTGCGGATTGTTAATATCATGTTTCTAGAAGAAGTTATGGTCGTTTTAATACTGAAAGGTTTCCAAGACGCTGGGCAGTTTGTAACTACAATGAAAGCAATAAACCCAATAAAACTGATGCAGCCAAGAACAAGCCAGCTGATACCTATTCAAATATCAGAGGAAATGAAAATAAAGATGAGGATTAAGTGGAAATCTTGGTTTGGGCTGTTTTCATGAATGGTCGTCCAAGTAAGATTGTCAATGGTAGAGAGTGGGTTGAATCCTCTATCTCAAGCACATAAAAATTTGCCGGAAAAATCAAATGGTCTACCTGCAGCAAAACATCTTCCAAAACTCCCTTCGGATATGCATGATAGGAGCATATTTGTGCGACTTAGTTAGCTTGTTTTCTTGCATTTTCATAGTTAGTTTGTGTTTATTATAATGTTTTAAGCTATTTTCGTGTGTTTGTAGGTCCGTATGACAAAGTTGGCAAGAAAGTGCAATTTGGAGCATTTTGAGGCTGTTTTGGGCACCAAATGGATAGCTTATGAATGGAGCAAGATGGATGGATGAATTTGAAGTTCAAGAGGCTAGGAATGTGCTGAAAAGAGTGAAGAAATAAATCCAAGACAAAGAAGATAAGGAATCTGATGTGAAAATTAACTAGCACTCAAATTAAACCCTCTTTTTATCAATTGTAGCAAGTATGTAAGTAGGGATCGTTCTAGGCCGGGGATTAGGAGGGATTGCCAAATCACTTGAAAACTGACTCAAAAACTTAAAACACTAAACTAGACTCAAAGAACACAAATCTAAACTTTAAAACACTAAAACAAACCAAAAGACTCAAAACAGCAAACAAAAACTCAAAACTGCCTTAAAACCACTTTCTGGGCAGTTTTGAGCACTAGACACAAACTTGGACGAAAATTGGTTTTAACTTGACCTAAGACACTTAAAAACACAAACTAAAGTGATTTCTAACTATTATCACTCAACTAAGTAAAGGGGGATTGATTTTGGACGAATTTAACTTTGAAAACAGAAACTTTGAAAACAAACTTTGACAAAAACGTTTTGATGAAAACTAAGATGGTGAAAGGCTAGTTAGAAGGTTCCTTCTCCACACATGAAACATATGCATACGACTCGTGATAGGAGCATATTTATGCGACTTAGTTGGCTTGTTCTTAAGCATTTATGTTGTTTTTCTTTAGTTATTTTAGTGTTTAAAGTCATATTCGTGCAATTTCAGGTTTAGAGACGAAGTATGCAAAGAAGTGCAAAATGGAGCATTTTAGAGCAAAATTGAGCTAGAATGGAGTGTATGCTAATGGAGCATAAGGAATGGACGAGTTTGAAGGTCAAAGGAGCTTAAGAAATGAAGAAATGAAAGTGAAGAACAAAGAATTCAGATTTGGAAACCAAAGTTTCTAAAGTTAGAAGTTTCTATTCTTGGAGGTTTCCATTTTCGAGAGTTTCTATTCTTGGCTTTGGGCTTTTAGATGACCTAAACCCTAATTCCTTGTGGACCCTAACCCTAGCCGCACCTAGGCCTCTAGACCTGAATGTATCTCTATCATGCTGTTCATATAGGGAACTTGATGAGAATAATTTGGTTGCGATGTGTTGTTTGTTCAATTCAATGAATTTAGGGAACTCTGAGAGTTAATTAGTGCATTCACGATTAATTTAGGGTATTGTCGTTCATGGTTTAAAGAAATAATACTGGAAATCGATTTATGTTGCATATGTTCATGTGTGGAGAAGGACCCTCTAACTAGCCATTCACCCATTTAATTCACCAATTTCGTCCAAAGTATTTAGAGTCTTTAATTTTGTTTAGTTTTACTTTAAATTCGTTAAAAACCCAATCCCCTTTACTTTGTTGAGTCAAGTTAGTTAGAATATGTCCAATTTGTGTTTTTAAGTGTTTTGAAGTATTTTGAGTCAGGTTAAAATTAATTTTTGTCCAATTCACACTCTAGTGTCTAGTTTGAGTCTATTGGATTGTTTTGTGCTTTTTTGAGTCTTTTTAGTTTGTTTTGAGTTCTTTGAGTCTAATTAAGTGTTTTTAAGTCTAGTTTTGTGTTTTTGAGTCATATTTTTGTAGATTAGCAGCCCTAGTTAATCCCCGGCCTAGAACGATCCCTACTTTCATATACTACAAATATCTTAATAGGGTTTAATTTGTGTGTTAAGTTAATTTTCACATCAATGCATTAGATCGATCAGCCAATTGAATAATGACACCATCATTTTTAAGCTCTCCTAAATTCATAGATGCATAAACAGAATACGACATGACATTAATGGAAGCACTTAAATCTAGCATAGCATTTTCAAACCTTGTATTACCAATTACACAAGGGATAGTGAAACTACCTGAATCTTTGCATTTAGGTGGCAGCTTCCTTTGTAACATTGCAGAGACATTTCCACTTACATGTACCACCTCTTTCTTCTGAATTCGTTTCTTTGTTGTACAAACCTTCGTAAAAAACTTAGCATACTTCGGAATTTGCTTTATTGCATCAAAGAGCAGGATATTGACTTGCACCTTCCTAAAGGTCTCTAGAATGTCTTTTTCATTATCTTCGTTCCTAGATTGCATAAACCTGCTAGGGAAAGGCATATCTGGTGGAATAATGTTAGACGGAATGGAATTTGGACCTACCTTAGTGGAGTTGGATGGCATAGGGTGCTTAGGGGGCTGCGGCAAGGGTGTTCTTCCTTTGCTGTGGCTCTTTCTTCTTGTTGCAACAAATTTTCGTCTTCCTCTTGGCTTGGTTTGGATGTTTTTGAACTTGTTCCAATCTCCTTGCCACTTCTCAAAGTCATAGCATTAGCGGTTTCAAAACCTCCTGTTGAATTTACAATAATTGAGTTGGAGGGTTCACTTTGTTCTTGAAGTTGCCCCATGAATTCTGCGATCTCTTCAAGTTGATTTTTCGATTCGCTCATCTCCTTAGCTTGGTTTTGTAAGCCCTGTGTCAATGAAGTTAGTACATCAAGAATTTTATCATTATCCATGGACATACTTGAATTCGATTGGAATTGTTGTGGAGGAGGTTATGGTGGCTGCATAGGTCTTGAATATAACCCCTCAGATTGCTGCTAATATTCCTCTTGTTGAAACTGTTGAGGTTCCTCCACATAAAATTTGAATAATCTCTCTAATCTCAATTGTAAGGGTTAGAAAACAGGTTGTTCCTTGATTGATTATGGCCTTGATAACCCCAGACACCTCCATTCTCAGCTAATTGAGGATGTTGATGAGTTTGATATCCTTGCTTATAGGACACACCACATGTAGGGACACTTTTCATTGTGGTCCTTTCGATATACTGTGACAACTGAGAAGTAAGATTCGCTATTTGAGCTTGAATATTAGCAATTGCCATGTTTTGCTTCTCTAGTACCGGAAATCAAAGAAATAAAACTAAATCAAAAGAAAAAGAAAAATAAACAAAAAACAGAGGGATTAGCAATTTTACAAATCCCCGGCAACGGCACCAAAATTTGATGTGAAATAAACTAGCACATAAATTAAACCCTCTTTTTGATAATTGTAGTATGGATAAGTAGAGATTGTTCTAGGCCGGGGATTAGGAGGGACTGCTGGCCGGGGATTAGGAGGGACTGCTAATCAACTCAAATTAGACTCAATTACACTTAACTAGACTTAAAAACACTAAACTAGACTCTTATGACTCAAAACTAACTCAAACTACTCAAAACAAGCTAAACTAACTCAAAACACACAAACTAAGTTGAATTGACTCAAAACAAAAACTAGAGGGTGATTTGGACGAAAATTGAACTAAAAAGACTCAAAACACTAAAAAGAACCCAATTTGGACAGATTCTAACCTAAAGACATGAAATATAAAAGGGAATTGGTTTTGGACAAATTTAAAGTACTAATTACTTGCAAACACAAACTAAAGCTAATACGAAATTGGGTGAATTAAGGGGTGAAAGGCTAGTTAGAGGGTCATTCTCCACACATGACACATATGCATACAAATCGATTTCCAGTTATTCTTCCTATAAACCATGAATGACAACGCCCCAAATTAATCGTGAAAAGCACAAATTAATTTTCAGATTTACCTAAATTCATTGAATGGGACTCAGCAACACAACCAAATTATTCTTATCAAGTTCCCTACATGAACTGCATAATAGAGACGCATATCAAAGATCATTAAGTTATATGAAAATCATAAGCATTGACAAGGCATTCATAACTATGAACTGCATAATACTCCTGCCAAGAATTTACTTAACACAATCGTGACTAGCAACGTCCACTACTTGTAAATATAAGTTCATAACTATTAGGTGAAATTCCTTTATATTTTAGCATCAAATCCTTGCATGCAAACTAAGTATGCATCCTTAATCAACATGATAGGAGCATATTTATGCGCCTTAGTTAGCTAGTTCTTATGCATCTTTGTTATGTTTTCTTCGTTAAAGTAGTCTTTTAAGCTACTTTCATGTGTTTTCAGGTTTAAAGGACATATTACATGAAATGATGCAATTTGGAGCTTTTGGAGCAAAATGTGAGATTGGATTAAAAAGGACATGCTTGGAACACAAGGTTGGGATGGAATTGAAGAGTTGAAGATTTGAGGTTTCCTACTTGAAGTAGGAAAGCTAAGCCTAAAAGTTTCCATTTTGGGTCGATCTTTCCTAAATCGGAATTGGCAACCAAAGTTTCTAAAAGTTGGAAGTTTCTATTCTTGGAGGTTTCCATTTTCGAGAGTTTCTATTCTTGGCGTTGGGCTTTTAGATGACCTAAACCCAAATTTCCTTGTGGACCTTCAACCCATGCCGAACCCTAGGGCCTAATCATCTAAAATCTGCCATGTTAAACCCTAGTCCATTCCTCCTAAACCCAAGCCGCACCTTTCCACCTAGAAGCCCTATTTTACAAACCCTAAACCCTAGTCCACTTAAGTGCCGCACCTAACCCTAGCCCATTATTAAAAATCTGATTTCATTAGGGTTTCTAAGTGCCTATATATACCACCCTTACACCCTAGCCGCACACTCTCTCCCTCTCCATATTCAGAAATTCGTCAAAACCCTATTCCCCACTTTGCCGCAGCCTTCATCCATTCCAGCCACCATTCTCCACCTCTATACACCATCCTACACCTCCATACACCACCCACACACCTTGCCGCACCCCCATACCATCCTAATTCCCTTCCTACATCAAAAATCACATCCAAAAACCCCCAAAACCATCTCTGCCGCAGCAAGGAGAAGAAGAAAGAGGAGCTTTCTGCGCAGATTTCAAAGTGGACTTCTTTGGCATTTTAGGTGTAATCTTTCTTATGTCTTCGATGTTTCAATTCAATAAACTTTGTGTTGTGAGTATGAGGAACTAAACCCCCTTAGTTGGGGGGTGATTCGAAACCATGTACATGCTTGCAATTTGATTCGATTACATTCAGTTGTTATTTCATGAGTTATGAATTCAATTCGTTCATCTATTTGATTGATAACTTATTTGTGTATGTTGATTGAGAGTGCACGCTTAGTTTTCATGCATGAATATGATGCTAGATTATGAGGGAGTTTCACCTAATAGTTACAATCTTATAATCACAAGTAGAGAAGATCGCTTGAAAACGATCGCGTTGAATGAATTCTTAGCATAAGTTTCATGCAATTCATAGTAACAAATGCTTCGTCAATGCTTATGTTTTTCATAGAACGTAATGATTCTTGCTTGTATCTCTATTATTGATAGGAGCATATTTATGCGCCTTAGTTAGCTAGTTCTTATGCATCTTTGTTATGTTTTCTTCGTTAAAGTAGTCTTTTAAGCTACTTTCTTGTGTTTTCAGGTTTAGCGGACGTATTACATGAAATGATGCAATTTGGAGCTTTTGGAGCAAAAAGTGAGCTTGAATTGAAAAGGACATGCTTGGAACGCAAGGTTGGGATGGAATTGAAGAGTTGAAGATTTGAGGTTTCCTACTTGAAGTAGGAAAGCTATGCCTAAAAGTTTCCATTTTGGGTCGATCTTTCCTAAATCGGAATTGGCAACCAAAGTTTCTAAAAGTTGGAAGTTTCTATTTTTGGAGGTTTCCATTTTCGAGAGTTTCTATTCTTGGCGTTGGGCTTTTAGATGACCTAAACCCAAATTTCCTTGTGGACCTTCAACCCATGCCGAACCCTAGGGCCTAATCATCTAAAATCTGCCATGTTAACCCTAGTCCATTCCTCCTAAACCCAAGCCGCACCTTTCCATCCTAGAAGCCTATTTTACAAACCCTAGCCCATGTTCACTTAAGTGCCGCACCTAACCCTAGCCCATTGTTGTCTAATCTGATTTATTTAGGGTTTTAGGTGTCTATATATATGTATTTTACACCTAGCCGCACATCTTCTCCCTCTCCATATTCAGAAATTCGTCAAAACCCTATTCCCCACTTTGCCGCAGCTTTCATCCATTCCAGCCACCATTCTCCACCTTTAGACACCATTCCACACCTCCATAACTCTTTCCCACACCTTGCCGCACCACCCTACCATCCTAATTCCCTTCTAAAAACCAAAAACACATCCAGAAAACTCCATTCACGCCAGAACCTGTCCCTCACCTTTGCCGAGCCCAACCTACACCCAAATCCATATTCTCTGACCCCAAACCTTCCTAGCCGTGCCCTACACCTATCCTAGATAGTTTTCCACCATTCTCCCTCATCCAAAGTCATCCAAAACCATCCAAAAACCCCCTAAACCAACTCTGCCGCAACAAGGAGAAGAAGAAAGAGGAGCTTTTCATGCATGAATATGATGCTAGATTATGAGGGAGTTTCACCTAATAGTTACAATCTTATAATCACAAGTAGTGAAGATCGCTTGAAACGATCGCGTTGAATGAATTCTTAGCATAAGTTTCATGCAATTCATAGTAACAAATGCTTCGTCAATGCTTATGTTTTTCATAGAACGTAATGATTCTTGCTTGTATCTCTATTATGCAATTCATGTAGGGAACTTGTAGGGAATGTTTTGAGTTGTCGTATGCAATCATCCAACTTGATAAATTCTGGAAAAACTGAGGGTTAATTAGTGCAATTCACGGTTAACTTGGGGCGTTGAGTATTCATAGTTTATCGGAAGAACAACTGAAAATCGTTTTGTTTGCAAGTGTGACATGTGTGGAGAAGAACCTCCTAACTAGCCTTTTAACCATCTATTTCACCAAAATCGTTTTTACAATCTGTGTTAATTAAAGTTTCTGTTTTGTTTTCAATTTTCGTCCAAAACAATTCCCCCTTTATTTTGAAGTCTTAGATTAGTTAGAAAGTGTTTTGATTTGTGTTTCTAGGTGTTTTGATTCAAGTTTTCAACCAATTTCGTCCAGATTAGTGTAAGTGCTCAAAACTGCCCAGAAAGTGGTTTTTAGGCAGTTTTGAGTCTTCTAGTTGCTGTTTTGGTTTTTAGGTTTGTTTAAGTGTTTTAACTTTTAGTTTTGCATTCTTTGAGTCTAGTTTAGTGTTTTAAACTTTGTTTTTTAGTGTTTAAGTCAGTTTCCAAGTGTTTAGCAATCCCTCCTAATCCCCGGTCTAGAACGATCCCTACTTACATCTTTGCTACAATTTGACAAAAAGAGGGTTTAATTTGTGTGCTTATCTATTCCGCATCAAATTTTTGGCGCCGTTGCCGGGGATTAGCAAATTTGCTAATCCCTTGGATTGTTTTTGTTTCTTTTATTTCACTTTGTTTCTGATTTTGTTTAAGTTCTGACCTAATTTTGTTTCTTGTTTCTTAGGTACTAATGTATGACTTGAAGCTCTCAACCGATTCGTACAAACATCTTGGATTTTGACGACGATTTTGAGAGGAAGTTAAGAAGAGCTAGAAACAAGCAAGAACACCATCCACCCAGTTCCGAATCTGACCTTGAAGAAAACGTACAAGAAGAGGAGGAGGAAGCCACGGCAGGGATATTTGAAGAAGTCCAAGGCATGGCCATGGACAATCGTACACTCAAGGAGCTTTCCGCCTCGGGTTTGGATAATGCCGCACCCTTGTGCATCCAATACCCCGTGGCTGCCCAAGGTAAGACAGATGAGTTTGAATTAAAGTCAAGTTTACTTCATCATATTCCTAAATACCATGGCTTGTCCATGGAAGATCCTAACAAACATTTGAAAGAATTTGAAGTAGTTTGCTCTAGTATGACTCCCGTCAATGTTGACGGAAATATCTTGAAGATGAAGGCTTTTCCATTCTCTTTGATGGATAAAGCCAAGGATTGGTTATATGAGTTAGCTCCCGGAACTGTCACATCGTGGGAAAGTATGAAGAGAGCGTTCTTGGAGAAGTTCTTTCCAACTTCTCGCATCATCCTCCTCCGCAAAAAGATAAGCGGAATTCAGCAAGAAGAAGGTGAGTCTTTTCCTACATATTATGAACGATTTAAATCACTTGTTGCTTCTTGTCCACAGCATCAGATGAAGGAGGAGTTACTGTTGCAATACTTCTACGAGGGTCTCCTACCTCTAGAACGTCAAATGCTTGATGCTTCGGCGGGGGGAGCATTGGTGGACAAGACACCCATGGCTGCCAAGGTCTTGATTGCTAATAGAGCGTTGAACGCTCAACAGTACGAAGGTGTAGGCCAAAGAGGACCCCCACGGCACCAAGTACATGAGGTAAGTTCGACTTCCGATCTTCATTCACAATTGGCTAATCTTACTTCTCTTGTGTCTCAGATGGCCGAGGGCATGAAGATGCAAGGAACAACTGTATGTGGCGTATGTTCCATCCAAGGACATGTCTCTGAAAAATGTCCACAGTTGATTGAAAATGGTGGATGGGAAAGCGCCCATGCAATTGGGTTTCAAGGTCAAAACCAACCAAGGAACGATCCATATTCAAACACATATAATCCCGGTTGGAGAGACCACCCAAATTTCAAGTGGAGGGATCCCCAGCAACCTCAGAACCAAGGAGGCTTTAGGCAACAACCCCCGGGGTTCTTTCCCAAAACCTACGGCCCACCCCAAAATCAAGCCCAATCCGGCCCAAGTGCCTCAGGTACGTCTCTTGACAATGATGCACTTCTTAAGATACTAACTAAGTTGTCTAATGGGCAGGAAGATCAAGCTAAGGCTATGCAAAACCAAGATAAAAGGGTGGATCAACTTGAGAAACAAATTGGGCAGATTGCCGAGTTTGTAGGTAAGTTTCGAGATCCCGGACAACTCCCTAGTTCCACCACTCCAAATCCGAAGGGAGGTTTCGAAAGTGCCAAAGCAATCACCCTAAGAAGTGGTAAGGAAGTTGGGACAGGTTCTACACCAAAAACAGGTCATAATGAGGATGAACTTTTGGAAATGGAAGAGGAGGCATCAAAGCAGCCCACGGCAAAGGTGGTTCCACCTTTGCCGCAAGTCCCTAATGTCCCAAATCTGCCCAATTCGTCCCACAAAGGTAAGAATGTGTCCAATTCAGTTCATACTAATGTTTTCCCTTCAAATGTGCCTTTTCCTAGTAGGTTCATGCAAACGAAGAAAGAAGAGGCCGAAAAGGATATCCTTGAAACCTTTAGGAAAGTTCAAGTTAACATACCTTTGTTAGATGCAATCAAGCAAGTTCCGAGGTATGCTAAGTTCTTGAAGGAGTTGTGTACCACGAGGAAGAGGATGGCGACCAAGGAAGTGGTCAAGGTAGGTGAGAATGTGTCCGCCATCTTGCAACGCAAATTACCTCCCAAATGTAAAGATCCAGGTAGCTTTACCATTCCTTGTGTTATTGGGAATACTAGATTTGAGTCTGCCATGCTTGACTTAGGTGCTTCTATAAATGTTATGCCATATTCCATTTATGCATCTATGAACTTAGGAGCATTGAAAAATGATGGGGTAATAATACAATTGGCCGATAGATCTAACGCCTATCCAAAGGGAGTTTTGGAAGATGTGCTTGTGCAGGTTAATCATTTAGTTTTCCCAGCGGATTGACCATTCATGAAGACCATTCATGAAGACGGCCCGGACGAAGATTGACGTGTATAGTGGAACTTTGTCTATGGAATTCGATGGGGAAGTTGTTAATTTTAATCTTTCTGATTCCATTAAATACCCTAGTGAGGACCATTCATGTTTTTCTATTGATATAATTGACTCTTTGGCGCAGGGATATCTCAACGATTTGAAGGACGATGCGCTTGAGAAAGTCATTACACGAGGCATGGAACTCAAAACAAAGGGGGCAGATTGCATGCATGGCCACGACATACATGAAACATCCCATGCCGTGCCCCCTAGTGAGGATCTAATTGAAGTTGTGGCTGCCCTTGAGTCCTTACCTAAGCTTGATGGTAAGTATACTAACCGTGAGTCCATTCCCATTTCGACTAACAAATTGCTTCCATCTATAATTCAGGCACCTATCCTTGAACTCAAGCCTTTGCCAAGCCATCTGAAGTACATTTTCTTGGGAGAAAAGGAAACACTACCTGCCATCATTTCCTCTTCCCTCACGGCACAAGAGGAGGAGAAGTTGCGTCGCGTTTTGAAGGAGTTCAAATCTGCTCTAGGTTGGACATTGGCCGACATCAAAGGTATAAGCCCTACGACTTGTATGCATCACATATTTCTTGAGGAGGGGGCCAAACCAACTAGAGAGGCTCAACGCCGTCTCAACCCTCCGATGATGGAAGTAGTGAAAAAGGAGATCATAAAGCTTCTAGATTGTGGGGTTATCTATCCAATCTCGGATAGTAGGTGGGTTTCGCCGGTTCAATGCGTACCAAAGAAATCAGGAGTGACGGTGGTAGCTAATGCTGAGAATGAGCTTGTCCCTCAACGGATTCAAACCGGTTGGAGGGTGTGCATTGACTATAGGAAGCTAAACACCACAACGAGGAAGGACCACTTCCCATTGCCGTTCATTGACCAAATGCTCGAGAGGTTAGCGGGTTATGCTTTTTATTGTTTTCTTGATGGTTATTCTGGTTATAATCAAATTGTCATTTCACCCGAGGACCAAGAAAAAACCACTTTTACATGCCCGTTTGGTACGTTTGCATATCGTCGCATGCCTTTTGGTTTATGTAATGCACCTGCTACATTTCAAAGATGTATGATGAGCATATTTTCTGATCATGTAGAAAAGATAATTGAAGTGTTTATGGATGATTTTAGCGTATTTGGTGATTCGTTTGATAGTTGTTTGCATAATCTAAGTGTGATCCTAAAACGTTGTGTGGAAACTAACCTTGTACTTAATTGGGAAAAGTGTCATTTTATGGTTAAACAAGGTATCGTTTTAGGTCATATAATCTCTGAAAAGGGTATTGAGGTTGATAAGGCGAAAATAGATCTTGTACGTCACTTACCCTCTCCGACTTCGGTTAGAGAGGTTCGTTCGTTTCTTGGCCATGCAGGATTTTATCGTAGGTTTATTAAAGATTTCTCGAAGATAGCACAACCTCTTTGCCGACTCCTACAAAAAGAAGTGGCGTTTGAATTCACCAAGGAGTGCACGGCATCATTCAACCAACTCAAGGAGTTGTTAACCACGGCACCCATCATTGTTCCACCGGATTGGAGTCTACCTTTCGAGCTCATGTGTGATGCGTCCGACTATGCTTTAGGAGCTGTTTTAGGACAAAGAAAGGACAAGAGGCCACATGTCATTTACTACGCCTCCCGGACGTTGAACGACGCACAATTGAACTACTCCACTACGGAAAAAGAACTCCTTGCCGTTGTCTTTGCTTTAGATAAATTTCGATCATATTTAATTGGAACTAAAGTAATTGTTTTCACTGATCATGCAGCTCTGAAGTACTTGCTCACCAAAAAGGAGGCCAAGCCACGGCTAATTCGATGGATATTATTACTTCAAGAGTTCGACATAGAGATTCGGGACAAGAAGGGAAGTGAGAACGTGGTGGCTGACCACCTAAGCCGAATGGTGCATAATGAGGAGTTGGTGCCGATTTTGGAGACATTCCCCGATGAACAATTGCTGTCCATTAAGGTTAGTGCACCTTGGTATGCCGATATTGTTAATTTTTTGGTGTCAAAACGTATTCCAAGTGAGTTCACTAGGCACCAACGTGATAAACTTAGGCATGATGCACGGTTTTATGTGTGGGATGATCCGTACTTATGGAAATTTTTCCCCGATCAGATTATACGTCGTTGTGTGCACGATTCTGAATGTCATTCAATTTTGAGTTTTTGTCACACATATGCATGTGGAGGGCACTTTGGTACACAACGCACAGCCCTTAAGGTGTTACAATGTGGATTTTATTGGCCGAGTATTTTTAAAGATGCTAAAACTTTTTGCTTAACATGTGATAAATGCCAACGAATGGGTGGTATTAGTGCAAAGGACCAAATGCCGCAGGTTTCTATCCTAAATGTTGAAATTTTTGATGTTTGGGGTATTGATTTTATGGGTCCTTTTCCTTCTTCGTATGGCTTTACATATATTTTGCTTGCGGTTGATTATGTGTCGAAGTGGGTGGAAGCAAAGGCCACCCGAACTAATGATTCTAAAGTGGTTGCAGATTTTATTAGAACTAACATTTTTGCAAGGTTCGGAATGCCACGAGTGATCATTAGTGACGGAGGGTCACACTTTTGCAATCGGACCATTGAAGCGTTATTGAGGAAATACAGTGTCACCCATAAGGTTTCTACACCTTACCATCCTCAAACTAATGGGCAAGCCGAGGTTTCCAACCGTGAGATCAAGCAAATCCTAGAGAAGACCGTTGGGCCAACGAGGAAGGATTGGAGTCTACGACTTGATGACGCACTTTGGGCGTATCGTACGGCATACAAAACACCCATTGGGATGTCCCCCTTCCGACTTGTCTATGGCAAGGCGTGCCATCTTCCTGTTGAATTGGAGCACAAAGCATTTTGGGCCATTAAGAAGTTTAACATGAACCTTGAGGAAGCAGGAAGTCAAAGGAGATTGCAATTGAATGAGCTTGATGAGATACGGCTTGAGGCGTACGATAATGCAAGCATTTACAAGCAAAAGACCAAAGCTTTCCATGACAACATGATCCGTGGGAAATCATTCTCAATTGGGCAGAAAGTGCTATTGTTCAATTCCCGTTTACGTTTGTTTCCCGGTAAGTTACGTTCTAAGTGGATTGGACCGTTTGTTATTACTAACATATCTTCTTATGGTGCCATCCAGATTCAAAGTCTCAAAACAGGTCATGAATTCCAAGTGAACGGACACCGTTTGAAGCCATATTATGAGAACTTTGTTGAACAAACAGTGGATGATATTTCTTTGGGTGCCGTGGGCACAAATGGAGAATGAATGGGCTTTTCGTCCGGCTGTACGACGTAAAAGAAAGCGCTACTTGGGAGGCAACCCATGCAATTCAACAAAGGAAGCCCATGGAATCACTCCAATTCCAGATTTGCGTTCCTAAACTCTTCCCTTTGTTATTTAGTTTGAATCTGCCTATTTAGTTGTTTTAGTTGCTGTTTGTGTGTTTCTTTTTGTTTAGTGTGATTTCATGCTTGAAACATTGAGGACAATGTTTGATTTAAGTGTGGGGGGGTAACTAAGTGTTTTAGATGCAAATTCGTGGGATATTATCACCCTAAACTTGAAGACTTGTTCCTTGCTGTTTTTAAGTGTTTTTGAGCAATTTTGATGTGTTTTAGTGTGTTTTGAAGTAAAAATCCGAAAATTACATAAAAATTTGAAAAATTTGTTTTAAAAACCCAAAAAGAGTTGTTTTTGTGTGTTTGTTTGTGTTTTAGGGTACCTTCCAACACAATGATGAGGATTCGGTTTGTAATTACATGGCTGTTAAAGAAAGTGACTAACATGGATGAAAGTTTGATTTACTCTTTGTTTATGCTTAGTTGTGGTTATAACTTATGAATTCACATGCAATCATAAAAGAAAAAAAAAATCAGTTTTTGTAACATGTTTGAAGGAAGGAACTTAAACTAACGCTACAACCTTGTGAGACTTGAGCCTAACGTTTATTTGGAGAGTTAAAATCTGTGCATTCTTTGTTTTCTAAGTCGTTGCATGATCTCATTATTCTTTGCTTGGTTGCTACTTAGAAGGTGTTTCATCATTTAGTTCCAAATGCTAGAACTCATGCCCATTTCATTCAAAGCATGTTATTGATTTGCATAACACATATTCAAGATGAAGTTGTGTAGTTACCACCACCCTAGCCAAAAAGCCATGAATCCCCTATGTCATTATGTTTTGTAGGTTTTTAACCCCATTGAGCCTTGTTAGCCTTCGTTAATTGTTAACCCATGTTCTCCTCACCTAGCCTAGATTAGGACCGTCCATACCTTGTTCTTAAAGCATAGTAAAGCATGATTCAAATTGAATTCCCTTTTGATCTATGTTGGCAGAAACCAAGTGTGGGGGAAGTATTTTTCATGAGGAATTGTGTGCCATAGGCACGGCAAAGAAAAGAAAAAAAAATTCGTGGAAAAAGAAAAAATGAAGAAAAAAAGTGTGAAAAGTATGAAAAAACAGTTTGAAAAAAAAAAGAGAAAAAGAGTTCCAAAGTATTGTTTGTTGAAGTAAGGGTCCAAAACAATGAATTCGGCCCTAAGGAGTTGTTTAAGTCTTCCCCTTGTGTTTTAAAGTTAATTTCTGCAATCTAAGTGAATTCTAAGTCTCAATTTCATTGCTTTGCTTACTATTGCTTGAAGAACGTTTGTTTTCCCTATCCTTTCCTTGTTAACCAACAACCTAAGCCCCATTACAACCCTTAACTTCTACCTTGAATGTTATGTGTTTCAATTTGTGGAGTTTGAATTTGGTATGAGCATATGGTGTCACTGGTTCTCGCATCTAAGTAGTAGCATTCCATTCATGAGATCATATCTAAACATGCTTCTTAACTCTAGAAATTGCGTTCTTTGTGAAACATATATGTGAGCATTCGTTTTCATTTCTACATCAGTCTTCTCACATATGACTAGTGTAGGGTGTGGAGTTAGAAAATCTGAGTGAAAATAGAGTGTATATCTTGTAAGGAATTGAGGGAATTCTCTAAGGCATGTTACTACATTCAAAGCATTGTTTTGATTGATTACTTGTGAATTAGTAAGTGGTGGCTTTAATTAAGTATGTGCTTGTGTAAAGATGACTCAAATTTGTGGGGATAACAATCTTTAACATGTCGTGTGCATTGGAAATCCCTGAGGCAAACGTTGGAAGGTTTAGGTTTTGTTTTGGTTAGTTGGTTTCGTTCTGTTTCCTTTCTTTTGTTTGTTTTGCTCGAGGACTAGCAAAAGCTAAGTGTGGGGGAATTTGATAGGAGCATATTTATGCGCCTTAGTTAGCTAGTTCTTATGCATCTTTGTTATGTTTTCTTCGTTAAAGTAGTCTTTTAAGCTACTTTCTTGTGTTTTCAGGTTTAGCGGACGTATTACATGAAATGATGCAATTTGGAGCTTTTGGAGCAAAAAGTGAGCTTGAATTGAAAAGGACATGCTTGGAACGCAAGGTTGGGATGGAATTGAAGAGTTGAAGATTTGAGGTTTCCTACTTGAAGTAGGAAAGCTATGCCTAAAAGTTTCCATTTTGGGTCGATCTTTCCTAAATCGGAATTGGCAACCAAAGTTTCTAAAAGTTGGAAGTTTCTATTTTTGGAGGTTTCCATTTTCGAGAGTTTCTATTCTTGGCGTTGGGCTTTTAGATGACCTAAACCCAAATTTCCTTGTGGACCTTCAACCCATGCCGAACCCTAGGGCCTAATCATCTAAAATCTGCCATGTTAACCCTAGTCCATTCCTCCTAAACCCAAGCCGCACCTTTCCATCCTAGAAGCCTATTTTACAAACCCTAGCCCATGTTCACTTAAGTGCCGCACCTAACCCTAGCCCATTGTTGTCTAATCTGATTTATTTAGGGTTTTAGGTGTCTATATATATGTATTTTACACCTAGCCGCACATCTTCTCCCTCTCCATATTCAGAAATTCGTCAAAACCCTATTCCCCACTTTGCCGCAGCTTTCATCCATTCCAGCCACCATTCTCCACCTTTAGACACCATTCCACACCTCCATAACTCTTTCCCACACCTTGCCGTACCACCCTACCATCCTAATTCCCTTCTAAAAACCAAAAACACATCCAGAAAACTCCATTCACGCCAGAACCTGTCCCTCACCTTTGCCGAGCCCAACCTACACCCAAATCCATATTCTCTGACCCCAAACCTTCCTAGCCGTGCCCTACACCTATCCTAGATAGTTTTCCACCATTCTCCCTCATCCAAAGTCATCCAAAACCATCCAAAAACCCCCTAAACCAACTCTGCCGCAACAAGGAGAAGAAGAAAGAGGAGCTTTCTGTGCAGAATTCAAAGTGGACTTCTTTGGCATTTTAGGTGTAATCTTTCTTATGTCTTCGATGTTTCAATTCAATAAACTTTGTGTTGTGAGTATGAGGAACTAAACCTCCTTAGTTGGGGGGTGATTCGAAACCATGTACATGCTTGCAATTTGATTCGATTACATTCAGTTGTTATTTCATGAGTTATGAATTCAATTCGTTCATCTATTTGATTGATAACTTATTTGTGTATGTTGATTGAGAGTGCACGCTTAATTTTCATGCATGAATATGATGCTAGATTATGAGGGAGTTTCACCTAATAGTTACAATCTTATAATCACAAGTAGTGAAGATCGCTTGAAACGATCGCGTTGAATGAATTCTTAGCATAAGTTTCATGCAATTCATAGTAACAAATGCTTCGTCAATGCTTATGTTTTTCATAGAACGTAATGATTCTTGCTTGTATCTCTATTATGCAATTCATGTAGGGAACTTGTAGGGAATGTTTTGAGTTGTCGTATGCAATCATCCAACTTGATAAATTCTGGAAAAACTGAGGGTTAATTAGTGCAATTCACGGTTAACTTGGGGCATTGAGTATTCATAGTTTATCGGAAGAACAACTGAAAATCGTTTTGTTTGCAAGTGTGACATGTGTGGAGAAGAACCTCCTAACTAGCCTTTTAACCATCTATTTCACCAAAATCGTTTTTACAATCTGTGTTAATTAAAGTTTCTGTTTTGTTTTCAATTTTCGTCCAAAACAATTCCCCCTTTATTTTGAAGTCTTAGATTAGTTAGAAAGTGTTTTGATTTGTGTTTCTAGGTGTTTTGATTCAAGTTTTCAACCAATTTCGTCCAGATTAGTGTAAGTGCTCAAAACTGCCCAGAAAGTGGTTTTTAGGCAGTTTTGAGTCTTCTAGTTGCTGTTTTGGTTTTTAGGTTTGTTTAAGTGTTTTAACTTTTAGTTTTGCATTCTTTGAGTCTAGTTTAGTGTTTTAAACTTTGTTTTTTAGTGTTTAAGTCAGTTTCCAAGTGTTTAGCAATCCCTCCTAATCCCCGGTCTAGAACGATCCCTACTTACATCTTTGCTACAATTTGACAAAAAGAGGGTTTAATTTGTGTGCTTATCTATTTCGCATCAATTATGCAATTCATGTAGGGAACTTGTAGGGAATGTTTTGGGTTGTCGTATGCAATCATCCAACTTAATAACTTGTGGAAAAACTGAGGGTTAATTAGTGCAATTCACGGTTAACTTGGGGCGTTGAGTATTCATAGTTTATCGGAAGAACAACTGAAAATCGTTTTGTTTGCAAGTGTGACATGTGTGGAGAAGAACCTCCTAACTAGCCTTTTATCCATCCTTTTCACCAAAATCGTTTTTACAATCTGTGTTAATTAAAGTTTCTGTTTTGTTTTCAATTTCTGTCCAAAACTATTCCCCCTTTATTTTGAAGTCTTAGATTAGTTAGAAAGTGTTTTGATTTGTGTTTCTAGGTGTTTTGATTCAAGTTTTCAACCAATTCCGTCCAGATTAGTGTAAGTGCTCAAAACTGCCCAGAAAGTGGTTTTTAGGCAGTTTTGAGCCTTCTAGTTGCTGTTTTGAGTTTTAGGTTTGTTTAAGTGTTTTGACTTTTAGTTTTGCATTCTTTGAGTCTAGTTTAGTGTTTTTAACTTTGTTTTTGAGTGTTTAAGTCAGTTTCCAAGTGTTTAGCAATCCCTCCTAATCCCCGGTCTAGAACGATCCCTACTTACATCTTTACTACAATTTGACAAAAAGAGGGTTTAATTTGTGTGCTTAATATATTTCGCATCACAACACACAAGAATAAGTTATCAATCAAGTAGATTAGTAAATTGTATTCACGATTTATGAAATCATAACTGGATGTAATTAATTCATATCACATATATGTTCATGGCTTTGAATTCACCTCTAACTAAAACAAAATTAGTTCCTCATGGTTGCAATTAAACAAGGACAATCTAATAACTAAGGATAGAATACACCTAGGAACGTTCCAGTAATCCAAAGCCTGGAATGGCAGGCACGGCACCAAGGGTCTCCTTTCCTTCCTTCCTTGCAAAGTTGCAGCACAATTGTATTTTTCTGATGTTTTGGCTCTTGTGTGTGTGTTGCCAAAATAGGTTCAGAAAATATGTATTTATAGGCCTAGGGTTCGGCAAAGGCAGAGAAGGAGAATGATTACACAATCCTAGGGGAAAAGGACTAGGGAATTAAGCACAAAGCTTCTAGAAAAGAAGGGATTAAATTCGTCAGATTTCTAGGGGGAAAAGGGATCAGGTTATTTGCATTGTTTCAGGGCTTCTAGTATTAGATATTAAGTATTCTAATGTGATAAGGAATCCCCCTTGCAGCTGGAATTAAGGTAGGATAGGATTAGGATAGGATAAGATAAGATAAGGTTAGTTTGGATAATGTTCCTTCTTTTTAGCTGATTCCTTGTCTTCTTTATCTTGACTTTATTTTCTTCATCTTCTAGCATATTCCTAGCCTCTTGAACTTCAAAAACGTCCATCCACCTTGCTCCATGCATGTGCTATCCATTCTTGGCCCAAAACTGCTGCAAAATGCTCCACATTGCACTTTCTTGCCAACTTTGTCATTTGAACCTGAAAACACATGAAAATAGCTTAAAACACTTTAATAAGTAGAAACTAGCTACGAAAATGCAAGAAAACAAGCTAACTAAGTCGCATAAATATGCTCCTATCAGCTGCATTCAAAAGTTGAATTCTAAGTGTTGATTTCATTACTTTGCTTACTATGACTTTAAGAACCTTTGTTTATCCTTCACCGTTCATTGTTAGCCAATACACCTTTTGACTTGTATCTTGGTTGTTATATTTTTCAATATGTGGAGTTTGAAATTGGTACGAGCATATGGAATCCCTGGTTCTTGCTTCTAAGTAGTAGCATTTCGTTCATGAGATCATATATACATACTTGCATTTGATAATTTCAAAAAGTGCCTTCTTTGATTATAACATATGTAAGTGTTAGTCTACATGTTTCCATCAGTCTTCTCACATATACCTAGTATAGGGAGTGTAGTCAAAAAATCTATGTGAAAATAGAGAGTATATCTGGTAAGGAATTAAGTGAATTCTCTAAGGCATGTTACTACATTCAAAACATTGTTTTAATTGATTAAATGCGAGCTAGTGAGGGGTGACTGCGATGAAGTATGAGCTCAGGGGTAAGGATAGCTAAAATCTATGTACGTAGTGATATTAAATGTGTCATGTTTCATTGGAAATCCATGAGGCAATTGTTGGAAGGTTTAGGTTATGTTTTGTTTGTTTTGTTTTGCTCGAGGACTAGCAAAAGCTAAGTGTGGGGGAATTTGATAGAAGCATATTTATGCGACTTAGTTAACTTGTTTTCTTGTATTTAGTGAGTTAGTTTCTGTTTATTATAGTGTTTTAAGTTATTTTCGTGTGTTTTCAGGTTCAAATGACAAAGTTGACAAGAAAATGCAATTTGGAGCATTTTGGAGCAGTTTTGGGTCAAGAATGGATAGCACATGCATGGAGCAAGGTGGATGGACGTTTTTGAAGTTCATGAGGCTAGGAATATGCTACAGAGATGAGGAAAATAAAGTCAAGATAAATAAGATAAAGAATCAGCTAAAAAAAAGGAACATTATCTTAACCAACGTTATCTTATCCAACATTATCCAAACTAACTTTATCTTATCCAACATTATCCAAAACATTATCCAAACTAATCTTATCTTATCTTATCATATCATAACCTTATCCTAATCTTATTCTACCTGAATTCCAGCTGCAAGGGGGACATATTTTCAGATTAAGATACCTATAAATTAGGGTTCTAAAAGCCAAGCTCATTCCCTAAAAACATGCCGCACCTAGCCCTTCTAGAAACTATGTTTCCTGCCGCAAAGACCACTCCTTTTCCTCCCTGAAATCTGAATGAGAAGTGTCCTTTTTCCTTGTTGATTTAGAGTTCTAATTCCCCTCATTCTCAGCCTTTGTCGTGCCTTCCCTTCCCCCTATAAATACATTGTGTCGCAGCACTCATAAATCACCCATCTCTCATCACAATTTCGCACCACACACATAAGAGCCTAAAATAAAAAAATCTCACTTGTGCCGCAGCGTTGTGCCGCAGCTTTGCAAGGAAGGAAGGAGATGAGCAAGCTTGGAGCCATGACTGCCGTTCAAGACTTTTGGATTGCTGAAGCGTTTCTAGGTGTATTCTATCTTTTGCTTTCAATTTTTAAATTAGATTGGTTTTGTTTAATTGCGAACATGTGGAACTAATTTCGTTTTAGCTAGAGGTGAATTCAAAGCCATGAACATATGTGTGATATGAATTAATTACATCCAGTTATTGTTTCATAAATCGTGAATGGAATTTACTTATCTGTTTGATTGATAACTTGTTCTTGTGTGTTGATTAAGGATGCATACTTAGTTTGCATGCAGAGATTTGATGCTAAAATATAAGGGAGTTTCACCTAATAGTTATGAACTTATATTTACAAGTAATGGAGGTTGCTAGTCACGGTCGTGTTAAGTAAACGAATGCCTTGTCCATACTTATGATTTTCATAGAACTTAATGATCTTTGATATGTATCTCTATTATGCAGTTCATGTAAGGAACTTGATAAGGATAATTTGGTAGCGTCGCTAAGTCCAATTCAATGAATTTAGGAAAATCATTAAGTTAATTTGTGCTTCTCATGATTAATTTGGGGCATTGTCATTCCTGGTTCATAGGAAGAATAACTAGAAATCGATTTGTATGCATATGTGTCATGTGTGGAGAAGGACCCTCTAGCTAGCCTTTCACCCCTTTCATTCACTCTGATTTCGTATTGCCTTTATTTTGTTTCTGCAAGTACTTAGGTTTACTTTAAATTCGTCAAAACCACCCCCATTTAGTATTCTGAGTCTTTTTAGTTTAATTTTCGTCCAACTCATCCTCTACCTTTAGTTGTTGTTTTAAGTCAATTTAACTTAGTTTTGTGTTATTTGATTCAGTTTAGCTTGTTTTGAGTTGTTTGATTCTAGTTTTCAGTTTTTAAGTTTAATTTGTGTTGATTAGCATCCCTAATTAATCACAGGCCTAGAACGATCCCTACCTACGCGTTCTACAACTATCTTAATAGGGTCTAATTTGTGTGTTAGTTTTTACCACATCAGGTTTAAACCCTTGAAATTTTGACATAGAAACATAGCTCAAACAAGATTATAACTGACGAAAACCACGTTGAGGATTAGAACCTTACCTAAGGTGGAGTTTGAGAGAGCTCAAGCTCTCAGTGTTAATGGCATAGCACACGGGGATGCTTTGATAGCGCATGCAAAGCTGTAGGTGAATTCCTCATGTCCTAAAGGTTAAAGGTTCCAGTTTCCAAGGTTTGATTTGGTCAGAGAAGGTGGTTCATCGGAGAAATTGAGGGTGAAGGTCCTTGGCCTTTCGGCCTCTCTGTTTACAGAGATGAAGAAGATGATGGAATGAGAGAGATAGTTTTAAAAAATTAATAAAATTAGTGAGTGGGAAAAGAGAGAGAAAGAGAAGAAGAACTGGTTAAAAAAAATGAGAGGGAAATGAGGCATATGTGTCAGAGAGAGAGAGAGCCATGTGAGGGAACTAGCCAAAAAGAAGGGAAAATGATGTGATGTGTGATGGAGCAAGTTTTGGGTTTCTAAAACCCAAAATAATATTTGTTTAAAGCAACTTGCCCACCATCCCTCATCATTTGAAGGCTGATATATGCTTCCCACACCAGACCAAGGCAGTGGTGCACATTGCATGAGGTTGGTTTTTAAAGTTTGAACCTCTCTCAGGTGAATTTATAATGTTTCGAACATAACTTGTTCATTATAATTCCAAATTGAGTTCCGTTTGCGGTCACATGTTCATACAAATGAGTACTATTCAAAAATAGTAAAATAAGACTGAAAATGAAAGGAAAATTGAGGTCCACGTGGAAGGCCATCTTAGGGGTATTTTGATAATTTCACTACTACTGAGAATAAAATGATAAATCGCCAAAATGGTCCTTGAGATTTGCATAACTCATCACTTTGGTCCTTGAGATTCCAAATCGATAAAAGTGGTCCCTAAGATTGTCCACCATCCATCATTTTGGTCCTTCCGTTAAAAACTCCGTTAAGTGTCCTGAAGCTCTTGGCCAGAAGTTTGGGCAATTTTCAAAGCTTCGTAACTCAATTGTTTCTTAACCAAATTCGACCCATAATATATCAAAATGAAGATAAGAAAGTGTAAAATAAGATTATACCTATTTCAAAGCCCAATGGTTGCTGGAGATGGCAGGAAAATAGCCTCAAAGTTTACTGGTCCGAGTGAAAATTTGAAAACTCACCAGAAATTGGGTAAACTTTAAACGTTCATAACTCCTTCAATACTTAACAAAATCAAGTGATTCAAAAACAAAAATCATACTTCTCGACATGACGAAGATAATGGTACCCTTTTTGACGAAAAAACTGCTCGAAAGTGGCTAACTCAAGACCAAGACAGCCACTTTCGATCCGTTTCCCAGCCAAACCACGGAGAATTAGCCATCATTAAAGGTACCATTCTCTTTGTCTCGTCAATAAGTATGATTTCGTTTTTGAATCACTTGATTTCGTTGAGTATTCAAGAAGTTATGAATGTTTAAAGTTTACCCAGTTTCTGGTGAGTTTCCAAGTTTTCACTCGGACCAGTCAATTTTGAGGCTATTTTCCAGCAATCTCTGGCAACCGTTGGGCTTCAAAAAAGGTATAATATTATTCTACACTTTCCTATCTTCATTTTGATATAGTATGGGTCGAATTTGGTAAAGAAACGATTGAGTTACGAAGCTTTGAAAATTGCCCAAACTTCCAGCCAAGAGCTCCGGGACGATTAACGAAGTTTTTAATGGAAGGACCAAAATGATGGATGGTGGACAATCTCAGGGACCACTTTTATCAATTTGGAATCTCAGGGACCAAAGTGATGAGTTATGCAAATCTCAGGGACCATTTTGGCAATTTACCTAGAATAAAATAAGATAAATCTCGGGACGGGATGTCACATGAAATTGTCCACCATCAATCATTTTGGTCCTTGAGTGAAAAGTTATGTTAAATAAGTATCAAAATGACAAAATTACCCTCAATTTAATAAATAGTAAGCCAAAATGATGACCAAAATTGAGGGTATTTTTGTCATTTTATCCTTATTCTATGAAGATTGTTCACGAACTGACCAAAATGATTGTTTGTGGACAAACTCAACGACTAATCTATCAATTTCAAATCCCAAGGACCAAAATGATGAGTTATGCAAATCTCAGAGACCATTTTGGCTAAAAGCCTTATTTTTATTTTGGTATGTTTTATTTCATACACATTGTGTATTGGTACGTTTATATTATTCTCAATCCTATTTTCTCTAAATGTACTAAAAGATAAACGTATTTTGGTACGTTTGATTTTGTGGGATTTAAAAATATTTTAAACTGTTTTGGAAAGAAAATATCTTAAATCGTAGATAATCAGTGCTAATTGTAGCATTATTGTGAAAATAAATTGAATCTAACCAACTTTTTTTTGGGCCACTTAGTACTACGGTCTAATGATATTCTTCGTCACTTGTAAGTGAGAGGACTTAGGTTCGATTCTTGCCAAAAGTGAATTTGAACCACATTATTGATAGTCCATTGTGAGGCTAAGCCCACCTCTCCCTTTTAGTGCAGATAATATCATTTGTTCAAATAAATAAAAAAATACTAGTCAATATTAACGAACTTTTTTTTGTTACAATTATCTCTAACAGAGGAGAGTGTAATCAAAAGGCTAGATTACATGAAATTTGTTTCAATATGATGTGCATATTTTTTTGCGTCAGATTTTAGTAAAGATGGGTAGTGGCATGTCATGTAATTTTGGTATAGAAAATGATTAATTCTGATACATATAGAACCAAAATCAGGACAAAAATGTTTAATCAAATCACCAAACGGCATGAATGTTTGATCTAAGAAATTTAAAACAAAGGCACTATATCAAACGATCATTTTTTTTAAACAAATGATAGTATCTACACTAAAGGGGTGGTAGAGTGGGCTAAGCCTCACAGTGGGCTAAACCATAATAATGTGGTTCAAATTCGCCTTTAGCGAGAATCGAACTTAAGGCCTCTTACTTACATATGAAGAACAATATCACTAGACTGTAGTACTAAGTTGCAGAAATCAAATGTAATTTGAAACTTTGTGACAGAAATCAAATCTAGTATGAAACTTTGTAAATTTAAAACCTCATTTATATTTTTATAGGTATATAATTAGATTTGACGAGCAAGGATGGGTATGGCTGAGCTGCTAGAGGTTATTGGGAGTGACGGTGGGGGGAAGGGAGCTTGGTGTCTTTGGAGACGGTGGGAAAGAAGAAGGGGGTGTTGATGGGGGAGAGGAAGCCATGAGATGGATTTTCCATGAGTAAAGTAATAAAATAATGGGAATTTTGCGCAACTATCATATGAATTTGGAAGTATATGAGCCAATACCACATGAACTTCCAGTTACTTTCTATCCACTCTGCCATTAAAACATATCACCTGTAAGGATATTTTCGTCAATTAACTTCATAGGGTAGCTAGAATAAAATGTCTGCAAAATAAAATTGTCTTAGTCATATGGCGCCAAAATTGGGGATACGTCTCCAGTTTGGCAATTCTCTCCATGAAAGTTTTTAAAAATTAATATTTGAATAAATTAAGGTGAACTACGCACTTTTGACCAAAAAAAAAAGGTGAACTACGCACACACTCGTCGACCTACAGAAAGTCACCATAAAAGAATGACTAGATTTTTGACATAATTTCTACACAAGATATTTGTAATTCTATAAAGCTCATAAACAATATAAAACACACTAAACTTGTGCTTCAACAACTATAACAAATAAGTTATAGAAAATCAGGTTTTATACCAAAATAAGCTTTAATAAGCTTAGAATATGATCAAATGATATTAAACACTTGTATTATGAAATACCCAATAAAAATTTCAACATGATCAAATGATGGGATTCAAAAGGAACGTCCATTTCTAACTTCCAGGTACAAGATTAGAAGCGTGAAACAGAAAAAGGTTGAGTTCAGAAATAGACAAGCGTTGGCGGCGGAGCAGGAGCAAAAAATAAGCCAAATCAAGTAATCAACCATCAACCACGAAAAAGAAAGAGAAAAAGAAAAAAAAAAGGAAGAAGAAGGAGGTTGGGGTATCGAAATCGAATAGAGAAGGGGAGCCAACGAGAGGTTAGGGCGCTGCAGATTGGATTGGGGGTGGTTGAAAGTAGTAAATAGCATTGCACATTTTTTATTACCAGAGTGGGATAAAAACTTGTTCTTCTTCTATTCTCACGCTCCCCCCCCCCCACCCCCCCTTCTGTTCGTCTCCCTGAATGCCTTACCAGTGTTCAGGGTAACAACTACAATTACAGCAACTTGTTCATCTCTGTCGATTTCTTCTTTTCTCTCGATTTCCTTACGTATAAATTGTTGTGCATGTTTCAGACTATCGTGGCGATTTATGTGCGGAGGAGCGAGGGAAATATAGGTTGCTTTTTCAATTCAAATTTTTATCTCTACTTGTATATTTTGTTTGTTGGTTTTATTTAGGTGTTACGTTGTGATTTTTTGGGTTGGTAATTGGAATGTAATGAAATTATTATCAATAAATAAAGGAGAAATTAGGTTTTCATCATTCCTTTTGCTACTCCATTGATTAAAATCCTATTCTTTTTCAATTTTTAATCAAAGTCCTTGAGTATTAATAGCATCATTAATTATTTCAATAATAAAATATTTTTTTATTTCTAAATATATTCATGTTAAAAATGTTACAATTAGTATATTTATATTTAAGGAAAACTAATGAAAATGGCTTGAAAATTTTGAGTTTTAATGATAAGGACAAAATAAAGGGTAAAGTGAATAGTACTAGGATTGACTTTTTAGTGTAAAAATGTGGTTTTTCGTTAAAGTGAACAATACCCGGTGCTTTTCGTTAAAGTTCCCTTATATTTATGACTAAATTTTTTTATCATATATTTTTAGTTTTAGTTTGTACCCATTTTTAATTTGTAATTCTTTTTTAATTTGTACCAATTTTCTTTTCAGTTTTAATTTGTACCCGTATATATTTTTTTTTTGTGCCCATATTTTTTAAAGTTTATTTGTATTTGTACCCATATTTTTTTTATTTGTACTTTTTATTTGGCTAAATGTACCCATGCTAATTATATATACCCATTCATGTAAAACTTTTTAATTTTAAAATGTATTCATTCTTAAATATGTCAATTTGTTATATGTAAAATGTACCTTTTTTATATAAAATCTATTCATTTTTTTTCTAATCCATTTTTAAACTTATATGGGTACATTAATTTTTTTTTCTTTGATTTGAAAATGTATCCATGTCAAGTTTAATTGAAGAAATTTACTAATGTTATTAAGCCTAATATCTTTTTTTTTTTTTTTGTGATTTTGAAGAATGTACCCATGTTTTGAAGAATGTATCCATTTTTGGTTAATTTTGATGAATGTACTCATGTTTATATACACACACACACACACGCAATAGTATATTTATATTTTAATATTTTTAGTCCCACAAATTATGGTTTTTTATTTAAAATCTCATTTATATAAACAACTAAAATTTCTAATTTTTAATTTAAAAAATATAGTAACGTACATAAAAATAAATTATCACATTAATTTCAGGGACCTTGATAAAAAATTAAAAACCAACAAGGTTTCAATCAAAGAATAGTCATAGTTAAGGACCGTATCCAAAGTCTCCCAGAAATAAATAATGAAAGCAAATATATATATACATGCAGGAGGTTGTGACGTAACGTATTGATGCGAAATGGAGACAAGTTGGTGTGTAACTTTGGTCATTCACAAATTATGGCATTGAATTCGTTCCAGCATATTTGCCACTCTCCGGTCAGATCATTAATTCACGTCTTTCTGTACATGGCCTTTCTTTCTTTTATTTCCACAATTTATATGTTAATGTTCTCTTGCTCTCCTAAACCTTAATTTCTTTTCTTTCTTTCGTTCAATAGATTTGCTCAGGAAAAAAAATAATCATATCAAGTTACACAGTTTTTAACATTGGACATATGATCGTGTCAGTTATTAACACTTGACTTGTTGATTAATTAGAAAGATAACTTTCTGAAGATATGCATTCTGATGAACGGACAACAATGAGAATATTTTCGAGTGACATCTGAATTAGTTTACTACCATCCAGAAAAAAAAAATGAAGATACGTTTTAGAATGTTGATTTTTCGAATTGAATGCCAAATTAATTGTGGTTGCTCAGACTTTCGTGACATGGATATCGTTATTGTTGCTAACATTTTATAGAATGCATATTGTTCTTGTTAGAAATTGATCTTAATTTAGTTGTGCTTATGTCAAATATGCAGATTTATGTAACCTAACTTGCCGAGGAAGACTAATTCTCAGGGAATCTTTTGAGAGGAACAAGAGCCTCTGGCATGCACTGCTTCCATTCTTATTTGCATGAGAATTGTCAAAATGGCTGTAGCAGTTGATCAACATCACGGATTCAAGACATTTAGCCGATCCCAGAGATGCAGATTACAGTCCTACACTCAACTTGATTATAACATTCTTGCCCACTCCTTAAAACATGCATTCGGTGATGCTAATTTTCATAAAAGCTTCTCCACCCCATGTCTATCCCTAACCACTGCATCGGAGGAAGATTTTGACACTAATCCAAGAATTGAGATTGTTGGTGGCAGTAGGATACCTAGGGTACATGCTCTTGTAGTCGAGGTTGCCATATCTATGGCGTCTGGTGCCGACCTCCTGCCAGTGTCAAGTGGACTAGGCGGTGCCTACTACTTATGTAGCAAAAATGGCGACAATATTGCTGTGGCAAAGCCCATAGATGAAGAACCTTTAGCTTTCAATAATCCTAAGGGTCTCGGAGGCAGGATGCTGGGCCAACCTGGTTTGAAACGCTCAGTTCGGATTGGTGAATCTGGAATCCGAGAATTGGCAGCATATCTCCTTGACCACGGTGGATTCGCTGGTGTTCCTCCAACAGCTTTAGTGAAAATTTCTCATGTTGCATTCCACATTAACAAAAATGCAGGCGCAATTTCAGCTTCACCCTATAAGATTGCTTCTCTGCAGCGCTTCGTGGATCATGACTTTGATGCTGGAGAGTTAGGTTCTTCAGGCTTTTCAGTAGCTGCTGTCCATCGTATTGGAATTTTTGATGTAAGACTCCTGAATCTTGACAGGCATGCAGGGAACATGCTTGTTAAGAAATATGAGCAGCACAACTATGCAGCTGGGGTGCTTGAGCTTGTACCTATTGACCATGGTCTTTGCCTTCCTGAGTGGCTTGATGATCCATATTTCGAATGGTTGCACTGGCCTCAAGCTTCAGTTCCTTTTTCCGAGTCTGAAATCGAGTACATATCCAAACTTGACCCCTACAAAGATGCGGAGCTTCTACGAACTCAGATTCCTTCTTTCCGGGAGGCTGCTATTCGTGTTCTTGTGCTATGCACCATCTTCTTGAAGCAGTCTGCTGCTTCAGGGCTCTGTCTTGCTGATATAGGAGAAATGATGACTCGGCAGTTCTGTGCCGACGAAGAAACATTGAGTACATTGGAGAATTTGTGCATGCAAGTTAAGAATGCCATGCCTACTAGAGACAACGAGAAGAAAGGAGAAATCGGAGAAGTTGAAATATTTGAATTTGACAATGAAAATAAAGAAGGGTTTAATGAGAATATGGATCTTCCGAGCCATCCCGAAATTATTATGTCAAGGTTTTTATCAGCGGGATCAATGACTGGGTTGGCCGATGCATCTCTGTCTCCTCTATTCGAGGAAAATGATCAAACCATTGACAACTATGATAGAAACACTATAACAGGCAGCAACAATGTTGGTGATGATGGAACTACTAGTGATGGTCGCGGTCGTAAGGTAGGGGTTTTGATGAAGAGCGGGAGTTTCTCAGCAGCGACCCTCAGTTGTGAAACTCGGGGAGCAATATCATTTGGAGACATGAGTGGAGACGAATGGGAATTGTTCTTGGACCATTTTGACAAGTTTTTGGCGCACAAACTGGAGGAGGGCAACAAGTGCTTGAGCTCGAAACTGAGGTTGGGAACTTCCTGCAACTTCTGAGATTAATCTTATGGAGTGACTGTACATTATTACCAAATGAAATGATGATAGATAGAGTAGATTGTAAATAAATACATACCGTTTTACCGATTTACCAATGTACCATAGATAGGTACAACCTCTAAAGGAGGAGTTGAGATCGGTGGAAACGCCATCCTTCCTCTCTATGTACGCACCTGTCAGTCTTCTACGTTATCTTGTATTGTTGCCCTGCTGCACTGACATAGAATTGCTTCTCTTGCACATGTTTTTGCTTGGGAATTATTGAATTGTTCAGACGGTTGATATTGTTAACAAGTTTTCTTTTCTTTTATTTTTTTTTTCCAAAGTTACTATTTTTCTTTTTGAGTTAAATAAGAATTTGTTGAGATTCGGGTGATCAATTTCAATCGAGTTAATAATAATTTATCTAACCCAACTCACCTATCGGATGGGTGGTCGGGTTTCTATCCAAAAGTAATTTGTAAATTTTACAACCCTATCCATTTCAGTAGAGTTGGTCTGTAAACCTAGTAGAACGCCAAGGACGTTTTTTGTAATTTTCTAGCGTTAGGGAATAAAATAGGATTAAAATTGGAATGGGATGTGACAAGTAAACCCACTAGAATGCCCACCCTAATTAAAAGAAGTAAAAATAGGAGAGTGAAAGAGAGATTAACTCGGACTTGCTCGCAAGGAATTTGAAGGCTAAACGGTACATATTCCAGTTTACTCCGAAATGCATGGTGTTTGGTAACAATATCCATCCTCAACAGGAGCAGGTTGCCTCTCAGACAGATAGTTAGGGGCAATTATGAGACCATGATTTTCCAGGGCCTGAGTAAGTCTAATCCGAATACTGTTACTTCAGAAGTCCAGTCATGGACTCACCAGCTCCGAGCAGAGCTATATCAGACGGATCAAGGTGCCACCATCACTCTACTTTGGGCCACTAGGTAGAGTCCAAGCGACTCCGCTGGGTGACTATGCTTGTTCCGCAACATGCATGATCTAATCCGGATATGGACACAGTCAAATCTTATAAGTCTTGGAATCCCTACAATCTAGGGATAGGCTTGAGCCGCAAGTAATCACAACTCCTAAGAGGATGCAATATCTACTTACTAGATATCCTTTAGGATTCTCCCGGCTTAGAACGAGGATTCCATCCTAAAAAGTTCTCTTTGCAGTCTTATGCTGGCTTACGATTGTATATTGTTTTGTAGGTTGCTCGAGTTTGTGCTCAACCACCGCTTACGCAGTTGCACAGATTTAGTTGCAACAGTTTATTCATGTTTGCTATACAATGTGTACAAAAGAGAATGATATGATGAATCTAACTTCTATAGATCACATTCCCTTAATTACATATTCCTTGGACTTATTGTTTATGCATATGACATATTTATGAACTAGCTTTAAACAATAATTTTTGCCCTTATATTAAACTAATTTTGTTTAACATGTGTAAAGTCCTTAACTTATTATCATATAATTGAATTTAGGGTACATTTCCAATGTGAATCACTTTTCTCAAAAGTTTGAATCTTGATACAAACAAAACGCAAAGAGTCCCATAGAAACAAAGCGCAAAGCGACCCATACGCTCACAACCCACGAGCCCACACTGCATCATGTTCAATATTCTCGATATTTTTTTAATCTGACTTCAAAACATTATCCATCGCTTTACCTTGAAGCATACGTGAACCGACTTGTTTTTTTATTTTATTGTGTTTTTTAAATCTAAAATTTCCGTTCACTCATTGTTTTCGAACACTCAATCAACTCCTCACTCTTCCTCCAAGATTTGGACTTTCAATAATGGCTTCTTTAACACCAATTTCACAATCCCAATAATTTTTTAACAAAACCCAGTTCATAGGGATGGGCAACGGTTATGGCGGGCGGGTAACCGCAATTATTTACCCATAACCATTTATGCTCATACCTGCATAACCGTTTACCTGTTGGGTAATTGCCTAAACGGTTATACCCATACCCATAACCATTTATAAACGGTTAACCATACCCATAACCGCATATCTATTTAACCGTAACCGTTTAATACCCATTTACCATTTTTAACCCATTTATCAGTTTTTTTTTTTTTTACCATTACCCATTTTCACCCGTCTACATGTTTTTTAACAACTTGAAAATTTAAAAAAAAAAATTTATAATTTTTTTTTTGACAATTCATCATCCATTTCCATATTTAAAATTTTTAAGTCCTTATACCATTCCTGTGACATCCCACATCGCCCAGGGGAGTGATCCTTAAATGTATATTTTCATCCCTACCTAGCACGAGGCCTTTTGGGAGCTCACTGGCTTCGGGTTCCGTAGGAACTTCGAAGTTAAGCGAGAAGGATGCCAGAGCACTCCCAGGATGGGTGACCTACTGGGAAGTTGCTCGTGAGTTCCCAAAAACAAAACCGTGAGGGAATGGTAAGCCCAAAGCGGACAATATCGTGCTACGGTGGTGGAGCGGGCCCGGGAAATGATCCGCCCCGGGCTGGGATGTGACAATTCCAATAATTGAAATAATTGCCGGCAAAGACACAACGGCGGGCACTGTTACGTGGATTATTTATATGCCAACGTAACGAGAGCAATCCATTTTCCAATCTCTCCCCTTGAAAAATAAAGATTTTTAGGGAATAGAACAAATAAAAAACACGGACAATAGGAAATATATAACTTGTATGGTAACTATGTGTAGAAAATAACCTCAACATGTAAAACAATATTGAAGGAAGGGTAAAGAAAATGTAGGGGATCAATAGCCCTGTAAGAATGTTCGATTTCCAGTTTGTTCGATCCAAGATCAACATATAGCTACAGTAAACACATAAACAAATCTAATGCATGCATACTGCAAGGGAAATGATTTCAGTGCATTCCCGTTTATTTTTCTCACTTAAATTTCTTTTGATTTATTCAATTTAAGGATAAAAATACCGCACGGATTATCGTTTATTACTTTTTAATTAATTAAAACACCGCTATATAAATCACACTATAGTCAATACCATTGATCTAAGTTTTGTCCAATAGAGAACATATTTTGTGTTAATTTTACATATATATAATAAATGGGTAAACGGTTACCCGTTTATAACCGCGGTTAATACCCATAACTGCCCATTTACACTTTGCGGGTAAACGGTTATCCCCATAACCGTTTATTTATCTAAACGGTTACCCATAACCGTAACCATTTAATTTAAATGGACGGGTAACCGCGGTTACCCATAACCAATGGGTATTTGCCCATCCCTACCAGTTCAAGTTACCGGCAACTTGCTGAAGATGAAGAAAAGGCACCTGCTGAAGACGAAGGGGTTCATTAAAGAGATGAGACTTGTAGCCATGAAGTTGTACATCAGAGACCAGGCGAATAAGGGGGAAAAGGATTGGCTTGAGTGGTCGATGGCTAAGTGGGACCCAACAGTTGATGGGTATTTGAAGTTTTTGGTGGATCGCAAGTTGGTGTATGATATGCTTGAAGGGATTGTTGAAAAAGCCCATTTTTCTTCTTGTTAAACTAAGTTTGGATTTCGATCATGTGTGTTGGGTGTTGAATGATCTCATTATACTTTGGCTGTGTGGATCCTTTTTTGGCTATGTTTGATTTCACGTTTTATAGCACCTAGGAATTGTTAATCTCTTTTCGTTAGGTGTTATTGATCATGTATGTTTCTTTGATTGTGTAGTGATATTGCACAAACAAAGAAACACTATATATTCATCTATTCACCCACAACATTCATGTTAGGATATTGCATCAACTTACTGATAGGAGCATATTTATGCGCCTTAGTTTAGCTTGTTCTTGTGCATTTATAGTGTTTTTCCTTAGTAAAGTAGTCTTTTAAGCTAGTTTTATGTGTTTTCAGGTTCTAAGGGCAAAGTATGCAAAAGGATGCATTTTGGAGCCTTTTGGAGCAAATTAGAGCTTGGAATGGACATCATATATTTGGAGCCAAGTGGCATCAAGTTTCAGCAACAAAGAAGTTTTCCAAGTCCAAGAAGGAAAGGTTTTCCAAGATGAAGAAGGAGAAGAATTCCAAGTCAAGGGAGGATTGAGACATGTTTTCCTAATGCTAGAAGGGCTCCTAAGTGTTGTAGGACACAAATGAGAAGTTTCTAGAGTGTTCCCCTCCTTGCCGTGAGTTTCCTACATTTCCTATCAGTTTTAGGGCTTTCTAGAAGCCCTATCCCTAATCCCTACATTGGTGCCGCACCCTAGCTTCGAGATGCCCTAGTTCCTTGCCTTGCAAGGCATTCTAGAAGCCTTATCCTTCCTCTCCCTATCCAGCCGCACCTAGGAGGTCTTTTCCCCTTTTAATTTTGATTTTTAAGCCTCATTCCTTGTGGATTTGGGTTATTCCAGTCCATATCTGATTTACCTAGGGTTTTAAGTGCCTATAAATACTCATAAACCCCCTTGGCCGAACTCACCACTCACCACTCACCACAATTCACAATTCACTCCAGAAATTCGTCCAACCCTCTCCACACTCTTGCCGCAGCCACCAAACACCATTCCCCCTAGTTCTAAGTTCTTGCCGCACCATTCCCATCCCCTAAACACTACTACATTCCTCCATAACCATGCATCCATACACCTAAGGCCCTAAACCTGTCCCTAGACCCTTTGCCGCACCAAGGAGGAGGAGAAGGAAGCTTGGAAGTTCATGCAATTCAAGTTCGTGTCGCTGGAATTTCTAGGTGTTTCTTTTCCTTTGATTTCAATGTTTAAATTCAATTCTCTTTGTTTTGTGCGTATGAGGAACTAAACCCCCCTTGGCTAGGGGGGGATTCGAAATACATGTTTATGCTTGCGATATGATTTGATTACTTCTAATTGCGTTTCATAAGTTGTGAATTCAATTTACTCTATGTGAATTACATTGATTTGTGTGTGTTGGTTGAGAGTGCACGCTTAATTCTCATGCATAAATTGAATGCTAGGATATAAGGAAATTTCACCTAATCGTTATGGACTTATATTCGCAAGTAGTAAAGGTTGATGATCTCAATCGCGTTAAGTAAATTCTTGGCATAAGTTTCATGCAATCATAGTAACAAGTGCTTCGTCAATGCTTATGGTTTTCATAGAACTTAATGATTCTTGCTTGTATCTCTATTATGCAATCATGTAGGGGACTTGTGGGGAATGCTTTGGGTTGTCGTATGCAATCATCCAATTCAATAACGTTAGGAAAATCTGAAGGTTAATTTAAGCGGACCTAATTAACTTGGGGCGTTGAGAATTCATGGGTTATTGAAAAGCAATTGGAAATCGTTTTGAATGCAAGTATAACATGTGTGGAGATGAACCCCTTAGCTAGCCTTCCATTCATCCATTTAAACCAAATTCGTTTTAAAATCTGTTCGTTTACAAGTTTTGTTTTGTTTTCAAATTCGTCCAAAATCAATCCCCATTTTCTTTGTTAGTTAGAAGTCAAGTTAGTTTGTGTTTTTAAGTGTTTTGAGTCAAGTTAAAACCAATTTTCGTCCAAGTTTGTGTCTAGTGTTCAAAACTGCCCAGATTGTGGTTTTAAGGCAGTTTTGAGTGTTTCTGGGCTGTTTTGAGTCTTTTGGTTTGTTTTGGTGTTTTAAAGTTTAGTTTTGCATTCTTTGAGTCTAGTTTAGTGTTTTAAACTTGTTTTTACGTATTTGAGTCAGTTTTCAAGTGATTTTGCAATCCCTACTTACATACTTACTACAATTGATAAAAAGAGGGTTAATTTGAGTGCTAGTTAATTTTCACATCACTTACCATGCGTTTTATAGCGCCGAGGAATTGTTTCCCTGTCGTGCAACTTTTATAGCTTTGTTTGTGTGCTATTATAGTTTGTATTTTTGTAGTTCGTATTTTGGGAAATTAATATTATTTTGCGTTAATTTAGAAGCCTTAGTTAGCTATAAAGTTTGATTTTTTAATGTTATCCTTAGACCTTACAGGGTGCCACTAAATATTTTCCATTTGTGAAATGAGGTTGTAACGAAGGAGAAATTAATGAGCAAATTTACGGGTATTTTTGTAAATTTAGTTTAGTCCTAGATATTTATTAGATGTTTGGGTTTACAAGGGCCCACGCCCTTTCTTTTTCCTGCTGTGTTTTCTCTCCTAGCAGGGGGTGGGGGAGACCTCTCGAGAACTCTCTCCTCCCTCTGTATCTCATTTCTCAGTTGCACAAAGAAGAGGGCGTCACTCCCCACCCACCTCTTCCAAGTTCATCTCGCCGCTGATCACCATCGCATCTTGCTTTCCTCCATCTTCCAGCCCCATCTCCCTATGGTATAAATCAACTCTACACCCCCAGCTTAAATCCAGGTAAGATTCAAGTAATCCCTGTAATTTTGAGTATGAGCTCTTGAAGTAGGATATTTTTATTTGGTAATTCAACAGTGGAGTTTGCACATTTCTCATTCGATTTGGCAATGGATATCTAAGTTTCATGCATTTGACATTGATATCCCAATTTGGATCACATGGACTTTTGCATTAACAATTAGGTTTCCAGTTTGTGATTTATGTTGAGTTTTTGAAATATACAGGTCTGGGTGTTTATTGAAGTCTTTAACTTTGCACGACTTTGATGTGTCTTTACTTTCGAGTTGGAATGTTAGAAGTGGGGAAACTATCTGGTGAGAATGAACCACTCTTCGAGCAACTCCACTGTGGGAGATTGGCATGGGGATTGGCAGCAAATCCAATACTTGCCTTCCAAAGTCACGCCAGCCCAATCGGGCAATTGGGCTAAGGGGGAGCCCATGGGAAAGGTCAGGCTCAAGTCCAAGGCTCGAGTGCCTGAGGAGGAAGTGACATCGGGCTAACGTCAGCCACTTTCTACAAAAATTTGCATTAGGCGCATGAGGGCACGTCTATGGCACATTTTCAGACGATGGGGCTCGCATGTCAGCCCCACTCAGTCATGTTAAATACATACCGTTTGATTTCCAGATCAACGGTCAAGTTTTTTTGGCTTGAAATATTTTTTTTTTTTAAAAAAAAAAAGTAAGAAATGTTTCGGTTGGACCTATGTCACATTGTGGACTGTTGGATTTCAAATTTTTTGTAGGGTTGCTAGAAACATTAAAGACTGGCCTATGTAATAGAAAAAAAATGTTGAAAAATGGAAACAAAATGAGGCAAGAAATAATATCTATGTTACTTACAATGTAGAACAAAAAACATATACTCTCATAGATAAGCGTATCAAAAACCCTGCAAGAATGTTACACACACTCAAAGAAATAAAGTGGGGTTGATTTTTGACGAATTTAAATTAAATGGCAGATTGTAAAGAAAACAGTAGACAAAATTGTGATGAATTAATGAATGATGGAAGAGCTAAGGGGTTCTTCTCCACACATGAAATATATGCAACGTAAATCAATTTCCAGTTATCAATTCAATAAGTTGTGAACCTCGACAAGGCAATTGTAACTATGAAAAGCATGATACTCTTGCCAGGAATCTACTTAACACGATCGTGACTAGCGACCTTCACTACTTGCGAATATAAATTCATAACGATTAGGTGAAATAAACTTATATCCTAGCACCAAATTCAAGCATGCAAATTAAGCGTGCACTCTCAATCAACATACAAGAATAAGTTTTGAATTAAACGGTTAAGCAAATTGTATTCACGACTTATGCAACGATAACTGGAAGTAATCAACTTATTTCACATAAATAAACATGGTTTCGAATACACCCTTAGCCAAAACGAATTTAGCCAATCATACTCAATGAAAAACAAAGATTACAAGAAGTAGACATTGAAATATAAGATAGAATACACCTAAAATTGTTCAACAACTCAGATTGAAGAGCCAAACAATTTTCATGAACTGTCTCCTTCTCTTCTCCTTGCGGCAGATTGGGTGAGGATGATTTCTGGGGGGTTTGTGTGATGTAGAATGGATTATGGATGGTGTAGGGGCACGGCAAGGCTTGGGGGTAGTGTATGGGTGTTGTGTGGAAGGTGTGGAGATGAAGAATGGTGGTTGAATTCTGGCGTGAATGGAGTTGTATGGATGTGTGTGGAATGTTTTGTGGCTGCACAAGGAGGTTTATTTAAAGGAAAACAGAAATTAAAAACCCTAGGCTAATTAGGTAAACAGAAATTTAAGTCAAAAGCTTCTAGAAATAGGAAACAAAATCAGAAAATTAAAGGAAAGGGCAAGGGAAATTCGGCTAGGGTTTAAAAGGTGCAAGAGATGTGTATTTCATGTCCTAGAATGCTTAGGAAGTCTTCATAATTGCTGGAACTTTTAGGGACATTTAGGAAAAATCAAACCAAAGTAGGAAACTTTGGCTTAACTTTCCTATTTCAAGTAGGAATCCTTGTTGGAGTAGGAATCCTTGTTCTTCTAGGAATCCTCATGTGATTAGGAATCCATCTTCCATTAGGAATCCTTCTTGGAGTAGGAATCCTTCGTCGATTAGGAATCCTTCTTCAATTAGGAATCCTTCTTCAATTAGGAATCCTTCGTCAATTAGGAATCCTTCGTTGATTAGGAATCCTAATTTCTTCAAGTCTTCAATTCATCCATTCCTTTTGCTCCAAAACGCTCCAAATTACATCATTTTGCACACTTCGGCCTTGGAATCTGAAAACACACAAAAGTAACTTTAAACACTAAAATAGCTAACGAAACATAACATAAATGCACGAGAACAAGCCAATTAAGTCGCATAAATATGCTCCTATCAAAGACAACATGATTCTCCCTAGATATTAATAATTCGCTACAAGCATAACCCTAAACCTTAAACCCTGGCTCAATTGCGAAATGAGTGATGGATTGGAGTTTGCATACGAAGTTTGCAAAATTTGTTTTGCTCAAGAATTGGAACAGATTGACCAAATTCACCAGCCAACAAAGATATAAGAGCACCAAATGGGTAGAAAAATCATCAAACTCATGAAATGACAAAACGACATTTTTTTTTGTGAAAACCTAATTAATCACCCTACATATATGAACAATTAAAAAGAATATAGGATTGTGTTTTGCTTACCTGATGGTGATTTTTCTGTAGGTATTAGGGAGACTTGGCAAATTAAGAAGAGATTTCATTGTTTTTGTTATTGGCTCAAAGTCTACAGGTAGTTTGTTTTCAAGATTACAACTAGTTAGGGTTTCTTCTATTTTTAATTTTCCAGATTTAATATTTTTTTTAGTTTTTTAGTTTTGTTTTTAATCATTAATATTAGTTAAAATCCACATAAGCATCCATATCATTTAATGAATGAATAAGAACCCTTGGATGTTATAAAATCTCAAGGCTACAAAGAAGTGTAAAAATATTTATCCCTTGATCCTATCGAGTATTTTATCAAATATAGCCAAAAATTAACCCTTAATTTAAAAAATGTCACTTTTCATAAAATCTTTCAAATATATCTAAAATTCGAACAAAATAGATACAAATATCCACAAATTTAACAATCAAATAAATTAAAGGCTTTTTAGCCAAAATGGTTCTTGACGTTGACACAACTCCTTAATCTAGTCCTTAACAATTAATGATAATCAATAGTAGTGTTCTTGAATTTGTCTATCGTGAATCATTTAAGTCTTTCTTTGAATTTGTCTGTGAAATCCCATTCCTGGATTTCACTATTGTAATCTACGTATTTCTTATTCGTGGGATTTTATAGTATTTTTGCGAATTTAAATTAATTTTAGATTTTAATTACTGAATTACAAAGTTTGAATTTTTGAAAATAATTATTAAATCCGTAGACCCTCGGGGGTCACTCTTATGTTTTTTTAATTGGGCTCGACCGCACAAGCGCATAGGCAAAAGCCGTTCATGAATCGGGATGAGAAAGGAAACGTTACGGATGTTAGAAGTTTCTTTTAAAAAAAAAAAAAAAAGAGGTGGCAGGAGGGATGAAGGAAAAACAGGGGAGGCGGATGGACCAATGTGAAGGAAATTTTGTGAACAACATGTTCATTTGAGCAACATGTATGACATGCAATTACCCATGAAATTAACAATTAAAGGTGGAATCATGCTTGTATGCACTCAAAACAAAACATTACCCATGAAATTCAAAGCCTCGTAGAAAGTCGAACCAAGACTTAACTCAAGAACATAGTGAGTTGAGATATTTTATACCTTTGTTGATTCCTCTTTGCATAAGCAAAGGCTAATCACCTAAGGAGAGGGCCTTCATTCCTTGCTTCTTAGTTCCAATGATTTCTTAGAGGATGATGGTAGAAAGGATTCTCCAAGTTCCCAAAATTGAGAAACTCTAATTTTTCCACACCAAGGAGGGACTTGAAGAAGAGATGAGTGACCTTGGAGGATGAGGGATTGCTAGCTAATCTCCTCCAAGGGGGCCGGCCTCTTAGAGAGAAAAGGAGAGCATTGTGTTCTCATCCTTTCCAAAAGAAAACCCTAAGGATGAAATGGCTATAAAGTTGCCTTTATACCACCTCATAATGGAGTGGCAAACTTGCAATTAAAGCAAGTTCACTACCCTTCTCTATTCAGCCAGCCTTAAGGGTTTATTGGGCTTTCAAGCCCTTTGTTTATTCAAGTTGTCATACAACTTGAGTTAAAGGATTCACATTCAAATCCCATTGGGCCTTACGGCCCAAAACTAACCCTAGGTCTATAACGAACTTATTCGTTTGATTAATTAACATATTAATTAATCCTAGCCATAAATAATTAAACCATTTAACTATCCTTACTCATCTCCGTTGTTTCTTCAATCTTTACCTTACACGGTGTATGATCCATTAGGTTCTTTTTAGTGAGGTAGTGGGCAATTGCTACTCTTAACGATCGATTGTGAATTGAGACTTACTTTCAATTCTCCCTTTAGTGATTATACACGTTTAGGGCTTCCACAAACCATGAGTGACACCTAGCAGTATGTCATGGTTACCCAAGCTAATCAAAAGAGGTGGAGAACCTATTCAATTTAGGATTACAATGCAATACAGTCTTTCTCTACTACAATACTCTTGACCAGATTGTTTGGTTTGATAGTTTAATCATGTCTACTATCCAATGTGATTCATTTACTTATATGATTACCTTGAATGTGATTTGGAACGACTTCCTAAATCTCATTCATACTCTAGCCAGAGATTCTTAATCATATCATAGAGTATTCTCCCTCAAACGGTTTGAAGGTTAGAGATCCCTTGTTCTGCATTCACTTGCCTCCATGGCTAAGTGGCTTAACCCCAACTATGCCGTGGACACCCTTTAACAGGGTGACTTTGACATAGTCAAAGATCAAGGACCTAACCACAAGACAACTATGATGCCTCAGGTCAGAGGACTACTTTGCATTATCCCAACCATGAGTTCTCATGTGACATGAGTATGAGAACTCCTCGTTGATCGTGTTCAGTTGACTCATTCTCTATTGAGCACCTACATGCTTGTCTTGGTGTCAATCACATCAATGACTCGAGACCAGTCACTCTCCCTGAGAGAAGACATAACATGTATTGATCTTAACGGACAGTCAATGCCTAATTTGCAATCCTATGATCATGAACGTTTAGGATATGTATACGAAAGAGAATGGTCTCATGAATCTAACTTGTTTAAATTACATTCTCCTAATTACATATTCCTTGGACATAACGTTTAAGCATATAACATTTATATGAGACGGCTTAAAATAATAATCTTTGCCCTTGATATTAAACTAAATGTCCATAAAGTATCATCATATGATTGGTTTTAGGGCACATTTCCAACACAGTGGGGGAAGGGGGAGAATAGAAAGGAAATGAGGAATAAGAAGAGGGTGCTGCCCAATCGAGGAGAAAGGAAAGAGAGAATGACCAATCAACAGAGGGAGAAAGGAGAGGAAATGAGGGAGAGGAGTGAAGGAATAATTTGTGAAAACAAGTTCATTTGAGCAACATCTATGCATGCAATTACAATTAAAGACGGAATCATGCTTGTATGCACTCAAAAACAAAACTTTACTCATGAAATTCAAGGCCTAGTAGTTGTGGTGAACCAAGACTCAACTAAAATCTTAAAGAAAAGAGTTGAGAAACTTTTATACCTTTGAATCACCTCTATGCTTAGCAAATGATATTCACCAATGTGAGGGCCTTCTTTCCTTAGTCTCCTTGCTTCCTAGCTCCATGGATGTGGATGGAAGAACTTTGCTTCTTGGCTCCATGACTTCTTGGATATGGATGAAGGAATGGATTATCTAAGTTCCTAAGAAAGGGAACCTCTAAGTTTCCACACCAAGGAAAACATTGAGGAAGAAATGAGTGACCTAGGAAGAAATGGATGCTAGTCCACTCTTCCTAGGGTGGCCAGCCTCCTAAGAGAAGAGAGGGCTTTTATGTTATTCTCTTTTCTCTCTAGAAAACCCCTATGAGGGAATGAGTTATAATTTCTTTTCTATAACCACTTACATTGAGTGGCATAATTGAAATTAAAATCAATTCTCCCTCATACTCTCTATGGCCGGCTATATGGGTTCATTGGGCTTTCATGCCCTTTGTGTTTTCAAGTTGTCATACAACTTGAGTTATTGGACTTGACATTCGAAGCCCCGATGCGAAAATTAACTTAACACACAAATTAAACCCTCTTTTGACAATTGTAGTATATATGTAAGTAGGGATTGTTCTTAAACCGGGGATTAGGAAGGATTGCTAAAACACTTTAAACTGACTCAAATAGATAAAACTAAGCTTTAAAACACTTAACCAGACTTAAAAGACTCAAAACAAGTTCACAAGACTCAAAATAAGCTAAAAACACTCAAAACTGCCTAAAAACACAAACTGGGCAGTTTCTGACTCTAAACACAAATTTGGACGAATTTTAGTTTTAACTTGACTTAAAACACTTGAAAACACAATCTAAAACAGATCCTAACTAGTTTGACACTCTAAAGTAAAGGGGAATTTGGTTTTGGACGAAAATAAAGTAAACAAAACAAGAACTAAAACTAGGCAGATTTGCACGAATTTGGTGGATTTAGATAGATGATGGGCTAGCTAGAAGGTCTTTCTCCACACATGACACACTTGCATACAAAACAATTTCCAGTTGCTTTTTCAATGAACCATGAACCTCAACATCCCAAGTAAATTAGGTACGCTTAAATTAACCCTCAAATTTTCCTTAAGTCATTGAATTGAACGGAGATAGCGCATTGCAATCAAATTATTCCTCAAATGTTCCCTACATGAAAGCACATAATAGAGAAACAATCAAAGATCATTAAGTTCTATGAAAATCATAAGTGTTGACAAGGCATTTGTAACTATGAAAGCGCATGATGCTTATGCCAGGAATTTACTTAACATGATTGTGGCTAACAACCTTTACTACTTACGAATATAAGTTCATAACGATTAGATGAAACTCCCTTATATCCTAGCATCAGATTTATGCATGCAAATTAAGTGTGCACTGTCAACCCACATACACAAACAAGTTTTAATTCAAACAGATAAGTAAATTGAATTCCCAATTCATGAAATCACAACTGGATGTAATCAAATCATATTGCAAATATAGCCATGGTTTCGAAATTCCCCCTAGCTAAGAGGGGTTTAGTTCCTCATACTCACAGAACAAAGATTATTGAATTTAAACATTGAAAACAAAAGAAATATTACACCTAAAACTTTCCAGCAACTCTAACTCGAATGGCAAGCATGTCCGAGGGCTCTCCTCCTTCTTTCTTACTGTGGCATAAGGTGTGGTTGTGGTTTGGGGGGTGATGGATGGTGTATTCTTGTTTAGGATGATGAATGATGGTTGATTAGGGTGAAAGGTTGCGGTTAAATGTGTGTGGAATTGTATGGATTGCAATAATGATGAATGAAGAGTGCGACTGAATGTTTTTGATGGTAAGGGGATGGTAAATTTGGCCAACTCTTAAAACACATATATATAGGTATGTAAAACCCTCAGAATTAGGTCTAGGGTTTAAAGGGTGCGGCACAATGTGTAAATCCACCAAGGAAAAGGTTTTGGCCCACTTAGTTTCTGCAAAGGATTTGTATAACCCAAATCCACAAGAAAAAGGCCTAATAAATCAGATTCCAAAAGGGAAAAGGGATAGAGGGGTGCGGCAGGTATTGGAGGGAAAGGAGAGTGGATTGCAAGGCAAGGCAAGGCCTTCTAGAAGGGCATAGGCACCACCTTTGTAAGGTTTCTAAAAACAATGTGTATTGTGGCTGATTTGGGACTTCTAGAAGGGAATGCTTCTAGAAATAGCTTCTAGAAATAGATATTTAGGTACCCTTGCTGCTAGACTTAAGGCATGATAAGATTAGGATAAGATAAGATAAGATAAGATTGGTTTGGATAAGATAAGGTTGGATAATGTTTCTTCTTTTGAGCTGATTCCTTATCTTCTTTTGTGGGTTAACAAAGAACATAGGCTTAACAAGGCTCAACGGGGTTAAACTTAAACATATAATGAAATAGGGGCACGGCAATTTAGCTTTGGTGGTCACTACACAACTTCATCTTGAATATGTGTTATGCAAATCAATAACATGTTTTGAATGAAATAGGCATGAGTTCTAGCATTTGGAACTAAATGATGAAACGCCTTCTAAGTAGCAACCAAGCAAAGAATAATGAGATCATGCAACGACTTTAGAAAACAATGATGCACAGATTATTAACTCTCCAAATAAACGTTTAGGCTCAAGTCTCACAAGGTTGTAGCGTTCATTTGAGTTCCTTCCTTCAAGCATGTTACAAAAACTGATTTTTTCTTTATGATTGCATGTGAATTCATAAATTATAACCACAACCAAGCATACAACAAAGAGTAAATCAAATTTTTATCCATGTTTATAACTCTCTTTAACAGTCATGTAATTAAAAACCAAATCCTCATCATTGTGTTGGAAAGGTACCCTAAGACACAAATAAACACAAAAAAAAAAACAACTCTTTTTGGGTTTTTCAAAACAATTTTTCAAATTTTTATGAGATTTTCGGATTTTTATGTCAAAACACACTAAAACACTCCAAAACAGCTTAAAAACACTTAAAAACAGCAAGGAACAACACTAGAAGTAATGGGTGATAAACTCTTACGAATTTCATGCAAAACAACTTGGTTACCCCTCCATATTTAAATCAAACATCGTCCTCACTGTTTCAAGCATAAACTCACACAAAAACAAGCAAACAAATGGCTAACGAATAAACATGACAAGTATGGTAAAGTAAAAACCAGACCGAGTAGAGTTTAAGAACGCAAATCTGGTTTTGGAGATAGATGATCTTGGCGACTTTCCACAACTTTGATCTCGAACTGGTTTGGAATTCTGAGCGAGGAATATCAAAGTTCCTTGGTTTCAAATCAGACTCCTTCTGCTGGGTTGATTTGATTGTGCAGTCTGCATTCTTCTCTGCTTGTTTCTTTTGCACGGCAGGCAGACATGAGGTAGAGGTGATGGTCTATTTCTTTTTTCAATCTTTCTAAGTGCCCACCATTTGCTTTCTTTCTCCTTGTCCCTAGCTGAGGATGAATTAGCACATTATTTCCACATGCTTCGAGGTATCATTTTCACTTCCCTTATCTGTTCCCCAGGCAGATGCGGTAGACGAAGAGGAAGCATAAGATGTTGAAGATGAGTACTCGAGAGCAAGGCTAGGTAAGCAATCAGGAAGGGGTTCCAGACAGTCGGTTCCAGATCGGAAGATTAATAATACCAAGTGCTGGCTGATTGCTCTCTTTCTCCTTGTCCCACAGATGAAAACAACGACAAGGAGAAGGACAGGGAGAAAGCATGATATGAGATACTCTTGCTTTCAACCTTCATGATATGAAATACTTTTGCTTTGGATGAGTTGTTTGCAGAGGTACCCCAAGGAATAAGGAACACTGAGTGACTTGAGAGGCTTCGTTGGGAAGGCATTCTCGGAGATGAAAAAAGGTTATGTATGTATGCCTTGGAATGGAGGGTGAAGGTTGACATTTATAGGAATTAATAACTGGTACTGTTCTTTTACTCTTGTCGGCAACCGTTGGATGATTTAACGGTAAACTTCACGTGCTTTTTACTTCATAAGAAATCTTCGACAGATTACCCGTAATTTCCGCAAGGCTGAGTGTGCATGTGATAGGCGCTGACACGTCTGGAAAAGCAAGTGCCTCTTCGATATCTGGAATCGACGCTTCGATAAACTGCCTGTGATTTCCGCAAAGCTGAGTGTGCATGTGACAGATGCTGACACGTCTGGAAAAGCAGATGCCTCTCCGATTTCTGAGCTTGCCTCTTCGAGTGATGAGCTCCGTCGAGTGCAGAGGTTGCACGTGACAAGTGCGAACAAATCTGGAAAGGAAGATTAGCCTATGGTTTTTTAGCAAGCCCAGCTTTTAAGAAAGCTAGTGCCTCTTCGATTTTTGAATTGGCCTCTTCGATTTCTGAGCTCGCCTATTCGATCTCTGAAATCTCGTCGAGTACTGATTTTTATAAAGGCACGTAGTACGTTTCAAAGCACAGTTGAATTTCTGCCTGTAGAAACTCCCTTCTTGCACTTCTACATCTTGACTTGTCCGACCTCTTCTTTCTTCAACACCTTTGAAAATGTCTGGCCCATTCGACCGTCGTTTTGACCTGAACCTTGGTGAAGAGGCAGCCATGCCTTCTCCAGACAACATATGGCGCCCATCCTTCATATCCCCTACTGGTCCTCTTACCGTTGGGGATTCGGTGATGAAGAATGATATGACCGCTGCGGTGGTGGCCCGGAACCTTGTCACACCCAAAGATAACAAACTACTTTCCAAACGGTCTAATGAGTTGGTTGTTAAGGATTCTCTGGCTCCCAGTGTGCAGTGTGCAGGTTCTGTGTATAATATGGCCCTACGCCTATTTGCTCGAACCCGTCAAGTTGAATCGTTGGCGATTGAAGTGATGAGTGTCAAACAGGAGATTAGAGGGCTCAAGCATGAGAATAAATAGTTGCACAAGCTCCCACATAACTATGCTACAAACATGAAGAGGAAGATTGACCAGATGCAGGAATCTGATGGACAGATTTTACTTGATCATCAGAGGTTTGTGGGTTTGTTCCAACAGCATTTGCCTTCGTCTTCTGGGGCTGTATCACGTAATGAAGCTCCAAATGATCAACCTCCGATGCCTATTCCTTCTGGGGCTCCGCCGACTACTGAGACTTCTCCTAAGCAGCCTTTGTGAAGGCTTCCTCTTGTATTTTCTGCTTAATGTTCCTTTTTTCATGAAAATGAATGTAAAAATACCTTGCATATCTGTCAATGTCTCAAAAATAAACCCACACCCAAAAATAATTAAATAAGCAACAAATAAAAAAATGATAGTCATGGCAAAATAAAAATGCAAAAAATGGAAGGTTTTTAGAAACGCAAAACTGATTGTGAAGCGATTCAAAAATCTTCCTTATTTGAATACATGGGTTGCCTCCCAAAAACCGCTTTCTTTAACGTCTGATATGATATTAACTAGCACTCAAATTAACCCTCTTTTTATCAATTGTAGTAAGTATGTAAGTAGGGATCGTTCTAAGCCGGGGATTAGGAGGGATTGCTAAATCACTTGAAAACTGACTCAAAAACGTAAAAACAAAGTTTAAAACACTAAACTAGACTCAAAGAATGTAAAACTATAACTTAAAACACCAAAACAAACCAAAAGACTCAAAATAACACAAAAACACTCAAAACTGCCTTAAAACCACTTTCTGGGCAGTTTTGAACTCTAAACAAGATTTTGACGAAAATAGGTTTTAACTTGACTCAAAACACTTAAAAAACAAAAACTAACACACTCTCTAACTAATTTGACACTTGAAAACAAAGGGGGATTTGGTTTTTACGAAATTGAAAACAAAACATAAACTTGTAAATCAAAACAGATTTTAAAACGAATTTGATTGAATTGAATGGATAGAAAGCTAGCTAAGGGGTTCATCTCCACACATGTTATACTTGCATTCAAAACGATTTCCAATTGCTTTTCAATAACCCATGAATTCTCAACGCCCCAAGTTAATTAGGTCCGCTTAAATTAACCTTCAGATTTTCCTAACGTTATTGAATTGGATGATTGCATACGACAACCCAAAGCATTCCCCACAAGTCCCCTACATGATTGCATAATAGAGATACAAGCAAGAATCATTAAGTTCTATGAAAACCATAAGCATTGACGAAACACTTGTTACTATGATTGCATGAAACTTATGCCAAGAATTTACTTAACGCGATTGAGATCATCAACCTTTACTACTTATGAATATAAGTCCATAACGATTAGGTGAAATTTCCTTATATCCTAGCATCAAATTCATGCATGCAAATTAAGTGTCGACCCTCAACCAACATACACAAATCAGTTTTAATTCTTGTAGATAAGTAAATTGAATTCACAACTTATGAAACGCAATTAGAAGTAATCAAATCATATAGCAAGCATAAACATGGTTTCGAATCCCCCCCCTAGCCAAAGGGGGGGTTTAGTTCCTCATACTCGCAAAGCAAAGATACATAAATTTAGAAATTAAAATCCAAAAAAAGAAAACACCTAGAACGCTCCAACTTGGCAGCAAGCGCATCCAAGAATTTTCCTTCCTCCTTGCTACGGCAGAGAACTTTAGAACAGGTTTTGGGTGGTATTTATGGTGTAGAATGGATGGGGAATGGTATGGAAAGGTGTAGGGTTGATGGGTGGTGCGGCTAGGGATGATTTTGGGCAGAAAATATGGAATATGGTGGTGGAAAGGTGCGGCAAAGAGAGCCTCTTTGTTTCTGACGTGAATGATGTATATGGGAGGTGATATCTCGGCCAAAAGGGTTTAACGAGTATATATAGGCACTTCAAAACCCTAGCAATCAGATTAGGGTTTCTAGAAGCCCAAATCCACCAGAAATTAGGTTAAAACAATCAGATTTTTAGTGGGAATAAGGCCTAAGGTGCGGCTAGGGTTAGGGTTTAGAGATGGGCCTTCTAGAATGCCTTGAAAGGCAAGGAAATCAGATATTCTAGAGGCCTAGGTGCGGCTAGGGTTAGGGTCCACAAGGAATTAGGGTTTAGGTCATCTAAAAGCCCAAAGCCAAGAATAGAAACTCTCGAAAATGGAAACCTCCAAGAATAGAAACTTCCAACTTTAGAAACTTTGGCTTCCAAATCTGAATTCTTTGTTCTTCACTTTCATTTCTTCATTTCTTAAGCTCCTTTGACCTTCAAACTCGTCCATTCCTTGTGCTCCGTTAGCATACACTCCATTCCAGCTCAATTTTGCTCTAAAATGCTCAATTTTGCACTTCTTTGCATACTTCGTCTCTAAACCTGAAATTGCACGAAAATGACTTTAAACACTAAAATAACTAAAGAAAAACAACATAAATGCTTAAGAACAAGCCAACTAAGTCGCATAAATATGCTCCTATCACTAATTCAACTAGGAAACCCATTTTGACTAGGAATCCTAATTCAACTAGGATTCCATCTTCACTTAGGCGCTTTCCTACTTCGACTAGGAAACCTTGTTCAAGTAGGAAACATCATCTTCAAATCTTCAATTTCATCCATCCTCTTGGCTCCAAGCATATGACATCCATTCCAAGCTCAACTTTGCTCCAAAAGGCTCCAAAATGCATCCTTTTTCATATTTTGCCCTTAAAACCTGAAAACACATAAAACTAGCTTAAAAGACTACTTTACTAAGCAAAAACACTATAAATGTACAAGAACAAGCTAAACTAAGGCGCATAAATATGCTCCTATCAGCATGCATGGTCATTCTTTTGCCGTGCCCCCTAATGATGAGGTCATTGAGATGGTGGCTGCCCTCGAGTCATTGCCATCACAATCGGGTAAGTATTCGGACCCTATTTTAAGTTTAGTTTCGGCTAATAAAATGCTTCCCTCAGTTGTGCAGCCACCTACACTTGAACTTAAGCCGTTGCCTAGTCACTTGAAGTACGTTTTTTTGGGCGAGGATGACACGTTGCCCGTCATTATTTCATCCTCACTCACGGCACAAGAAGAGAGCAAATTGGTGCGAGTGCTTAAGGAGTACAAAACGGCAATAGGATGGACCTTGGCCGACATAAAGGGAATTAGCCCTACTACATGCATGCATCGCATACTTCTAGAGGAGGGGTCCAAAACATCCCGAGAGGCTCAACGTCGTCTCAACCCTCCGATGATGGAAGTTGTGAAAAAGGAGGTAATCAAGCTTTTGGATTGTGGAGTAATCTATCCAATCTCGGATAGTAAGTGGGTCTCACCCGTTCAATGCGTTCCGAAGAAATCTGGAGTGACTGTGGTTGCAAATGCCGAAAATGAACTTGTTCCTCAACGTATTCAAACTGGTTGGACGGTGTGCATCGATTACAGGAAGCTAAACGCCGCAACAAGGAAATATCACTTCCCATTGCCGTTCATCGACCAAATGCTTGAGAGGTTAGCTGGTTATGCTTTCTATTGTTTTCTTGATGGTTATTCTGGTTATAATCAAATCATCATAACACCCGAAGATCAAGAAAAAACTACTTTTACAGGCCCTTGTGGTACTTTTGCATATCGTCGCATGCCTTTTGGTTTATGTAATGCACCTGCTACATTTCAAAGATGCATGATGAGCATATTTTCTGATTATGTTGAGAAAATCATTGAAGTGTTTATGGATGATTTTAGCGTGTTTGGTGATTCTTTTGATGGTTGCTTTCATAATCTTAGTTTAATCTTAAAACGTCGCGTTGAAACTAACCTTGTTCTTAATTGGGAAAAATGCCATTTCATGGTTAAACAAGGCATAGTTTTAGGTCATATAGTCTCTGAAAACGGTATTGAGGTTGATAAGTCAAAAATAGATCTTGTACGTCACTTACCCTCTCCAACTTCGGTTAGAGAGGTTCGTTCTTTTCTTGGCCACGCAGGTTTCTATCGTAGGTTTATCAAGGATTTCTCGAAGGTTGCACAACCTCTTTGTCGTCTCCTACAAAAAGACGTGACGTTTGAATTCACCAAGGAGTGCACGGCATCATTCAACCAACTTAAGGAGTTGTTGACCATGGCACCCATCATTGTTCCACCGGATTGGAGTCTACCTTTCGAGCTCATGTGTGATGCGTCCGACTATGCTTTAGGAGCTGTTTTAGGACAAAGAAAGGACAAGAGGCCGCATGTCATCTACTACGCCTCACGGACGTTGAACGATGCACAATTAAACTACTCCACTACGGAAAAAGAACTCCTTGCCGTTGTCTTTGCTTTAGATAAATTTCGATCATATCTAATTGGTACTAAAGTAATTGTTTTCACTGATCATGCAGCATTGAAGTACTTGCTCACCAAAAAGGAGGCCAAGCCACGGCTAATTCGATGGATGTTGCTACTTCAAGAGTTCGACATAGAGATTCGGGACAAGAAGGGAAGTGAAAACGTGGTGGCTGACCACCTAAGCCGAATGGTGCATAATGAGGAGTCTTTGCCGATTTTGGAGACATTCCCCGATGAACAATTGCTGTCCATTAAGGTTAGTGCACCTTGGTATACCGATATTGTTAATTTTTTGGTGTCAAAACGTATTCCAAGTGAGTTCACTAGGCACCAACGTGATAAACTTAGGCATGATGCACGGTTTTATGTGTGGGATGATCCGTACTTATGGAAATTTTGCCCGATCAGATTACACGTCGTTGTGTGCATGATTCTGAATGTCATTCAATTTTGAGTTTTTGTCACACATATGCATGTGGAGGGCACTTTGGCACACAACGCACAGCCTCAAGGTGTTACAATGTGGATTCTATTGGCCTAGTATTTTTAAAGATGCTAAAACTTTTTGCTTAACATGTGATAAATGCCAACGAATGGGTGGTATTAGTGCAAGGGACCAAATGCCGCAGGTTTCTATCCTAAATGTTGAAATTTTTGATGTTTGGGGTATTGATTTTATGGGTCCCTTCCCTTCATCGTATGGTTTCATGTATATTTTGCTTGCGGTTGATTATGTGTCAAAATGGGTGGAAGCCAAGGCCACCCGGACTAATGATTCTAAAGTGGTTGCAGATTTTATTAGAACTAACATTTTTGCAAGGTTTGGAATGCCACGAGTGATCATTAGTGATGGAGGGTCACATTTTTGCAATCGGACCATTGAAGCGTTATTGAGGAAATACAGTGTCACCCATAAGGTTTCTACACCTTACCATCCTCAAACGAATGGCCAAGCCGAGGTTTCCAACCGAGAGATCAAGCAAATACTTGAGAAGACCGTTGGGCCAACGAGGAAGGATTGGAGCTTACGGTTAGATGATGCACTTTGGGCGTATCGTACGGCGTACAAAACTCCCATTGGGATGTCCCCCTTTCGACTTGTTTATGGCAAGGCGTGCCATCTTCCCGTTGAATTGGAGCACAAAGCACTTTGGGCCATCAAGAAGTTTAACATGAACCTCGATGAAGCGGGAAGTCAAAGGAGATTGCAATTAAATGAGCTTGATGAGATACGGCACGAGGCGTACGATAATGCAAACATTTACAAGCAAAAGACCAAAGCTTTCCATGACAACATGATCCGTGGGAAATCATTCTCAATTGGGCAGAAAGTCCTATTGTTCAATTCCCGTTTACGTTTGTTTCCCGGTAAGTTACGTTCTAAGTTGATTGGACCGTTTGTTATTACTAATGTTTTTGTTCATGGTGCAGTCCAAATCCAAAGCTTGAAAACGGGACAAGAATTCAAGGTGAACGGGCATCGTTTGAAGCCCTATTATGACACCTTTGTGGAGCATGCCGTGGTTGACATACCCTTGGATGCCGTGGGCCCTAGTAAGGAGTGAATGAGGTCTTCGTCCGGCTGTACGACGTTAAAGAAAGCGCTACTGATAGGAGCATATTTATGCGCCTTAGTTAGCTAGTTCTTATGCATTTCCATGGTGTTTTCTTAGTTAAAGTAGTCTTTTAAGCTAGTTTTATGTGTTTTCAGGTTTTAAGGCCAAAGGATGCAAGAAGATGCATTTTGGAGCTTTTTGGAGCAAAATTGGGCTTGGAATGATTATCACATAATTGGAGCCAAGGTTTGGACGAATTTGAAGACTTGAAGATGATGATTCCTACTTGAACAAGGTTTCCTAGTTGAAGTAGGAAAGTGCTTACATGAAGGAGGATTCCTAATCGACGAAGGATTCCTAATCAACGAAGGATTCCTAATTGAAGATGGATTCCTAATCACATGAGGATTCCTAATTGAAGATGGATTCCTAATCACATGAGGATTCCTAGAAGAACAAGGATTCCTCCTCCAACAAGGATTCCTACTTGAAGTAGGAAAGTTAAGCCAAGGTTTCCTACTTTGGTTTGATTTTTCCTAATTGTCCCTAAAAGTTCCAGCAATTATGAAGACTTTCTAAGCATTCTAGGACACAAAACAAAAGCCTAGAACCCTTTTGAACCCTTGCCGCACCCCCCTTTGCATTTCCTCTTCCTTATTTCCTGTTTTTATGCTTTAAAACACCTTCCTTTTGTGTTTTAAACCCTAGCCGAATTTCCCTTGCCCTTTCCTTTAATTTTCTGATTTATTTCCTAATTCTAGAATCCTTAGACTTAATTTCTGATTACCTAATTAGCCTAGGGTTTTTAATTTCCTAATCCCTTTAAATAAACATGTTTGTGCAGCCACAAACATAGCCATTCATCCAGAAAATAATCCTTCACGCCAGAAACCATTCTCCATCTTCAACAGCCCCATTCCTTCACCATTCACCCAAATTTCTGCCACAAAACCACCCTAGCCGCACCACCCATCAACCCTAAACACTTCCATACATCCTCCATCCATTCTACATCATTCAAATAACCAAGAATCTGCCCATTCAGTCCCATTCACGCCAGAAACATCACCACTCTCTCTGCCGCACCTATCCTTCACCATTCACCATATTTTCTGACCAAAAACCACCCTAGCCGTCCCATACACCTATCCCAGCCATAAACCCATCGTTCTACACCATTCATAACCCCCAAAACTCACCCATTCGTGTGCAGCAGCAAGGAGAAAGAAGGAAGGACTCTTGGATGCTCAAGCTTCATCGTTGGTGCATTCTAGGTGTAATTCGTTTTATGATTTCAATGTTTAATTTCTTTTCCTTTTGTTTTGCTACGAACATGAGTGGCTAAACCCCTATTGGTTAGGGGTGATTTCGAAGCCATGACTATGTGTGCAATTTGATTTGATAAATTCCAGTTATGAGTTCTTGAATCGTGAATGCAATTGGTTTAACTGTGCGAGTAATAACTTATTTGTGTTTGTTAATTAGGGGTCGACACTTAATTGGCTTGCATGAATATGTTGCTAGAATATAAGGTTGTTTCACATAATCGTCACACACTTATATTCATGTGTAGTGAAGGTCGCTAGTCACGATCGCGTTAAGTCCAATTCCTAGCATGAGTGACATGATGTCATAGTTGCAAGTGTTTTGTCAATGCTTATAGTTTTCATTGAACGTAATGATCTTTGATTGTATCTTTATTATGATGTCATGTAGGGAACTTTTGAGGAATGCTTTGGGTTGTCGAATGATGTCATCCAATCCAATAACACAAGGAAAACTTGAGAATTAACTAGTGATGTCACGGTTAATTTGGGGCATTGTCATTCATAATTCAACGAAGGAATAACTGGAAATCGAGTCGTTTGCATACTTGTCATGTGTGGAGAAAGAGCCTCTAACTAATCCATCATCCATTTAAAATCCCAAAATCGTTTTCAATTCTGTTTTTACTTTGCAATCTGTTTTGTTAGTTATTTTCGTCCAAATCAAACCCCCATTTATTTTGGAGTCCTAGATTAGTTAGAAAGTGTTTTGGTTTATGTTTTTAAGTGTTTTGGTACAAGTTAAAACCCAAATTCGTCCAATTTGGTGCTTTGTGTTCAAAACTGCCCAGAAAGTGTTTTTAAGGCAGTTTTGAGTCTTTTGGTTGCTGTTTTGAGTTTTTGGTTTGTTTTAGTGTTTTAAACTTTAGTTTTGCGTTCTTTGAGTATAATCTAGTGTTTTAAACTTTGTTTTTACGTTTCTAAGTCAGTTTTCAAGTGTTTAGCAATCCCTCCTAATCCCCGGTCCAGAACGATCCCTACTTACATACTTTACTACAATTGACAAAAAGAGGGTTTAATTTGTGTGCTTATATATTTACGCATCAGCTACTTGGGAGGCAACCCATGCATTCAACAAAGGAAGACCAAGAAAGCACTCCAATTCCAGATTTGCGTTCCTACACCCTTCTCTTTGTTGTTTATTTCGTTTCTGCCATGATTAGTGTGTTAGTTGCTGTTTTGTTTGTCTGTTTGTTATCTGTGTGAGTCTATGCTTGAAACATTGAGGACAATGTTTGATTTAAGTGTGGGGGGGGGGGGGGTAACCAAAGTGTTTTGATGCAAATTCGTAGGGTTTTGTCACCCATAATTTCAAATGTTGTTTCTTGCTGTTTTTAAGCCTTTTTAAGCTGTTTTGGTGTGTTTTAATGTGTTTTGAGTCAGAAATCCGAAAATCCCATAAAAATTTGAAAAATTTGTTCTAAAAACCCAAAAAGAGTCGTTTTTGTGTGTTTGTATGTGTCTTAGGGTACCTTCCAACAAAATGATGAGGATTCGGTTTGTAATTGCATGACGGTTAAAGAGAGTTATAAACATGGATAAAAGTTTGATTTACTCTTTGGTTTATGCTTGGTTGTGGTTATAACTTATGAATTCACATGTAATCATAAAGTAAAAATCCGTTTTTGTAACATGCTTGAAGGAAGTAACTCAAACTAACGCTACAACCTTGTGAGACTTGAGCTTAAACGTTTAGTTGGAGAGTTAAAATCTGTGCATCCTTGTTTTCTAAAGTTGTTGCATGATCTCATTATTCTTTGCTTGGTTGTTACTTAGAAGGCGTTTCATCACTTAGAACCAAACACTAGAACTCATGCCCATTTCATTCAAAACATGTCATTGATTTGCATAACACATATTCAAGATTAAGTTGTGTAGTGTCCACCATGGCCAAAAAGCCGTATATCCCTATTCCATTATGTTTTGTAGGTTTTAACCCCGTTGAGCCTTGTTTAGCCTATGTTCTTTGTTAACCACATTATCCTCACCTAGCCTAGATTAGGACCATCCACACCCTTGTTCTTAAAACGTAGTAAAGCATAACGCAAAATGAATTCCTTTTGATCAATGTGTGCGGGAAACAAGTGTGGGGGAAGGATTAGTGATATGGGGATGTGCCAAAGTCTTGAATGAGGCACGGCAAAGAAAAAGAAGAAAAAAAGTTGTGAAAAGAATGAAAAGGAGTTGAAAAGCATGTGAAAAAGAGTTGCATTCGGCCCTAATTGATTGTTTGAGTCTTCCCTTCTGTTTTGAAATTGATTTCGGCATGCTAAAGTAAATTCTAAGTTTCGATTTCCATACTTTGCTTACTATTGTTTTAAAGAACGTTTGTCTTCCATATCCGTTTTTGTTAGCCAATACCTTAAGCCCTGTTACAACCCTTGACTTTAATCTTGAGTGTTGTGTATTTCAATTTGTGGAGTTTTAACCTTTAGTTTTGCATTCTTTGAGTCTAGTTTAGTGTTTTAAACTTTGTTTTTGAGTTTTTAAGTCAGTTTCCAAGTGTTTAGCAATCCCTCCTAATCCCCGGTCTAGAACGATCCCTACTTACATACTTTACTACATTTGTCAAAAGAGGGTTTAATTTGTGTGCTTAATATATTTCGCATCAGTTGAGTATTCATAATTTATTGGAAGAACAACTGAAAATCGTTTTGTTTGCAAGTGTGACATGTGTGGAGAAGAACCTCCTAATTAGCCTTTTATCCATCATTTTCATCCAAAAACGTTTTACAATCTGTTTTGTTTTAAAGTTTCGTCCAAAACAAATCCCCCTTTATTTTGAAGTCTTAGATTAGTTAGAATATGTTTTGATTTGTGTTTCTAAGTGTTTTGATTCAATTTTTTACCCAAATTCGTCCAAGTTCTTGTTAGGTTCTCAAAACTGCCCAGAAAGTGGTTTTAGGCAGTTTTGAGTTATTAGGTTGCTGTTTTGAGTTTTATGTTTGTTCAAGTGTTTTAAACTTTAGTTTTGCATTCTTTGAGTCTAGTTTAGTGTTTTAAACTTTGTTTTTATGTTTTTAAGTCAGTTTTCAAGTGTTTAGCAATCCCTCCTAATCCCCGGTCTAGAACGATCCCTACTTACATCTTTACTACAATTTGACAAAAAGAGGGTTTAATTTGTGTGCTTATCTATTTCGCATCAGGGACTTGTGGGGAATGTTTTGGGTTGTCGTATGCAATCATCCAATTCAATAACGTTAGGAAAATCTGAAGGTTAATTTAAGCGGACCTAATTAACTTGGGGCATTGAGAATTCATGGTTTATTGAAAAGCAATTGGAAATCGTTTTGTATGCAAGTATAACATGTGTGGAGATGAACCCCTTAGCTAGCCTTCCATCCATTCATTTAAACCAAATTCGTTTTAGAATCTTTTCAATTTACAAAGTTTTGTTTTGTTTTCAAAATTCGTCCAAAATCAATCCCCCTTTAGTTTCAAGTGTCAAATTAGTTAGAAATCCATTTAGTTTGTGTTTTTAGGTGTCTTGAGTCAAGTTAAAATCAATTTTCGTCCAAATTCTTCCCTAGTGCTCAAAACTGCCCAGAAAGTGGTTTTAAGGCAGTTTTGAGTGTTTGTTTGCTGTTTTGAGTCTTTTGGTTTGTTTTAGTGTTTTAGTATTTTAAACTTGTTTTTACGTATTTGAGTCAATTCCAAGTGATTTTGCAATCCCTCCTAATCCCCGGTCTAGAACGATCCCTACTTACATACATTGCTACAATTGATAAAAAGAGGGTTTAATTTGAGTGCTAGTTAATATCATATCAAATTTTGGCGCCGTTGCCGGGGATTAGCAACTTTGCTAATCCCTTGGATTGTTATTTTCGTTTTTCTTATTAGATCAGATTCTTATGTTATTTTGTTTCTGGTTTTAGGTACTTGTTTATGACTCGGAGTTCTAATTCGGTTCACGAACATATTTTAGACTTTGACGACAATTTTGAGCGCGAGTTGAGATGAAAGAAGAAGAACCCGGAACCTAGTGAATCAAGTGCAAGTTCCGAGTCCGTTTCTGAATTTGAAGAGGAAGTGGAAGAAATGGCAGTGGACAACCGAACGATCAAGGAGCTTTCCGCTTCGGGATTGGATAATGCCGCACCTCTATGTATCCAATACCCTGGCTCAGACAAAACTGCCGAGTTCGAATTGAAGTCAAGCTTGTTACATCACATTCCGAAGTACCATGGGCTGTCTATGGAAGATCCGAACAAGCATTTGAAGGAGTTTGAAGTCGTTTGCTCAAGCATGACTCCAGTGAACGTGGATGAGAGCATCTTGAAGATGAAGGCCTTTCCCTTTTCTCTTCTCGAGAAGGCAAAGGATTGGTTGTACGAATTGGCTCCCGGAACTGTCACATCATGGGAGAGCATGAAACGAGCTTTCTTGGAGAAGTTTTTCCCAACTTCTCGAGTCATCCTCCTACGAAAAAGGATAAGTGGAATTCAACAAGATGAAGGTGAGTCGTTTCCTACATATTATGAACGTTTTAATTCTCTTGTTGCTTCATGTCCACAGCATCAAATGAAGGAGGAACTACTTCTACAATACTTCTACGAGGGACTTCTACCAATCGAACGACAAATGCTAGATGCCTCAGCGGGAGGAGCATTGGTGGATAAGACCCCTACGGCTGCAAAGATGTTGATTGCGAATCGAGCGTTGAACGATCAACAATACGAAGGTGTTGGACAAAGGAGCATGCCACGGCAACAACAAGTCAACGAGGTAAGTGCCATAACTGAACTTCAAAATCAAATGGCTAACCTTACTTCAAAATCAAATGATTAACCTGCACCAAAACATCTTCCACAACTCCCTTTGGATAGGCATTAGATCTATCGGCCAATTGTATGATTACACAATCATTTTTTAACTTGCCTAGGTTCATAGATGCATAAATTGAATATGGCATAACATTTATGGATGCACCTAAGTCTAACATGGCAGATTTGAACCTAGTATTACCAATGACACAAGGAATGGTGAAACTACCCGGATCTTTGCATTTAGGAGGTTGTTTACGTTGTATCATGGCAGACACATTCTCACTTACCTGTACCACTTCTTTCTCCCGAAAACGTTTCTTTGTCGTACAAAGCTTCTTCAAACACTTGGCGTACTTCGGGATTTGCTTGATTGCATCCAAGAGAGGTATGTTAACTTGAACCTTCCTAAATGTCTCTAGAACATCTTTTTCCTCCTCTTCATTCTTGAATTGCAAAAATCTGCTAGGAAAGGGCACATTGGGTGGAATAATGTTAGAATTAACCAAACTTGGACTCATCTTACCTAGGGTGGACGGATTGGATGGCTTAGGGGCCATGGGTGCTTGCGGCAAAGGTGGTGCTACCTTTGCCGTGAGTGGACTTGGTGTCTCCTCTTCAGATTTCAACGTTTCATCCTCTTTGGGACCTGATTTTGGTGGTGTAGGACCTGCCCCAACTTCTTTTCCACTCCTTAGCATGATTGCATTTGCGGTTTCAAAGCCTCCTTTTGGATTCGCAATGGTTGAACTAGGAAGCTTTCCTTGTTCTCTAAACTGCCCAACAAACTCCGCAATCTGCCCAATTTGCTTCTCCAATTGATCTACCCTAATGTTCGTGCTTTGCATTGCTTGGGTTTGCTTTTCCTGCCCATGAGTCAACTTGGTTAGTATCTTAAGAAGTGCATCATTGTCTAGGGACGTACCTGAAGCATTTGGGTCAGATTGTGGTTGGTTTTGATTGGGTGTGTACTGCTTGGTGAAGAACCCCGGGGGTTGTTGCCTAAACCCTCCTTGGTTTTGAGGTTGTTGGGGCTCCCTCCACTTGAAATTTGGGTGGTCTCTCCAACCGGGATTATATGTGTTTGAATATGGATCGTTCCTTGGTTGGTTTTGACCTTGAAACCCAATTGCATGGTGATGTGAAAATTACTTGACACACAAATTATACCCTATTGATGACAATTGTAGCAAAGATGTAAGTAGGGATCGTTCTAAACCAGGGATTAACTAGGGCTGCTAATCTACTGAAATTAAACTCTAAAACACTAAACTAGACTTAAAAACACAAGAATAGACTCTATAGACTCTAAACTGACCTAAGACACTCAAATCTGCAAAACTAAGTGAAATTGACTCAATTCTAAACCTAACAAGTGATTTGGACGAAATTAAAACTTACTTTGACTCAAAAGATTAAAAGAAAACAGATTGTAACTTAACTAACTCAGAAAACACTTAAAAGACTCAAAACAGCACAATACTAACAATTAGACTCAAAACAGATTGTAGAGATGAAATTGGACGAATTTAAGACTAAACTAAGACCCAAACAATGTTTATGGACAGATTCTAACCTATATTGACTCAAAACACTCTAAAGAACCTAATTATGACAGATTCTGACCTAATAACATAAAACAGAAAAGGGGGTTTGATTTCTGACGAAATTGAATTAAAACTAAACAAATTGCAAATCAAAGTAAACTAAAACGAAATTAAGATGAATTCAAGGGTGAAAAGCTAGTTAGAGGATCCTTCTCCACACATGAACATATGCAACATAAATCGATTTCCAGTATTGTTTCTTTAAACCATGAACGACAATGCCCCAAATTAATCGTGAATGCACAAATTAACTTTAAGATTTCCCTAAATTCATTGAATTGGATGAATGCATGCAACGACCCAAATTATTCTTCTCAAGTTCCCTATATGAACAGCATGATAGAGATACATTCAAAGATCATTAAATTCCATGGAAATCATAAGCATTGACAAGGCAATTGTAACTATGAACTGCATGATACTTTTGCCAAGAATCTACTTAACACGATTGTGACTAACAATCTCCACTACTTATAATTATAAGTTTCTAACGATTAGGTGAAAGTCCCTTATAATTTAGCATCAGATTCAAGCATGCAACTAAGTAGGCCTCCTTAATCAACACACAAGAATAAGTTATCAATCAAATAGATAAGTAAATCGCATTCATGTTTTACGAAACAATAACTGAAAGGAATCAATTCATATTAACATATGTCCATGGCTTCAAATTCACCACTAACTAATAAGAGTTTAGTTCCACATGTTCATAGCAATTGAAAAGCAAATTAAAATAAACATCGAAACTGAAACGAGGGAAGAAAGAACTCTTAAAACTCCCAAGGATGCAGATGGCATGCGCACAAGGCCCTCCTTCATCAATGGAATGCACGACAAGGCTCTCCTTCTTCTCCAAAAGGTGCGGCAGAGATGTATATGGATGTAGGATGGTGTTTTGTGATGTAGAACGGTGATTAGGGTTGCGGCAAGGTGTTTTTGAATGGTGTGAAGGGTGGTGACGAATTTATGGCTGAAAACTTGTATTTATAGGCTAGGGTTTTCACAAAATCTGATGGGCAAGGGTTAGGGTTTTGGAGATAAAAGGCTTGGCCCATCCAAAGGAGAAAATAACTAGGGTTTTATGCAGATTTTTAGGCTTCTAGAACATTAGGTGCGGCACAAACCCTAGGGGAGATAAATTAGGGTTTAACTTAGCAGAAATAAAAGGCTTAAGCCCTAGGGTTTGCGGCAAAAGGGTTTAATCCACCAAGGAAAGGGTTTTGGCCCACTTTGTTTATGAAAATGATTTGTATAACCCAAATCCACAAGGAATAAGGCTAGCCAAATCAGAATCCACATGTAATTGGCTTAGGAAAGGCACGGCTTGGGCTTAGAACATAGGTGAGAGAGGATTAGGAAACTTCCAATCCAAGAATAGAAACTTTCAAGAATGGAAACCTCCAAGAATAGCAACTTCCAACTTTAGAAACTTTGGTTTCCAATTCTGAACTCTTTGTTCTTCATTTTCATTTCTTCATTCATTATTCATTCCTAGCCTCCTTTGATCTTCAATTTCATCCATTTCTTTTGTTCCAAACATGCGCCATTCAATCCAAGCTTCATTTTGCTCCAAAAAGCTCCAAAATGCATCTTTTTGTGTAATATGCCCTTAAAACCTGAAAACACATGAAACTAGCTTAAAAGACTACATTAACTTAGAAAACATAGTAAAAATACATAAGAACTAGCTAACTAATGCGCATAAATATGCTCCTATCACATGGGCGCTTTCCCATCCACCATTTTCAATCAACTGTGGACACTTTTCAAAGGCATGTCCTTGGATGGAACATACGCCACATACAATTGCTCCTTGCATCTTCATGCCCTCGGCCGTCTGAGACACAATAGAAGTAAGATTAGCCAATTGTGAATGAAGATCGGAAGTTGAACTTACCTCATGTACTTGGTGCCGTGGGGGTCCCCTTTGGCCTACTCCCTCATATTGTTGAGCGTTCAACGCTCGATTAGAGATCATGATCTTGGCAGCCATGGGTGTTTTGTCCACCAATGCTCCCCCCGCCGAAGCATCAAGCATTTGACGTTCTAGAGGTAGGAGACCCTCGTAGAAGTATTGCAAAAGCAACTCCTCCTTCATCTGATGCTGTGGACAATAAGCAACAAGTGATTTAAATCGTTCATAATATGTAGGAAAAGACTCACCTTCTTCTTGCTGGATTCCGCTTATCTTTTTGCGTAGAAGGATGATGCGAGAAGTTGGAAAGAACTTCTCCAAGAACGCTCTCTTCATACTCTCCCAAGATGTGACAGTGCCAGGAGCTAACTCGATAACCAATCCTTGGCTTTATCCATCAAAGAGAATGGAAAAGCCTTCATCTTTAAAATACTTCCGTCAACATTGACGGGAGTCATACTAGAGCAAACGACTTCAAATTCTTTCAAATGTTTGTTAGGATCTTCCATGGACAAGCCATGGTATTTAGGAATATGATGAAGCAAACTTGACTTTAATTAAAACTCTTCCGCCTTACCTTGGGCAGCCGTGGGGTATTGGATGCACAAGGGTACGGAATTATCCAATCCCGAGGCCGAGAGCTCTTTGAGTGTACGGTTGTCCACCGCCATGCCTTGATCCTCTTCACCCACTTGTGCCGTGGGCTCCTCCTCCTCTTCTAGGACTTCTTCTTCAAGGTCAGGTTCGGGAATGGGCTCTTGTTGATTTCTAGTTCTTCTCAAATTCCTCTCAAAGTCGTCGTCAAAGTCCAAGATGTTCTCACGAACCTTTTGAGAACTTCTGGTCATAAACTAGTACCTAAGAAACAAGAGACAAAAGAGGTCAGAAACTAAAATAAAATCTGAAGCAAAGTAAAATAAAAGAAACAAAAACAATCCAAGGGATTAGCAAAATTGCTAATCCCCGGCAACGGCGCCAAAAATTTGATGCGTAAAATAACTAAACACACAAATTAAACCCTCTTTTGTCAAATTGTAGTAAAGATGTAAGTAGGGATCGTTCTAAACCGGGGATTAGGAGGGATTGCTAAACTCTTGAAAACTAACTCAATAATGTAAAAACAAAGTTTAAAACACTAAACTAGACTCAAAGAATGTAAAATTAAAAGTTAAAACACCAAAACAAAGCAAAGGAACCAAAAGAGCAAATAAACACTCAAAACTGCCTTAGAAGCACAATCTGGGCAGTTTTGAGTACTAACACAAATTTGGACGAATGTATGTTATAACTTGACTCAAAACACTTTCTAACTAATCTAAGACTTCAAAATAAAGGGGGATTTGTTTTGGACGAAAATTGAAAACAAAACAGATTGTAAAACGTTTCGGATAAAAAGGATGGATAAAAGGCTAGTTAGGAGGTTTTTCTCCACACATGACCCACTTGCAAACAAAACGATTTTCAGTTGTTCTTCCAATAAATTATGAAACTCAACACCCCAAGTTAATTAGATACGCTTAAATTAACTTTTAAACACGAAGGGAAGATTCAAGCAATATTTAGGGCCGAATTCAAAGTTTTGGACCCCTTCTTCAACAAACAATACTTTAGAACTCTTTTTTCACATCTTTTCAACTCTTTTTCATTCTTTTCACACACTTTTCTTTTTCTTTTTCTTTTTCCACGAATTTCATTTTTTTTTTCTTTTCTTTTCTTGCCGTGTTCTATGGCACCCAAAATACCCAAATTGAAACCTTTCCCCCACACTTGTTTTCTGCCATATATAAATCAAAAGGAATTCAATTTGAATCATGCTTTACTATGCTTCAAGAACAAGGGTAAGGATGGTCCTAATCTAGGCTAGGTGAGGTTAATGTGGGTTAACAAAGAATGAAGGCTAACAAGGCTCGACGGGGTTAAACTTAAACATAAAATGATATGGGATACACGGCAATTTGGCTTTGGTGGTGGTAACTACACAACTTCATCTTGAATATGTGTTATGTAAATCAATAACATGCTTTGAATGAAATGGGCATGAGTTCTAGCATTTGGAACTAAATGATGAAACGCCTTCTAAGTAGTAACCAAGCAAGGAATAATGAGATCATGCAACGACTTAGAAAACAATAATGCACAGATTTTAACTCTCCAAATAAACGTTTAGGCTCAAGTCTCACAAGGTTGTAGCGTTTGTTTGAGTTCCTTCTTTCAAGCATGTTACAAAAACTAATTTTTATCCTTTGTGATTGCATGTGAATTCATAAGCTATAACCACAACCAAGCATAAGCAAAGAGTAATTCAAACTTTCATCATGTTAATAACTTTCTTTAACAGCCATGCAATTACAAACTGAATCCTCATCATTGTGTTGGAAGGTACCCTAGACACAAACACACAAAAACGACTCAAAACACTCTTTTTAGGCTTTTCAAAACACTTTTTTCAAATTTTTATGTGATTTTCGGAGTTTTATGTTAACTGATATGATATTAACTAGCACTCAAATTAACCCTCTTTTTATCAATTGTAGTAAGTATGTAAGTAGGGATCGTTCTAGGCCGGGGATTAGGAGGGATTGCTAAATCACTTGAAAACTGACTCAAAAACGTAAAAACAAAGTTTAAAACACTAAACTAGACTCAAAGAATGTAAAACTATAACTTAAAACACCAAAACAAACCAAAAGACTCAAAATAACACAAAAACACTCAAAACTGCCTTAAAACCACTTTCTGGGCAGTTTTGAACTCTAAACAAGATTTTGACGAAAATAGGTTTTAACTTGACTCAAAACACTTAAAAACACAGACTAACACACTCTCTAACTAATTTGACACTTGAAAACAAAGGGGGATTTGGTTTTTACGAAATTGAAAACAAAACATAAACTTGTAAATCAAAACAGATTTTAAAACGAATTTGATTGAATTGAATGGATAGAAAGCTAGCTAAGGGGTTCATCTCCACACATGTTATACTTGCATTCAAAACGATTTCCAATTGCTTTTCAATAACCCATGAATTCTCAACGCCCCAAGTTAATTAGGTCCGCTTAAATTAACCTTCAGATTTTCCTAACGTTATTGAATTGGATGATTGCATACGACAACCCAAAGCATTCCCCACAAGTCCCCTACATGATTACATAATAGAGATACAAGCAAGAATCATTAAGTTCTATGAAAACCATAAGCATTGACGAAGCACTTGTTACTATGATTGCATGAAACTTATGCCAAGAATTTCCTTAACGCGATTGAGATCATCAACCTTTACTACTTATGAATATAATTCCATAACGATTAGGTGAAATTTCCTTATATCCTAGCATCAAATTCATGCTTGCAAATTAAGTGTCGACCCTCAACCAACATACACAAATCAGTTTTAATTCTTGTAGATAAGTAAATTAAATTCACAACTTATGAAACGCAATTAGAAGTAATCAAATCATATAGCAAGCATAAACATGGTTTCGAATCCCCCCTGATGTGAAAATTATGTTGACACACAAATTAAACCCTATTTGTGACAATTGTAGTAATGATGTAAGTAGGGATCGTTCTAACCGGGGATTAACTAGGGGCACTAATCACTTGAAAACTGAATTAGAAACGCAAAAACAAAGTTTAAAACACTAGATTAGACTCAAAGAATGCAAAACTAACGTTTAAAATACTAAAACAAACCAAAAACTCAAAACAGCAACTAAAAGAACTGCCTTAAAAACACTTTCTGGGCAGTTTTGAACACAAAGCACCAAATTGGACGAATTTGGGTTTTAACTTGTACCAAAACACTTAAAAACATAAACCAACACACTTTTTAACTAATCTAGGACTTCAAAATAAATGGGGATTTGATTTGGACGAAAATAAACTAAATGGACAGATTGTAAAGAAAACAGATTGTAAGACAAAATTGTGATGAATCAATGGATGATGGAATAGCTAAGGGGTTCTTCTCCACACATGAAATATATGCAACCTAAATCGATTTCCAGTTATCAAATTAATAAGTTATGAATCTCGACACTCCAAGTTAATTAGATCCGCTTAAATTAACCTTCAGATTTCCCTAGAATCATTGAATTGGATGAATATGCATCGCAAACAAATTATTCCTAACAAGTTCTCTATATGAACAGCATGATAAAGATACAAGTTAGAATCATTACGTTATTTGGAAATCATAAGCATCGACAAGGCAATTGTAACTATGAAAAGCATGATACTCTTGCCAGGAATCTACTTAACACGATCGTGACTAGCGACCTTCACTACTTGCGAATATAAATTCATAACGATTAGGTGAAACAAACTTATATCCTAGCATCAAATTCAAGCATGCAAATTAAGCGTGCACTCTCAATCAACATACAAGAATAAGTTCTAAATCAAACGGTTAAGCAAATTGTATTCACGACTTATGCAACGATAACTGGAAGTAATCAACTTATTTCACATATATAATCATGGTTTTGAATCCACCCTTAGCCAAAACGAATTTAACCAATCATACTTAAAGCAAAACAAAGATTACATGAATTAGACATTGAAATATAAGATAGAAAACACCTAAAATCGTTCAACAACTCAGATTGAAAAGCCAAAGAATTGTAGAGAATGATAGGAGCATATTTATGCGCCTTAGTTAGCTAGTTCTTATGCATTTTAGTTATGTTTTCTTAGTTTAAAGTAGTCTTTTAAGTTAGTTTCATGTGTTTTCAGGTTTTAAGAGCATATTACATAAAATGATGCAATTTGGAGCATTTGAGAGCAAAATTGAGCTGGAATGGAGTGTATGCTTATGGAGCACAAGGAATGGACGACTTTGAAGGTCAAAGGAGCTTAAGAAATGAAGAAATAAAAGTGAAGAACAAAGAAGTCGGAATTGGCAACCAAAGTTTCTAAAGTTGGAAGTTTCTATTCTTAGAGGTTTCCATTTTCGAGAGTTTCTATTCTTGGTTTTGGGCTTTCTAGAAGCCCTATCTACAAACCCTAACCCTAGCCCACTAATCAGCCGCACCTAGCCTTCTAGAACACCTATTTCCTTGCCTTGCAAGGCATTCTAGAAGGCCCATCTCTAACCCTAGCCCATTGTCTAACCTGATTTCTTTAGGGTTTGTGGTGCCTATATATATGTGTTTTAAGCCTAAATTCGTCACCACCCCTTCACACCATTCAAACACACCTTGCCGCAACCCTAAACACCATTCTACATCACAAAACCCCATCCTACATCCATACACATCTCTGCCGCACCTTTTGGAGAAGAAGGAGAGCCTTGTCGTGCATTCCATTGATGAATGAGGGCCTTGTGCGCAAGTCATCTGCATCAAAGGGAGTTTTAAGAGTTTTTTCTTCTCTTGTTTCTGTTTTCATGTTTAATTTAAATTGCTTTTCAATTATGTTAAACATGTGGAACAAATTCCTTTTTAGTTAGAGGCGAATTTGAAGCCATGGACATATGTTTTATATGATTTGATTTCTTCCAATTATGATTTCATAAATCGTGAATGTGGTTTACTTATCTATTTGATTGATAACTTGTTTATGTATGTGGGTTGAGGGTCGACACTTAATTTGCATGCATAAACTCGATGCTAGGATATAAGGGAATTTCACCTAATCGTTATTAACTTATATTCATAAGTAGTGAAAGTCGCTAGTCACGATTGTGTTAAGTAAATCCTAGGCAAGAGTAACATGCGTATCCCATAGTTATGAATGCCTCGTCAATGCTTATGATTTCCATTAAACTTAATGATCTTTGATATGTGTCTCTATCATGCGTATTCCATAGTTAGGGTCATTGATAAGAATAATTTGGTTGTAATGCGTATTCCATTCAATTCAATGAATCTAGGGAAATCTGAGAATTAATTGGTGCAATCTAGTTAATTTGGGGCATTGTCATTCATGGTTTGTTGAAAGAGTAATTGGAAATTGAATCGTATGCATATGTTCATGTGTGGATAAGGAACCCTCTAACTAGTTTCTCACCATTCTATTTCATCACAATCTGTTTTGCTTTAAGTTTGTTTTCAAAGTTTAAGTTTTAAAGTTTCAATTTTCGTCAAAATCATTCCCCCATTGATTTTAAAGTGTTAGATTAGTTAGAAATCAATTTAGTTTGTGTTTTGATAGGAGCATATTTATGCGCCTTAGTTAGCTAGTTATGATGCATCTTTGTTATGTTTTCTTCGTTAAAGTAGTCTTTTAAGCTACTTTCATGTGTTTTCAGGTTTAAAGGACATATTACATGAAATGATGCAATTTGGAGCTTTTGGAGCAAAAAGTGAGCTTGGAATGAAAAGGACATGCTTGGAACACAAGGTTGGGATGAAATTGAAGAGTTCGAGATTTGAGGTTTCCTACTTGAAGTAGGAAAGCTAAGCCTAAAAGTTTCCATTTTGGGTTGATCTTTCCTAAATCGGAATTGGCAACCAAAGTTTCTAAAGTTGGAAGTTTCTATTCTTGGAGGTTTCCATTTTCGTGAGTTTCTATTCTCGGCTTTGGGCTTTTAGATGACTTAAACCCTAATTCCTTGTGAACCCTAAGTCCATGCCGCATCCTAGGGCCTAATCATTCAATTTCTGCCATGTTAAACCCTAATCCATTTCTCCTAAGCCCATGCCGCACCTAATGTTCTAGAAACCCAATTTTCTGGTGGATTTCCAACCCTAGCCGCACCTAACCCTAGCCCATTGTCTAATCTGATTTCTTTAGGGTTTAGGTGCCTATATATATGTGTTTTACATCCTTTGGCCGATCCTCTCCCATTCTACAAATCAGAAATTCATCCAACCTTATTTCCCCACCTTGCCGCAGCCATCATCACCCTTAGAACCCCTAGCCGCCACTCCTCCATTCCAGCCACTTCCCACCTTGCCGCAGCCTTCATCCACCTCTAGCCACCATCCTACACCTCCATCCACCATCCCCACTCCTTGCCGCACCACCATACCATCCTAATTCCCTTCTAAAACCAAAATCACACCCAAAAACACCCTAAACCCTCTCTGCCGCAGCAAGGAGAAGAAGAAAGAGGAGCTTGAAGTCAGAAATTCAAAGTGGAATTCTTGGGCGTTTTAGGTGTAATCTTTCTTATGTCTTCGATGTTTCAATTCAATAAACTTTATGTTGTGAGTATGAGGAACTAAACCCCCATAGTTGGGGGGTAATTCGAAACCATGTACATGCTTGCAATTTGATTCGATTACATTCAGTTGTTATTTCATAAGTTGTGGATTCAATTCGTTCATCTATTTGATTGATAATTTATTTGTGTATGTTGATTGAGAGTGCACGCTTACTAGATTATGAGGGAGTTTCACCTAATAGTTACAATCTTATAATCACAAGTAGTGAAGATCGCTTGAAAACGATCGCGTTGAATGAATTCTTAGCATAAGTTTCATGCAATTCATAGTAACAAATGCTTCATCAATGCTTAGGTTTTTCATAGAACGTAATGATTCTTGCTTGTATCTCTATTATGCAATTCATGTAGGGAACTTGTAGGGAATGTTTTTGGGTTGTCGTATGCAATCATCCAACTTAATAACTTGTGGAAAAACTGAGGGTTAATTAGTGCAATTCACGGTTAATCTGGGGCGTTGAGTATTTATAATTTATTGGAAGAACAACTGAAAATCGTTTTGTTTGCAAGTGTGACATGTGTGGAGAAGAACCTCCTAACTAGCCTTTTATCCATCTATTTCACCAAAATCGTTTTTACAATCTGTGCTAGTTAAAGTTTCTGTTTTGTGTTAAATTTTCGTCCAAAACAAATCCCCCTCTCATTTGAAGTCTTAGATTAGTTAGAAAGTATTTTGATTTGTGTTTCTAAGTATTTTGATTCAAGTTTTCATCAAATTTCGTCCAAATTAGTGTAGGTGCTCAAAACTGCCCAGAAAGTGGTTTTTAGGCAGTTTTGAGCCTTCTAGTTGCTGTTTTGACTTTTAGGTTTGTTTAAGCGTTTTAACCTTTAGTTTTGCATTCTTTGAGTCTAGTTTAGTGTTTTAAACTTTGTTTTTGAGTTTTTAAGTCAGTTTCCAAGTGTTTAGCAATCCCTCCTAATCCCCGGTCTAGAACGATCCCTACTTACATCTCTACTACAATAAAACAAAAGAGGGTTTAATTTGTGTGCTTATCTATTTCGCATCAAATTTTTGGCGCCGTTGCCAGGGATTAGCAATTTTGCTAATCCCTTGGATTGTTTTTGTTTCTTTTATTTCACCTTGTTTCTGACTTTGTTTAAGTTTCTGACCTAATTTTGTTTCTTGTTTCTTAGGTACTAATGTATGACTAGAAGCTCTCAACCGATTCGTGCAAACATCTTGGATTTTGACGACGATTTTGAGAGGAAGTTGAGAAGAGTTGGAAACCAGCAAGAACATCATCCACCCAATTCCGAATCTGACCTTGAAGAAAACGTACAAGAAGAGGAGGAAGAAGCCACGGCAGGGATATTTGAAGAAGTCCAAGGCATGGCCATGGACAATCGTACACTCAAGGAGCTTTCCGCCTCAGGTTTGGATAATGCCGCACCCTTGTGCATTCAATAACCCATGGCTGCCCAAGGTAAGACGGACGAGTTTGAATTAAAGTCAAGTTTGCTTCATCATATTCCTAAATACCATGGCTTGTCCATGGAAGATCCTAACAAGCATTTGAAAGAATTTGAAGTAGTTTGCTCTAGTATGACTCCCGTCAATGTTGACGGAAATATCTTGAAGATGAAGGCTTTTCCATTCTCTTTGTTGGATAAAGCCAAGGATTGGTTATACGAGTTAGCTCCCGGCACTGTCACTTCTTGGGAGAGTATGAAGAGAGCGTTCTTGGAGAAGTTCTTTCCAACTTCTCGCATCATCCTCCTACGCAAAACGATAAGCGGAATTCAGCAAGAAGAAGGTGAGTCTTTTCCTACATATTATGAATGATTTAAATCACTTGTTGCTTCTTGTCCACAGCATCAGATGAAGGAGGAATTGCTCTTGCAATATTTCTACGAGGGCCTCCTACCTCTAGAACGTCAAATGCTTGATGCTTCGGCGGGCGGAGCATTGGTGGATAAAACACCCATGGCTGCCAAGGTCTTGATTGCTAATAGAGCGTTGAACGCTCAACAGTACGAGGGTGTAGGCCAAAGAGGACCCTCACGGCACCAAGTACATGAGGTAAGTGCGACTTCCGATCTTCATTCACAATTGGCTAATCTTACTTCTATTGTTTCACAGATGGCCGAGGGAATGAAGATGCAAGGATCTGTGGTATGTGGTGTATGTTCTATCCAAGGACATGTCTCCGAAAAATGTCCTCAACTCATCGAGAATGGCGGATGGGAGTGTGCGAATGCCATTGGGTTTCAAAGCCAAAATCAGTCAAGACATGATCCATACTCCAACACGTATAATCCGGGGTGGCGAGACCACCCAAATTTCAAGTGGAGGGATCCCCAACAACCTCAAAACCAAGGAGGCTTTAGGTAACAACCCCCGGGGTTCTTTCCCAAACCCTACGGCCCACCCCAAAATCAAGCCCAATCCGGCCCAAGTGCCTCAGGTACGTCTCTTGACAATGATGCACTTCTTAAGATACTAACTAAGTTGTCTAATGGGCAGGAAGATCAAGCTAAGGCTATGCAAAACCAAGATAAAAGGGTGGATCAACTTGAGAAACAAATTGGGCAGATTGCCGAGTTTGTAGGTAAGTTTCGAGATCCCGGACAACTCCCTAGTTCCACTATTCCAAATCCGAAGGGAGGGTTCGAAAGTGCCAAAGCAATCACCCTAAGAAGTGGTATGGAAGTTGGGGCAGGTCCTACATCAAAAACAGGTCATAACGAGGATGAAATTTTGCAAATGGAAGAGGAGGAATCAAGGTTGCCCACGGCAAAGGTGGTTCCACCTTTGCCGCAAGTTCCTAGTATCCCAAATCTGCCCAATTCGTCCCACAAAGGTAAGAATGTGTCCAATTCAGTTCATACTAATGTTTTCCCTTCAAATGTGCCTTTTCCTAGTAGGTTCATGCAAACGAAGAAAGAAGAGGCCGAAAAGGATATCCTTGAAACCTTTAGGAAAGTTCAAGTTAACATACCTTTGTTAGATGCAATCAAGCAAGTTCCAAGGTATGCTAAGTTCTTGAAAGAGTTGTGTACCACTAGGAAGAGGATGTCGACTAAGGAAGTGGTAAAGGTAGGTGAGAATGTGTCCGCCATCTTGCAACGCAAACTACCTCCCAAATGCAAAGATCCAGGTAGCTTTACCATTCCTTGTGTCATTGGGAATACTAGATTTGAATCTGCCATGCTTGATTTAGGTGCTTCTATAAATGTTATTCCATATTCCATTTATGCATCTATGAACTTAGGAGCGTTGAAAAATGATGGGGTAATAATACAATTGGCCGATAGATCTAACGCCTATCCAAAGGGAGTTTTGGAAGATGTTCTTGTGCAGGTTAATCATTTAGTTTTCCCGGCGGATTTCTATGTCCTTGAAATGGATGAATCGGACCATGCTCCTTCGCTGCCCATTCTACTTGGAAGGCCATTCATGAAGACGGCCCGGACAAAGATTGACGTGTATAGTGGAACTTTGTCCATGGAATTTGATGGGGAAGTTGTTAATTTTAATCTTTCTGATTCCATTAAATACCCTAGTGAGGACCATTCATGTTTCTCTATTGATATAATTGACTCTTTGGCGCAAGGATATCTCGACGATTTGAATGACGATGCGCTTGAAAAAGTCATTACACGAGGCATGGAAATTAAAACAAAGGGGGCAGATTGCATGCATGCCCATGGCATACATGAGTCATCCCATGCCGTGCCCCCTAGTGAGGAATTACTTGAAGTTGTGGCTGCCCTTGAGTCCTCACCTAAGCTTGATGGTAAGTATACTACCCGTGAGTCCATTCCCATTTCGACTAACAAATTGCTTCCATCCATAATTCAGGCACCTATCCTTGAACTCAAGCCTTTGCCAAGCCATTTGAAGTACATTTTCTTGGGAGAAAATGAAACACTACCTGCTATTATTTCCTCCTCCCTCTCGGCACAAGAGGAGGAGAAATTGCTTCGAGTTTTGAAGGAGTTCAAATCTGCCCTAGGTTGGACATTGGCCGATATTAAAGGTATAAGCCCTACGACTTGTATGCATCACATATTTCTTGAGGAGGGGGCCAAACCAACTAGAGAGGCTCAACGCCGTCTTAACCCTCCGATGATGGAAGTAGTGAAAAAGGAGATCATAAAGCTTCTAGATTGTGGGGTTATCTATCCAATCTCGGATAGTAAGTGGGTTTCGCCCGTTCAATGCGTGCCAAAGAAATCCGGAGTGACGGTGGTAGCTAATGCCGAGAATGAGCTTGTCCCTCAACGTATTCAAACCGGTTGGAGGGTGTGCATTGACTATAGGAAGCTAAACACCACAACGAGGAAGGACCACTTCCCATTGCCGTTCATTGACCAAATGCTTGAGAGGTTAGCGGGGTATGCTTTTTATTGTTTTCTTGATGGTTATTCTGGTTATAATCAAATTGTCATTTCACCCGAGGACCAAGAAAAAACCACTTTTACATGCCCGTTTGGTACCTTTGCATATCGTCGCATGCCTTTTGGGTTTATGTAATGCACCTGCTACATTTCAAAGATGCATGATGAGCATATTTTCTGATCACGTAGAAAAGATAATTGAAGTGTTTATGGATGATTTTAGCGTATTTGGTGATTCGTTTGATAGTTGCTTGCATAATCTAAGTTTGATCCTAAAACGTTGTGTTGAAACTAACCTTGTACTTAATTGGGAAAAGTGTCATTTTATGGTTAAACAAGGTATCGTTTTAGGTCATATAATCTCTGACAAGGGTATTGAGGTTGATAAGTCGAAAATAGATCTTGTACGTCACTTACCCTCTCCGACTTCGGTTAGAGAGGTTCGTTCGTTTCTTGGCCATGCAGGATTCTATCGTAGGTTCATCAAAGATTTCTCGAAGATAGCACAACCTCTTTGCCGGCTCCTACAAAAAGAAGTGGCGTTTGAATTCACCAAGGAGTGCACGGCATCATTCAACCAACTCAAGGAGTTGTTGACCACGGCACCCATCATTGTTCCACCGGATTGGAGTCTACCGTTCGAGCTCATGTGTGATGCGTCCGACTATGCTTTAGGAGCTGTTTTAGGACAAAGAAAGGACAAGAGGCCGCATGTCATTTACTACGCCTCACGGACGTTGAACGATGCACAATTGAACTACTCCACTACGGAAAAAGAACTTCTTGCCGTTGTCTTTGCTTTAGATAAATTTCGATCATATCTAATTGGAACTAAAGTAATTGTTTTCACTGATCATGCAGCTCTGAAGTACTTGCTCACCAAAAAGGAGGCCAAGCCACGGCTAATTCGATGGATATTGCTACTTCAAGAGTTCGACATAGAGATTCGGGACAAGAAGGGAAGTGAAAACGTGGTGGCTGACCACCTAAGCCGAATGGTGCATAATGAGGAGTCTTTGCCGATTTTGGAGACATTCCCTGATGAACAATTGCTGTCCATTAAGGTTAGTGCGCCTTGGTATGCCGATATTGTTAATTTTTTAGTGTCAAAACGTATTCCAAGTGAGTTCACTAGGCACCAACGTGATAAACTTAGGCATGATGCACGGTTTTATGTGTGGGATGATCCGTACTTATGGAAATTTTGCCCCGATCAGATTGTACGTCGTTGTGTGCACGATTCTGAATGTCATTCAATTTTGAGTTTTTGTCACACATATGCATGTGGAGGGCACTTTGGCACACAACGCACAGCCCTTAAGGTGTTACAATGTGGATTTTATTGGCCTAGTATTTTCAAAGATGCTAAAACTTTTTGCTTAACATGTGATAAATGCCAACGAATGGGTGGTATTAGTGCTAAGGACCAAATGCCGCAGGTTTCTATCCTAAATGTTGAAATTTTTGATGTTTGGGGTATTGATTTTATGGGTCCTTTTCCTTCTTCGTATGGTTTTACATATATTTTGCTTGCGGTTGATTATGTGTCGAAGTGGGTGGAAGCAAAAGCCACCCGAACTAATGATTCTAAAGTGGTTGTAGATTTTATTAGAACTAACATTTTTGCGAGGTTCGGAATGCCACGAGTGATCATTAGTGACGGAGGGTCACACTTTTGCAATCAGACCATTGAAGCGTTATTGAGGAAATACAGTGTCACCCATAAGGTTTCTACACCTTACCATCCTCAAACGAATGGGCAAGCCGAGGTTTCCAACCGTGAGATCAAGCAAATCTTAGAGAAGACCGTTGGGCCAACGAGGAAGGATTGGAGCTTACGGTTAGATGATGCACTTTGGGCGTATCGTACGGCGTACAAAACACCCATTGGGATGTCCCCCTTCCGACTTGTCTATGGCAAGGCGTGCCATCTTCCTGTTGAATTGGAGCACAAAGCACTTTGGGCCATCAAGAAGTTTAACATGAACCTCGAGGAAGCAGGAAGTCAAAGGAGATTGCAATTGAATGAGCTTGATGAGATACGGCACGAGGCGTACGATAATGCAAGCATTTACAAGCAAAAGACCAAAGCTTTCCATGACAACATGATCCGTGGGAAATCATTCTCAATTGGGCAGAAAGTGCTATTGTTCAATTCCCGTTTACGTTTGTTTCCCGGTAAGTTACGTTCTAAGTGGATTGGACCGTTTGTTATTACTAACATATCTTCTTATGGTGCCATCCAGATTCAAAGTCTCAAAACAGGTCATGAATTCCAAGTGAATGGACACCGTTTGAAGCCATATTATGAGAACTTTGTTGAACAAACCGTGGATGATATCTCTTTGGGTGCCGTGGGCACAAATGGAGAATAAATGGGCTTTTCATCCGGCTGTACAACGTTAAAGAAAGCGCTACTTGGGAGGCAACCCATGCAATGCAACAAAGGAAGACCACAGAATCACTCCAATTCCAGATTTGCGTTCCTAAACTCTTCCCTTTGTTATTTATTTCGAATCTGCCTATTTAGTTGTTTTAGTTGCTGTTTGTGTGTTTCTTTTTGTTTAGTGTGATTTTATGCTTGAAACATTGAGGACAATGTTTGATTTAAGTGTGGGGGGGTAACTAAGTGTTTTAGATGCAAATTCGTGGGATTTTATCACCCTAAACTTGAAGACTTGTTCCTTGCTGTTTTTAAGTGTTTTTGAGCAGTTTTTATGTGTTTTAGTGTGTTTTGAAGTAAAAATCCGAAAATTACATAAAAACTTGAAAAATTTGTTTTAAAAACCCAAAAAGAGTTGTTTTTGTGTGTTTGTTTGTGTCTTAGGGTACCTTCCAACACAATGATGAGGATTTGGTTTTTAAGTGCATGACTGTTAAAGAAAGTGACTAACATGGATGAAAGTTTGATTTACTCTTTGTTATGCTTAGTTGTGGTTATAACTTATGAATTCACATGCAATCATAGAAGAAAAAATCAGTTTTTGTAACATGCTTGAAGGAAGGAACTCAAACTAACGCTACAACCTTGGGAGACTTGAGCCTAAACGCTTATTTGGAGAGTTAAAATCTGTGCATTCTTTGTTTTCTAAGTCGTTGCATGATCTCATTATTCCTTGCTTGGTTGCTACTTAGAAGGCGTTTCATCATTTAGTTCCAAATGCTAGAACTCATGCCCATTTCATTCAAAGCATGTTATTGATTTGCATAACACATATTCAAGATGAAGTTGTGTAGTGACCACCACCTTAGCCAAAAAGCCATGAATCCCCTATGTCATTATGTTTTGTAGGTTTTAACCCCGTTGAGCCTTGTTTAGCCTATGTTGTTGTTAACCCACATTATCCTCACCTAGCCTAGTTTAGGACCATCCATACCCTTGTTCTTAAAGCATAGTAAAGCATGATTCGAATTGAATTCCTTTTGATCTATGTTGGCAGAAACCAAGTGTGGGGGAAGTATTTTTCATGAGGAATTGTGTGCCATAGGCACGGCAAAGAAAAGAAAAAAATTCGTGGAAAAAGAAAAAAATGAAGAAAAAAGTGTGAAAAGTATGAAAAAAACATTTTTAAAAAAAAAAAAAAAAAAAAGAGTTCCAAAGTATTGTTTGTTGAAGTAAGGGTCCAAAACAATGAATTCGGCCCTAAGGAGTTGTTTAAGTCTTCCCCTTGTGTTTTAAAGTTAATTTCTGCAATCTAAGTGAATTCTAAGTCTCAATTTCATTGCTTTGCTTACTATTGCTTGAAGAATGATGCGTAAAATAACTAAACACACAAATTAAACCCTCTTGTTGACAAATGTAGTATGGATAAGTAGGGATCGTTCTTAAACCGGGGATTAGGAGGGATTGCTAAAACACTCTAAACTGACTCAAATCTGTAAAACAAAGTTTAAAATACTAAACTAGACTCAAAGAATGCAAAACTAAAACAAACCAAAAGACTCAAAACAGCAAACAAACACTCAAAATTGCCTAAAAACCACTTTCTGGGCAGTTTTGGGACTCTAACACAACTTGGACGAATTTTGGTTTCCTAATGACCTAAAACACCTAAAAACATATTCTAAGACAAGTTCTAAGTAATATGACTTAAAGGAATAAGGTGGGATTGATTTTGGACGAAAATAATTAAATGGGCAAATTGAAAAAGAAAACAGATTGTAAGACAAAATTGTGATGAATCAATGGATGATGGAATGGCTAAGGGGTTCTTCTCCACACATGAAATATATGCAATGTAAATCAATTTCCAGTTATCAATTTAATAAGTTGTGAACCTCGACACTCCAAGTTAATTAGGTCCGCTTAAATTAACCTTCAGATTTCCCTAGAATCATTGAATTGGATGAATATGCATCGCAAACAAATTATTCCTAACAAGTTCTCTATATGAACAGCATGATAAAGATACAAGTTAGAATCATTACGTTCTTTGGAAATCATAAGCATCGACAAGGCATTTGTAACTATGAAAAGCATGATACTCTTGCCAGGAATCTACTTAACACGATCGTGACTAGCGACCTTCACTACTTGCGAATATAAATTCATAACGATTAGGTGAAACAAACTTATATCCTAGCATCAAATTCAAGCATGCAAATTAAGCGTGCACTCTCAATCAACATACAAGAATAAGTTCTAAATCAAACGGTTAAGCAAATTGTATTCACGACTTATGCAACGATAACTGAAAGTAATCAACTTATTTCACATATCTAATCATGGTTTTGAATCCACCCTTAGCCAACACGAATTTAGCCAATCATACTCAATGCAAAACAAAGATTACATGAATTAGACATTGAAATATAAGATAGAATACACCTAAAATTGTTCAACAACTCAGAATGAAGAGCCAAACAATTGAGTGAATCTGTCCCCTTTCCTTGCTTGCGGCAGATTGGATGTTGGTGGTTCCTGGGCTGTTTTGATGATGTAGAATGGATGGAGGACGTATGGAAGTGTTTAGGGTTGATGGGTGGTGCGGCTAGGGTGGTTTTGTGGCAGAAATTTGGGTGAATGGTGGTAGAATGGGGCTGTTGAAGATGGAGTTCAGTTTCTGGCGTGAATGGTGAGTTTCTGGATGAATGGCGAGTTTCTGGATGAATGGGGATGTTTGTGGCTGCACAAACATGTTTATTTAAAGGGATTAGGAAATTAAAAACCCTAGGCTAATTAGGAAATCAGAAATTAAGTCTAAGGATTCTAGAATTAGGAAATAAATCAGAAAATTAAAGGAAAGGGCAAGGGAAATTCGGCTAGGGTTTAAAACACAAAAGGAAGGTGTTTTAAAGCATAAAAACAGGAAATAAGGAAGAGGAAATGCAAAGGGGGGTGCGGCAAGGGTTCAAAAGGGTTCTAGGCTTTTGTTTTGTGTCCTAGAATGCTTAGAAAGTCTTCATAATTGCTGGAACTTTTAGGGACAATTAGGAAAAATCAAACCAAAGTAGGAAACCTTGGCTTAACTTTCCTACTTCAAGTAGGAATCCTTGTTGGAGGAGGAATCCTTGTTCTTCTAGGAGTCCTCATGTGATTAGGAATCCATCTTCAATTAGGAATCCTTCGTCGATTAGGAATCCTCCTTCATGTAAGCACTTTCCTACTTCAACTAGGAAACCTTGTTCAAGTAGGAATCATCATCTTCAAGTCTTCAAATTCGTCCAAACCTTGGCTCCAATTATGTGATAATCATTCCAAGCCCAATTTTGCTCCAAAAAGCTCCAAAATGCATCTTCATGCATCCTTTGGCCTTAAAACCTGAAAACACATAAAACTAGCTTAAAAGACTACTTTAACTAAGAAAACACCATGGAAATGCATAAGAACTAGCTAACTAAGGCGCATAAATATGCTCCTATCAAATTCCCCCACACTTAGCTTTTGCTAGTCCTCGAGCAAAACAAACAAAAGAAAGGAAACAAAACGAAACAAACTAACCAAAACAAAACCTAAACCTTCCAACGTTTGCCTAAGGGATTTCCAATGCACATGACATGTTAAAGATTGTTATCCCCACAGATTTGAGTCATCTTTACACAAGCACATACTTAATTAAAGCCACCACTTACTAGTTCACAAGTAATCAATTAAAACAATGCTTTGAATGTAGTAACATGCCTTAGAGAATTCCCTCAATTCCTTACAAGATATACACTCTATTTTCACTCAGATTTTCTAACTCCACACCCTACACTAGTCATATGTGAGAAGATTGATGTAGATATGAAAACGAATGCTCACATATATGTTTCACAAAGAACGCAATTTCTAGAGTTAAGATGCATGTTTAGATATGATCTCATGAATGGAATGCTACTACTTAGATGCGAGAACCAATGACACCATATGCTCATACCAAATTCAAACTCCACAAATTGAAACACATAACACTCAAGATAGAAGTTAAGGGTTGTAATGGGGCTTGGGGTGTTGGTTAACAAGGAAAGGATAGGGAAAACAAACGTTCTTCAAGCAATAATAAGCAAAGCAATGAAATTGAGACTTAGAATTCACTTAGATTGCAGAAATTAATTTTAAACACGAAGGGAAGATTCAAGCAAAATTTAGGGCCGAATTCAAAGTTTTGGACCCTTTCTTCAACAAACACTACTTTGGGACTCTTTTTCACATCTTTTAAACTCCTTTTCATTCATTTCACACACTTTTTCTTTTTTTTTTTCTTTTTCTACGAATTTCATTTTTTTTTCTTTTTTTTTTCTTGCCGTGTTCTATGGCACCCAAAATACCGAAATTGAAACCTTTCCCCCACACTTGTTTTCTACCAATATAAATCAAAAGGAATTCAATTTGAATTATGCTTTACTATGCTTCAAGAACAAGGGTAAGGATGGTCCTAATCTAGGCTAGGTGAGGATAACGTGGGTTAACAAAGAATGAAGGCTAACAAGGCTCGACGGGGTTAAACTTAAAAATAAAATGATATGGGATACACGGCAATTTGGCTTTGGTGGTGGTAACTACACAACTTCATCTTGAATATGTGTTATGCAAATCAATAACATGCTTTGAATGAAATGGGCATGAGTTCTAGCATTTGGAACTAAATGATGAAACGCCTTCTAAGTAGTAACCAAGCAAGGAATAATGAGATCATGCAACGACTTGGAAAGTTTAGGTTTTGTTTTAAGCATTGTTTTAATTGATTACTTGTGAACTAGTAAGTGGTGTGATGTATACATTTTATGTACATTTATATCATCCTTATTTGGTAGTTTTGTGATGTTTTGGATCAAACTAGTTGTGTTTTTACATTATTTGGTGTTAGTGTGCAGCCAAGTGTGTTTTAGGATCAATTGGACTGCAAATGAAGTAAAATCAACCCTTTTGGTAGCTGATCATCATCCCTAGCGTGAAGAAGGTTTTTGAGGAGTAATTTGAAGTCACAAATGAAGAATATAGAGCTACTTTGGCTGCTGGAATTTCAGGAACACATGTGGAAATGTAAGGTGGTGCATTCGGTTTCAAACATAGCAAGAGCATTGGAATTAAATTAGGGGTTACACACACCTTGTGCCGTGCATTCCCTTGCAATTCCAGCTCCTTTTGGCAGCAAGAACATGCACTTCCATTACTTAATTCACATTATGCCACATCCACATCTCCAAAACATGCAGCCACATGCATGTTCACAGCCATGCCGTGCATCTCTTTGCATTTCCAGCCCTCTTTTGCAGCAACACATGTGTTTCTATTAATCTAATCCATTCAGCCACTTGTACACCTCAAAGCAAAGCCATGCCGTGCACATTCATTCCCTTTTCCAGCATGTGGGAACAATTCCAGCTTGTCCACTGCAACCTTGCAGCCATTGCACATGCATCTTCAAATTAAATAAGCACAAGCATGCTTGGGTTCCCTTGTGCCGTGCCTTGCTAGTCCAGAAATCACCTCATTCCATCATCATTTCTGATTGGCAGCTCCATTATTCTACTATCATCCGCATGTTCTCCCAAGAGACTTCATTTTAAAAAGTCCATGCAATCTCACTTCTTGGGGAGCTCTCTCGGTCACACCATTCACACACTTAGCAATTCCACTTTCTGTCCATCTTCTCTCCCATTCGCACAAACCACCCATCCACAAACTGCTCATCTTTCATGTTACATCACAATTGGAGAATCAAGACCGAAGGCCATTCTTGAAGGATTTCAACATCAGTTTTGCTTCAAGGGTTTCTTCTTCTCAATTCCATGTTTATTCATGTTATGTATTTCTATGTTAAAACGTTTGTAAACATGAAATGTAACTAATCTCTTCTTAGGGATTCGATGTAGCCTAGCAAGAAACCCATGTAGTTAATTCATAATGCTCATTTGATCCTTCTATTTCTTGTTTCATTCTCTGATTTTATTGTGACTTTGTGTGTTGATTTTAATGCTTGATCACCACTTGAATTAACCACAGGTTGTGTAGCCAAAATTAGAAGCACACATCATGCATAATTTTGGCAGATTTGGGAGTGATTGAAGGAGATGTTTGGCAAACATCCTGCCGTGTGTCCCCTTTGGTTTTGTTAAAGTTTCTTATGTATAAAACATCCTTGGTTGAGAACCAAAGTTGCACATCACAATTTGGTTCTTGACTAGGATGATTTGATCAAATCCACACATCATATGGTTGATCATATCTAAGTGAAACAAACTCAAGAAATAGGTAAATGAATGAGCATAAACTGATTTAACAAACATGGGATTGATTTAGCTATGGTGAAACCGAATCCCTAATTCCATCTCCATCGGTATTATTCCATTTTATTACTTGTTGATTCATTTATTTGTGTTGTCATCATTCTTGTGAGTTTTTAAGTTACAACAACAAATCTGTCTAAGTTGCTTAGTTTAGTCATTTAATCTGGTTCTTGCAAAACAAGTGATTGTATAGGTCCAATTAGTCCCTGTGGATTCGACACCCTTACTTGTGCTATTATACTCAATATGTTTTAGCATTGGGAAGGATTAAAACATATCATCAACAAAAATGGCGCCGTTGCCGGGGACTGATTTCAGTCCCTTGTAATTGCTTGTTTAGTTATGAACCCTTGTTATTTTCATTTTAAGAAGAGTACTAATTTATATTCAAACTTGTTTTATTTTGTTTTCAGGTAGTTTATGTCAAATAGACTTGTTGAGTTAGGCCAAAGAATTGAACGGTTAAAGACCAACACTTTTGACAACTTTGTGCCAACAAGTTCATCCAATTTCCGTGAAGAAGAGGAAGGGAACTCATCTAGTTCAACAAGTTTAGGATCTGAGCACATTAATTGGGAAAGAGAAGAAGAGATGGCGGACAACCAAGATGAGCTTCGAGCTTTGGAAGACTTTGCTCAACCAATCATACCAAATTCTCCTTCATGCATCTTGCTGCCCACCGAAGCTAGAAACTATGATCTTAAATCTTCACATTTCCATATGCTTCCCTCTTTTTATGGCTTACCTAATGAAGATCCTTTAGCTCATGTTAAGGAATTTTATAACGTTGTAAGTGGTTTACCTTTGCAGGGAGTAAGTGAAGCAAATTTGAGGATGAGAGTGTTTCCTTACACATTGAAAGATAGGGCCAAGAGTTGGTTGATGACTCTAGCACCGGGTTCCCTCATCACTTGGGATGCCGTGGCTAAGAAGTTCTTGGAGAAGTTCTTTTCCACCCAAAAGACAGCCACATTAAGGGGACAAATCTTCAACTTCAAACAAGATGATGGAGAACCTTTCAATGAGTGTTGGGAGCGTTTTAAAGGCCTCTTGTTGCAATGTCCACACCATGGGTTACCTCTTCACTTACAAATGCAAATTTTTTATAATGGACTAACCCAAACTTGTCAATCAACTGTGGATAATGCAGCAGGTGGAGCTTTGAAGAAAAAGAATGCTCAAGAGTCATACAACATTTATGAGATGTTGGGATCTAGTGCTCAACACAAAGATTTAAGGGGTAAGAAAGTTGGAATATATGAAACAAGCTCTAATCATGAACTTTCATTGCAGGTAGCTAACCTAGAAAAGAAGCTTGAAGCCGTGCTCAACATGGTACCAAAAGCAAATGAGGTGTGTGCCATTTGCAACATACCAAACCACCTTACTCATCAATGTCCATCTAGGGAAGCCTACCCCGAATTTGTCCAAGAGCAAGTGAACCTCATGAATTCTTACAATCAAAGGCCAAGGAATGATGTGTATTCAAACACGTATAACCCAGGGTGGAGAGATCATCCCAACCTTTCATGGAAGAACAACAATTTCCAAAACTTCCAACCAAAACCTGCCCCTACACTTGAGGATACGGTTAAGTTGTTAGCTCAAAACACCTTGCAATTCCAACAAGCCACAAATAGCACTTTCCAACAACATTCGGCGACTTTAAACAAAATGGAGACACAATTGGGACAGATTGCTGATGCCTTGAACCAAAGAGAGGTTGGAAAGTTTCCAAGCCAACCCGTGATACTCCAAAGGAACCAAGAGCAAGCCAAAGCAATCACTACACTTAGAAATGGTAAGGTTATCAATAATAGAGTTGGCAATGAAGTTACTAATGAATTTGATCATGTGAATGCAGGGGTTACTCAAGGAGAAAATGAGAAACCAAATGAGGAACCAAGCCATGCCAATTCCTCATTTGAAGCACCAAATCTTCACAAGGCCGAGAAGCCTTACACTCCACCAATACCATTCCCTGGAAGACTTGCCAAGAGCAAGCAGGATAAGTCATTTAAAGACATTTTTGATATTCTAAGTAAAGTGAATATTAACTTACCTTTGCTTGATGTCATTAGGAACATGCCAGCTTATGGGAAATTCTTCAAAGAGTTAAACAACTACAAAAGGAAGTATGGACCACATGAGAAGGTAGTGGTGTCTGAGAATGTAAGTGCAGTGTTGCAAAGAAAACTCCCACCAAAGCTCAAGGATCCAGGAAGTTTCTCTATCAACATTACCATAGGAGAAAATAAAGTTGAAAAGGCAATGCTTGATTTGGGTGCTAGCATCAACTTAATGCCTTATTCTGTGTATCTTCAACTAGGTTTGGGGGAATTGAAAGCCACCACCATTTCATTACAACTTGCGGACAGATCCGTGAAGTATCCAAGAGGTATAGTAGAGGATATTCTAGTTCAAATTGATAAACTAATCTTGCCTGCGGATTTTGTAGTGTTGGACATGGAAGAAGCGCCTATACATGACCGAGAGTTGCCTATTTTGCTTGGAAGACCATTCATGGCCACGGCCAAGACCATCATTGATGTGCAAAATGGACTCCTCACTATGACAGTGCTAGGAGAGACCGTGCAATTTAAAGTGTTTGAGTCTCTTTCTCATCCTTCTTCATCTCTTGAGTGCTATGCCATTGATGTGCTTGATTCAATTGTTTTCTCTAAGTTCTTGCAGGCACAATCTAATGAACCATTACAAACTGTTTTGACTCAATCTCAAGATGAGTTTGATGTAGAAGATGCACTCATGGAAGTGGTAGCTACCTTGGAAGCATTGGCACCGTATCCTTTAAATGTTTCACCTCTTGTTGAGCATTTAGAATCATCTAGGTCACATTTAATACCTTCCATTGTTAAGGCACCAAAACTTGAACTTAAACCACTTCCACCACATCTTAAATATGCATATCTAGCTGAATTTGAAACTCTTCCTGTTATCATAGCTTCTGACCTGAATCCAAATGAAGAAGATAAACTAATGAGGGTGTTAAAAGAGTCCAAATCAGCTATTGGGTGGTCTATTGCAGATATCAAGGGAATAAGCCCTACCATGTGCATGCATAGGATTCTTTTGGAGGATGGATCAAAGACAACCCGTGAACCACAAAGAAGACTCAATCCACACATGAAGGAAGTTGTGAGGAATGAAGTGTTGAAGTTGTTAGATGTGGGAATCATATATCCCATTTCTGATAGCAAATGGGTGAGTGCTATTCAGGTGGTACCCAAGAAGGTGGGAATCACAGTGATGAAGAATGAAAACAAAGAACTTGTGCCCACAAAGCCCACGGCTAGTTGGCGTGTTTGCACCGACTACAGGAAGTTGAATTCTAGCACTAGAAAAGATTACTTTCCTATGCCTTTTATAGATCAAATGCTTGAGAGATTGGCAGGTTACTCACACTATTGTTTTCTGGATGGTTACTCAGGTTACAATCAAATTGCAATTGCTCCAGAGGATCAAGAGAAAACTACATTTACTTGCCCCTTTGGCACATTTGCTTGGAACGCAAGGTTGGGATGGAATTGAAGAGTTGATGATTTGAGGTTTCCTACTTGAAGTAGGAAAGCTAAGCCTAAAAGTTTCCATTTTGGGTCGATCTTTCCTAAATCGGAATTGGCAACCAAAGTTTCTAAAAGTTGGAAGTTTCTATTCTTGGAGGTTTCCATTTTCGAGAGTTTCTATTCTTGGCGTTGGGCTTTTAGATGACCTAAACCCAAATTTCCTTGTGGACCTTCAACCCATGCCGAACCCTAGGGCCTAATCATCTAAAATCTGCCATGTTAAACCCTAGTCCATTTCTCCTAAACCCAAGCCGCACCTAACCCTAGCCCATTGTTAAAAATCTGATTTCATTAGGGTTTCTAAGTGCCTATATATACCACCCTTACACCCTAGCCGCATACATCTTCCCCTCTCCACAAATCAGAAAATCATCTCTCCTTCTCCCCACCTTTTGCCGCAGCCACCATCACCCAAAATCCATCTATTCCAGCCGCCACTCATCCATTCCAGCAACCTACCCCACTTTGCCGCACCACCATACACCTCCCTTACCCTTTTCCGAACCACCATATCATCCCAAATCCATCCCTAAACCGAAATCACATCCAAACAGCCCCTAAACCCTCACTGCCGCAGCAAGGAGAAGAAGAAAGAGGAGCTTTCTGTGCAGATTTCAAAGTGGACTTCTTTGGCATTTTAGGTGTAATCTTTCTTATGTCTTCGATGTTTCAATTTAATAAACTTTGTGTTGTGAGTATGAGGAACTAAACCCCCTTAGTTGGGGGGTGATTCGAAACCATGTACATGCTTGCAATTTGATTCGATTACATTCAGTTGTTATTTCATAAGTTGTGGATTCAATTCGTTCATCTATTTGATTGATACTTATTTATGTATGTTGATTGAGAGTGCACGCTTAGTTTTCATGCATGAATATGATGCTAGATTATGAGGGAGTTTCACCTAATAGTTACAATCTTATAATCACAAGTAGTGAAGATCGCTTGAAAACGATCGCGTTGAATGAATTCTTAGCATAAGTTTCATGCAATTCATAGTAACAAATGCTTCGTCAATGCTTATGTTTTTCATAGAACGTAATGATTCTTGCTTGTATCTCTATTATGCAATTCATGTAGGGAACTTGTAGGGAATGTTTTGGGTTGTCGTATGCAATCATCCAACTTAATAACTTGTGGAAAAACTGAGGGTTAATTAGTGCAATTCACAGTTAACTTGGGGCGTTGAGTATTCATAGTTTATCGGAAGAACAACTGAAAATCGTTTTGTTTGCAAGTGTGACATGTGTGGAGAAGAACCTCCTAACTAGCCTTTTATCCATCCTTTTCACCAAAATCGTTTTTACAATCTGTGTTAATTAAAGTTTCTGTTTTGTTTTCAAATTCTGTCCAAAACTATTCCCCCTTTAATTTGAAGTCTTAGATTAGTTAGAAAGTGTTTTGATTTGTGTTTCTAAGTATTTTGATTCAAGTTTTCATCAAATTTCGTCCAAATTAGTGCAGGTGCTCAAAACTGCCCATAAAGTGGTTTTTAGGCAGTTTTGAGCCTTCTAGTTGCTGTTTTGAGTTTTAGGTTTGTTTAAGTGTTTTAACCTCTACTTTTGCATTCTTTGAGTCTAGTTTAGTGTTTTAAACTTTGTTTTTGAGTTTGTAAGTCAGTTTCCAAGTGTTTAGCAATCCCTCCTAATCCCCGGTTTAGAACGATCCCTACTTACATCTTTGCTACAATTTGACAAAAAGAGGGTTTAATTTGTGTGCTTAATATATTTCGCATCAATTAGGATTCCTTGAAAGATGAAGATTCCTACTCAAACAAGGTTTCCTACTTGAAGTAGGAAAGTTAAATCCAAATGGCATCAAGTTTCAGCAACAAAGAAGTTTTCCAAGTCCAAGAAGGAAAAGGAATCCAAGATGAAGAAGGAGAAGAATTCCAAGTCAAGGGAGGATTGAGACATATTTTCCTAATGCTAGAAGGACTCCTAAGTGTTGTAGGACACAAATGAGAAGTTTCTAGAAAGCTTACATCAATGCCGTGAGTTTCATACAATTCCTATCAGTTTTGGGGCTTTCTAGAAGCCCTATCCTTAAATCCCTACATTGGTGCCGCACCCTAGCTTCTAGATGCCTAGTTCCTTGCCTTGCAAGGCATTCTAGAAACCTTATCACCTTATCCTATCCCTGCCGTACCTAGGAGCCCTTTTTCCTTGCAAAATCTGATTGTTTAGACCTATTTCCTTGTGGATTTGGGTTATCCAAATCCATATCTGATTACCCTAGGGTTTTAAGTGCCTATATATACTCCTATTAACCCCTAAATCAGATAACCACTCACCACAATTCAGAATTCACTCCAGAAATTCGTCCAAACTCTCTCCACACCTTTGCCGCACCATTCCCTTCTCCTAAACACTACTACATCCCTCCATAACCATGCATCCATACACCTAAGGTCCTAAACCTGTCCCTAGACCCTTGCCGCACCAAGGAGGAGGAGAAGGAAGCTCGGAAGTTCATGCAATTCAAGTTCGCGTCGCTGGAATTTCTAGGTGTTTCTTTTCCTTTGATTTCAATGTTTAAATTCAATTCTCTTTGTTTTGTGCGTATGAGGAACTAAACCCCCCCTTGGCTAGGGGGGATTCGAAATACATGTTTATGCTTGCGTTATGATTTGATTACTTCTAATTGCGTTTCATAAGTTGTGAATTCAATTTACTTATCTATGTGGATTACATTGATTTGTGTGTGTTGGTTGAGAGTGCACGCTTAATTATCATGCATAAATTGAATGCTAGGATATAAGGAAATTTCACCTAATCGTTATGGAATTATATTCACAGGTAGTAAAGGTTGATGATCTCAATCGCGTTAAGTAAATTCTTGGCATAAGTTTCATGCAATCATAGTAACAAGTGCTTCGTCAATGCTTATGGTTGTCATAGAACTTAATGATTCTTGCTTGTATCTCTATTATGCAATCATGTAGGGGACTTGTGGGGCATGTTTGGGTTGTCGTATGCAATCATCCAATTCAATAACGTTAGGAAAATCTGAGGGTTAATTTAAGCGGACCTAATTAACTTGGGGCATTGAGAATTCATGGTTTATTGAAAAGCAATTGGAAATCGTTTTGTATGCAAGTATAACATGTGTGGAGATGAACCCCTTAGCTAGCCTTCCATTCACCCATTTAAATCAAATTCGTTTTTACAATCTGTTCTAATTTACAAAGTTTGTTTTGTTTTTAAATTCGTCCAAAACCAATCCCCCTTTGTTTTAAAGTGTCAAATTAGTTAGTAAGTGTTTTACTTTGTGTTTTTAAGTGTTTTGATTCAAGTTAAAACCCAAATTCGTCCAATTTGGTGCTTAGTGTCCAAAACTGCCCAGATTGTGTTTTTAAGGCAGTTTTGAGTGTTTTGGTGCTGTTTTGAGTCTTTTGGTTTGTTTTGGTGTTTTAAAGTTTAGTTTTGCATTCTTTGAGTCTAGTTTAGTGTTTTAAACTTGTTTTTACATATTTGAGTCAGTTTTCAAGTGATTTTGCAATCCCTCCTAATCCCCGGTTTAGAACGATCCCTACTTACATACTTTGCTACAATTGATAAAAAGAGGGTTAATTTGAGTGTCAACATAATTTTCACATCACCACCAGATTGGAGCATTCCCTTCGAGCTTATGTGCGTTGCATCCGATTATGCTCTAGGCGCTGTTTTGGGACAAAGGAAGGACAAACAGCCACACGTCATATATTATGCCTCTCGGACCTTGAACGATGCTCAATTGAACTACTCCACAACGGAAAAAGAACTCCTTGCCGTTGTTTTTGCTTTAGATAAGTTTCGTTCTTATTTACTTGGTACTAAAGTAATAATTTACACTGATCATGCAGCATTGAAGTACTTGCTCACGAAGAAGGAGGCTAAACCAAGGCTTATTCGATGGATGCTTCTTCTCCAAGAGTTCGATATCGAAATCCGAGACAAGAAAGGAAGTGAGAACGTTGTGGCTGATCACTTGAGCCGTTTGGTGCATGAAGAAGATGTCATACCTATTCCAGAGACATTCCCGGATGAGCAATTGATGTCCCTAAAGGTTAGTGCACCTTGGTATGCCGATATTGTTAATTTTTTGGTGTCAAAACGTATTCCAAGTGAGTTCACTAGGCACCAACGTGATAAACTTAGGTATGATGCACGGTTTTATGTGTGGGATGATCCGTACTTATGGAAATTTTGCCCCGATCAGATTATACGTCGTTGTGTGCATGATTCTGAATGTTATTCAATTTTGAGTTTTTGTCACACATATGCATGTGGAGGGCACTTTGGCACACAACGCACAGCCCTCAAGGTGTTACAATATGGATTCTATTGGCCTAGTATTTTTAAAGATGCTAAAACTTTTTGCTTAACATGTCATAAATGCCAACGAATGGGTGGTATTAGTGCAAGGGACCAAATGCCGCAGGTTTCTATCCTAAATGTTGAAATTTTTGATGTTTGGGGTATTGATTTTATGGGTCCCTTCCCTTCATCGTATGGTTTCATGTATATTTTGCTTGCGGTTGATTATGTGTCAAAATGGGTGGAAGCCAAGGCCACCCGGACTAATGATTCTAAAGTGGTTGCAGATTTTATTAGAACTAACATTTTTGCAAGGTTTGGAATGCCACGAGTGATCATTAGTGATGGAGGGTCACATTTTTGCAATCGGACCATTGAAGCGTTATTGAGGAAATACAGTGTCACCCATAAGGTTTCTACACCTTACCATCCTCAAACGAATGGCCAAGCCGAGGTTTCCAACCGAGAGATCAAGCAAATACTTGAGAAGACCGTTGGGCCAACACGGAAGGATTGGAGCCTACGGTTAGATGATGCACTTTGGGCGTATCGTACGGCGTACAAAACCCCCATTGGGATGTCCCCCTTCCGACTTGTCTATGGCAAGGCGTGCCATCTTCCCGTTGAATTGGAGCACAAAGCACTTTGGGCCATCAAGAAGTTTAACATGAACCTCGATGAAGCGGGAAGTCAAAGGCAATTTGCGTTCCTAAACTCTTCTCTTTGTTGTTAAATTCGTTTCTGCTATGTTAGGTTGTTTAGATGTTGTTTTGTTTGTTTGTTTGTTATTTGTGTGAGTCTATGCTTGAAACATTGAGGACAATGTTTGATTTAAGTGTGGGGGGGTAACCAAAGTGTTTTGATGCAAATTCGTAGGGTTTTGTCACCCATAATTTCAAATGTTGTTTCTTGCTGTTTTTAAGCACTTTTAAGCTGTTTTGGTGTGTTTTAATGTGTTTTGAGTCAAAAATCCGAAAATCCCATAAAAATTTGAAAAATTTGTTTTAAAAAACCCAAAAAGAGTTGTTTTTGTGTGTTTGTTTGTGTCTTAGGGTACCTTCCAACACAATGATGAGGATTCGGTTTGTAATTGCATGACTGTTAAAGAGAGTTATAAACATGGATGAAAGTTTGATTTACTCTTTGTGTATGCTTGGTTGTGGTTATAACTTATGAATTCACATGTAATCATAAAGAAAAAATCCGTTTTTGTAACATGCTTGAAGGAAGTAACTCAACCTAAAGCTACAACCTTGTGAGACTTGAGCCTAAACGTTCATTTGGAGAGTTAAAATCTGTGCATTCTTTGTTTTCTAAAGTCGTTGCATGATCTCATTATTCTTTGCTTGGTTGGTACTTAGAAGGCGTTTCATCACTTAGAACCAAACACTAGAACTCATGCCCATTTCAGTCAAAACATGTCATTGATTTGCATAACACATATTCAAGATTGAGTTGTGTAGTGTCCACCATAGCCCAAAAGCCGTATATCCCTATTCCATTATGTTTTGTAGGTGTTAACCCCGTTGAGCCTCGTTTAGCCTATTTCCCTTGTTAACCACATTATCCTCACCTAGCCTAGATTAGGACCATCCACACCCTTGTTCTTAAAACGTAGTAAAGCATAACGCAAGATGAATTCCTTTTGATCAATGTGTGCGGGAAACAAGTGTGGGGGAAGGAAGAGTGATATAGGGATGTGCCAAAGTCTCGAATGAGGCAAGGCAAAGAAGAAAAAAAAATGAGAAAAGAAAAAAAAAGAAAAAAAAGTTGTGAAAAACATGCAAAATAGTTGAAGTGCATGTGAAAAAGAGTTCCAAAGTGTTGTTTGTTGAAGAAAGGGTCCAAAGAGTTGCATTCGGCCCTAATTGATTGTTTGAGTCTTCCCTTCTGTTTTGAATTTGATTTCGGCATGCTAAAGTGAATTCTAAGTTTCGATTTCCATACTTTGCTTACTATTGTTTTAAAGAACGTTTGTTTTCCATATCCGTTTTTGTTAGCCAATACCTTAAGCCCCGTTACAACCCTTGACTTTAATCTTGAGTGTTGTGTATTTCAATTTGTGGAGTTTGAAATTGGTTTGAGCATATGGTGTCATTGGTTCTCGCATCTAAGTAGTAGCATTCCATTCATGAGATCATATTTATAAACATGTTATTAACTCCGGAAATTGCTTTCTTTGTTATACATATATGTGAGCATTCGTTTTTATTTTTACATCAATCTTCTCACATATAACTAGTGTAGGGTGTGTAGTTAGAAAATCTGAGTGAAAATAGAGTGCATATCTAGTAAGGAATTGAGGGATTCTCTAAGGCATGTTACTACATTCAAAACATTGTTTTAATTGGTTAAATGTGAACTAGTAAGTAGTGACTATGATTAAGTATGGGCTTAAGTGTAAAGATGGCTAAAATCTGTGGGAATGATGATTTTTAACATGTCATGTGCATTGGAAATCCCTGAGGCGATTGTTGGAAGGTTTAGGTTGTTTTACTTGTTTTATTTCGTTTTGTTCTTTTGTTTGGTTTTGTTTTGCTCGAGGACTAGCAAAAGCTAAGTGTGGGGGAATTTGATAGGAGCATATTTATGCGCCTTAGTTTAGCTTGTTCTTGTGCATTTATAGTGTTTTTGCTTAGTAAAGTAGTCTTTTAAGCTAGTTTTATGTGTTTTCAGGTTCTAAGGGCAAAATATGAAAAAGGATGCATTTTGGAGCCTTTTGGAGCAAAGTTGAGCTTGGAATGGATGTCATATGCTTGGAGCCAAGAGGATGGACGAAATTGAAGATTTAAAGATGATGTTTCCTACTTGAACAAGGTTTCCTAGTCGAAGTAGGAAAGTGCCTAAGTGAAGATGGAATCCTAGTTGAATTAGGATTCCAAGTCAAAATGGGTTTCCTAGTTGAATTAGGATTCCTTGAAGATGAAGATTCCTACTCAAACAAGGTTTCCTACTTGAAGTAGGAAAGTTAAATCCAAATGGCATCAAGTTTCAGCAACAAAGAAGTTTTCCAAGTCCAAGAAGGAAAAGGAATCCAAGATGAAGAAGGAGAAGAATTCCAAGTCAAGGGAGGATTGAGACATGTTTTCCTAATGCTAGAAGGACTCCTAAGTGTTGTAGGACACAAATGAGAAGTTTCTAGAAAGTTTACATCCTTGCCGTGGGTTTCATGCAATTCCTATCAGTTTTGGGGCTTTCTAGAAGCCCTATCCTTAAATCCCTACATTGGTGCCGCACCCTAGCTTCTAGATGCTTAGTTCCTTGCCTTGCAAGGCATTCTAGAAACCTTATCACCTTATCCTATCCTTGCCGCACCTAGGACCCCTTTTCCCTTGCAAAATCTGATTGTTTAAACCTATTTCCTTGTGGATTTGGGTTATCCAAGTCCATATCTGATTACCCTAGGGTTTTAAGTGCCTATATATACTCCTATTAACCCCTAAATCAGATCACCACTCACCACAATTCACAAATCACTCCAGAAATTCGTCCAACCCTCTCCTCACTCTTGCCGCACCCACCAAACACCATTCCCCCTAGTTCTAAGTCTTGCCGCACCATCCCCATCCCCTAAACACTACTACATCCATCCATAACCATGCATCCATACACCTAAGGTCCTAAACTAGTCCCTAGACCCTTTGCCGCACCAAGGAGGAGGAGAAGGAAGCTCGGAAGTTCATGCAATTCAAGTTCGCGTCGCTGGAATTTCTAGGTGTTTCTTTTCCTTTGATTTCAATGTTTAAATTCAATTCTCTTTGTTTTGTGTGTATGAGGAACCAAACCCCCCTTGGCTAGGGGGGGATTCGAAGTACATGTTTATGCTTGCGATATGATTTGATTACTTCTAATTGCGTTTCATAAATTGTGAATTCAATTTACTTATCTATGTGAATTACATTGATTTGTGTGTGTTGGTTGAAAGTGCACGCTTAATTATCATGCATAAATTGAATGCTAGGATATAAGGAAATTTCACCTAATCGTTATGGAATTATATTCACAAGTAGTAAAGGTTGATGATCTCAATCGCGTTAAGTAAATTCTTGGCATAAGTTTCATGCAATCATAGTAACAAGTGCTTCGTCAATGCTTATGGTTTTCATGGAACTTAATGATTCTTGCTTGTATCTCTATTATGCAATCATGTAGGGGACTTGTGGGGAATGTTTTGGGTTGTCGTATGCAATCATCCAATTCAATAACGTTAGGAAAATCTGAGGGTTAATTTAAGCGGACCTAATTAATTTGGGGCATTGAGAATTCATGGTTTATTGAAAAGCAATTGGAAATCGTTTTGTATGCAAGTATAACATGTGTGGAGATGAACCCCTCAGCTAGCCTTCCATTCACCCATTTAAATCAAATTCGTTTTTACAATCTGTTCTAATTTACAAAGTTTGTTTTGTTTTTAAATTCGTCCAAAACCAATTCCCCTTTGTTTTAAAGTGTCAAATTAGTTAGTAAGTGTTTTACTTTGTGTTTTTAAGTGTTTTGATTCAAGTTAAAACCCAAATTCGTCCAATTTGGTGCTTAGTGTCCAAAACTGCCCAGATTGTGTTTTTAAGGCAGTTTTGAGTGTTTGGGTGCTGTTTTGAGTCTTTTGGTTTGTTTTGGTGTTTTAAAGTTTAGTTTTGCATTCTTTGAGTCTATTTTAGTGTTTTAAACTTGTTTTTACGTTTTTGAGTCATGTCCAAGTGATTTTGCAATCCCTCCTAATCCCCGGTCTAGAACGATCCCTACTTACATACATTGCTACAATTGATAAAAAGAGGGTTTAATTTGAGTGCTTATATATTTCACATCAGAGGACTAGCAAAAGCTAAGTGTGGGGGAATTTGATAGGAGCATATTTATGCGCCTTAGTTCGTTAGTTCTTATGCATTTATGTTGTGTTTTCTTAGTTAAGTTAGTCTTTTAAGCTATTTTCATGTGTTTTCAGGTTTTAGAGACAAAGTGAGCAAAAGGATGCAATTTGGAGCATTGTGGAGCAAAATTGGGCTAAAATGGAGTTCATGCACATGAAGCACAAGGGATGGACGAATTTGAGGAATTGGTGAAGCTAGGAAGGCGTTTCAAAGTTGAAGAATTGAAGATACAAAGTTTCCTAGTTGAAGAAGGAAATGACTTGAATGAAGGATTCCTAAATGAATTGGGATTCCTAATCACTAAAGGAGTCCTAATTGAAGATGGATTCCTAGATATATGAAGTTTCCTACTCAAGCAAGGTTTCCTACATGAAGAAGAAGAATTAAAGCCAAAGAATCAGCTCAAGATAAGGAGTATTATCCAAAACCTCATCCATAACCTTATCTTAGCTTATCTTATCCAATCAAACCTTATCCTATCCTATCTTATCCTTATCCTAAACTATCCACATTCCAGCCACTTAGGAGGGTTTCTAATTAGATTAGGATGCTTAAAATGGGATTTCTAGAAGACCTTATCTTATCCTACCAAGATGACACCTAAGAACCTTTCTAGAAGCCTAAAAATCTGCCTTGCATTATCCTTCTAGAAACCACACTTTGTGCCGAATTTTCTACCCTATTTCCTTTAGGATTTTGGTTTCTAGAAGCCTTATCATTTCACACTCTTTGTGCTGCACCTTATCTCCCAATCCCTTTGGGTTTTTGACTTGTTTTCCTTATAGGATTGGATGTTATTATCCTATGCAATTTAGGCCTTTAAAACCTTGTCCTTTCCTACCTAGGAGATGGGATTTTCAGCCTATATATACAACCCATTGCCGCACCCTTTCACTCACCACCCTCTACCAGATTTTCACTACACCATTCACCAATCATCCCTCATTGTGCCGTGAGTTTGCAAGGAGAAGAAGGAAGACAACTTGGAGCCGTGCATGCCATTCAAAACGTTGGATTGTCGGAGCGATTCTAGGTGTTTTCTATCTTTGTTTCAATGTTTAAATTTATTTATCTTTGTTTGTTTGTGAACATGAGGAACTAATTTCTTTAGAGTTAGAGGGGAATTCAAAGCCATGATCATATGTTTTATATGACTTGATTTCTTCCAATTATGATTTCATGAATCGTGAATGTGGTTTACTTATCTATTTGATTGATAACATGTTTATGTATGTTGATTGAGGGTCGACACTTAGTTTGCATGCATGAATTTGATGCTAGAGTATAAGGGAATTTCACCTAATCGTTATTAACTTATATTCATAAGTAGTAAAAGTCGCTAGTCACGATTGTGTTAAGTAAATCCTAGGCAAGAGTAACATGCGTATCCCATAGTTATGAATGCCTCGTCAATGCTCATGATTTCCATTGAACTTAATGATCTTTGATATGTGTCTCTATCATGCGTATTCCATAGTTAGGGTCCTTGATAAGAATAATTTGGTTGTAATGCGTATCCCATTCAATTCAATGAATCTAGGGAAATCTGAGAATTAATTGGTCAATCTAGTTAATTTGGGGCATTGTCATTCAAGGTTTATTGAAAGAGTAATTGGAAATCGAGTCGTATGCATATGTTTCATGTGTGGAGAAGGAACCTTCTAACTAGCCTTTCACCATCTTAGTTTTCATCAAAACGTTTTTGTAAAAGTATGTTTTCAAAGTTTCTGTTTTCAAAGTTAAATTCGTCCAAAATCAATCCCCCTTTACTTAGTTGAGTCATAGTAGTTAGAAATCACTTTAGTTTGTGTTTTTAAGTGTCTTAGGTCAAGTTAAAACCAATTTTCGTCCAAGTTTGTGTCTAGTGTTCAAAACTGCCCAGATTGTGGTTTTAAGGCAGTTTTGAGTGTTTTTGGGCTGTTTTGAGTCTTTTGGTTTGTTTTGGTGTTTTAAAGTTTAGTTTTGCATTCTTTGAGTTTAGTTTAGTGTTTTAAACTTGTTTTTACGTATTTGAGTCAGTTTTCAAGTGATTTTGCAATCCCTCCTAATCCCCGGTTTAGAACGATCCCTACTTACATACTTTGCTACAATTGATAAAAAGATGGTTAATTTGTGTGTCAACATAATTTTCACATCACTAGGGTGAGTATGGACGAATTGTCTGCATGAATGATGAATATGGGAGGTTCAACCCTTTGCCAAGGGTTGTAAACATGTATATATAGGCCCCAAAAACCCTAGAGAATCAGATTAGGCAGTGGGGAAATGCACAGCAAGGAGGGTGAATTTGTGGTGTGCAATGGTCCAAGGATGAAAATGGAGCAATGATGCAAAGTACGGAGGGTAAAATGGAGTGGTATTTCAGCTAGGGAGCATGAATGATTGTGTTCATTGCATGGAAATGAAAAGGGGAGGTGAAATGTTTCAGAAATTAGTTAAAGGTGCAGCAACATGTGTTGCACAAGGCATTGGATCCCAAATGTGGATGATGGAGCATCAATTGGTGCATGGAATGGTTGTGAAATCTGATGGGTGAAGGGAACAAGAGGTATGCAGCAATTGAGTGTGATAATTGAGTGTATTGAGGCATGAAATCAGAAATATTTTAGGGGACAAGGATGATTAAGCATGCATGGGAATCCAAAGGGAATGCTATGTGGATTGCATGGCAAGGATGTGTGTCCTTTTGTGGCTGAGTTCTTGATCCTTTGTACACTAATTCTTCACATTCTTAGCCTCTTTAAGTCTTCAATTTCGTCCAAACCTTGGTTCCAAATATGTGACATGCATTCCAAGCTCCATTTTGCTCCAAAATGCTCCAAAATGCATCTTCTTGCCTACTTTGTCCTTAAAATCTGAAAACACACGAAAATGACTTTAAACATTAAAATAACTAAGGAAACACGACATAAGTGCACAAGAACAAGCCAACTAAGTCGCATAAATATGTGATGTGAAAATTACTTGACACACAAATTAAACCCTATTGATGACAATTGTAGTAATGATGTAAGTAGGGATCGTTCTAGACCGGGGATTAACTAGGGATGCTAATCAACAAATATAAGACTCAAAAACAATAAACTAGACTCTATAAACTCAAAACTAACTTAAAACACTCAAAACAGCAAATAACAATAAAAAAGATTCAATTCTAGACCTAACAAGTGATTTGGACGAAAATATAACTTTAAAAGACTCAAAAGATTTAAAGGAAACAAGTTTTGACTCTAAAAGCAAGACTTAAAAGCAAGGGGTTTTGTTTTGACGAAAATTGAACTTTAAAACTTTAAACTTTGAAAATAAACTTAAAACAAAACAGATTGTGATGAAATAGAATGATGAGAAACTAGTTAGAGGGTTCCTTATCCACACATGAACATATGCATATAATTTGATTCCCAGTTATGACTTCAACAAACGATGAATGAAAATGTTCCAAGTTAATTAGGTCCGCTTAAATTAACTCTTAGATTTCCCTAGATTCATTGGATTGAATGGAATACGCATTACAACCAAATTATTCCTCATCAAAGTCCCTAACTATGGAATACGCATGATAGAGACATTCAACAAAGATCATTAAGTTCAACGGAAATCATAAACATTGACTAGGCATTCATAACTATGGAATACGCATGTTAATCCAGCCTAGGGTTTACTTAAACACAATCGTGACTAGCGATCTTTACTACTCATGAATATAAGTTCATAATGATTAGGTGAAATTCCCTTATATCCTAGCATCAAGTTTAGGCATGCAAATTAAGTGTCGACCCTCAACCCACATACATAAACAAGTTCTTAATCAAAACAGAAAAGTAAACCACATCTAAAGTTCATGAATTCATAACTGGAGTAAAACAAATCATAACCAACATATGTCCATGGCTTCAAATTTGCCTCTAACTAAAAAGAAATTAGTTCCACATGTTTAACATAATTGAACAGCAAGTTAAATTAAACATGAACATAGAATTAAAAGAAGAAAGAATTCCAAACACTCTAATAGTTGCAGATTGCATAAGTACGGCACTACTCCTCCTCTCCTTCAATGGTGGCGGCACAAGGTGGTTATGGTGGTTGAATGGTTGGTTATATGGAGGAATGGATGGGGAAGGTTTAGATATGTAGGGAGAGGCAAGGGAAGGCTTGGAGAATGGTTAATTTCTGGATGATTTGAATAAGGTTGCTGCCATGGTATTTATAGGAAAAGGATGGACTTGTTTAACACAAAATTCTGGTGGAATTGAGTAGGTGAGCACGGCAAAGAGTGGGAATTGTTGGTGGGTTAGGTATTGAGTCATCCATTCACATGTCATGGTGAGTTAAGCATTGCATCATCCACTCACATGTCATGGTGATTTAAGCATTGCATCATCACTCAAATTTCTGGTGAAAGTGAATCAATGCCCACGGCATTGAAGAATTTCTTGGTTTTGAGTGAAGTTTTGGTCAATCCTTCTAGAAATTTATCCCTTCTTGCAACTTGTATTTGTTTCACCAGATTTTTAGCATGTTCATAGCCTCTTTTGTCTTCAAATTCGTCCATCCTCATGCCTTCATGCTTGCACAATCCAATCTTGGCCCAAAAATGCTCTAGAATGTTCCAAATTGCTTGTTTTTGCATACTTTGACACTAAAACCTGAAATTGCACGAAAATAACTTTAAACACTATAATTATCATAGTTTAGCTAATTAAAAGCAAGAAAACAAGCTAACTAAGTCGTATAAATATGCTCCTATCAATATGCTCGTATCAAATTCCCCCACACTTAGCTTTTGCTAGTCCTCGAGCAAACAAAGAAATAAAACGAAACGAAACAAATACAACACAACCTAAACCTTCCAACATTTGCCTCAGGGATTTCCAATGCACATGACATGTTAAAGATTATCATCCCCACAGATTTGAGTCATCTCTACACTTAAGCACATACTTAATCATAGTCACTACTTACTTGTTCACATTAATCAATTAAAACAATGTTTTGAATGTAGTAACATGCCTTTAGAGAGTTCGCTCAAGTCCTTACAAAGTATGCACTCAATTTTCACTCAGATTTCTAACTACACCCCCTATACTAGTCATATGTGAGAAGATTGATGTAAACATGAAAACGAATGCTCACATATATGTATTACAAAGGAAGCGATTTCTGGAGCATGTTTATATATGATCTCATGAATGGAATGCTACTACTTAGATGCGAGAACCAGTGACACCATATGCTCATATCAATTTCAAACTCCACATATTTAAACGCATGACACTCAAGATGAAGTTAAGGGTTGTAACGGGGCTTGGGGTGATGGCTAACAAATGAAGGTAAGGGAAAACAAACGTTCTTAAAGCAATAGCAAATAAAATAATGAACTTGAACTTAGAATTCACTTAGATTGCAGAAATCAACTTTTAGACGTAAGGGAAAGATTTAAACAACTCTTCGGGTCAAATTCAACTTTTTTTTTTTTTTTTCTTTCCACCCGTGCCTATGGCCTACTACTTACATGAGAAACACTTCCCCCACACTTATTTTCTGCCATACATAATCACAAGGAATTCAATTTGAATCATGCTTTACTATGCTTTAAGAACAAGGGTATGGATGGTCCTAATCTAGGCTAGGTGAGGATAACGTGGGTTAACAAAGAACGTAGGCTAACAAGGCTCAATGGGGTTAACTTAAACAAATAATGAAGTAGGATACACGGCAATTTAGCTTTGGTGGTGGTAACTACACAACTTCATCTTGAATATGTGTTATGCAAATCAATATCATGCTTTGAATGAAATGGGCATGAGTTCTAGCATTTGGAACTAAATGATGAAACGCCTTCTAAGTAGTAACCAAGCAAAGAATAATGAGATCATGCAACGACTTAGAAAACAATAATGCACAGATTATCAACTCTCCAAATAACGTTTAGGATCAAGTCTCACAAGGTTGTAACGTTTGTTTGAGTTCCTTCCTTCAAGCATGTTACAAAAACTAATTTTTCCTTTATGATTGCATGTGAATTCATAAATTATAACTACAACCAAGTATAAACCAAAGAGCATATCAAACTTTCATCCATGTTTATAATTCTCTTTAATAGTCATGTAATTAAAGACCAAATCCTCATCATTGTGTTGGAAGGTACCCTAAGACACAAAATAAACAAACAAAAACAACTCTTTTTGGGTTTTTCAAAACAATTTTTTTTTCAAATTTTTATGAAATTTTCGGATTTTTATGTCAAAACATACTGAAACACTCCAAAACAGCTTAAAAACACTTAAACAGCAAGGAACAACACTAGAAGTAATGGGTGATAATTTTCTACGAATTTTCATGCAAAACAGTAGTTAAACATACTGAAACACTCCAAAACAGCTTAAAAACACTTAAACAGCAAGGAACAACACTAGAAGTAATGGGTGATAATTTTCTACGAATTTTCATGCAAAACAGTAGTTACCAATTCCCCCACACTTAAATCGAACATTGTCCTCAATGTTTCAAGCATATACTCACACCAAAAACAAGCAAATAACAAACGACAAATAAACATGACAAATATGGCAAAGTAAAAACCAGACAGTGTAGAGTTTAAGAACGCAAATCTGGTTTTGGAGATAGTTGATCTTGTTGACTTTCCACAGCTTTGATCTTGAATTGGATTGGAATTGTATGGCGAAGCTTTGCTCTTTGGTGATGTTGCAATTCCTTATTTGTTCTCCAAGCAGATGTGGCAGCTTCTCTAGTTCTTCATCTCAGACTCCTTCTGCTGGGTTGATTATGCAAGCTACATTCTTCTCTGCTTGTTTCTTCTGCACAACGGGCAGGCACGAGGGAAAGGTGTTGGTCTGTTTCTTTCTTCAATCTTTCCAAGTGCCCACCTCTTGCTTTCTTTCTCCTTGTCCCTAGTTGAGGATGAATCAGCACGTTGTCTCCACATGCTTCGAGGTATCATCTTCACTTCCCTTATACGTGAGAGACGAAGAGGAAACACAAGATGATGAGTACTCGAGAGCAGGTGCTGGCTGGAGAAAGGACAGGGAGAAAGCATGATATGAGATACTCGTGCTCTCAACCTTTATGATATGAAATACTTGTGCTCTGGATTGGTTGTTTGCAGGGGTATCCCAGGGGATGAGAAATACAGAGTGACTCGAGAGGGTTTGTTGGAAAGCCATTTCAGAGAGGATGAAGGGTTAAGTGAGGCTGAAAGTTGGGTGAGGCTGCTTCACTTTGAAGTTCAACATTTATAGAATTTTCTTAATGGCTAGAAAGGCATTGTTCCATTACTCGCGTCGGCCAGCCTGGGATAATTTAACAGTAGTTTTCACGTGCATTCTGCTTCTCCAGAAAATTTCGACAGATTGCGCGAGATTTACGCAAAGCAGATGTGCAATTTGACAGATGCTGACACGTCTCGATAAAGCAGAAGCCTCTTTAATATCCGGAATTTGCGCTTCGAGTTCTGAGCTTCGTTGAGGGCAGAGATTGCATGTGACAAGTGCTGACGAGGCTGAGAGAGACAGGTGGTTGGAATCGGCGCTTCGACAGACTGCCCGTGATTTTCGCAAAGCTGAGTTGCGTGTGATGGGTGCTGACGAGGCTGAGAAAGCTGACAGTCTTCGATATCTGGAATTGGTGGTTTGTGAGCAAGCCCAACTTTTGAGAAAGCTGGCGCCTCTTCGATCTCTGAATGACTTCTTCGATTTCTGAGCTCACCTCTTCGATCTCTAAAATCCCATCGCGTGCTGATTTTTATAGAGGTATGCAGGATGTTCAAAGCACTCTTAAATTTCTGCCTGTAAAAAGTCCCATTTTGCACTTCTACGATCTTGACTTGTCCGATCTCCTCTTTCTTTAACACCTCTGAAAAAATGTCTGGCCCTTCTGACCGTCGTTTTGACTTGAACCTTGGTGAAAGAGCAGCCCCTCCTTCTCCAGACAACATATGGCGTCCGTCTTTCATATCCCCTACTGGTCCTCTCACCGTTGGGGATTCGGTGATGAAAAATGACATGACCGCTGCGGTGGTGGCCCGGAACCTTGTCACCCCCAGAGATAACAGACTGCTCGCTAGACGGTCTGAAGAATTGGCGGTTAAGGAGTCTCTGGCTCTTAGCGTGCAGTGTGCGGGTTCTGTGCCCAACATGGCCCAACGCCTATTTGCTCGAACCCATCATGTTGAATCGTTGGCGGCTGAAATACTGAGTTTTAAAGAGGAGATTAGAGGACTCAAGCATGAAAATAAACAATTGCACAAGCTTGCACACAATTATGCCACAAATATGAAGAGGAAAATTGACCAGCTGCATGAATCTGATGGTCAGATTTTACTTGTGATGTGAAAATTGACTTGACACACAAATTAAACCCTATGGATGACAATTGTAGTATATGAGCAAATAGGGATCGTTCTAAACCGGGGATTAACTAGGGATGCTAATCAATGTGAAACTGACTTAAGAACATAAAAACATAATGTAGAACACTAAACTAGACTCAATTAATGCAAAACTAGAGTTTAAAACACTTAAACCAACCAAAAACTCAAAACAGCAAATAAAAGACTCAAAACTGCCTCAAAACCACTTTCTGGGCAGTTTTGAGTACCTAACACTAATTTGGACGAAATTGGACTATAACTTGACTCAAAGCACTTAAAAACACAAGCTAAATTGATTTCTAACTAATCTAACACTTTAAAATAAATGGGGGAATGATTTTGACGAAAATTGAAACTTTAAAACTTAAACTTTGAAAACAAACTTAAAGCAAAACAGATTGTGATGAAATAGAATGATGAGAAACTAGTTAGAGGGTTCCTTATCCACACATGAACATATGCATACGATTCAATTTCCAATTACTCTTTCAACAAACCATGAATGACAATGCCCCAAATTAACTAGATTGCACCAATTAATTCTCAGATTTCCCTAGATTCATTGAATTGAATGGAATACGCATTACAACCAAATTATTCTTATCAAGGACCCTAACTATGGAATACGCATGATAGAGACACATATCAAAGATCATTAAGTTCAATGGAAATCATAAGCATTGACGAGGCATTCATAACTATGGGATACGCATGTTACTCTTGCCTAGGATTTACTTAACGCAATCGTGACTAGCGACTTTTACTACTTATGAATATAAGTTAATAACGATTAGGTGAAATTCCCTTATATCCTAGCATCAAGTTTATGCATGCAAATTAAGTGTCGACCCTCAACCCACATACATAAACAAGTTATCAATCAAATAGATAAGTAAACCACATTCACGATTTATGAAATCATAATTGGAAGAAATCAAATCATATAAAACATATGTCCATAGCTTCAAATTCGCCTCTAACTAAAAAGGAATTAGTTCCACATGTTTAACATAATTGAAAAGCAATTTAAATTAAACATGAAAACAGAAACAAGAGAAGAAAAAACTCTTAAAACTCCCAAAGATGCAGATGGCTTGCGCACAAGGCCCTCATTCATCAATGGAATGCACGACAAGGCTCTCCTTCTTCTCCAAAAGGTGCGGCAGAGATGTGTATGGCTGTAGGATGGGGTTTTGTGATGTAGAATGGTGATTAGGGTTGCGGCAAGGTGTGTTTGAATGGTGTGAAGGGGTGGTGACGAATTTAGGCTTAAAACACATATATATAGGCACCACAAACCCTAAAGAAATCAGGTTAGACAATGGGCTAGGGTTTAGGTGCGGCTAGGGTTAGAGATAGGCCTTCTAGAATGCCTTGCAAGGCAAGGAAATAGGTGTTCTAGAAGGCTAGGTGCGGCTGATTAGTGGGCTAGGGTTAGGGTTTGTAGATAGGGCTTCTAGAAAGCCCAAAACCAAGAATGGAAACCTCTAAGAATAGAAACTTCCAACTTTAGAAACTTTGGTTGCCAATTCCGACTTCTTTGTTTTTCACTTTCATTTCTTCATTTCTTAAGCTCCTTTGACCTTCAAACTCGTCCATTCCTTGTGCTCCATAAGCATACACTCCATTCCAGCTCAATTTTGCTCTCAAATGCTCCAAATTGCATCATTTTATGTAATATGCTCTTAAAACCTGAAAACACATGAAACTAACTTAAAAGACTACTTTAAACTAAGAAAACATAACTAAAATGCATAAGAACTAGCTAACTAAGGCGCATAAATATGCTCCTATCAACTTGATCATCGGAGGTTTGTAGGTTTGTTCCAACGGCATTTGCCATCGTCTTCTGAGGCTGTACCGCGTAGTGAAGCTCCAAATGATCAACCTCCGGTACCTCCTCCATCTGTGGCTCCACCGACTGCTGAGATTCCGCCGACTACTGAGACTTCTCCCAAGCAACCATTGTGAAGGCTCCCTCTTGTCTTATGCTGTGTTTCTTTATTTCCCAGTTTCCTGTTCATTTCCATGAATTTTAATGTTAAAATCCTTTGCATATTTGTTAATGTTTCAAAATAGAAAGTCATACCCCAAAAATAATTAAACAAGTAAATATATTAACAATCAAGCAAAATAAATGGGTTGCCTCCCTTGAAGCGCTTACTTTAACGTCTTCCAGCCGGACGATGCCACATTGATCAACCCTTATGGGAACCCACGGCATGCAGTGGGATCTCCTCCACAACATGCTCCACAAAGTGCTCGTAGTACGGCTTCAAGCGATGTCCATTCACCTTGAATTCTTGCCCGGTTCTCAAGCTCTTAATTTGGACTGCACCATGCACAAAAAGATTAGTAACAACAAACGGGCCAACCCACTTGGAACGTAACTTACCAGGGAATAGACGAAGACGGGAATTGAACAACAACACTTTCTGCCCAATTTCGAAAGTCTTGCTTCGAAGCATCTTATCATGGAATGCCGTGGTCTTCTCTTTGTAAATTCTAGCATTCTCATAAGCTTCATGCCTTATCTCATCAAGTTCACTCAATTGAAGCTTTCGATGAATTCCAGCTTGGTCCACATTCAAATTGAAGGTCTTGATGGCCCAATGAGCTCTATGTTCTAATTCCACGGGAAGATGGCAAGGCTTGCCATACACAAGTCGAAAAGGAGACATACCAATGGGGGTTTTGTAAGCCGTTCGATACGCCCATAATGCATCATCCAACCGTAAGCTCCAATCTTTTCTATTTGGCCCAACGGTCTTCTCCAAAATCTGTTTGATCTCACGATTCGACACCTCGGCTTGGCCATTGGTTTGGGGGTGGTAAGGTGTGGAGACCTTATGCGTCACATGGTACTTCTTGAGTAATGCCTCAATGGTACGGTTGCAAAAATGAGACCCGCCATCACTGATTAGCACCCTAGGCATCCCAAACCTAGAAAAGATATTAGTTTTCACAAAATCTGCCACAACTTTAGAATCGTTAGTTCGAGTGGCTTTCGCTTCCACCCACTTGGAAACATAATCAACGGCAAGTAATATGTAAGTGAAACCAAAAGATGAAGGAAAAGGACCCATAAAATCGATACCCCAAACATCAAAGATTTCAACAACAAAGATGGGTACCTGCGGCATTTGATCTTTTTGGCCAATATTACCTGTCCTTTGTGATGTGAAAATTAACTAGCACTCAAATTAAACCCTCGTTTTATCAATTGTAGAAATGTATGTAAGTAGGGATCGTTCTAGACCGGGGATTAGGAGGGATTGCAAAATCACTTGGAATTGACTCAAAAACGTAAAAACAAGTTTAAAACACTAAAATAAACTCAAAGAATGCAAAACTAAACTTTAAAACACCAAAACAAACCAAAAGACTCAAAACAGCACCAAAACACTCAAAACTGCCTTAAAAACACAATCTGGGCAGTTTTGGACACTAAGCACCAAATTGGACGAATTTGGGTTTTAACTTGAATCAAAACACTTAAAAACACAAAGTAAAACACTTACTAACTAATTTGACACTTTAAAACAAAGGAGGATTGGTTTTGGACGAATTTAAAACAAAACAAACTTCGTAAATTAGAACAGATTATAAAAACGAATTTGATTTAAATGGGTGAATGGAAGGCTAGCTAAGGGGTTCATCTCCACACATGTTATACTTGCATATAAAACGATTTCCAATTGCTTTTCAATAAACCATGAATTCTCAACGCCCCAAGTTAATTAGGTCCGCTTAAATTAACCTTCAGATTTTCCTAACGTTATTGAATTGGATGATTGTATACGACAACCCAAAACATTCCCCACAAGTCCCCTACATGATTGCATAATCGAGATACAAGCAAGAATCATTAAGTTCTATGAAAACCATAAGCATTGACGAAGCACTTGTTACTATGATTGCATGAAACTTATGCCAAGAATTTACTTAACGCGATTGAGATCATCAACCTTTACTACTTGTGAATATAAGTCCATAACGATTAGGTGAAATTTCCTTATATCCTAGCATTCAATTTATGCATGATAATTAAGCGTGCACTCTCAACCAACACACACAAATCAATGTAATTCATATAGATAAGTAAATTGAATTCACAACTTATGAAACGCAATTAGAAGTAATCAAATCATATCGCAAGCATAAACATGTATTTCGAATCCCCCCCTAGCCAAGGGGGGGTTTAGTTCCTCATACACACAAAACAAAGAGAATTGAATTTAAACATTGAAATCAAAGGAAAAGAAACACCTAGAAATTCCAGCGACGCGAACTTGAATTGTGTGAACTTCCGAGCTTCCTTCTCCTCCTCCTTGGTGCGGCAAGGGTCTAGGGACAGGTTTAGAGCCTTAGGGGTATGGATGCATGGTTATGGAGGGATGTAGTAGTGTTTAGGGGAAGGGAATGGTGCGGCAAAGGTGTGGAGAGAGTTTGGGCGAATTTCTGAAGTGAATTGTGAATTGTGGTGAGTGGTGATCTGATTTAGGGGTTAATATGAGTATATTGATGCGAAATAGATAAGCACACAAATTAAACCCTCTTTTTGTCAAATTGTAGTAAAGATGTAAGTAGGGATCGTTCTAAACCGGGAATTAGGAGGGATTGCTAAACACTTGGAAACTGACTTAAGAACATAAAAACAAAGTTTAAAACACTAGACTAGACTCAAAGAATGCCAAACTAAAGGTTAAAACACTTAAACAAACCTAAAACTCAAAACAGCAACCTAATGACTCAAAACTGCCTAAAAACCACTTTCTGGGCAGTTTTGAGAACCTAACAAGAACTTGGACGAATTTGGGTGAAAACTTGAATCAAAACACTTAGAAACACAAATCAAAACATATTCTAACTAATCTAAGACTTCAAAATAAAAGGGGATTTGTTTTGGACGAAAATTGAAAACAAAACAGAAACTTAAAACTAAAACAGATTGTAAAACGTTTTTGGATGAAAAGGATGGATAAAAGGCTAGTTAGGAGGTTCTTCTCCACACATGTCACACTTGCAAACAAAACGATTTTCAGTTGTTCTTCCAATAAATTATGAATACTCCACGCCCCAAATTAACCGTGAATTGCACTAATTAACCCTCAGTTTTTCCACAAGTTATTAGGTTGGATGATTGCATACGACAACCCAAAACATTCCCTACAAGTTCCCTACATGAATTGCATAATAGAGATACAAGCACGAATCATTATGTTCTATGAAAAACATAAGCATTGACGAAGCATTTGTTACTATGAATTGCATGAAACTTATGCTACGAATTCATTCAACGCGATCGTTTTCAAGCGACCTTCACTACTTGTGATTATAAGATTGTAACTATTAGGTGAAACTCCCTCATAATCTAGCATCATATTCATGCATGAAAACTAAGCGTGCACTCTCAATCAACATACACAAATAAGTTATCAATCAAATAGATGAACGAATTGAATCCACAACTTATGAAATAACAACTGAATGAAATCGAATCAAATTGCAAGCATGTACATGGTCTCGAATTACCCCCCAACTAAGGGGGTTTAGTTCCTCATACTCACAACATAAAGTTTATTGAATTGAAACATCGAAGACATAAGAAAGATTACACCTAAAACGCCCAAGAATTCCACTTTGAATTTCTGACTTCAAGCTCCTCTTTCTTCTTCTCCTTGCTGCGGCAGAGAGGGTTTAGGGTGTTTTTGGATGTGATTTTGGTTTTAGAATGGAGTTAGGATAGTATGGTGGTGCGGCAAAGGGGTAAGGATGGTGTATGGAAGTGTAGAATGGTGTATGGAGGTGGATGGTAGCTTCGACAAGGATGGGAAGTGGCTGGAATGGATGAAGGCTGCGGCAAGGTGTGGGAATAGGGTTTAGACGATTTCTGATTTTTAGAATGGGAGGACATGTGCGGCAAGGTGTAGAACACATATATATAGGCACCTAAAACCCTAAAGAAATCAGATTGGGCTAGGGTTAGGTGCGGCTACTTAAGTGGACTAGGGTTAAGGTTTGTAAAATAGGGCTTCTAGGATGGAAAGGTGCGGCATGGGCTTAGGGTACATAATCAGATTTTTGCATGTGAACAAGGCCTAGGTGCGGCTGATTAAGTGGCTAGGGTTAGGGTTTAGGTGCGACATAGGTCCAAGAAGTAAGGATGGGTCATCCAAAAGCCCAAAGCCGAGAATAGAAACTTCCAACATTAGAAACTTTGGTTGCCAATTCCGATTTAGGAAAGATCAACCCAAAATGGAAACTTTTAGGCTTAGCTTTCCTACTTCAAGTAGGAAACCTCAAATCTTCAACTCTTCAATTCCATCCCAACCTTGTGTTCCAAGCATGTCCTTTTCAATCCAAGCTCATATTTTGCTCCAAAAGCTCCAACTTGCATCATTTCATGTAATATGTCCTTTAAACCTGAAAACACATGAAAGTAGCTTAAAAAGACTACTTTAACGAAGAAAACATAACAAAGATGCATAAGAACTAGCTAACTAAGGCGCATAAATATGCTCCTATCATATATATAGGCACTTAAAACCCTAGGGTAATTAGATATGGACTTGGATGATGTGACAATTAACTTGACACACAAATTAAACCCTATGGATGACAATTGTAGTATATGAGCAAATAGGGATCGTTCTAGACCGGGGATTAACTAGGGATGCTAATCAATGTGAAACTGACTCAAGAACATAAAAACATAATGTAGAACACTAAACTAGACTCAATTAATGCAAAACTAGAGTTTAAAACACCTAAACAAACCAAAAACTCAAAACAGCAACTAAAAGACTCAAAACTGCCTCAAAACCACTTTCTGGGCAGTTTTGAGTACCTAACACTAATTTGGACGAAATTGGACTATAACTCGACTCAAAACACTTAAAAACACAAACTAAATTGATTTCTAACTAATCTAACATTTTAAAATAAATGGGGGATTGATTTTGACGAAATTAAAACTTTAAAACTTAAACTTTGAAAACAAATGTAAAGCAAAACAGATTGTGATGAAATAGAATGGTGAGAAACTAGTTAGAGGGTTCCTTATCCACACATGAACATATGCATACAACTCGATTTCCAATTACTCTTTCAACAAACCATGAATGACAATGCCCCAAATTAACTAGGTTGCACCAATTAATTCTCAGATTTCCTAGATTCATTGAATTGAATGGAATACGCATTACAACCAAATTATTCTTATCAAGGACCCTAACTATGGAATACGCATGATAGAGACACATATCAAAGATCATTAAGTTCAATGGAAATCATAAGCATTGACGAGGCATTCATAACTATGGGATACGCATGTTACTCTTGCCTAGGATTTACTTAACACAATCGTGACTAACGACTTTTACTACTTATGAATATAAGTTAATAACGATTAGGTGAAATTCCCTTATATCCTAGCATCAAGTTTAGGCATGCAAATTAAGTGTCGACCCTCAACCCACATACATAAACAAGTTATCAATCAAATAGATAAGTAAACCACATTCACGATTTATGAAATCATAATTGGAAGAAATGAAATCATATAAAACATATGTCCATGGCTTCAAATTCGCCTCTAACTAAAAAGAAATTAGTTCCACATGTTTAACATAATTGAAAAGCAAATTAAATTAAACATGAAAACAGAAACAAGAGAAGAAAGAACTCCAAACACTCCACTAATGGCAGATTGCATGTGCAAGGTTTCTCCCTCCTTTGGACTGCACGGCACTACTTCTTTCTCCTTCAATGGTGGCTGCACGAGGTTGTGATGGTGGTGGAAAGGTGCGGCTGGGGTGGATGAATGGTTATGGAATAGGGTAGAAGGGTTAAGGGGACTAGGGGGCACGGCAAGAACTTAGAACTAGGGAGAATGATGTTGGTGGTTGCGGCAAAGGCTTAGGGTAAATTTCTGGAGTGAATGGATGATATGGGAGGTGGTCCGTTCGGCCAAAAGCTTTAAAGGAGTATATATAGGCACTTAAAAACCCTAGCAATCAGTTTAGGGTTTCTAGAAACCCAAATCCAACAGAAAATAGGTTAAAACAATCAGATTTTGCATGGGAAAAGGCCTAGGGTTCGGCTGGTTTAGTGGGCTAGGGTTAAGGCTTCTAGAATGCCTTGCAAGGCAAGGCAAACAAGTTCTTCTAGAAGGCTAGGTGCGGCAAAGGGTTAGGGCTTCTAGATAGGTCTTCTAGAAAGCCCAAAACCAAGAGAAAATGAACCCAACCCACGGCAAGGATGAGGAAAATGTTCTAGAACCACTCTTTGTGTCTTCCAACGCTTAGGAACCTTCTTATGTTGCTAAAACGCAAGGCCATTTAGGTTTAGGAAAGATCAACCCCAAAATGGAAACTTTTAGGCTTGGCTTTCCTACTTCAAGTAGGAAACCTCATTTCAGTAGGAATCTTCGTTCTTCTCGGAATCATCTTCAACTAGGAATCCCTCGTTGATTAGGAATCCTTCGTCAATTAGGACTCTTCCTCGGACTAGGAATCCTTCTTGTACTAGGAATCCTCAAATCTTCAAATCTTCAATTTCATCCAAACCTTGTGTTCCAAGCATGTACTTGTCAATCCAAGCTCACAATTTGCTCCAAAAACTCCAAATTGCCATCTTTTATGTCATATGCCCTTTAAGCCTGAAAACACATGAAAGTAGCTCAAAAGACTACTTTAACGAAGAAAACATAACGAAAATGCATAAGAACTAGCTAACTAAGGCGCATAAATATGCTCCTATCATTGGATAACCCAAATCCACAAGGAAATAGGTCTAAACAATCAGATTTTGCAAAGGAAAAGGGATAAGGGTGCGGCAGCAATGGGATAAGGTGATAAGGTTTCTAGAATGCCTTGCAAGGCAAGGAATTAGGGTATCTAGAAGCTAGGGTGCGGCACCGATGTAGGGATTAAGGATAGGGCTTCTAGAAAGCCCCAAAACTGATAGGAATTGCATGAAACCCACGGCAAGGATGTAAACTTTCTAGAAACTTCTCATTTGTGTCCTACAACACTTAGGAGTCCTTCTAGCATTAGGAAAACATGTCTCAATCCTCTCTTGACTTGGAATTCTTCTTTGTAGCTGCAACTTGATGCCATTTGGATTTAACTTTCCTACTTCGAGTAGAAAACCTTGTTTGAGTAGGAATCTTCATTCTTCTAGGAATCCATCTTCAACTAGGAATCCTTCGTGGATTAGGAATCCTTCTTCAATTAGGAATCCTTTGTTGATTAGGATTTCATCTTTTAATTAGGCGCTTTCCTACTTCGACTAGGAAACCTTTTTCAAGTAGGAAACATCATCTTCAAATCTTCAATTTCGTCCATCCTCTTGGCTCCAAGCATATGTTGTCCATTCCAAGCTCTAAATTGCTCCAAAAGGCTCCAAAATGCATCCTTTTGCATACTTTGCCCTTAGAACCTGAAAACACATAAAACTAGCTTAAAAGACTACTTTACTAAGGAAAAACAACGTAAATGCACAAGAACAAGCTAACTAAGGCGCATAAATATGCTCCTATCACTTTGGCATCGATCACATGTTAAACAAAAGGTTCTAGCATCTTTAAACAAAGTAGGCCAATAAAAACCACATTCAAGAACCTTAAAAGCTGTCCTTTGGGTGCCAAAGTGAACCCCACATGCATATGTGTGACAAAAACTTAAAATTGAGTGAAAATCTGATTCATGCACACATCTTCTTATAACCTGATCTGAACAATATTTCCACAAGTATGGGTCATCCCAAACATAAAATCTAGCATCCTTTTTAAGTTTATCACGTTGGAATTTGTTTAGGGTGCTAGGAACTTGTTTAGTCACCAAATAATTCACCAAATCTGCGTACCAAGGAGCACTTACCTGAACGGACAAGAGTTGTTCATCCGGAAATGTTTCGGAGATGGGAAGATCCTCTTCTTCACGCACCAACCTGCTTAGGTGGTCGGCAACAACATTATCACTCCCCTTCTTGTCCTTGATTTCTATGTCAAACTCTTGAAGTAGAAGCATCCAACGAATGAGTCTAGGTTTAGCTTCTTTCTTGGTGAACAAGTACTTCAAGGCTGCATGGTCAGTGAAAACAATAAGTTTAGTACCAATTAGATATGATCTAAATTTATCTAAAGCAAATACAACCGCCAAAAGTTCTTTTTCGGTTGTAGAATAATTCAACTGAGCATCATTCAAAGTGCGTGAAGCATAATAAATAACATGTGGCTGTTTATTTTTTCTTTGACCCAAAACAGCTCCAAGTGCATAATCCGATGCATCACACATCAATTCAAAGGGAATGGACCAATCCGGGGGAGTTATGATGGGTGCTGTGGTGAGGAGGTCCTTGAGATGCTTGAATGCCTTCTCACATGCCTCGTTGAACTCAAATGACACATCCTTTTGTAGGAGACGGCATAGGGGTTGTGCAATCTTGGAAAAATCCTTGATAAATCGTCTATAGAATCCTGCATGACCAAGGAAAGAACGAACCTCTCTCACCGAAGTGGGAGAGGGTAAGTAGCGTACAAGATCTATTTTAGACTTATCAACTTCAATTCCATGTTCAGAGATAATATGACCCAAAACAATACCTTGTTTAACCATAAAATGGCATTTCTCCCAATTTAACACAAGGTTTGTTTCAACACAACGTTTCAAGATTAAAGTGAGATTATCCAAGCAATTATCAAATGAATTACCAAACACACTAAAATCATCCATGAATATCTCAATAATCCTCTCAACATAATCAGAAAAGATGCTAACCATACACCTTTGAAACGTGGCTGGAGCATTGCACAAACCGAATGGCATGCGTCGATATGCAAACGTTCCAAAGGGACAAGTAAAAGTGGTCTTTTCTTGATCATCCGGGGCAATAACAATTTGATTATAACCGGAGTATCCATCAAGAAAGCAATAAAAGGAATGACCTGCTAACCTTTCTAGCATTTGATCTAGGAACGGCAATGGGAAGTGATCTGTCCTTGTGGTTGCGTTTAGCTTCCTATAATCAATGCACACTCACCAACCAGTTTGAATCCGGGTGGGCACAAGCTCATTCTCCGCATTCTCCACAACCGTCACTCCAAATTTCTTGGGTACACATTGGATAGGTGAAACCCAACGGCTATCGGAGATGGGATAAATCACCCCACAATCTAGAAGTTTGATTATCTCCTTTTTCACCACTTCCATCATCGGAGGGTTAAGACGGCGTTGAGCCTCTCTAGTTGGTTTGGCCCCCTCCTCAAGAAATATGTGATGCATACAAGTCGTAGGGTTTATACCTTTAATATTGGCCAATGTCCAACCTAGGGTAGATTTGAACTCCTTCAAAACTCGAACTAGTTTCTCCTCTTCTTGTGCCGTGAGGGATGAGGAGATGATGGCAGGTAGTGTCTCGTTTTCCCCCAAAAATATGTACTTCAAATGGCTTGGTAGGGGTTTGAGATCAAGTATGGGTGCCTGAACGATGGATGGAAGCAATGATGTGAAAATTATGTTGACACTCAAATTAAACCCTCTTTTTATCAATTGTAGCAATGTATGTAAGTAGGGATCGTTCTAGACCGGGGATTAGGAGGGATTGCAAAATCACTTGGAATTGACTCAAAAATGTAAAAACAAGTTTAAAACACTAAAATAGACTCAAAGAATGCAAAACTAAACTTTAAAACACCAAAACAAACCAAAAGACTCAAAACAGCACCAAAACACTCAAAACTGCCTTAAAAACACAATCTGGGCAGTTTTGGACACTAAGCACCAAATTGGACGAATTTGGGTTTCAACTTGAATCAAAACACTTAAAAACACAAAGTAAGACACTTACTAACTAATTTAACACTTTAAAACAAAGGGGGATTGGTTTTGGACGAATTTAAAACAAAACAAACTTTGTAAATTAGAACAGATTGTAAAAACGAATTTGATTTAAATGGGTGAATGGAAGGCTAGCTAAGGGGTTCATCTCCACACATGTTATACTTGCATACAAAAATGATTTCCAATTGCTTTTCAATAAACCATGAATTCTCAATGCCCCAAGTTAATTAGGTCCGCTTAAATTAACCCTCAGATTTTCCTAACGTTATTGAATTGGATGATTGCATACGACAACCCAAAACATTCCCCACAAGTCCCCTACATGATTGCATAATAGAGATACAAGCAAGAATCATTAAGTTCTATGAAAACCATAAGCATTGACGAAGCACTTGTTACTATGATTGCATGAAACTTATGCCAAGAATTTACTTAACGTGATTGAGATCATCAACCTTTACTACTTGTGAATATAATTCCATAACGATTAGGTGAAATTTCCTTATATCCTAGCATTCAATTTATGCATGATAATTAAGCGTGCACTCTCAACCAACACACACAAATCAATGTAATCCACATAGATAAGTAAATTGAATTCACAACTTATGAAACGCAATTAGAAGTAATCAAATCATAACGCAAGCATAAACATGTATTTTGAATCCCCCCCTAGCCAAGGGGAGGTTTAGTTCCTCATACGCACAAAACAAAGAGAATTGAATTTAAACATTGAAATCAAAGGAAAAGAAACACCTAGAAATTCCAGCGACGCGAACTTGAATTGCATGAACTTCCGAGCTTCTTTCTCCTCCTCCTTGGTGCGGCAAAGGGTCTAGGGACTAGTTTAGGACCTTAGGTGTATGGATGCATGGTTATGGATGGATGTAGTAGTGTTTAGGGGAAGAGAATGGTGCGGCAAAGGTGTGGAGAGAGTTTGGACGAATTTCTGGAGTGAATTCTGAATTGTGGTGAGTGGTGATCTGATTTAGGGGTTAATAGGAGTATATATAGGCACTTAAAACCCTAGGGTAATCAGATATGGACTTGGATAACCCAAATCCACAAGGAAATAGGTCTAACAATCAGATTTTGCAAGGGAAAAGGGGTCCTAGGTGCGGCTGGATAGGGATAAGGTGGATAAGGCTTCTAGATGGCCTTGCAAGGCAAGGAAATCAGGTTTCTAGAAGGGATAGGTGCGGCACTTAAAGGATAGGGCAGATTAGGGCTTCTAGAAACCCTCTAATGCAAGGAAAACTCACGGCAAGGATGGATAAGGTTTCTAGAACAAGGATAAGGTATCCTAAATGGATAAGGACTCCTCATTGCATTTGGAAACTTTGCCTATTAGGATTAGGAAACCTTGTCTTTGTCATTCCTTCTTCATTCTGGATTCCTTCTCCTTCTTGGACTTGGAAATCTTCTTTGTAGCTGCAACTTGATGCCATTTGGATTTAACTTTCCTACTTCAAGTAGGAAACCTTGTTTGAGTAGGAATCTTCATCTTCAAGGAATCCTAATTCAACTAGGATTCCATCTTCACTTAGGCACTTTCCTACTTCGACTAGGAAACCTTGTTCAAGTAGGAAACATCATCTTCAAATCTTCAATTTCGTCCATCCTCTTGGCTCCAAGCATATGACATCCATTCCAAGCTCAACTTTGCTCCAAAAGGCTCCAAAATGCATTATTTTGCATACTTTGCCCTTAGAACCTGAAAACACATAAAACTAGCTTAAAAGACTACTTTACTAAGCAAAAACACTATAAATGCACAAGAACAAGCTAAACTAAGGCGCATAAATATGCTCCTATCAAATTCCCCCACACTTAGCTTTTGCTAGTCCTCGAGCAAAACAAAACGAAATAAAACAAGTAAAACAACCTAAACCTTCCAACAATCGCCTCAGGGATTTCCAATGCACATGACATGTTAAAAATCATCATTCCCACAGATTTTAACCATCTTTACACTTAAGCCCATACTTAATCATAGTCACTACTTACTAGTTCACATTTAACCAATTAAAACAATGTTTTGAATGTAGTAACATGCCTTAGAGAATCCCTCAATTCCTTACTAGATATGCACTCTATTTTCACTCAGATTTTCTAACTACACACCCTACACTAGTTATATGAGAGAAGATTGATGTAACAATAAAAACGAATGCTCACATATATGTATAACAAAGAAAACAATTTCCGGAGTTAATAACATGTTTATAAATATGATCTCATGAATGGAATGCTACTACTTAGATGCGAGAATCAGTGACACCATATGCTCATACCAATTTTAAACCCCACAAATTGAAATACACAACACTCAAGATTAAAGTTAAGGGTTGTAACGGGGCTTAAGGTATTGGCTAACAAAAACGGATATGGAAAACAAACGTTCTTTAAAACAATAGTAAGCAAAGTATGGAAATCGAAACTTAGAATTCACTTTAGCATGCCGAAATCAAATTCAAAACAGAAGGGAAGACTCAAACAATCAATTAGGGCCGAATGCAACTCTTTGGACCCTTTCTTCAACAAACAACACTTTGGAACTCTTTTTCACATGCATTTCAACTATTTTGCATGTTTTTCACAACTTTTCTTTTTTCTTTCTATTTTTCACGAATTTTTTTCTTTCTTTTCTCATTTTTTTTCTCTTCTTTGCCGTGCCTCATTCAAGACTTTGGCACATCCCTATATCATTAATCCTTCCCCAACACTTGTTTCCCGCACACATTGATCAAAAGGAATTCATCTTGCGTTATGCTTTACTACGTTTTAAGAACAAGGGTGTGGATGGTCCTAATCTAGGCTAGGTGAGGATAATGTGGTTAACAAAGAACATAGGCTAAACAAGGCTCAACGGGGTTAAAACCTACAAAACATAATGGAATAGGGATATACAGCTTTTGGGCTATGGTGGACACTACACAACTTAATCTTGAATATGTGTTATGCAAATCAATGACATGTTTTGAATGAAATGGGCATGAGTTCTAGTGTTTGGTTCTAAGTGATGAAACGCCTTCTAAGCAACCAAGCAGAGAATAATGAGATCATGCAACGACTTTAGAAAACAAAGAATGCACAGATTTTAACTCTCCAAATAAACGTTTAGGCTTAAGTCTCACAAGGTTGTAGTGTTAGTTTGAGTTACTTCCTTCAAGCATGTTACAAAAACGGATTTTTACTTTATGATTACATGTGAATTCATAAGTTATAACCACAACCAAGCATAAACCAAAGAGTAAATCAAACTTTTATCCATGTTTATAACTCTCTTTAACCGTCATGCAATTACAAACCGAATCCTCATCATTGTGTTGGAAGGTACCCTAAGACACAAACAAACACACAAAAACGACTCTTTTTGGGTTTTTTAAAACAAATTTTTCAAATTTTTATGGGATTTTCGGATTTTTGACTCAAAACACATTAAAACACACCAAAACAGCTTAAAAAGGCTTAAAAACAGCAAGAAACAACATTTGAAATTATGGGTGACAAAACCCTACGAATTTGCATCAAAACACTTTGGTTACCCCCCCACACTTAAATCAAACATTGTCCTCAATGTTTCAAGCATAGACTCACACAAATAACAAACAAACAAACAAAACAACATCTAAACAACCTAACATAGCAGAAACGAATTGAACAACAAAGAGAAGAGTTTAGGAACGCAAATCTGGAATTGGAGTGCTCTCTATGTCCTCCTTTGTTGAATGCATGGGTTGCCTCCCAAGTAGCGCTTGCTTTAACGTCGTACAGCCGGACGAAGACCTCATTCACTCCTTACTAGGGCCCACGGCAGCCAAGGGTATGTCATCCACGGCATGCTCCACAAAGGTGTCATAATAGGGCTTCAAACGATGCCCGTTCACCTTGAATTCTTGTCCCGTTTTCAAGCTTTGGATTTGGACTGCACCATGAACAAAAACATTAGTAATAACAAACGGTCCAATCCACTTAGAACGTAACTTACCGGGAAACAAACGTAAACGGGAATTGAACAATAGCACTTTCTGCCCAATTGAGAATGATTTCCCACGGATCATGTTGTCATGGAAAGCTTTGGTCTTTTGCTTGTAAATGCTTGCATTAATGTATGCCTCGTGCCGTATCTCATCAAGCTCATTCAATTGCAATCTCCTTTGACTTCCCGCTTCATCGAGGTTCATGTTAAACTTCTTGATGGCCCAAAGTGCTTTGTGCTCCAATTCAACGGGAAGATGGCACGCCTTGCCATAGACAAGTCGGAAGGGGGACATCCCAATGGGGGTTTTGTACTCCGTACGATACGCCCAAAGTGCATCATCTAACCGTAAGCTCCAATCCTTCCTTGTTGGCCCAACTGTCTTCTCAAGTATTTGCTTGATCTCTCGGTTGGAAACCTCGGCTTGGCCATTCGTTTGAGGATGGTAAGGTGTAGAAACCTTATGGGTGACACTGTATTTCCTCAATAACGCTTCAATGGTCCGATTGCAAAAATGTGACCCTCCATCACTAATGATCACTCGTGGCATTCCAAACCTTGCAAAAATGTTAGTTCTAATAAAATCTGCAACCACTTTAGAATCATTAGTCCGGGTGGCCTTGGCTTCCACCCATTTCGACACATAATCAACCGCAAGCAAAATATACATGAAACCATACGATGAAGGGAAGGGACCCATAAAATCAATACCCCAAACATAAAAAATTTCAACATTTAGGATAGAAACCTGCGGCATTTGGTCCCTTGTACTAATACCACCCATTCGTTGGCATTTATCACACGTTAAGCAAAAAGTTTTAGCATCTTTAAAAATACTAGGCCAATAGAATCCACATTGTAACACCTTGAGGGCTGTACGTTGTGTGCCAAAGTGCCCTCCACATGCATATGTGTGACAAAAACTCAAAATTGAATGACATTCAGAATCATGCACACAACGACGTATAATCTGATCGGGGCAAAATTTCCATAAGTACGGATCATCCCACACAAAAAACCGTGCATCATGCCTAAGTTTATCACGTTGGTGCCTAGTGAACTCACTTGGAATACGTTTTGACACCAAAAAATTAACAATATCGGCATACCAAGGTGCACTAACCTTTAAGGACATCAATTGCTCATCCGGGAATGTCTCTGGAATAGGTATGACATCTTCTTCATGCACCAAACGGCTCAAGTGATCAGCCACAACGTTCTCACTTCCTTTCTTGTCTCGGATTTCGATATCGAACTCTTGGAGAAGAAGCATCCATCGAATAAGCCTTGGTTTAGCCTCCTTCTTCGTGAGCAAGTACTTCAATGCTGCATGATCAGTGTAAATTATTACTTTAGTACCAAGTAAATAAGAACGAAACTTATCTAAAGCAAAAACAACGGCAAGGAGTTCTTTTTCCGTGGTGGAGTAGTTCAATTGAGCATCGTTCAAGGTCCGAGAGGCATAATATATGACGTGTGGCTGTTTGTCCTTCCTTTGTCCCAAAACAGCGCCTAGAGCATAATCGGATGCATCGCACATAAGCTCGAAGGGAATGCTCCAATCTGGTGGCCGAATGATGGGGGCCGAAGTTAGCATCTCTTTGAGGTGTTTGAATGCCTTTTCACATTCCTCGTTGAAGTCGAAGGTCACATCCTTTTGGAGAAGTCGGCATAGGGGTGTGGAAATCTTTGAAAAGTCCTTGATGAATCGCCTATAAAATCCTGCATGTCCCAAAAACGAACGAACCTCTCTAACCGAAGTCGGAGAGGGTAAGTAGCGTACAAGATCTATTTTCGATTTATCAACCTCAATTCCCCTTGCAGAAACAATATGCCCTAAAACTATGCCTTGTTTTACCATAAAGTGACACTTTTCCCAATTTAAAACAAGGTTAGTTTCCATGCATCGTTTTAAGATTAATGTGAGATTTGCCAAGCAACCATCAAACGAATCGCCAAAGACACTAAAATCATCCATGAATACCTCAATAATCTTCTCAATAAAATCGGAAAAGATACTTACCATGCATCATTGGAACGTGGCCGGTGCATTGCATAAACCGAATGGCATGCGGCGGTAAGCAAAAGTACCAAATGGGCACGTGAAGGTGGTCTTTTCTTGGTCTTCCGGAGCTATGACAATTTGATTATATCCCGAATAACCGTCAAGAAAACAATAAAAAGAATGACCGGCTAACCTTTCTAGCATTTGATCGATGAATGGTAGTGGAAAGTGGTCCTTCCTTGTGGTGTTGTTGAGCTTCATATAGTCAATGCATACTCTCCAACCTGTTTGAATACGGGTTGGCACAAGCTCATCCTCGACATTCTTCACCACAGTGACTCCGGACTTCTTTGGGACAACTTGAACCGGTGAGACCCAACGGCTATCCGAGATTGGATAGATCACTCCACAGTCGAGAAGTTTTATAATCTCCTTTTTCACGACTTCCATCATCGGAGGGTTGAGCCGGCGTTGAGCCTCTCGAGTTGGTTTAGCCCCCTCCTCTAGAAATATGCGATGCATGCATGTTGTAGGGCTAATTCCCTTAATATCGGCCAATGTCCATCCGATGGCTGTTTTGTGCTCTTTCAACACCCGAATCAACTTTTCTTCCTCTAATGCCGTGAGTGATGAAGAGACAATGATGGGCAACGTCTCTTCCTCTCCCAAGAATGCATACTTTAAATGGTCCGGCAACGGTTTAAGCTCAAGAACGGGGGCCTGAATCACAGAAGGTAACAACGTATTAGTGGAAACGGGAATTGGAATTGGGTTAGAAAGCTTACCATGTTGTTTTGGCAATGATTCCAAGGCAGCCACAAGCTCGGCATGTTCATCCTTTGGTACGGCCATGTTGGGTTCTGTGCCAAATCCTTGTGCAATTGTCGTTTCGAGTGGATCGTCCTCCAACATATCAAGATAATACTGCGCCAATTCATCCAATATATCAATCGAAAAACAAGAATGATCATCTTTAGGAAATTTCATAGCTTCAGAAATGTTAAAGTTAATAATCTCCCCATCAAATTCCATTGTCAACGTCCCTTTGAACACATCGATCTTGGTGCGTGCTGTTTTCATGAAAGGCCTCCTAAGTAGAATTGGCAATGGGGTGACATTTGATGAATCCTCCATCTCTAAAACGTAGAAATCCGCTGGAAATATCAAGTTATCCACCTGCACCAACACATCTTCCAAAACTCCTTTCGGATATGCATTAGAACGATCGGCTAATTGAATTATAACACCATCGTGTTTAAGCTCTCCTAAGTTCATGGATGCATATATTGAGTATGGCATGACATTAATTGAAGCTCCTAGATCTAACATAGCATGTTCAAATTTAGTATTGCCTATAACACATGGAATTGTAAAACTTCCTGGATCTTTGCATTTAGGAGGTAATTTTCTTTGCAAAACAGCGGAAACATTCTCACTTACCTGGACAACCTCTTTGTTTGAAATTCTCTTTCTTGTTGTACATAGTTCCTTCAAAAACTTGGCGTACCTAGGTACTTGCTTAATTGCGTCAAGGAGAGGTATATTGACTTGCACTTTCCGGAACGTCTCTAGAATGTCCTTTTCAGCTTCTTCTTTCTTTGTTTGCTTGAACCTACTAGGAAATGGGACATTCAAAGGAAAATCATCAGTAGGAATGGAATTGGACACAATTGTACCTTTATTTGGCAGATTGGATGGCTTAGGAGCCATGGGTACTTGCGGCAAAGGAACATCTTTCCTTGCCGTGGCCAACCTTTGTTCCTCCTCTTCAATTATCACTTCCTCCACCTTGTTTGGGGCTGATTTGGATGGTGGTGGGGTTGTTCCTACTTGTTTCCCACTTCTTAACATGATTGCCTTGGCGGATTCAAAGCCGCCTTTCGGATTTGCAATGGTTGAGCTAGGCAACCTGCCTTGCTCTCGAAACTGCCCCATGAACTCGGCAATTTGCCCTACTTGTTTCTCCAACTCGTCCACCTTTTTGTCCCTATTTTGCATTCCCTGCGCCATAGAAGTTAGTAAATTAAAAATTTGATCATTATCAATAGACGAACCTGATTTTTGGGTGGGTTGTGCTTGGGGTTGAGTTGGTGCAAATGGCTTTTGATAGAAACCCGGGGGTTGTTGCCTAAATGTGCTTTGTTGTTGGCCTTGTTGGGATTCTCGCCATTTGAAATTTGGATGATCACGCCAACCGGGATTGTAGGTGTTAGAAAAGGGATCATTCCTTTGTTGGTATTGCTGCCCAAAACCCACGGCATTTAGGGTCTCCCACCCTCCGTTCTCAATCAGTTGTGGGCACTTGTCCGTAGGGTGTCCTTGCATGGAACATACGCCACACGCACTTACATTTTGAACTTTTGGCCCTTCCACAACCTGAGAAAGCAAAGTAGTAAGGTTAGCCATTTGATTTTGAAGTTCGGTTATGGCACTTACCTCATTCACTTGGTGTTGCCGTGTGGTGCCTCTTTGTCCAACACCTTCGTATTGTTGAGCGTTCAACGCTCGATTGGCAATCAAAGTCTTTGCTGCCGTGGGGGTCTTGTCTACCAATGCTCCTCCCGCCGAGGCATCTAGCATTTGTCGTTCGATTGGTAGAAGTCCCTCGTAGAAGTATTGCAGAAGAAGCTCCCCTTTCATTTGATGCTGTGGACAAGAAGCAACAAGAGATTTAAAACGTTCATAATATGTAGGAAAAGACTCACCTTCTTCTTGTTGAATTCCACTTATCCTTTTTCGTAGGAGAATGACTCGAGAGGTTGGAAAAAACTTCTCTAAGAAAGCCCGTTTCATGCTCTCCCAAGATGTGACCGTTCCGGGAGCTAATTCATATAACCAATCCTTCGCCTTTTCCATAAGAGAAAAGGGGAAAGCCTTCATCTTCAATATACTCCCGTCCACGTTTACCGGAGTCATGCTTGAGCAAACGACTTCAAACTCCTTCAAGTGCTTGTTTGGATCTTCCATGGACAGCCCATGGTACTTCGGAATGTGATGTAACAAGCTTGACTTTAATTCGAACTCGGCAGTTTTGTCCTGAGCCGCCCTAGGGTACTGGATACATAGAGGTGCGGCATTATCCAATCCCGACGCAGAAAGCTCCTTGATCGTTCGGTTGTCCGCTGCCATGTCTTCCACTTCCTCTTCAACTTCAGAAACAGACTCGGAACTTGCACTTGATTCACTAGGTTCCGGGTTCTTCCTCTTTCGTCTCAACTCACGCTCAAAATCGTCGTCAAAGTCTAAAATATGTTCTTGAACCGGATTAGAACTCCGAGTCATAAACAACTACCTAAAACAAGAAACAAAATAACATAAGAATCTGATCTAATAAGAAAAACGAAAATAACAATCCAAGGGATTAGCAAAGTTGCTAATCCCCGGCAACGGCGCCAAAATTTGATGTGAAAATTATGTTGACACTCAAATTAAACCCTCTTTTTATCAATTGTAGCAATGTATGTAAGTAGGGATCGTTCTAGACCGGGGATTAGGAGGGATTGCAAAATCACTTGGAATTGACTCAAAAATGTAAAAACAAGTTTAAAACACTAAAATAGACTCAAAGAATGCAAAACTAAACTTTAAAACACCAAAACAAACCAAAAGACTCAAAACAGCACCAAAACACTCAAAACTGCCTTAAAAACACAATCTGGGCAGTTTTGGACACTAAGCACCAAATTGGACGAATTTGGGTTTTAACTTGAATCAAAACACTTAAAAACACAAAGTAAAACACTTACTAACTAATTTGACACTTTAAAACAAAGGGGGATTGGTTTTGGACGAATTTAAAACAAAACAAACTTTGTAAATTAGAACAGATTGTAAAAACGAATTTGATTTAAATGGGTGAATGGAAGGCTAGCTAAGGGGTTCATCTCCACACATGTTATACTTGCATACAAAAATGATTTCCAATTGCTTTTCAATAAACCATGATTCTCAATGCCCCAAGTTAATTAGGTCCGCTTAAATTAACCCTCAGATTTTCCTAACGTTATTGAATTGGATGATTGCATACGACAACCCAAAACATTCCCCACAAGTCCCCTACATGATTGCATAATAGAGATACAAGCAAGAATCATTAAGTTCTATGAAAACCATAAGCATTGACGAAGCACTTGTTACTATGATTGCATGAAACTTATGCCAAGAATTTACTTAACGTGATTGAGATCATCAACCTTTACTACTTGTGAATATAATTCCATAACGATTAGGTGAAATTTCCTTATATCCTAGCATTCAATTTATGCATGATAATTAAGCGTGCACTCTCAACCAACACACACAAATCAATGTAATCCACATAGATAAGTAAATTGAATTCACAACTTATGAAACGCAATTAGAAGTAATCAAATCATAACGCAAGCATAAACATGTATTTTGAATCCCCCCCTAGCCAAGGGGAGGTTTAGTTCCTCATACGCACAAAACAAAGAGAATTGAATTTAAACATTGAAATCAAAGGAAAAGAAACACCTAGAAATTCCAGCGACGCGAACTTGAATTGCATGAACTTCCGAGCTTCTTTCTCCTCCTCCTTGGTGCGGCAAAGGGTCTAGGGACTAGTTTAGGACCTTAGGTGTATGGATGCATGGTTATGGATGGATGTAGTAGTGTTTAGGGGAAGAGAATGGTGCGGCAAAGGTGTGGAGAGAGTTTGGACGAATTTCTGGAGTGAATTCTGAATTGTGGTGAGTGGTGATCTGATTTAGGGGTTAATAGGAGTATATATAGGCACTTAAAACCCTAGGGTAATCAGATATGGACTTGGATAACCCAAATCCACAAGGAAATAGGTCTAACAATCAGATTTTGCAAGGGAAAAGGGGTCCTAGGTGCGGCTGGATAGGGATAAGGTGGATAAGGCTTCTAGATGGCCTTGCAAGGCAAGGAAATCAGGTTTCTAGAAGGGATAGGTGCGGCACTTAAAGGATAGGGCAGATTAGGGCTTCTAGAAACCCTCTAATGCAAGGAAAACTCACGGCAAGGATGGATAAGGTTTCTAGAACAAGGATAAGGTATCCTAAATGGATAAGGACTCCTCATTGCATTTGGAAACTTTGCCTATTAGGATTAGGAAACCTTGTCTTTGTCATTCCTTCTTCATTCTGGATTCCTTCTCCTTCTTGGACTTGGAAATCTTCTTTGTAGCTGCAACTTGATGCCATTTGGATTTAACTTTCCTACTTCAAGTAGGAAACCTTGTTTGAGTAGGAATCTTCATCTTCAAGGAATCCTAATTCAACTAGGAAACCCATTTTGACTAGGAATCCTAATTCAACTAGGATTCCATCTTCACTTAGGCACTTTCCTACTTCGACTAGGAAACCTTGTTCAAGTAGGAAACATCATCTTCAAATCTTCAATTTCGTCCATCCTCTTGGCTCCAAGCATATGACATCCATTCCAAGCTCAACTTTGCTCCAAAAGGCTCCAAAATGCATTATTTTGCATACTTTGCCCTTAGAACCTGAAAACACATAAAACTAGCTTAAAAGACTACTTTACTAAGCAAAAACACTATAAATGCACAAGAACAAGCTAAACTAAGGCGCATAAATATGCTCCTATCAAGCAACTTGTTAGTCGAAATTGGAATGGAATCAAAGTTAGGAGACTTACCACCATGCTTAGGTAGTGACTCAAGGGCAGCAACCAACTCAAAAATTTCATCACTAGGGGGCACGGCATGTCCTAGTCCATGTATGCCGTGGGTTGCCCTAGAATCTGCCCCCTTGGTTGTGAGTTCCATTCCTCGTGTAATGACTTTTTCAAGCGCATCGTCATTCAAATCTTCAAGATATCCCTGCGCCAAAGAGTCAATTATATCAATAGAGAAACATGAATGGTCCTCACTAGGGTACTTAATGGAATCAGAAAGATTAAAATTAACAACTTCCCCATCAAATTCCATGGACAACGTTCCACTATACACGTCAATCTTCGTCCGGGCCGTCTTCATGAATGGCCTTCCAAGGAGGATGGGCAATGAAGACGCATGATCCGATTCATCCATTTCGAGCACATAAAAATCTGCTGGGAAGACTAAATGATCAACCTGCACCAAAACGTCTTCCAACACTCCCTTTGGATAAGCGTTAGATCTATCGGCCAATTGTATGATTACACCATCATGTTTCAACTCACCTAAGTTCATAGATACATAAATGGAGTATGGCATAACATTTATAGAGGCTCCTAAATCAAGCATGGCAGATTTGAAACGAGTGTTACCAATGACGCACGGAATTGTAAAGCTACCCGGATCTTTGCATTTGGGGGGTAGTTTGCGTTGCAAGATGGCGGAGACATTCTCACCTACCTTTACCACTTCCTTAGTCGCCATCCTCTTCCTAGTGGTGCACAACTCCTTCAAAAACTTGGCGTACCTCGGGACTTGCTTGATTGCATCCAACAAAGGTATGTTTACTTGAACTTTCCTAAATGTCTCAAGGATGTCCTTTTCAGCTTCCTCCTTCTTTGTTTGCATAAACCTACTAGGAAAAGGAGCATTCGAAGGAAAAACATTAGTAGGAACTGAATTTGACACATTCTTACCTTTATTGGCCGATTTGGACAGATTGGGGACATTAGAAACTTGCGGCAAAGGTGCTCCCACCTTTGCCGTGAGTGGGCTTGCTTCCTCCTCTTCAAATTGAAGTTTTTCATCCTCTTTGTGACCTGTTTTTGATGAAGAACCTGCCCTAATCTCTTTTCCACTTTTCAAGAGTATGGCCTTTGCACTTTCAAAGCCTCCCTTCGGGTTTGGAATGGTAGAACTAGGAAGCCTTCCTTGGTCTCTAATCTGCCCCATTTGTTTCTCTAGTTGGTCCACTCTTTTGTTTTGATTTTCCTGCCCATTAGTCAAAGTGGTTAGTAACTTAACAAGTGTATCATTATCCAAAGCATTACCTGAAGTATTTGGGGCAGATTGTGGTTGGACTTGAGGGGGTACGTATGGTTTGTTGTAGAAGCCCGGGGGTTGTTACCTAAAGCCTCCTTGTGGTTGGGCTTGTTGTGGCTCTCTCCATTTGAAGTTTGGATGGTCTCTCCACCCCGGATTATACGTGTTGGAATATGGATCATGTCTTGGCTGATTTTGGCTTTGAAACCCAATGGCATTAGCGCTCTCCCATCCACCATTCTTAATGAGTTGAGGACACTTTTCAGATGCATGTCCTTGGATAGAACATACGCCACACACCATGGGTCCTTGAATCTTCATTCCCTCGGCCATCTGTGAAACAAGAGAAGTAAGATTAGCTAACTGAGATTGAATATTGGAAGTGGAACTTACCTCATGCACTTGTTGCCGTGGGGGTCCTCTTTGGCCTACACCTTCGTATTGTTGAGCGTTCAACGCTCGATTAGCAATCAAGATTTTTGCAGCCATGGGCGTTTTGTCTACCAATGCTCCACCCGCCGAGGCATCGAGCATTTGACGTTCTAGTGGTAGGAGCCCTTCGTAGAAGTATTGCAAAAGCAATTCCTCCTTCATCTGATGCTGTGGACAAGAAACAACAAGTGATTTAAATCGTTCATAATATGTAGGAAAAGACTCACCTTCATCTTGTTGAATTCCACTTATTTTTTTACGAAGAAGAATGATGCGAGAAGTTGGGAAAAACTTCTCCAGAAACGCCCTCTTCATACTCTCCCAAGATGTAACTGTACCGGGAGCTAACTCGTATAACCAATCCTTGGCTTTGTCCATTAAAGAGAACGGAAAAGCCTTCATCTTTAAAATACTTCCGTCAACGGTAACCGGAGTCATACTTGAGCACACCACTTCAAATTCTTTCAAATGTTTGTTCGGATCCTCCATGGACAGCCCATGGAACTTTGGAATGTGGTGGAGCAAACTTGACTTTAACTCGAACTCTTCGGTTTTACCTTGGGCAGCCATGGGATATTGGATACACAATGGTGCGGCATTATCCAAACCCGAGGCGGCAAGCTCCTTGAGCGTACGGTTGTCCATGGCTATACCTTGCGCTTCTCCACCCACTTATGCCGTGGGATCCTCCTTGTGCTGTTGGTTCCTCCTTCTTCTCAAAGTTCTCTCGAAGTCGTCGTCAAAGTCCAAAATATGCTCACGAACAGGTCGGGAACTTCGAGTCATGCACTAGTACCTAAAAACAAAGAAAACAAAACAAATCAGCAACTTAAACAGAAACTTAAACAAAATACAATAATTCGAAAGAAAACAATCCAAGAGATTAGCAAAGTTGCTAATCCCCGGCAACGGCGCCAAAATTAGATGTGAAAAATAAGTTAACACACAAAATTAAACCCTCTTTTTATCAATTGTAGCAAAGTATGTAAATAGGGATCGTTCTAGATGGGGGATTAGGAGGGATTGCTAAACACTTGAAAACTGACTTAGAAATGTAAAAACAAAGTTTAAAGCACTAGATTAGACTCAAAAAATGCAAAACTAAACTCTAAAACACTAAAACGAACCAAAAGAATCAAAACAGCAACCAAACACTCAAAACTGCCTAAAAACCACTTTCTGGGCAGTTTTGAACACAAAGCATCAAATTGGACGAATTTGGGTTTTAACTTGTACCAAAACACTTAAAAACATAAACCAACACACTTTCCAACTAATCTAGGAATTCAAAATAATTGGGGATTTGATTTGGACGAAAATAAACTTAAATGGCAGATTGTAAGAGAAACAGATTGTAATACAAAGTTATGAAGAATCAATGGATGATGGAATGGCTAAGGGGTTCTTCTCCACACATGTAATATATGCAACGTAAATTAATTTCCAGTTATCAATTCAATAAGTTATGAACCTCAACACTCCAAGTTAATTAGGTCCGCTTAAATTAACCTTCAGATTTCCCTAGGATCATTGAATTGGATGAATATGCATCGCAAACAAATTATTCCTAACAAGTTCTTTATATGAACAGCATGATAAAGACACAAGTTAGAATCATTACGTTCTTTGGAAATCATAAGCATCGACAAGGCATTCGTAACTATGAAAAGTGATAGGAGCATATTTATGCGCCTTAGTTAGCTAGTTCTTATGCATCTTTGTTATGTTTTCTTCGTTAAAGTAGTCTTTTAAGCTACTTTCATGTGTTTTCAGGTTTAAAGGACATATTACATGAAATGATGCAATTTGGAGCTTTTGGAGCAAAAAGTGAGCTTGGAATGAAAAGGACATGCTTGGAACACAAGGTTGGGTTGAAATTGAAGAGTTTGAGATTTGAGGTTTCCTACTTGAAGTAGGAAAGCTAAGCCTAAAAGTTTCCATTTTGGGTTGATCTTTCCTAAATCGGAATTGGCAACCAAAGTTTCTAAAGTTGGAAGTTTCTATTCTTGGAGGTTTCCAATTTCGAGAGTTTTTATTCTCGGCTTTGGGCTTTTGGATGACCCATCTTTGCCTCTTGGACCTATGCCGCACCTAACCCTAACCCTAGCCCACTTAATCAGCCGCACCTAGGCCTTGTTCACATGAAAAAAATCTGATTACTTACCCTAAGCCCATGCCGCACCTAATGTTCTAGAAACCCTAGTTTTTGGTGGATTTCCTAACCCTAGCCGCACCTAAACCCTAGCCCATTTGTCTAATCTGATTTCTTTAGGGTTTGGCTGCCTATATATATATGTTTTACCTCCCTTGGCCGAATCACAACCCTCTCCATAATCCAGAAATTTATCCTTCACGCCAGAAACCATTCCCCATCTTCAACAGCACCTATCCTTCATCATTCACCATATTTTCTGACCCAAAACCACCCTAGCCGTCCCATACACCTATCCTACAAACTTTTCCACCATTCTACACCATCCATAACCCCCAAAAACCATCACAAACCCCTGTGCCGCAACCAAGGAAGAGGAGGAAGGTTCTTAGATGTTCCTGCTGTGCAATTTAGATTGCTGGAATTTTTAGGTGTGATCTTTCTTATGTTTCAATGTTTCAATTCAATAAACTTTGTGTTGTGAGTATGAGGAACTAAACCCCCTTAGTTGGGGGGTAATTCGAAACCATGTACATGCTTGCAATTTGATTCGATTACATTCAGTTGTTATTTCATAAGTTGTGGATTCAATTCGTTCATCTATTTGATTGATACTTATTTATGTATGTTGATTGAGAATGCACGCTTAGTTTTCATGCATGAATATGATGCTAGATTATGAGGGAGTTTCACCTAATAGTTACAACCTTATAATCACAAGTAGTGAAGATCGCTTGAAAACGATCGCGTTGAATGAATTCTTAGCATAAGTTTCATGCAATTCATAGTAACAAATGCTTCGTCAATGCTTATGTTTTTCATAGAACGTAATGATTCTTGCTTGTATCTCTATTATGCAATTCATGTAGGGAACTTGTAGGGAATCTTTTGGGTTGTCGTATGCAATCATCCAACTTGATAAATTCTGGAAAAACTGAGGGTTAATTAGTGCAATTCACGGTTAATTCGGGGCATTGAGTCTTTATAATTTATTGGAAGAACAACTGAAAATCGTTTGTTTGCAAGTGTGACATGTGTGGAGAAGAACCTCCTAACTAGCCTTTTATCCATCTATTTCACCAAAATCGTTTTTACAATCTGTTTAGTTTCAAATTTCTGTTTTGTGTTAAATTTTCGTCCAAAACAAATCTCCCTTTAATTTGAAGTCTTAGATTAGTTAGAAAGTGTTTTGATTTGTGTTTCTAAGTATTTTGATTCAAGTTTTCATCAAATTTCGTCCAAATTAGTGTAGGTGCTCAAAACTGCCCAGAAAGTGGTTTTTAGGCAGTTTTGAGCCTTCTAGTTGTTCTTTTGAGTTTTAGGTTTGTTTAAGTGTTTTAACCTTTACTTTTGCATTCTTTGAGTCTAGTTTAGTGTTTTAAACTTTGTTTTTGAGTTTTTAAGTCAGTTTCCAAGTGTTTAGCAATCCCTCCTAATCCCCGGTTTAGAACGATCCCTACTTACATCTTTGCTACAATTTGACAAAAAGAGGGTTTAATTTGTGTGCTTATCTATTTCGCATCAAAAAGCATGATACTCTTGCCAGGAATCTACTTAACACGATCGTGACTAGCGACCTTCACTACTTACGAATATAAATTCATAACGATTAGGTGAAACAAATTTATATCCTAGCATCAAATTCAAGCATGCAAATTAAGCGTGCACTCTCAATCAACATACAAGAATAAGTTCTAAATCAAATGGTTAAGCAAATTGTATTCACGACTTATGTAACAATAACTGGAAGTAATCAACTCATTTCGCATATATAATCATGGTTTTGAATACACCCTTAGCCAAAAACGAAATTAGCCAATCATACTTAAAGCAAAACAAAGATTACATGAATTAGACATTAAAATCCAAAGAAAGAAAACACCTAGAATGCTCCAACTTGGCAGCAAGTGCATCCAAGATTCCTCCTTTCCCTTGCTTGCGGCAGATTGGGTTATGGACAGGTTTTGGGTAGTTTTATGGTGTAGAATGGATGGGGAATGGTATGGAAAGGTTTAGGGTGAGTGTGGAGGAGTGTTTGATGGTTGGAAGGTGGTAGAGAACTCGGCAAAGATGGTGGAATAAGGTGGAGTGGCTGTTATGTTTTCTGGGCACTAGAATGGTGTTTTTGGGGTGTTTTGCTGCCTAGGGTGAGTATGGACGAATTTTCTGCATGAATGATGAATATGGGAGGTTCAACCCTTTGCCAAGGGTTGTAAACATGTATATATAGGCCCCAAAAACCCTAGAGAATCAGATTAGGTAGTGGGGAAATGCACAGCAAGGAGGGTGAATTTGTGGTGTGCAATGGTCCAATGATGAAAATGGAGCAATGATGCAAAGTATGGAGGGTAAAATGGAGTGGTATTTCAGCTAGGAAGCATGAATGATTGTGTTCATTGCATGGAAATGAAAAGGGGAGGTGAAATGTTTCAGACATTAGTTAAAGGTGCAGCAACATGTGTTGCACAAGGCATTGGATCCCAAATGTGGATGATGGAGCATCAATTGGTGCATGGAATGGTTGTGAAATCTGATGGGTGAAGGGAATAAGAGGTATGCAGCAATTGAGTGTGATAATTGAGTGTATTGAGGCATGAAATCAGAAATATTTTAGGGGACAAGGATGATTAAGCATGCATGGGAATCCAAAGGGAATGCTATGTGGATTGCATGGCAAGGATGTGTGTCCTTTTGTGGCTGAGTTCTTGATCCTTTGTACACTAACTCTTCACATTCTTAGCCTCTTTAAGTCTTCAATTTCGTCCAAACCTTGGTTCCAAATATGTGACATGCATTCCAAGCTCCATTTTGCTCCAAAATGCTCCAAAATGCATCTTCTTGCCTACTTTGTCCTTAAAATCTGAAAACACACGAAAATGACTTTAAACATTAAAATAACTAAGGAAACACGACATAAATGCACAAGAACAAGCCAACTAAGTCGCATAAATATGCTCCTATCACCTATTCTATGCTAGGTAAGGACAATGCGGGCTAACAAAGAAAATAGGCTAAATAAGGCTCAAAGGGGTTAAACTTACAAAACATATGCAAGGGAATAAGGCTTTTTGGCTGTGGTGGTAACTAAATAACTTCATCTTGTCTTTCTTATGCAATCAATTTTAAGCTTTGAATGAAACGGGCATGAGTTCTAGTATTTGGAACTAAAATAATGAAAAAGCATTCCAAGTAGCAACCAAGCAAAGAAATAATGAGATCATGCAACGACTTTAGAAAGCAAAAATATCACAGATTAATAACTCTCCAAACAAAGAATAAGCTCAAGTCTCACAGGGTTATGGCGTTAGTTTGAGTTTCTTCCTTCAAGCAAGTTACAAAAACTGATTTTTTTTCCTTTGTGATTTTATGTGAATTCGTTAATGACAACTGCAACTAAGTATTAACCAAAGAGCATATCAAACTTCCACCCATGTTTGTAACTTTCTTTAACAGTCATGCTCTTAAAAACCAAATCCTCATCATTGTGTTGGAAGGTACCCTAAGACACAAACAAGCAACAACGACTCTTTTTGGTATTTTTCTCAAAAAATTTTATTTTTTTTCAATTTTTTTTCAAAATTTTTGAATTTTAACTTTAAAATAGAATGAGACACTTAAAAACAGTGAGTAACAACATTAGAAGTGATAGGTTATGTAATTCAAAGATAAGTCATGAAAGGCAATTTCCCCCACACATAAACCAAACATTATCCTTAATGTTTCAAAATAAAACTTAAACAAGAAAGCAACAAAAGACGACTAGCATACAAGACAAGCATGGCGAAGTAAAAACAATAAAGAGAAGGGTTAGAGAATGCAAATCTGGTTGTAGGAGCCAGAGAGTCCAAGGTCTCTTTATTCGAACACATAGGTTGCCTCCCAAGAAGCGCTTACTTTAACGTCTTCCAGCCAGATGATACCTCAATTTAAGCTTCACTAGGGCCAATAACTGATGCGAAATAGATAAAGCACACAAATTAAACCCTCTTTTTGTCAAATTGTAGTAAAGATGTAAGTAGGGATCGTTCTAGACCGGGGATTAGGAGGGATTGCTAAACACTTGGAAACTGACTTAAACACTCAAAAACAAAGTTAAAAACACTAAACTAGACTCAAAGAATGCAAAACTAAAAGTTAAAACACTTAAACAAACCTAAAACTTAAAACAGCAACTAGAAGGCTCAAAACTGCCTAAAAACCACTTTCTGGGCAGTTTTGAGCACCTACACTAATTTGGACGAAATTTGATGAAAACTTGAATGAAAATACTTAGAAACACAAATCAAAACACTTTCTAACTAATCTAAGACTTCAAATTAAAGGGGGAATTGTTTTGGACTAAAATTGAAAACAAAACAGAAACTTGAAACTAAACAGATTGTAAAAACGATTTTGGTGAAATAGATGGTTAAAAAGCTAGTTAGGAGGTTCTTCTCCACACATGTCACACTTGCAAACAAAACGATTTTCAGTTGTTCTTCCAATAAATTATAAAGACTCAATGCCCCGAATTAACCGTGAATTGCACTAATTAACCCTCAGTTTTTCCAGAATTTATCAAGTTGGATGATTGCATACGACAACTTAAAACATTCCCTACAAGTTCCCTACATGAATTGCATAATAGAGATACAAGCAAGAATCATTACGTTTTATGAAAAACATAAGCATTGACGAAGCATTTGTTACTATGAATTGCATGAAACTTATGCTAAGAATTCATTCAACGCGATCGTTTTCAAGCGATCTTCACTACTTGTGATTATAAGATTGTAACTATTAGGTGAAACTCCCTCATAATCTAGCATCATATTCATGCATGAGAATTAAGCGTGCACTCTCAATCAACATACACAAATACGTTATCAATCAAATAGATGAATGAATTGAATCCATAACTCATGAAATAAGAACTGAATGTAATCGAATCAAATTGCAAGCATGTACATGGTTTCGAATCACCCCCCAACTAAGGGGGTTTAGTTCCTCATACTCACAACACAAAGTTTATTGAATTGAAACATCGAAGACATAAGAAAGATTACACCTAAAATGCCAAAGAAGTCCACTTTGAAATCTGCACAGAAAGCTCCTCTTTCTTCTTCTCCTTGCTGCGGCAGAGATGGTTTTGGGGGTTTTTGGATGTGATTTTTGATGTAGGAAGGGAATTAGGATGGTATGGGGGTGCGGCAAGGTGTGTGTGTGGTGTATGGAGGTGTAGGATGGTGTATAGAGGTGGAGAATGGTGGCTGGAATGGATGAAGGCTGCGGCAAAGTGGGGAATAGGGTTTTGACGAATTTCTGAATATGGAGAGGGAGAGAGTGTGCGGCTAGGGCGTAAGGGGGGTATATATAGGCACTTAGAAACCCTAATGAAATCAGATTTTTAACAATGGGCTAGGGTTAGGTGCGGCTTGGGTTTAGGAGAAATGGACTAGGGTTTAACATGGCAGATTTTAGATGATTAGGCCCTAGGGTTCGGCATGGGTTGAAGGTCCACAAGGAAATCTGGGTTTAGGTCATCTAAAAGCCCAACGCCAAGAATAGAAACTCTCGAAAATGGAAACCTCCAAGAATAGAAACTTCCAACTTTTAGAAACTTTGGTTGCCAATTCCGATTTAGGAAAGATCGACCCAAAATGGAAACTTTTAGGCTTAGCTTTCCTACTTCAAGTAGGAAACCTCAAATCATCAACTCTTCAATTCCATCCCAACCTTGCGTTCCAAGCATGTCCTTTTCAATTCAAGCTCACTTTTTGCTCCAAAAGCTCCAAATTGCATCATTTCATGTAATACGTCCGCTAAACCTGAAAACACAAGAAAGTAGCTTAAAAGACTACTTTAACGAAGAAAACATAACAAAGATGCATAAGAACTAGCTAACTAAGGCGCATAAATATGCTCCTATCAAATTCCCCCACACTTAGCTTTTGCTAGTCCTCGAGCAAAACAAACAAAAGAAAGGAAACAGAACGAAACCAACTAACCAAAACAAAACCTAAACCTTCCAACGTTTGCCTCAGGGATTTCCAATGCACATGACATGTTAAAGATTGTTATCCCCACAGATTTGAGTCATCTTTACACAAGCACATACTTAATTAAAGCCACCACTTACTAGTTCACAAGTAATCAATTAAAACAATGCTTTGAATGTAGTAACATGCCTTAGAGAATTCCCTCAATTCCTTACAAGATATACACTCTATTTTCACTCAGATTTTCTAACTCCACACCCTACACTAGTCATATGTGAGAAGATTGATGTAGAAATGAAACGAATGCTCACATATATGTATCACAAAGAACGCAATTTCTAGAGTTAAGAAGCATGTTTAGATATGATCTCATGAATGGAATGCTACTACTTAGATGCGAGAACCAGTGACACCATATGCTCATACCAAATTCAAACTCCACAAATTGAAACACATAACACTCAAGATAGAAGTTAAGGGTTGTAATGGGGCTTGGGGTGTTGGTTAACAAGGAAAGGATAAGGAAAACAAACGTTCTTCAAGCAATAGTAAGCAAAGCAATGAAATTGAGACTTAGAATTCACTTAGAGTGCAGAAATTAACTTTAAAACACAAGGGAAAGATTTAAACAACTCCTTAGGGCCGAATTCATTGTTTTGGACCCTTACTTCAACAAACAATACTTTGGAACTCTTTTCCTCAACTTTTCAACTCTTTTTCACACTTTTCATATTTTTTTTCTTCATTTTTTCTTTTTCCACGAATTTTTTCTTTTTTTTTTTTTCTTTTCTTTCCACACGTGCCTATGGCACACAAAATCACAAAAAAAATACTTCCCCCACACTAGTTTTCTGCCAACATAAATCAAAAGGAATTCAATTTGAATCATGCTTTACTATGCTTTAAGAACAAGGGTTTGGATGGTCCTAAACTAGGCTAGGTGAGGAAAACATGGGTTAACAAATAACGAAGGCTAACAAGGCTCAATGGGGTTAAAACCTACAAATCACAATGACATAGGGCACACGGCTTTTTGGCTAAGGTGGTGGTCACTACACAACTTCATCTTGAATATGTGTTATGCAAATCAATAACATGCTTTGAATGAAATGGGCATGAGTTCTAGCATTTGGAACTAAATGATGAAACGCCATCTAAGTAGCAACCAAGCAAGGAATAATGAGATCATGCAACGACTTAGAAAACAAAGAATGCACAGATTTTAACTCTCCACATAAACGTTTAGGCTCAAGTCTCACAAGGTTGTAGCGTTAGTTTGAGTTCCTTCCTTCAAGCATGTTACAAAAACTGATTTTTTCTTTTATGATTGCATGTGAATTCATAAGTTATAACCACAACTAAGCATAACAAAGAGTAAATCAAACTTTCATCCATGTTAGTCACTTTCTTTAACAGTCATGCACTTAAAAACCAAATCCTCATCATTGTGTTGGAAGGTACCCTAAGACACAAACAAACACACAAAAACAACTCTTTTTGGGTTTTTAAAACAAATTTTTCAAATTTTTATGTAATTTTCGGATTTTTACTTCAAAACACACTAAAACACATCAAAACTGCTCAAAAACACTTAAAAACAGCAGGAACAAGTCTTCAAGTTTAGGGTGATAAAATCCCACGAATTTGCATCTAAAACACTTAGTTACCCCCCCACACTTAAATCCAACATTGTCCTCAATGTTTCAAGCATAAAATCACACTAAACAAAAAGAAACATACAAACAGCAACTAAAACAACTAAATAGGCAGAATCGAAATAAACAACAAAGTGAAGAGTTTAGGAACGCAAATCTGATTATGATGCCGGAGCTTGCTAGGTCCTCTTTATTTGCATGGGTTGCCTCCCAAGAAGCGCTTTCTTTAACGTCGTACAGCCGGACGAAAAACACAATCATGCCCCATTGGAGCCCACGGCATGGAGTGGGATCTCCTCCACAACCTGCCCCACAAAGTTCTTGTTCATTGCATCCTTGAACGGAAATGGATAGTGATGTTTGTTGATGGGTGCGTTGTGTTGCCTAAGGTTCATGTTCATGCGCCCACCATCGGAGATTTGCTTGGGTACCTGCACCAAGGAAGGAAACCACCTATCAACTTTAATGGGAATTGGATTTGGACTAGGTGCCTTACCTTGGTGTTGTGATGAAATGGCAGCAACATGAACTTTTTTTCTCATGGTGTTCTCGGCCACATTGGGTATCTTAAGGGCAGTGGCCGTGGGGTCCTTATGCTCTACTCCAATTCCCTCGTCTTGCATGGCTCTCGATGCAACCTTTGTGTTAGGGGCTGAATAGTCCGTCTCTATCTTTTCTATTGTATCCATAACACAACAAGAACGAACAACGTTAGGAGTCTCAATGGATTCAAAATTTTTAAAACAAATCATATCACCACCAAATGCCATAGTTACTTCTCCTTTGGCTACATCAATCTTGGTTTGAGCCGTTTTCATGAAAGGCCGTCCAAGGAGAATGGGCAATGAAGGAGCATGATCTGATTCATCCATCTCAAGAACATAGAAATCCGCCGGAAAGATCAAATGATTAACCTGCACCAAAACATCTTCCACAACTCCCTTTGGATATGCATTAGATCTATCGGCCAATTGTATGATTACACCATCATTTTTTAACTTGCCTAGGTTCATCGATGCATAAATTGAATATGGCATAACATTTATGGATGCACCTAAGTCTAACATGGCAGATTTGAACCTAGTATTACCAATGACACAAGGAATGGTGAAACTACCTGGATCTTTGCATTTAGGTGGTAGCTTCCTTTGCAACATTGCAGAGACATTCTCGCTTACATGTACCACCTCCTTCTCCCTAATCCGCTTCCTCGTTGTACAAAGCTTCTTCAAGAACTTGGCATACTTTGGGATTTGCTTGATTGCATCCAAAAGAGGTATGTTAACTTGAACTTTCCTAAATGTCTCTAGAACATCTTTTTCCTCCTCTTCATTCTTGGATTGCAAAAATCTGCTAGGAAAGGGCACATTGGGTGGAATAATGTTAGAATTAACTGAACTTGGACCTTTCTTACCTAAGGTGGACGGATTGGAGGACTTAGGATCAATGGTTGCTTGCGGCAAAGGTTGCTCCACCTTTGCCGTGGGTTGCTTTGGGTTTTCCTCTCCAGATTTCAACGTTTCATCTTCTTTGGGACCTGATTTTGGTGGTGTAGGACCTGCCCCAACTTCTTTTCCACTCCTTAGCATGATTGCATTTGCGGTTTCAAAGCCTCCCTTTGGATTTGGAATGGTGGAACTAGGGAGTTGTCCGGGATCTCGAAACTTACCTACAAACTCGGCAATCTGCCCAATTTGTTTCTCAAGTTGATCCACCCTTCTGTCTTGGTTTTGCATAGCTTTAGCTTGATCTTCCTGCCCATTAGACAACTTAGTTAGTATCTTAAGAAGTGCATCATTGTCAAGAGACGTACCTGAGGCACTTGGGCCGGATTGGGCTTGATTTTGGGGTGGGCCGTAAGTTTTGGGAAAGAACCCCGGGGGTTGTTGCCTAAAGCCTCCTTGGTTTTGAGGTTGTTGGGGCTCCCTCCACTTGAAATTTGGGTGATCTCTCCAACCGGGATTATATGTGTTTGAATATGGATCGTTCCTTGGTTGGTTTTGCCCTTGAAACCCAACTGCATGGGCGCTTTCCCATCCACCATTTTCAATCAACTGTGGACATTTTTCAGAGACATGTCCTTGGATGGAACATACGCCACATACAGTTGGTCCTTGCATCTTCATGCCCTCGGCCATCTGAGACACAAGAGAAGTAAGATTAGCCAATTGTGAATGAAGATCAGGAGTCGAACTTACCTCATGTACTTGGTGCCGTGGGGGTCCTCTTTGGCCTACACCTTCGTACTGTTGAGCGTTCAACGCTCTATTAGCAATCAAGACCTTGGCAGCCATGGGTGTCTTGTCCACCAATGCTCCCCCCGCCGAAGCATCAAGCATTTGACGTTCTAGAGGTAGGAGACCCTCGTAGAAGTATTGCAACAGTAACTCCTCCTTCATCTGATGCTGCGGACAAGAAGCAACAAGTGATTTAAATCGTTCATAATATGTAGGAAAAGACTCACCTTCTTCTTGCTGAATTCCGCTTATCTTTTTGCGGAGGAGGATGATGCGAGAAGTTGGAAAGAACTTCTCCAAGAACGCTCTCTTCATACTTTCCCACGATGTGACAGTTCCGGGAGCTAACTCATATAACCAATCCTTGGCTTTATCCATCAAAGAGAATGGAAAAGCCTTCATCTTCAAAATATTTCCGTCAACATTGACGGGAGTCATACTAGAGCAAACTACTTCAAATTCTTTCAAATGTTTGTTAGGATCTTCCATGGACAAGCCATGGTATTTAGGAATATGATGAAGCAAACTTGACTTTAATTCAAACTCATCCGTCTTACCTTGGGCAGCCCTGGGATATTGAATGCACAAGGGTGCGGCATTATCCAAACCCGAGGCGGAAAGCTCCTTGAGTGTACGATTGTCCATGGCCATGCCTTGGACTTCTTCAAATATCCCTGCCGTGGCTTCCTCCTCCTCTTGTTGTACGTTTTCTTCAAGGTCAGATTCGGAACTGGGTGGATGATGCTCTTGCTGGTTTCTAGCTCTTCTCAACTTCCTCTCAAAATCGTTGTCAAAATCCAAGATGTTCGCACGAATCGGTTGAGAGCTTCTAGTCATACATTAGTACCTAATGAACAAGAAACAAAATTAGGTCAGAAACTTAAACAAAGTCAGAAACAAAGTGAAATAAAAGAAACAAAAACAATCCAAGGGATTAGCAAAATTGCTAATCCCCGGCAACGGCGCCAAAAATTTGATGCGAAATAGATAAAGCACACAAATTAAACCCTCTTTTTGTCAAATTGTAGTAAAGATGTAAGTAGGGATCGTTCTAGACCGGGGATTAGGAGGGATTGCTAAACACTTGGAAACTGACTTAAACACTCAAAAACAAAGTTAAAAACACTAAACTAGACTCAAAGAATGCAAAACTAAAAGTTAAAACACTTAAACAAACCTAAAACTTAAAACAGCAACTAGAAGGCTCAAAACTGCCTAAAAACCACTTTCTGGGCAGTTTTGAGCACCTACACTAATTTGGACGAAATTTGATGAAAACTTGAATGAAAATACTTAGAAACACAAATCAAAACACTTTCTAACTAATCTAAGACTTCAAATTAAAGGGGGAATTGTTTTGGACTAAAATTGAAAACAAAACAGAAACTTGAAACTAAACAGATTGTAAAAACGATTTTGGTGAAATAGATGGTTAAAAAGCTAGTTAGGAGGTTCTTCTCCACACATGTCACACTTGCAAACAAAACGATTTTCAGTTGTTCTTCCAATAAATTATAAAGACTCAATGCCCCGAATTAACCGTGAATTGCACTAATTAACCCTCAGTTTTTCCAGAATTTATCAAGTTGGATGATTGCATACGACAACTTAAAACATTCCCTACAAGTTCCCTACATGAATTGCATAATAGAGATACAAGCAAGAATCATTACGTTTTATGAAAAACATAAGCATTGACGAAGCATTTGTTACTATGAATTGCATGAAACTTATGCTAAGAATTCATTCAACGCGATCGTTTTCAAGCGATCTTCACTACTTGTGATTATAAGATTGTAACTATTAGGTGAAACTCCCTCATAATCTAGCATCATATTCATGCATGAGAATTAAGCGTGCACTCTCAATCAACATACACAAATACGTTATCAATCAAATAGATGAATGAATTGAATCCATAACTCATGAAATAAGAACTGAATGTAATCGAATCAAATTGCAAGCATGTACATGGTTTCGAATCACCCCCCAACTAAGGGGGTTTAGTTCCTCATACTCACAACACAAAGTTTATTGAATTGAAACATCGAAGACATAAGAAAGATTACACCTAAAATGCCAAAGAAGTCCACTTTGAAATCTGCACAGAAAGCTCCTCTTTCTTCTTCTCCTTGCTGCGGCAGAGATGGTTTTGGGGGTTTTTGGATGTGATTTTTGATGTAGGAAGGGAATTAGGATGGTATGGGGGTGCGGCAAGGTGTGTGTGTGGTGTATGGAGGTGTAGGATGGTGTATAGAGGTGGAGAATGGTGGCTGGAATGGATGAAGGCTGCGGCAAAGTGGGGAATAGGGTTTTGACGAATTTCTGAATATGGAGAGGGAGAGAGTGTGCGGCTAGGGCGTAAGGGGGGTATATATAGGCACTTAGAAACCCTAATGAAATCAGATTTTTAACAATGGGCTAGGGTTAGGTGCGGCTTGGGTTTAGGAGAAATGGACTAGGGTTTAACATGGCAGATTTTAGATGATTAGGCCCTAGGGTTCGGCATGGGTTGAAGGTCCACAAGGAAATCTGGGTTTAGGTCATCTAAAAGCCCAACGCCAAGAATAGAAACTCTCGAAAATGGAAACCTCCAAGAATAGAAACTTCCAACTTTTAGAAACTTTGGTTGCCAATTCCGATTTAGGAAAGATCGACCCAAAATGGAAACTTTTAGGCTTAGCTTTCCTACTTCAAGTAGGAAACCTCAAATCATCAACTCTTCAATTCCATCCCAACCTTGCGTTCCAAGCATGTCCTTTTCAATTCAAGCTCACTTTTTGCTCCAAAAGCTCCAAATTGCATCATTTCATGTAATACGTCCGCTAAACCTGAAAACACAAGAAAGTAGCTTAAAAGACTACTTTAACGAAGAAAACATAACAAAGATGCATAAGAACTAGCTAACTAAGGCGCATAAATATGCTCCTATCAATAACATGGAGGGGTACACCCTCCACGACATGCTCCTCAAAACTTCCATGCATTGGATCTATGAACGGAAGGGGATAGTGATCATTCCTGATTGTGGGGTTGAGCTTCCTAAAGTCAATGTAAACTCTCCCAACAGCTTGAATCTGATTGGTCACCTGAACCAAAGAAGGTAACAACCTATTAGTTGAAATGGGAATTGGAATTGGAATAGGTGGCTCACCAATGTATTGCGATGACGACTCTAAAGTAGCAGCACTGTCAACAATTTCATAAGTGCTATCAGCTTGATTGGGTATTTTGAGGGCAGTGGCATGTCCTTTGTGATCCACTTCAATTCCTTTTTCGATGGTGGTTCGAAATACATCCTTCTTGATAGGTGCTAAGCGTTCCTGCCTTATATTTTTATTCACATCAATGGCACAACAAGAACGAATATCATTAGAATTCTTAACAGATTCACAAACATGAAATTTAATCACATCGCCATCAAACTCCATAGTTAACACTCCCTTGGCCACATCAATCTTGGTTTGGGTTGTTTTCATGAACGGTCGTCCAAGTAAGATTGGCAATGGTGCAGAGTGGGCTAAATCCTCCATCTCAAGCACATAAAAATCTGTTGGAAAAATCAAATGGTCTACCTGCACCAAAACATCTTCCAAAACTCCTTTTGGATATGCATTAGATCAATCAGCCAATTGAATAATGACACCATCATTTTTAAGCTCTCGTAGATTCATAGATGCATAAACGGAATATGGCATGACATTAATGGAAGTACCTAAATCTAGCATAGCATGTTCAAACCTTGTATTAGCAATACCACAAGGGATAGTGAAACTACCTGGATCTATACATTTAGATGGCAACTTTCGTTGCAAAACTACAGAGACATTTTCACTAACATATATCACCTCTCTTTGGAATCCGCTTCTTTGTTGTACAAAGCTTCTTAAAAAACTTAGCGTACTTTGGAACTTGCTTTATAACATCAAGAAGCAAGATATTGACTTGCACCTTCATGAGAGTCTCTAAAATGTCTTTTTCATTCTCTTCTTTCCTAGATTGCATAAACCTACAAGGGAAAGCCATATTTGGTGGAATAGAGTTAGAAGAAATAGAATTTAAACCAAACTTACCTGAATTGGATGGCATGGGGGTCATAGGGGGCTGCAGCAAGGGGTGTTCTTCTCTTGCCATGACTCTGTCCAACTCTTCTTCTTCTTGCAGCAGCTTTTCGTCCTCTATTTGGCTTTGTTTGGATGATTTTGGGTTGGTTCCAATCTCCTTGCCACTTCTTAATGTGATAGACTTAGCGGTTTCAAAGCCTCCATTTAGATTGACAACGGTTGAATTAGGCAGTTTTCCTTATTCTCTGAATTGTCCCATGAATTCTGCCATCTGTACTATTTGATTCTTCAATTCGCCCACCTCCTTGGCTTGATTTTATAAGCTCTGCGTTAAAGAAGTTAGTACTTGAAGAATTTTATCATTATCCATTAACGAACCTGAATTTGGTTGGGTAGATGGTGGGTGAGGCTATGGTGGTGCAAATGGCCTTTAATAAAGCCCAGGAAGGTGGCTGTCTATATCTGCCTTGTTGTTGAGTTTGAGGTTCCCTCCACTTCATATTTGAATGATCTCTCCAGCTCGGATTGTAGGTGTTGGAGAATTGATGCGGAATAGATAAGCACACAAATTAAACCCTCTTTTTGTCAAATTGTAGCAAAGATGTAAGTAGGGATCGTTCTAAACCGGGGATTAGGAGGGATTGCTAAACACGTGGAAACTGACTTAAAACTCAAAAACAAAGTTTAAAAACACTAACTTAGACTCAAAGAATGCAAAAGTAAAGGTTAAAACACTTAAACGAACCTAAAACTCAAAACAGCAACTAGAAGGCTCAAAACTGCCTAAAAACCACTTTCTGGGCAGTTTTGAGCACCTACACTAATTTGGACGAAATTTGATGAAAACTTGAATCAAAATACTTAGAAACACAAATCAAAACACTTTCTAACTAATCTAAGACTTCAAATTAAAGGGGGATTTGTTTTGGACGAAAATTTAACACAAAACAGAAACTTTAATTAACACAGATTGTAAAAACGATTTTGGTGAAATAGATGGATAAAAGGCTAGTTAGGAGGTTCTTCTCCACACATGTCACACTTGCAAACAAAACGATTTTCAGTTGTTCTTCCAATAAATTATGAATACTCAACGCCCCAAGTTAACCGTGAATTGCACTAATTAACCCTCAGTTTTTCCAGAATTTATCAAGTTGGATGATTGCATACGACAACTCAAAACATTCCCTACAAGTTCCCTACATGAATTGCATAATAGAGAAACAAGCAAGAATCATTACGTTCTATGAAAAACATAAGCATTGACGAAGCATTTGTTACTATGAATTGCATGAAACTTATGCTAAGAATTCATTCAACGCGATCGTTTCAAGCGATCTTCACTACTTGTGATTATAAGATTGTAACTATTAGGTGAAACTCCCTCATAATCTAGCATCATATTCATGCATGAAAATTAAGCGTGCACTCTCAATCAACATACACAAATAAGTTATCAATCAAATAGATGAACGAATTGAATCCATAACTCATGAAATAACAAATGAATGTAATCGAATCAAATTGCAAGCATGTACATGGTTTCGAATCACCCCCCAACTAAGGGGGTTTAGTTCCTCATACTCACAACACAAAGTTTATTGAATTGAAACATCGAAGACATAAGAAAGATTACACCTAAAATGCCAAAGAAGTCCACTTTGAAATCTGCACAGAAAGCTCCTCTTTCTTCTTCTCCTTGCTGCGGCAGAGATGGTTTTGGGGGTTTTTGGATGTGATTTTTGATGTAGGAAGGGAATTAGGATGGTATGGGGGTGCGGCAAGGTGTGTGGGTGGTGTATGGAGGTGTAGGATGGTGTATAGAGGTGGAGAATGGTGGCTGGAATGGATGAAGGCTGCGGCAAAGTGGGGAATAGGGTTTTGACGAATTTCTGAATATGGAGAGGGAGAGGATGTGCGGCTAGGTGTAAAATACATATATATAGACACCTAAAACCCTAAATAAATCAGATTAGACAACAATGGGCTAGGGTTAGGTGCGGCACTTAAGTGAACATGGGCTAGGGTTTGTAAAATAGGCTTCTAGGATGGAAAGGTGCGGCTTGGGTTTAGGAGGAATGGACTAGGGTTAACATGGCAGATTTTAGATGATTAGGCCCTAGGGTTCGGCATGGGTTGAAGGTCCACAAGGAAATTTGGGTTTAGGTCATCTAAAAGCCCAACGCCAAGAATAGAAACTCTCGAAAATGGAAACCTCCAAAAATAGAAACTTCCAACTTTTAGAAACTTTGGTTGCCAATTCCGATTTAGGAAAGATCGACCCAAAATGGAAACTTTTAGGCATAGCTTTCCTACTTCAAGTAGGAAACCTCAAATCTTCAACTCTTCAATTCCATCCCAACCTTGCGTTCCAAGCATGTCACTTTTTGCTCCAAAAGCTCCAAATTGCATCATTTCATGTAATACGTCCGCTAAACCTGAAAACACAAGAAAGTAGCTTAAAAGACTACTTTAACGAAGAAAACATAACAAAGATGCATAAGAACTAGCTAACTAAGGCGCATAAATATGCTCCTATCAAATTCCCCCACACTTAGCTTTTGCTAGTCCTCGAGCAAAACAAACAAAAGAAAGGAAACAGAACGAAACCAACTAACCAAAACAAAACCTAAACCTTCCAACGTTTGCCTCAGGGATTTCCAATGCACACGACATGTTAAAGATTGTTATCCCCACAAATGTGAGTCATCTTTACACAAGCACATACTTAATTAAAGCCACCACTTACTAATTCACAAGTAATCAATCAAAACAATGCTTTGAATGTAGTAACATGCCTTAGAGAATTCCCTCAATTCCTTACAAGATATACACTCTATTTTCACTCAGATTTTCTAACTCCACACCCTACACTAGTCATATGTGAGAAGATTGATGTAGAAATGAAAACGAATGCTCACATATATGTATCACAAAGAACGCAATTTCTAGAGTTAAGAAGCATGTTTAGATATGATCTCATGAATGGAATGCTACTACTTAGATGCGAGAACCAGTGACACCATATGCTCATACCAAATTCAAACTCCACAAATTGAAACACATAACATTCAAGATAGAAGTTAAGGGTTGTAATGGGGCTTGGGGTGTTGGTTAACAAGGAAAGGATAAGGAAAACAAACGTTCTTCAAGCAATAGTAAGCAAAGCAATGAAATTGAGACTTAGAATTCACTTAGAGTGCAGAAATTAACTTTAAAACACAAGGGAAAGATTTAAACAACTCCTTAGGGCCGAATTCATTGTTTTGGACCCTTACTTCAACAAACAATACTTTGGAACTCTTTTTCTCAACTTTTCTTCATTTTTTTTTTCTTTTTCCACAATTTTTTTTTTCTTTTCTTTTCTTTGCCGTGCCTATGGCACACACTTCCTCATGAAAAACACTTCCCCCACACTTATTTTCTGCCAATATAAATCAAAAGGGAATTCAATTTGAATCATGCTTTACTATGCTTTAAGAACAAGGTATGGATGGTCCTAATCTAGGCTAGGTGAGGAGAACATGGGTTAACAATTAACGAAGGCTAACAAGGCTCAATGGGGTTAAAAACCTACAAAACATAATGACATAGGGGATTCATGGCTTTTTGGCTAGGGTGGTGGTAACTACACAACTTCATCTTGAATATGTGTTATGCAAATCAATAACATGCTTTGAATGAAATGGGCATGAGTTCTAGCATTTGGAACTAAATGATGAAACGCCTTCTAAGTAGCAACCAAGCAAAGAATAATGAGATCATGCAACGACTTAGAAAACAAAGAATGCACAGATTTTCACTCTCCAAATAAACGTTAGGCTCAAGTCTCACAAGGTTGTAGCGTTAATTTAAGTTCCTTCCTTCAAACATGTTACAAAAACTGATTTTTTTCTTTTATGATTGCATGTGAATTCATAAGTTATAACCACAACTAAGCATAAACAAAGAGTAAATCAAACTTTCATCCATGTTAGTCACTTTCTTTAACAGCCATGTAATTACAAACCGAATCCTCATCATTGTGTTGGAAGGTACCCTAAAACACAAACAAACACACAAAAACAACTCTTTTTGGGTTTTTAAAACAAATTTTTCAAATTTTTATGTAATTTTCGGATTTTTACTTCAAAACACACTAAAACACATCAAAATTGCTCAAAAACACTTAAAAACAGCAAGGAACAAGTCTTCAAGTTTAGGGTGATAAAATCCCACGAATTTGCATCTAAAACACTTAGTTACCCCCCCCCACACTTAAATCAAACATTGTCCTCAATGTTTCAAGCATGAAATCACACTAAACAAAAAGAAACACACAAACAGCAACTAAAACAACTAAATAGGCAGATTCAAACTAAATAACAAAGGGAAGAGTTTAGGAACGCAAATCTGGAATTGGAGTGATTCCATGGGCTTCCTTTGTTGAATTGCATGGGTTGCCTCCCAAGTAGCGCTTTCTTTTACGTCTTGCAGCCGGACGAAGCTCCTTTGAAGGTTATTGAACCCCACGGCATGGAGGGGTGTTTCCTCTACACCTTGTCCTTCGAACCACTTCATGCATTGGGTCCTTGAATGGAATGGGATAATGATCCTTTCGTAGTGTCGTGTTGTGCTTCTCTAAATCAACACGAACTCTCCCACCATATTGACTTTGATTAGGTACCTGCACCATACAAGGTAACAACCGATTAGTTGAAATGGAAATTGAAATTGGATCAGGTGGCTTACCTAGGTGCGGCATAGGAGTGGGAGTACAATGGACAGATGCACAAAGGTTGCACTCGGCCAAATTTGGTGATTTCAAGGTTGAGGCCGTGCATTCTTTGTTGCTCACTCCAATTCCCTCCGCGATGGTAGTTCGAGGTGCATTCTTCTTGACTAGTGTTGAACATTCCTGCCCTATATTTTCAATTACATTAATGGCACAACAAGAACGAACATCATTAGTATTCTCAATTGATTCAGGAATCTTAAAGTTAATCATATCACCACCAAAGGCCATAGTTACGGCTCCCTTGGCCACATCAATCTTGGTTTGAGCCGTTTTCATGAATGGTCGTCCAAGCAAGAGTGGTGATGGTGGAGAGTGGGTTGAGTCCTCCATATCAAGCACATAGAAATCTGCAGGAAAAATCAAATGGTCTACCTGCACCAAAACATCTTCCAACACTCCCTTGGGATATGCATTAGATCGATCGGCTAATTGAATTATAACGCCATCATTTTTAAGTTTTCCTAGATTCATAGATGCATAAACAGAATATGGCATGACATTAATTGATGCACCTAGATCTAGCATAGCATGTTCAAATCTTGTATTACCAATTACACAAGGGATTGTGAAACTACCTGGATCTTTGCATTTAGGTGGTAGCTTCCTTTGCAACATTGCAGAGACATTCTCGCTTACATGTACCACCTCCTTCTCCCGAATCCGCTTCCTCGTTGTACAAAGCTTCTTCAAGAACTTGGCATACTTCGGGATTTGCTTGATTGCATCCAAAAGAGGTATGTTAACTTGAACTTTCCTAAATGTCTCTAGAACATCTTTTTCCTCCTCTTCATTCTTGGATTGCAAAAATCTGCTAGGGAAGGGCACATTGCGTGGAATAATGTTAGAATTAACTGAACTTGGACCTTTCTTACCTAGGGTGGACGGATTGGAGGACTTAGGATCAATGGTTGCTTGCGGCAAAGGTTGCTCCACCTTTGCCGTGGGTTGCTTTGGGTTCTCCTCTCCAGATTTCAACGTTTCATCTTCTTTGGGACCTGATTTTGGTGGTGTAGGACCTGCCCCAACTTCTTTTCCACTCCTTAGCATGATTGCATTTGCGGTTTCAAAGCCTCCCTTTGGATTTGGAATGGTGGAACTAGGGAGTTGTCCGGGATCTCGAAACTTACCTACAAACTCGGCAATCTGCCCAATTTGTTTCTCGAGTTGATCCACCCTTCTGTCTTGGTTTTGCATAGCTTTAGCTTGATCTTCCTGCCCATTAGACAACTTAGTTAGTATCTTAAGAAGTGCATCATTGTCAAGAGACGTACCTGAGGCACTTGGGCCGGATTGGGCTTGATTTTGGGGTGGGCCGTACGTTTTGGGAAAGAACCCCGGGGGTTGTTGCCTAAAGCCTCCTTGGTTTTGAGGTTGCTGAGGATCCCTCCACTTGAAATTTGGGTGGTCTCGCCACCTCGGATTATACGTGTTGGAGTATGGATCGTGCCTTGACTGATTTTGGCCTTGAAACCCAATGGCATTCGCACTCTCCCAACCGCCATTCTCGATAAGTTGAGGACATTTTTCGGAGACATGTCCTTGGATAGAACATACGCCACATACCACAGGTCCTTGCATCTTCATTCCCTCGGCCATCTGTGAAACAATAGAAGTAAGATTAGCCAATTGTGAATGAAGATCGGAAGTCGCACTTACCTCATGTACTTGGTGCCGTGAGGGTCCTCTTTGGCCTACACCCTCGTACTGTTGAGCGTTCAACGCTCTATTAGCAATCAAGACCTTGGCAGCCATGGGTGTTTTATCCACCAATGCTCCCCCCGCCGAAGCATCAAGCATTTGACGTTCTAGAGGTAGGAGACCCTCGTAGAAGTATTGCAACAGTAACTCCTCCTTCATCTGATGCTGTGGACAAGAAGCAACAAGTGATTTAAATCGTTCATAATATGTAGGAAAAGACTCACCTTCTTCTTGCTGAATTCCGCTTATCTTTTTGCGGAGGAGGATGATGCGAGAAGTTGGAAAGAACTTCTCCAAGAACGCTCTCTTCATACTTTCCCACGATGTGACAGTTCCGGGAGCTAACTCATATAACCAATCCTTGGCTTTATCCATCAAAGAGAATGGAAAAGCCTTCATCTTCAAGATATTTCCGTCAACATTGACGGGAGTCATACTAGAGCAAACTACTTCAAATTCTTTCAAATGTTTGTTAGGATCTTCCATGGACAAGCCATGGTATTTAGGAATATGATGAAGTAAACTTGACTTTAATTCAAACTCATCTGTCTTACCTTGGGCAGCCACGGGGTATTGGATGCACAAGGGTGCGGCATTATCCAAACCCGAGGCGGAAAGCTCCTTGAGTGTACGATTGTCCATGGCCATGCCTTGGACTTCTTCAAATATCCCTGCCGTGGCTTCCTCCTCCTCTTCTTGTACGTTTACTTCAAGGTCAGATTCGGAACTGGGTGGATGGTGTTCTTGCTGGTTTCTAGCTCTTCTTAACTTCCTCTCAAAATCGTCGTCAAAATCCAAGATGTTTGTACGAATCGGTTGAGAGCTTCTAGTCATACATTAGTACCTAAGAAACAAGAAACAAAATTAGGTCAGAACTTAAACAAAATCAGAAACAAAGTGAAATAAAAGAAACAAAAACAATCCAAGGGATTAGCAAATTTGCTAATCCCCGGCAACGGCGCCAAAAATTTGATGCGGAATAGATAAGCACACAAATTAAACCCTCTTTTTGTCAAATTGTAGCAAAGATGTAAGTAGGGATCGTTCTAAACCGGGGATTAGGAGGGATTGCTAAACACGTGGAAACTGACTTAAAACTCAAAAACAAAGTTTAAAAACACTAACTTAGACTCAAAGAATGCAAAAGTAAAGGTTAAAACACTTAAACGAACCTAAAACTCAAAACAGCAACTAGAAGGCTCAAAACTGCCTAAAAACCACTTTCTGGGCAGTTTTGAGCACCTACACTAATTTGGACGAAATTTGATGAAAACTTGAATCAAAATACTTAGAAACACAAATCAAAACACTTTCTAACTAATCTAAGACTTCAAATTAAAGGGGGATTTGTTTTGGACGAAAATTTAACACAAAACAGAAACTTTAATTAACACAGATTGTAAAAACGATTTTGGTGAAATAGATGGATAAAAGGCTAGTTAGGAGGTTCTTCTCCACACATGTCACACTTGCAAACAAAACGATTTTCAGTTGTTCTTCCAATAAATTATGAATACTCAACGCCCCAAGTTAACCGTGAATTGCACTAATTAACCCTCAGTTTTTCCAGAATTTATCAAGTTGGATGATTGCATACGACAACTCAAAACATTCCCTACAAGTTCCCTACATGAATTGCATAATAGAGAAACAAGCAAGAATCATTACGTTCTATGAAAAACATAAGCATTGACGAAGCATTTGTTACTATGAATTGCATGAAACTTATGCTAAGAATTCATTCAACGCGATCGTTTCAAGCGATCTTCACTACTTGTGATTATAAGATTGTAACTATTAGGTGAAACTCCCTCATAATCTAGCATCATATTCATGCATGAAAATTAAGCGTGCACTCTCAATCAACATACACAAATAAGTTATCAATCAAATAGATGAACGAATTGAATCCATAACTCATGAAATAACAAATGAATGTAATCGAATCAAATTGCAAGCATGTACATGGTTTCGAATCACCCCCCAACTAAGGGGGTTTAGTTCCTCATACTCACAACACAAAGTTTATTGAATTGAAACATCGAAGACATAAGAAAGATTACACCTAAAATGCCAAAGAAGTCCACTTTGAAATCTGCACAGAAAGCTCCTCTTTCTTCTTCTCCTTGCTGCGGCAGAGATGGTTTTGGGGGTTTTTGGATGTGATTTTTGATGTAGGAAGGGAATTAGGATGGTATGGGGGTGCGGCAAGGTGTGTGGGTGGTGTATGGAGGTGTAGGATGGTGTATAGAGGTGGAGAATGGTGGCTGGAATGGATGAAGGCTGCGGCAAAGTGGGGAATAGGGTTTTGACGAATTTCTGAATATGGAGAGGGAGAGGATGTGCGGCTAGGTGTAAAATACATATATATAGACACCTAAAACCCTAAATAAATCAGATTAGACAACAATGGGCTAGGGTTAGGTGCGGCACTTAAGTGAACATGGGCTAGGGTTTGTAAAATAGGCTTCTAGGATGGAAAGGTGCGGCTTGGGTTTAGGAGGAATGGACTAGGGTTAACATGGCAGATTTTAGATGATTAGGCCCTAGGGTTCGGCATGGGTTGAAGGTCCACAAGGAAATTTGGGTTTAGGTCATCTAAAAGCCCAACGCCAAGAATAGAAACTCTCGAAAATGGAAACCTCCAAAAATAGAAACTTCCAACTTTTAGAAACTTTGGTTGCCAATTCCGATTTAGGAAAGATCGACCCAAAATGGAAACTTTTAGGCATAGCTTTCCTACTTCAAGTAGGAAACCTCAAATCTTCAACTCTTCAATTCCATCCCAACCTTGCGTTCCAAGCATGTCACTTTTTGCTCCAAAAGCTCCAAATTGCATCATTTCATGTAATACGTCCGCTAAACCTGAAAACACAAGAAAGTAGCTTAAAAGACTACTTTAACGAAGAAAACATAACAAAGATGCATAAGAACTAGCTAACTAAGGCGCATAAATATGCTCCTATCAAGAATGGGTCATTCCTTGGTTGATTTTGGCCTTGATAACATATGGCATTGGCACTTTCCCATCCCTCATTCTCTATCAATTGAGGACATTGATTAGTTTGATATCCTTGCCTATAAGACACACCAAATGTAGAGACACTTTGCATTGCAGTCATTTCGATAAACTGAAATTGCCATGTCTTGCTTCTCTAGTACCTGAAATCAAAGAAATAAAACTAAATCAAATATCAAAAGAACAATAAACAAAAAAAACAGAGGGATTACCAATTTTACTAATCCCCAGCAACGGCTCCAAAATTTGATGTGGTAAAAACTAACACACAAATTAAACCCTATTAGAAGGGATGTTAATCAACACTAATTAGACTTAAAAACTGAAAACTAAGCTAAACTGACACTAAACATAAGGGGGGAAGGTTTTTAGACGAAATGTAATTTAAAACAAGTAAATTAAAGAAACAAATTAAGTTTGGTACGAAAATTGGGTGAAAGGCTAGCTAGAGGATTCTTCTCCACACATGAAACATATGCATACAAATCGATTTCCAGTTATTATTTCTATAAACCACAAATGACAATGCCCCAAAATAACCGTGAATTACACTAATTAACTCTCAGATTTTCCTAATTTCATTGAATTGGACTCAGCGACGCAACAAAATTATTGTTATCAAGTTCCCTATATGAACAGCATGATAGAGATGCATATCAAAGATCATTCAGTTATGTGAAAATCATAAGCATTGACAAGGCATTTATTACTATGAACTGCATGATACTCCTGCCAAGAATTTACTTAACACAATCACGACTAGTGACTTTTACTACTTGTAAATATAAGTTCATAACGATTAGGTAAAGTTCCCTTATATTCTAGCATCAAATCCCTGCATGCAAACTAAGGGTGCACCCTTAATCAACACACAAGAACAAGTTCTTAATGAAACAGATAAGTAAATTGCATTCACGGTTTATGAACAATAACTAGATGTAATCAATTCATACAAAACATATGATCATGACTTCGAATTCACCTCTAGCTAAAAAGAAATTTAGTTACGCATGTTCGTCATTGATGCGAAATATATAAGCACACAAATTAAACCCTCTTGTTCACAATTGTAGTATATATGTAAGTAGGGATTGCTAAAACACTTAAAATTGACTTGAAAACGTAAAACTAAGTTTGGAACACTAAAACAACTCAAATGATTAGAAACAGCACAAAACAAGCTAAATGACTCAAAACAGACACTAAGAGTGAATTTGGACGAAAATTGGTTTTACCTTGACTCAAAACACTTAAGAACACAAACTAAAATAGTTTCTAACTAATATGACTCAACAAAGTAAAGGGGGATTTGGTTTTCACGAATTTGAAAGTAAAACAAACAGATTGTAAACTAAAACAAAGTTTGGATGAAATTGGGTAAATTGGATGGATGATAGGCTATCTAGAGGGTTCTTCTCCACATATGCCCTGTGGTAATGATTCCTCTGGCATTACGACCTTTACCACAACGATGGTGTCCATAGATCAAATTGCGCAGTAGCACCAACTATGAGAAATCCACCAATCCAACTACTCGATACAACGATCTATTAGATCGTGTCCATAGGCATCGCGATGCAATCATATCACATCTCAACTGGGTATGTATATTTTTAGGCTTTCACAGTTTTGGTTTGTATATTCATAATGATACTATGAGCGCTTTAGGGTGCCCGCAAGATATGTTTTTAGATACCGCTATACAATTACAACCCGTCTTTGCTCAATGGATGCAAAACACCCATGCTTTAGCAAGAAATTATTTTATCTACTAAGAGTGGACAAATTGGCGTATTACCCAATCATGCGCCTATTGCCACAGCTGTACATATCGGTATTTTAAGAATACGCCTTAACGACCAATTGTTAACGATGGCTCTAATGGGTGGTTTTGCTAGAATAGGCAATAATGAGATACCAGTTTTAGTAAATGATGCCGAGAAGGGTAGTGACATGGATCCACAAAAAGCTCAACAAACTCTTGAAACAGCGGAAGCTAATTTGAGGAAAGCTGAAGGCCAGAGACAAACAATTGAGGCAAATTTAGCTCTCAGACGAGCTAGGACACGAGTAGAGGCTATTAATGTGATGTCGTAACTAGTCTAGTTGGTCCGTCCGAATAAGCAAAATAAGGTGTATAAACAGAACTTCTGTTTAATCGGATTTTGCAGTTTTTTCTTCTGCAGTACCTCAGCGTGACATGAGCGTGAAGGGGTTCAAGAATCAGTTTTTTTTTTTATAAGGGCTAAAATCATTTATTTTGGCTTTTTGACCCCATATTGTAGGGTGGATCTCATAACTTGCATACGAATCGATTTCCAGTTGTTTCTTCCAATAAACCATAAATCTCAACACCCTAGATTAATTAGGTATGCTTAAATTAACCGTCAGATTTTCCTTATGTCATTGAATTGGATGCAAATAGCGCATTGCAATCAAATTATTCTTCAAAAGTTCCCTACATGAAAGCGCATAATAGAGATACAATCAAAGATCATTAAGTTCTATCAAAATCATAAGTATTGACAAGGCATTCATAACTATGAAAGCGCATGATGATAGGAGCATATTTATGCGCCTTAGTTTAACTTGTTCTTGTGCATTTATAGTGTTTTTCCTTAGTAAAGTAGTCTTTTAAGCTAGTTTTATGTGTTTTCAGGTTCTAAGGGCAAAGTATGCAAAAGGATGCATTTTGGAGCCTTTTGGAGCAAATTAGAGCTTGGAATGGACATCATATGCTTGGAGCCAAGAGGATGGACGAAATTAAAGATGATGTTTCCTACCTGAACAAGGTTTCCTAGTCGAAGTAGGAAAGCGCCTAAGTAAAAGATGGAATCCTAGTTGAATTAGGATTCCTAGTTGAAATAGGTTTCCTAGTGAAATTGGGATTCCTAGAAGATAAAGATTCCTACTCAAACAAGGTTTCCTACTTGGAGTAGGAAAGTTAAATCCAAATGGCATCAAGTTTCAGCAACAAAGAAGTTTTCCAAGTCCAAGAAGGAAAAGGTTTCCAAGATGAAGAAGGAGAAGAATTCCAAGTCAAGGGAGGATTGAGACATGTTTTCCTAATGCTAGAAGGACTCCTAAGTGTTGTAGGACACAAATGAGAAGTTTCTAGAAGAATTCCCCTCCTTGCCGTGAGTTTCTACAATTCCTATCAGTTTTGGGGCTTTCTAGAAGCCCTATCTTTTATCCTACAAACCTGCCGCACCTAGGACCCTTTTTTCCTTGCAAAATCTGATTGTTTAACCTATTTCCTGATGGGATTTAATCCTTCAAGTCCTAATCTGATTCACCTAGGGTTTTAGGGCCCTATAAATAGGTGTGCCGCACCCCTTCACATTCACCACTCACCACACTTCACAATTCACTCCAGAAATTCACAAGAACCCTTTGCCGCACCAATTCACTCCCATTCACCATACAATCTGACCCTGCCGCACCCCCCACCCTTCCTAAACACTTCTACCTTAGTCCATACTCATCCACCCATACATATAAGTCCCAACCTGTCCCTAAAGTCCTTTGCCACAGCAAGGAGGAGGAGAAGGAGCCTTGGAAGTTCATGCCGTGCAAGTTCAAGTGGCTGGAAGTTTTAGGTGTTTCCTTCCCTTTGATTTCAATGTTTAAACTTATTACTCTTTGTTTTATGCTTATGAGGAACTAAACCCCCCCTTGGCTAGGGGGGGATTCGAAATACATGATTATGCTTGCGATATGATTTGATTACTTCTAATTGAGTTTCATAAGTTGTGAATTCAATTTACTTATCTATATGAATTACATTGATTTGTGTGTGTTGGTTGAGAGTGCACGCTTAATTATCATGCATAAATTGAATGCTAGGATATAAGGAAATTTCACCTAATCGTTATGTACTTATATTCACAAGTAGTAAAGGTTGATGATCTCAATCGCGTTAAGTAAATTCTTGGCATAAGTTTCATGCAATCATAGTAACAAGTGCTTCGTCAATGCTTATGGTTTTCATAGAACTTAATGATTCTTGCTTGTATCTCTATTATGCAATCATGTAGGGGACTTGTGGGGAATGTTTTGGGTTGTCGTATGCAATCATCCAATTCAATAACGTTAGGAAAATCTGAAGGTTAATTTAAGCGGACCTAATTAACTTGGGGCGTTGAGAATTCATGGTTTATTGAAAAGCAATTGGAAATCGTTTTGAATGCAAGTATAACATGTGTGGAGATGAAACCCTTAGCTAGCCTTACATCCATTCATTTAAATCAAATTCGTTTTCAAAATCTGTCTAGTTTACAAAGTTTGTTTTGTTTTTAAATTCGTCCAAAATCAATCCCCCTTCACTTTGTTGAGTCATAGTAGTTAGAATTCACTTTAGTTTGTGTTTTTAAGTGTCTTAGGTCAAGTTAAAACCAATTTTCGTCCAAGTTTGTGTCTAGTGTTCAAAACTGCCCAGATTGTGTTTTTAACACAGTTTTGAGTGTTTATTTGCTGTTTTGAGTCTTTTGGTTTGTTTTGGTGTTTTAAAGTTTAGTTTTGCATTCTTTGAGTCTAATTTAGTGTTTTAAACTTGTTTTTACGTATTTGAGTCAGTTTTTAAGTGATTTAGCAATCCCTCCTAATCTCCGGCCTAGAACGATCCCTACTTACATACTTGCTACAATTGAGAGGGTTAATTTGAGTGCTAGTTAATTTTCACATCACATGATACTTATGCCAGGAATTTACTTAACACGATTGTGACTAGCAACCTCCACTACTTAAGAATATAAGTTCATAACGATTAGGTGAAACTCCCTTATATCCTAGCATCAGATTTATGCATGAAAATTAAGTGTGCACTCTCAACCCATATGCAAAAACAAGTTTTAATTTAAACAACTAAGTAAATTGAATTCACAATTTATGAAATTACAACTGGATGTAATCAAATCATATTGCAAGTATAGTCATGGTTTCGAAATTCCCCCCAGCTAAGAAGGGTTTAGTTCCTCATACTTGCAAAACAAAGATTATTAAACTTAAACATTGAAAACAAAAGAAAGATTACACCTAAAAACATTCCAGCAACTCTAACTTGAAATGGCAAGCACGTCCAAGGGCTTTCCTTCTTCTTCTTTGCTACGGCACAAGGTATGGTTGATGATTTTTGTGGTGAATTATGGTGGTGGATGAGTGATGGGTGATGAGAGTATGAAGGGTGCGGCTGGATGTGTGTATTGGAGAATGGATGGAATATGGTTGAAAAGCATGAATGGTAGACAATGGATGTGGGGTGGTGTGGATGAATGATGAATGTCCAATGGCTGTTACACACACTTACTTAAATAGCAAAATATGTCAAAACACTAGGGAAATACAGCTAGGGTGCGGCAGAAAAACCAAGGGAAAGAAAGTAATGATTGTAGAAGGATTTTTTACTCTAAATCAAATCAGAATCCAAGGAAAAGGTTAAGGGGGACAAGGAAGGGGACACAAGGCAAGGGAAAGGGAAAGGTTATGACACAATAGTGAAAGTGAAAGTGAAAGTGAAATTTGTGACAGAAATCTAGAAGAAAGGAGAAGGAGTGCACAGCTAGGGAAAAGAAAGGGAGTGGTGTGACAAGGAAAAGGGAAGGAAAGGCAAAAGGTTAAGGCTGCAAGGAGGGAGACATGGATGTGTGCATGGCAAGGAAGGTGAAAGATGGTGGAATGGTTCAGCAAGGGGACAATGAAGGGGACAAGGGTGGTGTGGAAGGCAAGGAAGGGGAAAGTGATAAAATGGTGCACCAATGAGACAATGGAGGGGACAAGAATGGTGTGCACGGCAAGGAAGGTGAAAGGTGGTGTGACACCCCTTTGTGGCTGAGATTAAGGCTGCTAGAATCCTTTATTTAGTGTCTTAATATCTTTGGAAACCCTCATTGTGGCTGGAACTTAGTTGGATTAGGATTAAGAAAGGTTAAATCAAAATAAGGTAACTTGACTCATGTTTCTTCTTTTCTTGCTGAGCGCTTTATCTTCTTTAAATTAATACTTCTTTCTCTTTAACACATTCCTAGCCTCTTTAGTCTTCAATTTCATCTATCCACCTTGCTCCATGCATGTGCTATCCATTCCAAGCCCAAAAATGCTCCAAAATGCACCTTATTGCTTCATAAGGCCTATGGACCTACAAACAGATGAAAATAGCTTAAAATACTAAAATAACGAAGAACTAATTAAGTAAATGCAAGGAAACAAGCTAATTAAGTCGTATAAATATGCTCCTATCAAATTTCCCCACACTTAGCTTTTGCTAGTCCTTGAGCAAAACAAAACAAAACCTAAACCTTCCAACATTTGCCTCAGGGATTTCCAATGAAACATGACATGCCAAAAATCACTACTTACATGAATTTTAGCAATCCTTACTCTCGAGCATACACTTAATCATAGTCACCATTCACTAGCTCACATTTAATCAATTAAAACAACATTTTGAATGTAGTAACATGCCTTAGAGAATTCCCTCAAGTCCTCACCAGATTCTCTCTTATTTTCACACAAGACTTTCTGACTACACTCCCTATACTAGGTATATGTGAGAAGATTGATGTAAATATGAAAACTAGTACTCACATATGTTTATAACAAAGAGAGCAATTTCTGGAATTATTAATGCATGTATATATATGATCTCATGAACGGAATGCCACTACTTAGAAGCGAGAACTAGGGATTCCATATGCTCATACCAATTCCAAACTCCACATATTGAAACACACAACACTCAATATAGAAGTTAAGGGTTGTAACGGGGCTAAGGGTATTGGCTAACAAAGAAAGGTAAGGGATAAACAAAAGTTCTTAAAGAAATAGCAAGCAAAGTAATAAAATTGACACTTAGAATTCACTTTCGAATGCAAAAATCAACTTTAAACACAAGGGAAGATTTATGCAATACTTAGGGTCAAATTCAAACTTTTGGACCCTTTCTTCAACAACCATCACATGTGAGTTCATTCTCACTTATTTTCAACTGTTTTTCATTTTTTTCACACACTTTTTCTTTTCTTTTTCTTTTTCCACAAATTTTTTTTATTATTATTTTTTAAAACCATGCCCTTTTCTTTGGCACACAGAACATACATTTTGAAATCCTTCCCCCACACTTGTTTTTCTGCAAAAATCAAAAGGAATTCCCTCTAAGTCATGCTTCACTATTCTTTAAGAACAAGGGTATTGGTAGTCCTAATCTAGGCTAGGTAGGGATAATGTGGTTAACAAAGAAAATAGGCTGACAAAGGCTCAAAGGGGTTAAACCTACAAAACATATGATAAAGGGATAGGCTTTTTGGCTCTAGTTTAACTAAACAACTTCATCTTGAATATGTGTTATGCACTCAGTATCATGCTTTGAATGGAACGGGCATGAGTTCTAGTATTTGGATCTATAATGATGAAAACCAAGCAAAGAATAATACAATCATGCAACGACTTTAGAAAACAAGAATGCACAGATTAATAACTCTCCAAATAAACTTTTAGGCTCAAGTCTCTCAGGGATGTAGCGTTAATTTGAGTTCCTTCCTTCAAGCATGTTACAAAAACTGGATTTTTTCATTTGTGATTACATGTGAATTCGTAAACTATAACTATAACCAAGCATAAACCAAAGAGCATATCAAACTTTCATCCATGTTTGTAACTTTCTTTAACAGTCATGCAATTAAAAACCAAATCCTCATCATTGTGTTGGAACGTACCCTAAGACACAAACACACAAAAACAACTCTAAAACACTCTTTTTGGGTATTTTTTAAAAGGATTTTTCAAATTTTTTTTTTTTAATTTTCGGATTTTCTGCTATAGGACACATTAAAACACCTCAAAACACACTAAAACACATAAAAACAGTGAGAAACAACTTAGAAGTGATAGGTGATAAAATCCCACGAAAATCATGCAAAAACAGCTTGTTTACCCCCCCCCCCCACACTTAAACTAAACATTGTCCTCAATGTTTCAAACATAGACTCACAAAAGCAAACAAACAAACAACAAACAAAGCATGGCAAAATAAATGCAGTAAAGAGAAGGTTTTAGGAACGCAAATCTAGTTTTGGAGTGAAAATTCCATCTTCTCCTTGTTGAATGCATGGGTTGCCTCCCAATAAGCGCTTGCTTTAACGTCTTGCAGCCAAACGATGCTTCCATTCAAACTCCCCTAGGTCCCATGGCATGTAATTGATCTTTGAATAGAAGGTGATACTTGAAATGATCCGGCATTGGTTCAAATTCTAGAGTGGGTGCCTGAATCATCAAAATCAACATGTTAGTATAAAACGTAATGGAAATTGGAGAAGATGACTTACTTGCTTTGTCCGACAAGAACTCGATGACAAACACCACTTCTTTGAAAGTTTCAGGGAGATTGGACTTGGCCAGATTTAATGTGATGGTTGTGACTTGTCCTGTGTCATAAAATCCAACTTCTTTGGGAATTTTCGTCTCAAGTATATTCTCTTTGATGAATTCTAGACATTCCCCATCCACTTCTTGCTTTTGATTCTTTGGAAAGGTTTCGAATATGCCTTTCTCACCCTCTTATTCCTTGGATTGCATGATCCTGCAAGGAATAAGGACATTTGGTGGAACAGGGTCAGGACGAATGGAATTTGGGCTTACCTTGGTTGTAGTGGACGACATAGAGGGCATATGGGGCTGCGGCAAGGGTGTTGGTACTAGGATAGGCTGTGGCAAGGGTGGTTCTTCGCTTGCCGTGGCCTTGTTATCCTCATCTTCTTCGAGTAGCAGTTGTTCATCCATGTTTTGGCTTGGTTTGGATGTCTTGGGTTAATCTCTAACCTCCATGCGACTTTCCAAGGTGATAGCTTCAGCAATTTCAACAATTAAGTCAAATAGTTCACTTTGTTCTTGTATTTGCCCCATGAATTCCATGATCTCTCGCTTTTGATTCTTCAATTCGCTCATTACTTGGGCTTGATTTGCTATTCAATGATTTTGATTTTGTAATCCCTGCGATACATAAGTTAGTAATTAAATAGCTTGATCATTATCAAATAATGAACCTGAATTTGGTTGGACATATTGTTGTGGGGGAGGCTGTGGTGGTGCATATGGCTACCAATATTCTCCTTGTTGAGCATCCTTGGCTTGATTTTGTGAGCCCTGCACCAAAAAATTTAATTCATCAAAAATTCAATCATAATCTATTAACGAACCTAAGTTTGATTGAGCATATTGTATATGAGGCTGTGATGGCTGCATAGGTCTTGAATAGAACTTCTCATATGGCTGCCAATGTCCTTCGTGTTGAACTTGTTGAGCTTCCCACCACATAGAGTTTGAATGATCACTCCAATCTCTTTGTGGATATTGATTGGCTTGATATCCTTGCCTATAAGACGCACCAAATGTAGGGACACTTTGCATTGTGGTCCTTTCGGCATACTACGACAATTGAGAAGTAAGATTTGCCAATTGAGCTTGAATGTTAGTAATTGCCATGTCTTGCTTCTCTAGTACCTAAAATCAAAGAAAGAAAACTAAATCAAATATCAAAAGTAAATTAAACAAAACAAGGTAATTAGCAAAACAAATGGTGCGAAATATATAAGCACACAAATTAAACCCTCTTTTGACAATTGTAGTATATGTATAAGTAGGGATAGTTCTAGACCGGGGATTAGGAGGGATTGCTAAAACACTTGAAACTGACTTGAAAACGTAAAACTAAGTTTGGAACACTAAACTAGACTCAAAGAATGCAAACCTAAACTCTAATATACTAAAACAACTCAAATGACTCAAAACAACACAAAACAAGCTAATAAACTCAAAACAGACACTAAGAGTAAATTTGGACAAAAATTAGTTTTAACTTGACTTAAAACACTTAAAAACACAAACTAAAACAGTTTCTAACTAATGTGACTCAACAAAGTAAAGGGGGAATTGGTTTTGACGAAATTGAAAGTAGAACAAGTAAATTAAAGACATAGAGAAATCTGCACGAAATTAGGGAAAAATATGGATGATTGGTTAGCTAGAGTTCCTTCTCCACACATGCCACACTTGCATACAAATTGATGTTCAGTTGTTCTTTCGATAAACCATAAACCTCAATGCCCCAGATTAACCATGAATTTAACCCTCAGATTTTCGTATTTTCATTGAATTGGATGATTGCATGCGACAACCCAAATTATTCCTCACAAGTTCCCTACATGAATTGCATAATAAAGATACGAGCAAAGATCATTAAGTTCTATGAAAATCATAAGCATTGACAAGGCACTTGTAACTATGAATTGCATGATACTTATGCCAGGAATTTACTTAACACGATCGTGACTAGCAACCTCTACTACTTGTGAATATAAGTTCATAACGATTAGGTGAAACTCCCTTATATTCTAGCATTAAATTCATGCATGCAAACTAAGTGTTAACCTTTAATCAACATACAAGAATAAGTTATCAATCAAGCCATTAAGTAAATTGCATTCAAGGTTTATGAAATCACAACTGAAAGTAATCAATTCATATTGCAAATATATTCATGGCTTTGAATTCCCTCTAGCAAAAACAGGTTTAGCCACTCATGTTCACAGAACAAAGGTAAACAAATTTATACATTGAAAACAAATGAAAGAAAACACCTAAACGCTCCAGCAATCCAATTTGAACAACAAGTACATCCAAGAACTTTCCTTCCCTTCCTTTGCTGCAGCACAAGTAATGGGTGATGGTTTGGATGGTTATATGTATGGAAGAATGGCTTAAGGTTATGTAGGAGGTGCGGCTAGAAGTATAGAGATGGATGTATGGATGAATGGTTGGTGTATGGCGTGATGAGTGGTGAATGAGTGCGGCTGGAAGTGGATAGATGTGTAGAATGGTGAATCCTCAATAGATGCGGCTAGGGTGTTTATTTAAAGACTTTAGGGTATTTAAGACTAGGAAATAATTTAGGTAAAAAAAATTAAACCAAAACATAAAGGGAAATAGGAATTAAAGTCAGAATCCTTAGGAAAATGTAAAGGGATATGCGGCAAGGATCTTTAGAGAAGGGAAAAGGGTATGTGAAACAAGAAAAAGGAAAGGAAGGCTCTCCCTTGCACGGCAAGGAAGAGCAAGGACAAGGGAGGCATGGCATTGCTTTAAATGGTGCAAGGAACCTTTGGTTTGTGTCCTAAAATGCATAGGAGACCTTCAATGTTGCTGGAACTTAGGGACATTTAGGATTAGGAAAGGTCAAACCAAAATAGGAAACCTTGGTTAACTTTCCTACTTCAAGTAGGAATCCTCATTCTTCTAGGAATCCTCTTTCAATTAGGAATCTTCACATCTTTAGGTCTTTAATTTCGTCCATTCCTTTAGCTCCAAGCATGTGTCATCCATTCCAAGCCCAATTTTGCTCCAAAAAGGCTCCAAATGCACTTCTTTGCCACATTAGCCATATAAACCTGAAATTGCACGTAAACACTAAAATAACTAAGGAATAACAACAAAAATGCACAAGAACAAGCTAACTAAGTCGCATAAATATGCTCCTATCAACAAAGAAAACAAGAAAACAAAACAAAGTCAGAAACTAAAAACAAAAGACATGAAAAAGAAACAAAAAGAAACAACGGGGTATTAGCAAAGTTGCTAATCCCCGACAATGGCACCAAAAATTTGATGCGAAATATATAAGCACACAAATTAAACCCTCTTGTTGACAATTGTAGTATATATGTAAGTAGGGATCGTTATAGGCCAGGGATTAGGAGGGATTGCTAAAACACTTGAAACTGACTTGAAAACGTAAAACTAAGTTTGGAACACTAAACTAGACTCAAAGAATGCAAAACTAGACTCTAATACACTAAAACAACTCAAATGACTCACAACAGCACAAAACAAGCTAAATGACTCAAAACAGACACTAAAAATGAATTTGGACGAAAATTGGTTTTACCTTGACTCAAAACACTTAAGAACACAAACTAAAACAGTTTCTAACTAATATGACTCAACAAAGTAAAGGGGGATTTGGTTTTAACGAATTTGAAAGTAAAACAAACTGATTGTAAACTAAAACAAAGTTTGGATGAAATTGGGTAAATTGGATGGATGATGGGCTAGCTAAAGGGTTCTTCTCCAAACATGACACACTTGCATATGAATCGATTTCCAATTGTTTCTTTCAATAAACAATAAATCTCACCACCCCAGATTAATTAGGTACGCTTAAATTAACCCTCAGATTTTCCTTATATCATTGAATTGGACAAAAAATAGCGCATTGCAATCAAATTATTCTTCAAAAGTTCCCTACATGAAAGCGCATAATAGAGATACAATCAAAGATCATTAAGTTCTATGAAAATCATAAGTATTGACAAGGCATTCGTAACTATGAAAGCGCATGATACTTATGCTAGGAATTTACTTAACACGATTGTGACTAGCAACCTCCACTACTTATGAATATAAGTTCATAACGATTAGGTGAAACTCCCTTATATCCTAGCATCATATTTATGTATGCAAATTAAGTGTGCACTCTTAACCCACTGATATGATATTTAACTAGCACTCAAATTAACCGTCTTTTTATCAATTGTAGTAAGTATGTAAGTAGGGATCGTTCTAGGCCGGGGATTAGAAGGGATTGCTAAATCACTTGAAAACTGACTCAAAAACGTAAAAACAAAGTTTAAAACACTAAACTAGACTCAAAGAATGTAAACCTATAACTTAAAACACCAAAACAAACCAAAAGACTCAAAATAACACAAAAACACTCAAAACTGCCTTAAAACCACTTTCTGGGCAGTTTTGAACTCTAAACAAGATTTTGACGAAAATAGGTTTTAACTTGACTCAAAACACTTAAAAACACAAACTAACACACTCTCTAACTAATTTGACACTTGAAAACAAAGGGGGATTTGGTTTTTACGAAATTGAAAACAAAACATAAACTTGTAAATCAAAACAGATTTTAAAACGAATTTGATTGAATTGAATGGATAGAAAGCTAGCTAAGGGGTTCATCTCCACACATGTTATACTTGCATTCAAAACGATTTCCAATTGCTTTTCAATAACCCATGAATTCTCAACGCCCCAAGTTAATTAGGTCCGCTTAAATTAACCTTCAGATTTTCCTAACGTTATTGAATTGGATGATTGCATATGACAACCCAAAGCATTCCCCACAAGTCCCCTACATGATTGCATAATAGAGATACAAGCAAGAATCATTAAGTTCTATGAAAACCATAAGCATTGACGAAGCACTTGTTACTATGATTGCATGAAACTTATGCCAAGAATTTACTTAACGCGATTGAGATCATCAACCTTTACTACTTATGAATATAAGTCCATAACGATTAGGTGAAATTTCCTTATATCCTAGCATCAAATTCATGCATGCAAATTAAGTGTCGACCCTCAACCAACATACACAAATCAGTTTTAATTCTTGTAGATAAGTAAATTGAATTCACAACTTATGAAACGCAATTAGAAGTAATCAAATCATATAGCAAGCATAAACATGGTTTTGAATCCCCCCCTAGCCAAGGGGGGGTTTAGTTCCTCATACTCGCAAAGCAAATATACATAAATTTAGAAATTAAAATCCAAAGAAAGAAAACACCTAGAATGCTCCAACTTGGCAGCAAGCGCATCCAAGAATTTTCCTTCCTCCTTGCTACGGCAAAGAACTTTAGAACAGGTTTTGGGTGGTATTTATGGTGTAGAATGGATGGGGAATGGTATGGAAAGGTGTAGGGTTGATGGGTGGTGCGGCTAGGGATGATTTTGGGCAGAAAATATGGAATATGGTGGTGGAAAGGTGCGGCAAAGAGAGCCTCTTTGTTTCTGACGTGAATGATGTATATGGGAGGTGATCTCTCCGGCCAAAAGGGTTTAATGAGTATATATAGGCACTTCAAAACCCTAGCAATCAGATTAGGGTTTCTAGAAGCCCAAATCCACCAGAAATTAGGTTAAAACAATCAGATTTTTAGTGGGAATAAGGCCTAAGGTGCGGCTAGGGTTAGGGTTTAGAGATGGGCCTTCTAGAATGCCTTGCAAGGCAAGGAAATCAGATATTCTAGAGACCTAGGTGCGGCTAGGGTTAGGGTCCACAAGGAATTAGGGTTTAGGTCATCTAAAAGCCCAAAGCCAAGAATAGAAACTCTCGAAAATGGAAACCTCCAAGAATAGAAACTTCCAACTTTAGAAACTTTGGTTTCCAAATCTGAATTCTTTGTTCTTCACTTTCATTTCTTCATTTCTTAAGCTCCTTTGACCTTCAAACTCATCCATTCCTTGTGCTCCATTAGCATACACTCCATTCCAGCTCAATTTTGCTCTAAAATGCTCCATTTTGCACTTCTTTGCATACTTCGTCTCTAAACATGAAATTGCACGAAAATGACTTTAAACACTAAAATAACTAAAGAAAAACAACATAAATGCTTAAGAACAAGCCAACTAAGTCGCATAAATATGCTCCTATCAAAATTCCCCCACACTTAGCTTTTGCTAGTCCTCGAGCAAAACAAAGAAACAAAACAAAACAAAAACACAATCTAAACCTTCCAACATTTGCCTCAGGGATTTCCAATGCACATGACATGTTAAAAATCATCACTCCCACAGATTTTAGTCATCTTCACACTTAAGCACATACTTAATCATAGTCACCACGTACTAGTTCACATTTCACCAATTAAAACATGATTTTGAATGTAGTAACATGCCTTAGAGAATGTGCTCAATTCCTTACTAGATATGCACTCAATTTTCACTCAGATTTTCTGACTACACACCCTATACTAGTTATATGTGAGAAGATTGATGTAAATATGAAAACGAATGCTCACATATATGTATAACAAAGAAAGCACTTTTCGAAGTTAATAAGCATGTTTAGATATAATCTCATGAATGGAATGCTACTACTTAGATGCGAGAACCAGTGACACCATATGCTCATACCAATTTTAAACTCCACATATTGAAACACATAACACTCAAGATTAAATTCAAGGGTTGTAACGGGGCTAGGGGAGTTGGCTAACAACGAAAGGATAGGGAAAACAAACGTTCTTTAAGCAATAGTAAGCAAAACAATGAAATCGTACTCAGAATTCCCATTAGCATGCAGAAATTAACTTTTAAACACAAAGGGAAGATTCAACAACAATTAGGGCCGAATTCACTGTTTTGGACCCTTCCTTCAACAAACAACACTTAAGAACTCTTTTTCACATCTTTTCAACTCCTTTTCATTCTTTTCACAGCTTTTTCGTTCTTTTTTTTTTTTATTTCCCACGAAATTTTTCTTTTTCTTTTCTTTTTCGTGCCTCATTCAAGACTTTGGCACACCCACAACAAAACTCACTTTCCCCACACTTGTTTTCTGCCAACAATGACCAAAAGGAATTCATTTTGAGTCATTCATTACTATGCTTCAAGAACGAAGGTATGGATGGTCCTAATCTAGGCTAGGTGAGGATAATGTGGGTTAACGAAGAAAACATAGGCTAAACAAGGCTCAACGGGGTTAAAACCTACAAAAACGACTGCATGGAATGAAGGCTTTTTGGCAAGGAAGGTGAAAGGTGTGCACGGTAAGGAAGGTGAAAGGTGAATGGTGCACCAATGAGACAATGGAGGGGACAAGAATGGTGTGCACGGTAAGGAAGGTGAAAGGTGATGTGACACCCCTTTGTGACTGAGATTAAGACTTTTAGAATCCTTTATTTAGTATCCTAATATCTTTGGGAACCCTCATTATGGCTGGAACTTAGTTGAATTAAGATTAAGAAAGGTTAAATCAAAATAAGGTAACTTGACTCATGTTTCTTCTTTTCTTGCTGAGCTCTTTATCTTCTTTAAATTAATTCTTCTTTCTCTTTAACACATTCCTAGCCTCTTTAGTCTTCAATTCGTCCATCCACCTTGCTCCATGCATGTGCTATCCATTCCAAGCCGAAACCTGCTCCAAAATGCATCAAAATGCACCTTATTGCTTCATAAGGCCTATGGACCTACAAACACACGAAAATAGCTTAAAATACTAAAATAACTAAGAACTAATTAAGTAAATGCAAGGAAACAAGCTAATTAAGTCGCATAAATATGCTCCTATCAGTCATAACTAAAAAAAAAACAATCTAAATTAAACATTGAAATCAAATAAGGATAGAAAGAACTCTGAGACATTCCAGCAATGGCAGATTTGGCTCCTCTTCTAAATGGCAGAATTGGTTCCTCTTCTCCTTGCAAGCATGGCTCAAAATCTCCTTCTGTCCTCCAAAAACCTGCGACACTCTCACTATCTAAAACTCTCTCTGAAAGCTGTGGCAATAACTTGTATTTATAGGGCTAGGGCACGGCCTACTTTGTGGTGGAAAAGGATTGAGTTGTTTGCAGTGTATTAGGACTCCTTAAATCAGATTAGAAGTGGTTAATTGTGATAAGGAATCCCCCTTGCAGCTGGAGATAAGGTAAGGTAGGATTATGATATGATAAGATAAGATAAGGTTGAGATAAAACAAGACTGGATAAGATATAGTTAGTTTGGATAAGGTCTCCTTGTTTTCAGCTGATTCCTTGTCTTCCAAACCTTAATTTAATTTTTCCAGATTTGTAGCACATTTTTAGCATCATTTGTCACAATAAAACATCCATCCATTATGCTCCATATGCATGTTATCCAATCCAAGTCCAAAACTGCTCCAAATTGCTCCATTTAGCCATTTATTGTCATCTTTGGTAATTGGACCTACAAACACATGAAAATAGCTTAAATCACTATAATAAATAGACACTAACTAAGTAAATGTAAAGAAATAAGCTAAAAAAAAGTCGCATAAATATGCTCCTATTAGAATGGAATTAGGGATACTGATTTCAGCATTACAAATCAATTCCATGAAAATTAAGTCAAATTCAACTCTCCAATCTGCAACTAGGGTTCGTTTTACTTATTTATGATCATCCATTTGATGTGTGGTTGTGATCAAGTACTCCTAATATGCAACCTAGTTGTGATGTTCAACATAGATTAGCAAGTAAGAATCCATTAAAAACAAGAAAACTTCAAAGAACCAAAGAAATCACATGGCAGGATGTATGCATAGCAGTTTCTTCATTCATTCACATGTCCGTCAAGATTAAGCATGATGTGTACAATGATCAAATAATTCATAAGTAGCCCTAATGGTGATCAAACATTAAGATTATCAAATAAATTAAACTATAAAACCAGTGAATGAAACAAGAACATAGATTGGTGGTTTGAATATTTTAACTTAATAACATAGAGTAGTTTTGCAAGGCTACATCGAAATCCCCAGCTATGAACTTAATTACACAACATGAGTGAAACTAAAATTCACAGAAGAAACCCCCTTGAAGCAATTTTGATGTGGAAATTCTTCAAGAACAGCGCGGCTACGTGGTTTCTTCGGTGGCAGCGGATGGCGAAGGGAAATAGGGTTTTGTTTCTGGAAGAAAGGCCAAAGAAAGAGAAGAGAGAGAGAGCTATGGGCGACCCCCAAAGGGGGCTTCTGAAAAAGTGATCTGAAACCCTAGTATTTATAGGCTAAATGGGGCTGTAGCTGATTGCAAGGTGATCCCAACCATTAAGGCAAAGTTTTGAACATTTTTCCTTATTTGGCTCCTCCAAATCAGGCTAGATATCTTCATTTCTTTTCCATTCTGTTCCTTGTCTTCTAATAGGCCAGATTCATCTTGTATTATTTATTTGGGCTTCAAAACAAGCCACTAAACTTTTTTCCACGTTTGAATAAGGGTAAACCCCAAAATGGTATGTTTTCACTTCTTTTGCCTTTAAATTGATCCTAAAGTACATGTAACTGCGCACTAATAAAAAATAAGGTAAAATGCAACTAGTTTAACTCAAAAACATCACAAAGAGGCTAGAAATAGATGGTATAAATGCATGAAATATATAAGTTATCAGGTACATCTCGAGAATTCCAATGCCACAAGGCAATTGTAGTGGTTGCACCATTTTCATTACCAATTTGGTAATGCCGGTTAATCTTATTTCGTTGAATTTCATGGATTTCCATGTAATCCAAGAGATGGATCAACTACATCATTATTATTCTTTTAGTCATTTTTCAACAGCCTGTCATCCCTATGGTCGGCCCCTGATAGGAGCATATTTATGCGACTTAGTTAGCTTGTTTTCTTGCATTTTCATAGCTAGCTTCTACTTATTATAGTGTTTTAAGTTATTTTCGTGTGTTTGTAGGTCCAAATGACAAAGTTGGCAAGAAAGTGCATTTTTAGAGCATTTTAGAGCAGTTTTGGGCATCAAATGGATAACTTATGAGTGGAGCAAGATGGATCGATGAATTTGAAGACCAAAGATGTCAAGGAATGTGCTAAAGAGTTGAAGAAATAAATCCAAGACAAAGAAGATAAGGAATCAGCTCAAAAGAAAGAAATTATCCAAAACCTTATCCAACTTATCCAAACTTACCTTATCTTATCTTATCCTATCCTAATCTTATCATGCCTTAAATCCAGCTACAAGGGGACCTAAATACCTTATTTCTAGAAGTCTTATCTGTTCCTACATTGGTGCCACTTGTTTTAGGCCTTGTTCTTCTAGAAATCAGCCACATAACACTCCTAAAAGTTTTAACTTGGGGTGTTGTCATTCATGGTCTAAGGGAACAATACTGGAAATTGGTTTATATGCATATGTCATGTGTGGAAAAGGATCCTCTAGCTATGTTTTCACCATTCAAATCACCTAATTTACTTTGTTTTGCAATCTGTTTAGTTTAGTTAAATTTCGTCAAAATCAATCCCCCTTTTAATTAAGTGTCTTAGATTAGTTAGAAAAGTGTTTAAATTAGTCCAATTTAGTGTTTTGAGTCTTACTAGTCTTAAATTCATCCAAATAACTCCCTAGAGTCTGTTTTGAGTCTTTTTAACTTAGTTTTACTGTTTTGAGTAGTTTGAGTCAGTTTTCAGTCTTAAGTGTCTAGTTTTGTGTTTTTGAGTCTAGTTGAGTGTTTCTGAGTCTAGTCTGGTATTTTTGAGTCATATTTGTGTAGATTAGCAGCCCCAGTTAATCCCTGGTCTAGAGCGATCCCTACTTACATCTTTGCTACAATTGTCAACAATAGGGTTTAATTTGTGTGTCAAGTAATTTTCACATCAGCCACACTAGCAAACATCAGAAACTGAAGCACAAATTAGTCCCAACTGTAAAGGTGAAACATTTATTGAGAAAAGTTATGAAGGCTTATTAGCACGTGTTGTAGAAGAAGACAACAATTTGGTACAGCTGGAAATTATGAACCCGGTCAAACTAAATTTGTGACGTCATTCCTAAATATCTACCTGTGATACCACTAGATTGAGGTGTGAGAGGCACCATTGATCTATGTCCAGGTATAACACCTATTTTCCTTGAATTTTCATCGTAGAAACCTCTGCTTCCATTCTTAAAGAGCAAAAACCGAACCTTAAGATTGTACATTGTTTACTAGCAATTCAATTGGGTGACGATTAATAACAGTTAAACCTTGTTTTGAATTGAAGATCTCTTCGAGTTGATCTAAAGTTTGGTTGCGACCAGCTGAAGATAAAAAATTATGATGTCCCTAAGATTACGTTCAGGACTTGGCATGTTCATTATAAGTTCCTCATGATGTCATGCAGGTTGACGAATGCTCCAATATTGTTCATGAACTTGACTAACCGTGCATTTCACTCATGTCTAGTGAGATTCGTGATAGCCTTATCAGGAACTTCCTTGTTTACTCCAATAATGAAGTCACTTTCTAAACACCTATGATTTGATCTAAGCAATTTCAAGGCGAATTAGCTTTAACTAAATTCCCCAAATGCCAGTTTTGCTTAGATCATGTTTCTTTTTAGGAGACGTGAGCTCAGCAGACGACATTCTTGCCAATCCCCAAAAATGTTGTAGTTGTAGAAAAATTGGAAACCCCTATAAGGTTTTGCGGAATTCTAGGTATCTTTGGTCTTGTCGATTACCATTGACATTATGTGCTAAGTTTCTCCACCTTTGCCTTATTCCTTACAAGCTAACTAGGAAAGAAGTTAGTTTCATCTGAGATATGAATGTGATTAAGTTTCTGACAACTGAGATGTTGTCTCTTACCGACTATCGTTCTTACACTTTTCGATGACACCTTATTTCAAAATTTGTAGTGATACTTCACTAAATGATCTAGCTGCATGCTATGTAGCATGGTAGGGTACCGCTTATGCCTTCCAACAATTGGAACCACATGAAGTGAACTTTCTTACTTATGACTTGGAGTTGACAATTGCTACATTTACAATAAAAAAAACTTGATGGCAGTTTCTCTATAGTGAAACATGCCAAAATCTTCATCGACTCCCCTAAACCTTAAATACATCTTCACCTATAAAGAGCTTAATTGCAGATGGCGACGATTGAAGAAAAAATCAATGTCTACCATTGCACCATCGTTTACTAACCCAGTTGCACAAACGTAGTTGCTGAAGACCTCAGCAAGAAAACATATGGATGACTTGGCCGTCAAATCCTATTTTAGTTACAACTCACTAGTATTGATGTGACGTTACTTATTGATCATCAGGGAACCTTGTTAGCTAATTTCCAAGTCCTACCATTCTACTTTTGACTTGGGATGAAAAAGGACATTGCTTAGTTATTAAGCAAATACCTAATTTGTCGACTCGTCAAAGCAGGAAGAAAGAAATTATTCGAGTTGTTATAATCATTCCTTATATCCAGATAGATATAAGAGAATATCACCATGGACTTCATGTGCAGGGTCACCACGTACATGTGGAGACAATGATGATGTTTAAGTGATTGTCGACCTACTTACTATGGTACCCATCTTCCGTTGGTCCACGAGGACACCCTCTAGACTAATTGGTAGAATCTCATCCCATATTTATTTTTATTTTATTTTCGAAAACGCCCATACTCGACTAAGTGGAAATCCTACGCGGATTTCATGCGTGGACATACGAGTCCTTATTACTCTTTGTTCATTTTCACGTTTTTCTAGGTAGTACGTGTTCTTACTAACACGTTAGTGCGAATAATGCGTAAATCAGACGATTTATGCACTTTTCCCATGGAGGGACAAAATAATAATTTTGCAACCTCGAGATTCCATTGCTTGTTTATTGGGACAACAGTGAATTGTCGATATTGCGGGCTGCAGACTATAATATCGATAACTTATTCATCGGGTTCATTAAGCAAGTGGCAAGTAGGCCCATCTCCGATATTATTTTATCAATTACGCCTCGTGCCTAATTAGTTATTGTTCGGGCTTGACCCAAAGACATACACACACACACACACATATTGTCGTAGTGCTCACCACTACGATCGCGTGGACGCAAGCGATACGGAATTTGAAGATACCACTATGTTGAAGAAGCTTCATGGGAAACGGAAGAATGTGTGAGAGCTTGTATTCGTATTTTGATGTGAAAATTATGTTGACACACAAATTAACCCTCTTTTTATCAATTGTAGCAAAGTATGTAAGTAGGGATCGTTCTAAACTGGGGATTAGGAGGGATTGCAAAATCACTTGAAAACTGACTCAAATACGTAAAAACAAGTTTAAAACACTAAACTAGACTCAAAGAATGCAAAACTAAACTTTAGAACACCAAAACAAACCAAAAGACTCAAAACAGCCCAAAAACACTCAAAACTGTCTTAAAACCACAATCTGGGCAATTTTGAACACTAGACACAAACTTGGACGAAAATTGGTTTTAATTTGACCTAAGACACTTAAAAACACAAACTAAAGTGATTTCTAACTATTATGACTCAACTAAGTAAAGGGGGATTGATTTTGGACGAATTTAACTTTGAAAACAGAAACTTTGAAAACAAACTTTGACAAAAACGTTTTGATGAAAACTAAGATGGTGAAAGGCTAGTTAGAAGGTTCCTTCTCCACACATGAAACATATGCATACGACTCGATTTCCAATTACTCTTTCAATAAACCATGAATGACAATGCCCCAAATTAACTAGATTGACCAATTAATTCTCAGATTTCCCTAGATTCATTGAATTGAATGGGATACGCATTACAACCAAATTATTCTTATCAAGGACCCTAACTATGGAATACGCATGATAGAGACACATATCAAAGATCATTAAGTTCAATGGAAATCATAAGCATTGACGAGGCATTCATAACTATGGGATACGCATGTTACTCTTGCCTAGGATTTACTTAACACAATCGTGACTAGCGACTTTTACTACTTATGAATATAAGTTAATAACGATTAGGTGAAATTCCCTTATACTCTAGCATCAAATTCATGCATGCAAACTAAGTGTCGACCCTCAATCAACATACATAAACATGTTATCAATCAAATAGATAAGTAAACCACATTCACGATTCATGAAATCATAATTGGAAGAAATCAAGTCATATAAAACATATGATCATGGCTTTGAATTCCCCTCTAACTATAAAGAAATTAGTTCCTCATGTTCGCAAATAAACAAAGATAAATAAATTTAAACATTGACATAAAGATAGAAAACACCTAGAAACGCTCCAACAATCCAACGTCTTGAATGGCATGCACGGCTCCAAGTTGTCTTCCTTCTTCTCCTTGCAAACTCACGGCACAATGAGGAATGGTTGGGTATGGACTAAGGTAGAAGTGTTGAGGAAGGGTGGGGGTGCGGCAAGGTCAGATTGTATGGTGAATGGGAGTGAATTGGTGCCGCAAAGGGATCTTGTGAATTTCTGGAGTGAATTGTGAATTGTGGTGAGTGGTGTCAATGAATGGGTGCGGCATCATGTATTTATAGGGTCCTAAAAGTCTAGCAAATCAGATTAGGACTTGGAGGATTAAATCCCATCATGAAAGGGCTTAGAAATCTGAAATAAAAAGGGATAATGCTTCCTAGGTGCGGCAGGTAAGGAGATGAGGTGATAAGGCTTCTAGAATGCCTTGCAAGGTAAGGAAAATCAGCTTTCTAGAAGGGAGAGGTGCGGCACTAAAGGATAGGGCAGATTAGGGCTTCTAGAAACCCTCTAATGCAAGGAAAACTCACGGCAAGGATGGATAAGGTTTCTAGAACAAGGATAAGGTATCCTAAATGGATAAGGTGCCCTAAATGGATAAGGATTCCTCATTGCACTTGGAAACTTCTTTGTTGCTTCACTTGAGACCATTTGGATTTTGACTTTCCTACATCAAGTAGGAAACCTTGTTTGAGTAGGAATCTTCATCTTCAAGGAATCCTAATGCAACTAGGAAACCCATTTTGACTAGGAATCCTAATTCAACTAGGATTCCATCTTCACTTAGGGACTTTCCCACTTCAACTAGGAAACTTTGTTAAAGTAGGAAACATCATCTTCAAATCTTCAATTTCGTCCATCCTCTTGGCTCCAAGCATATGACATCCATTCCAAGCTGAAATGTGCTCCAAAAGGCTCCAAAATGCTTCTTTTGATGTAATATGCCTTTAAAACCTGAAAACACATAAAACTAGCTTAAAAGCATACTTTACTAAGGAAAAACACTATCAATGCACAAGAACAGGCACTAAGGCGCATAAATATGCTCCTATCATATTTCTTCCTTGATTAAATTATGTCGTTTTGAATTTAGAGGACGAAATTTTCTTAAGGGGGTAGTTGTGACATTCCGTCCCGAGATTTATTGTATTTTATTCTCAGTAGTAGTGAAATTATCAAAATATGCCTGAGATGCCACGGCCTTCCACATTGACCTCGATTTTCCTTTCACTTTTCCAATCTTATTTTACTATTTTTGAATAGTACTCATTTTTATGAACATGTGGCCTTAAACGGAACTCAATTCGGATGTATAATGAAAAAGTTATGTTTGAAATAATATAAATTCACCTGAAAGAGGTTCAAACTTTAAAAACCAACCTCGTGCAGTGTGCACCACTGCCTTGGTTTGGCATAGGAAACATATATCAGCCTTCAAATAGGCTTAATGATGAGGGATGGTGTTCAAGTTGCTTTAAACAAATATTATTTTAGGTTTTAGAAACCCAAAACTTGCTCCATCTCACATCACATCATTTTCCCTTCTTTTTGGCTGGTTCCCTCATGATGCGAAATAGATAAGCACACAAATTAAACCCTCTTTTTGTCAAATTGTAGCAAAGATGTAAGTAGGGATCGTTCTAAACCGGGGATTAGGAGGGATTGCTAAACACTTGGAAACTGACTTAAAAACTCAAAAACAAAGTTTAAAACACTAAACTAGACTCAAAGAATGCAAAAGTAAAGGTTAAAACACTTAAACAAACCTAAAACTCAAAACAGCAACTAGAAGGCTCAAAACTGCCTAAAAACCACTTTCTGGGCAGTTTTGAGCACCTACACTAATTTGGACGAAATTTGATGAAAACTTGAATCAAAATACTTAGAAACACAAATCAAAACACTTTCTAACTAATCTAAGACTTCAAATTAAAGGGAGATTTGTTTTGGACGAAAATTTAACACAAAACAGAAACTTGAAACTAAACAGATTGTAAAAACGATTTTGGTGAAATAGATGGATAAAGGGCTAGTTAGGAGGTTCTTCTCCACACATGTCACACTTGCAAACAAAACGATTTTCAGTTGTTCTTCCAATAAAATTATGAATACTCAACGCCCCAAGTTAACCGTGAATTGCACTAATTAACCCTCAGTTTTTCCAGAATTTATCAAGTTGGATGATTGCATACGACAACTCAAAACATTCCCTACAAGTTCCCTACATGAATTGCATAATAGAGATACAAGCAAGAATCATTACGTTCTATGAAAAACATAAGCATTGACGAAGCATTTGTTACTATGAATTGCATGAAACTTATGCTAAGAATTCATTCAACGCGATCGTTTCAAGCGATCTTCACTACTTGTGATTATAAGATTGTAACTATTAGGTGAAACTCCCTCATAATCTAGCATCATATTCATGCATGAAAATTAAGCGTGCACTCTCAATCAACATACACAAATAAGTTATCAATCAAATAGATGAACGAATTGAATCCATAACTCATGAAATAACAACTGAATGTAATCGAATCAAATTGCAAGCATGTACATGGTTTCGAATCACCCCCCAACTAAGGGGGTTTAGTTCCTCATACTCACAACACAAAGTTTATTGAATTGAAACATCGAAGACATAAGAAAGATTACACCTAAAATGCCAAAGAAGTCCACTTTGAAATCTGCACAGAAAGCTCCTCTTTCTTCTTCTCCTTGTTGCGGCAGAGTTGGTTTAGGGGGTTTTTGGACGGTTTTGGATGACTTTGGATGAGGGAGAAGGGTGGAAAACTATCTAGGATAGGTTTAGGGCACGGCTAGGAAGGTTTGGGGTCAGAAAATATGGATTTGGGTGTAGGTTGGGCTCGGCAAAGGTGAGGGACAGGTTCTGGCGTGAATGGAGTTGCTGGATATGTTTTTGGTTTTTAGAAGGGAGTTAGGATGGTAGGGTGGTGCGGCAAGGTGTGGGAAAGAGTTATGGAGGTGTGGAATGGTGTCTAAAGGTGGAGGATGGTGGCTGGAATGGATCAAAGGCTGCGGCAAGGTGTGGTTTTGGTGATGGTGGCTGCGGCAAGGTGGGCAAAGGGGGAGATGATTTTCTGATTTTCTGGAGAGGGAAGAGGATCCTCGGCAAGGTGGTAAAACACAAATATATAAGCACCTAAAACCCTAATGAAATCAGATTAGACAACAATGGGCTAGGGTTAGGTGCGGCACTTAAGTGAACATGGGCTAGGGTTTGTAAAATAGGCTTCTAGGATGGAAAGGTGCGGCTTGGGTTTAGGAGGAATGGACTAGGGTTTAACATGGCAGATTTTAGATGATTAGGCCCTAGGGTTCGGCATGGGTTGAAGGTCCACAAGGAATTTTGGGTTTAGGTCATCTAAAAGCCCAACGCCAAGAATAGAAACTCTCGAAAATGGAAACCTCCAAGAATAGAAACTTCCAACTTTTAGAAACTTTGGTTGCCAATTCCGATTTAGGAAAGATCGACCCAAAATGGAAACTTTTAGGCTTAGCTTTCCTACTTCAAGTAGGAAACCTCAAATCTTCAACTCTTCAATTCCATCCCAACCTTGCGTTCCAAGCATGTCCTTTTCAATTCAAGCTCACTTTTTGCTCCAAAAGCTCCAAATTGCATCATTTCATGTAATAGTCCGCTAAACCTGAAAACACGAGAAAGTAGCTTAAAAGACTACTTTAACAAAGAAAACATAACAAAAAATGCATAAGAACTAGCTAACTAAGGCGCATAAATATGCTCCTATCACCTCACATGGCTCTCTCTCTCTCTCTCTCTCTCTCCGACACACATGCCTCATTTCCCTCACTTTTCTTTTTTTAACCGGTTTTTCTTCTCTCTCTCTCTCTCTCTGACACACATGCCTCATTTCCCTCACTTTTCTTTTTTTTTAACCGGTTTTTCTTCTCTTTCTCTCTCTCTCTCTCTCTCTCACTAATTTTATTATTTTTTAACTCTCTCTCATTCCATCATCTTCTTCATATTTGTAAACAGAGAGGTCGAAAGGACAAGGACCTTAAGCCTCCATTTCTCCAGTGATGTATACATTTTGTGTACATTTATATCATCTTTATTTGGCAGTTTTGTGATGTTTTTGAATCAAGCTAGTTGTGTTTTTACATTATTTGGTGTTAGTGTGCAGTCAAGTATGTTTTAGGATCAATTGGATTGCAAATGAAGTAAAATCATTCCTTTTGGTAGATGATCATCATCCCAAACGTGGAGAAGGTTCTTGAGGAGTTATTTTGAGGATTATAGAACTACTTTGGCTGTTGAAATTTCAAGAAAGCATGTGGAGGGAAAGTGGTGCATTCGGTTTCAAACAAAGCAAGAGCATTGGAATTAAATTAGGGGTTACACACACCTTGTGCCGTGCATTCCCTTGCAATTCCAGCTCCTTTTGGCAGCAGCAACATGCAATCCCATTAAACTAAGTCATTCAGCCACATGTTCACCTCAAAGCAAAGCCATGCCGTGCCTTTCTTTCCCTTTCCAGCATGTGGGAACAATTCCAGCTTGTCCACTGCAACCTTGCAGCCATTGCACATGCTTCTTCAATTAAATAAGCACTAAGCATGCTTGTGTTCTCTGGTGCCGTGCCTTGCCATTCCAGAAATCACCTCATTCCATCATCATTTCAGATTTGGCAGCTCCATTATTCTACTATCATCCGCATGTTCTCCCAAGAGACTTCATTTTAAAAGTCCATGCAATCTCACTTCTTGGGGGCTCTCTCGGTCACACCATTCACACACTTAGCAATTCCACTTTCTGTCCATCTTCTCTCCCATTCGCACAAACCACCCATCCACAAACTGCTCATCTTTCATGTTACATCACAATTGGAGAATCAAGACCGAAGGCCATTCTTGAAGGATTTCAACATCAGTTTTGCTTCAAGGGTTTCTTCTTCTCAATTCCATGTTCATTCATGTTATGTATTTCTATGTTAAAACGTTTGTAAACATGAAATGTAACTAATCTCTTCTTAGGGATTCGATGTAGCCTAGCAAGAAACCCATGTAGTTAATTCATAATGCTCATTTGATCCTTCTATTTCTTGTTTCATTCTCTGATTTTATTGTGACTTTGTGTGTTGATTTTAATGCTTGATCACCACTTGAATTAACCACAGGTTGTGTAGCCAAAATTAGAAGCACACATCATGCATAATTTTGGCAGATTTGGGAGTGATTGAAGGAGATGTTTGGCAAACATCCTGCCGTGTGTCCCCTTTGGTTTTGTGAAAGTTTCTTATGTATAAAACATCCTTGGTTGAGAACCAAAGTTGCACATCACAATTTGGTTCTTGACTAGGATGATTTGATCAAATCCACACATCATATGGTTGATCATATCTAAGTGAAACAAACTCAAGAAATAGGTAAATGAATGAGCATAAACTGATTTAACAAACATGGGATTGATTTAGCTATGGTGAAACCGAATCCCTAGTTCCATCTCCATTGGTATTATTCCATTTTATTACTTGTCGATTCCTTTACTTGTGTTGTCATCATTCTTGTGAGTTTTTAAGTTACAACAACAAATCTGTCTAAGTTGCTTAGTTTAAGTCATTTAATATGGTTCTTGCAAAACAAGTGATTGTATAGGTCCAATTAGTCCCTGTGGATTCGACACCCTTACTTGTGCTATTATACTCAATATGTTTTAGCATTGGGAAGGATTAAAACATATCATCAACATCCAGCGAACCACCTTTTCCCACAAAATAATACCCTGGAAACTGGAACCTTGAACCTCTAAGACATGAGGAATTCACTGCAACTTTGCATGCGCCATAAGAGTTGTTGGAAATGTGCCCTAAAACCAATCATATGATGATACTTTATGGACATTTCACATGTTAAACTAATCTAGTTTAATATCAAGGGCATAGATTATTGTTTTAAGCCGTCTCATATAAATGTTATATGCTTAAACGATAAGTCCAAGGAATATGTGATTGGAAGAATGTAATATAAAGAAGTTAGATTCATGAGACCATTCTTTCGTAGACACATCCTAAACGTTCCTGATCATAGGATTGCCAATTGGGCATTGACAGTCCGTTAAGATCAGTACGTGCTATGTCTTCTCTCAGGGAGAGTGACTAGTCTCGAGTCAATGGTGTGTGTGACATCAAGACAAGTACGTAGGTGCTCAATAGAAAATGAGTTCACTGAACACGATCAACGAAGAGTTCTCATATTCATGTCACATGAGAACTCATTGTTGGGATAATGCAAATTAGTCCTTTGACCTGAGGCATAACATTTGTCTTGTGGTTAGGTCCTTGATCTTTGATTATGTCAAAGTCACCCCATTCGCGGGTGTCCACGGCATCGTTGGGGTTAAGCTACTTAGCCATGGAGGCAAGTGAATGTGCAACATGGGATCTCTAACCTTCAAACCGTTTGAGGGAGAATACTCTATGATATGATTAAGAATCTTTGGCCAAAGTATGAATGAGATTTAGGAAGGCGTTCCAAATCACATTCAAGGTAATCATATAAGCACACGAATCACATTGGATAGTAGACATGAATAAACTATCAAACCAAACAATGTGGACAAGAGTATTGTATTAGAGAAAGACCGTATTGCATTTGTAATCCTAAACTGAATAGGTTCTCCACCTCTTCTGATTAGCTTGGGTAACCATGATATGCTCCTAGGTGTCACTCATGGTTTGTGGAAGCCCTAAACGTGTATAATCACTAAAGGGAGAATTGAAAGTAAGTTTCAATTCACAATCGATTTGAAAGAGTTTTAATCGCCCACTGCCTCGCTAAAAGGAACCTAATGGATCGTACACCGTGTAAGGTGGAGATTGAAGAAACAATGGAGATGAGTAAGAATAATTAAAAAGTTTAATTATTTATGGCAAGGATTAATTAATATGTTAATTAATCAAACGAATAAGTTCGTTAAAGACCTCGGGATAGTTTTGGACCTTAAGGCCCAATGGGCTTCGAACGTCAAGCCCATTGACTTAAGTTGTATGACAATTTAATGAATAAAGATCCACAAAGGCCCAAAAGCCCAAATCCCTAAAATGGCCGGCCATGTGTGTTGAATTAGGGTTTTTGGTTCTTTAGGTCATTTAAAGAAGTGACTATTTAAAGAACTTTATAGCCTAAAATTCATAAGGGGTTCTTTTGGAGAAAATTGGAGAGAACATGTCTCTCCTTTTCTCTCTAGGAGGCCGGCCCCCTTGGAGGGTGTATCTAGCCATACTACTACTCCAAGGTCACTCATTCCTTCTCCAATCTCTCCTTGGTGTGGAGACTTAGAGGTTCTCAATTTTGGGAACTTGGAGAAACCTTTTCATCCATCCAAATCCATAGATTTTAGATGCAAGGAATGAAGGCCCTCTCTTTGGGTGATTAGCCTTTGCTTATGCAAAGAGGAATCTACAAAGGTATAAATTTCAACTCACTTTGTTTTGAGTTGAGTTTTGGTTCACCAATCTACTAGGCTTTGAATTTCATGGGTAATGTTTTGTTTTTTAGTGCATGCAAGCATGATTCCGCCTTTAATTGTTAATTGCATGCTATAGATGTTATTCAAATGAACATGTTTTCACAAAATAATCCTTCAAGTGGTATCAGAGCCTAGGTCTAGTAGTTGGTGAATCCTTTTGGGTTTTGTAGTTCATAGTTTTGATTTAAAAGTTGTAATATGTTACAAGCTTTATTCTTGTTTCTTTGAATGTAAATTTTGTTAGAAAATTTGCCATCTCAAATGTTGTAGATGTAGTTCATATGAGCATGAATATTGGAGCTAAAATTTGGTGCCATGATTTTGGGAAAATTTGGCCAAATACATAGGGTGATTTTTGGGTTCTTGTTTGACTTGTTAAAAGTGTTTTAAAGTGACTTTTGGAACCCCTATGTACCCTAGTTTGGTTATATGTTATTTCCCTAAAGTTTGAATGGTTTTGGAATGTTTTTGGGTGAAAAATGTTCATGGAAATTTTTTGAGTTTTTCATGAATGTTCTTCATTGTTCTTGACATTTTAGCCAAGAACAAAAAGTTTTGTGTTTTGATTCAAAGTTTTGATTTATTTCATAAAGTTTATGTTTTATGATTTTCAAATGTTTAAATGTTTTAGATATTTGTTTAAATGGTGTAAGAGATATTGGTGGGTGTGTAAGGATTAATTTCCTTTCACACACACCACTTGCACCACTTGATTGCTTTATGTCAAAACTCACAAATCAACACACACATCACTCCCTTTCTTCTTCCAAAACCGGCCACCCCCTAGTGGGGGTACTTTTGGGGCCTTTTATGCAATTACATAAAGTTTTGATACTTTTGTGTATTTGCACTTTGGCCCAAAAGTTTACGTTTTTACGTTTAGGTCCAAAAACTCTAAAGGACAAATTATTTTGCTCCTTTAATGGAGTTTTTACATTGTTTAAATTTTGGGTTCTAGTGTAATTACATGAAGTAGTGGACTTTTGTGTTCTTACAAAGTGACCCCAAAAGTTTATGTTTTTGCAATATTGCCCAAAGGTTGTGGTAATTGCATTTTGGCCCAAATTAGGTTGAGAACAAAATTGTTTTGTCTCTTTAAATGAGAATTGGATTTTCATTTCATTTAGCTCCATTTAAATCAATTTTATGGATACAAAAACCAAATGAAAATGTTGCATTCTTTTTAATTAGTTAAAAGTGTTAATTAATTAAAGGGTGATTATGAACCTAAGCCTAATATAATTGAGCTATGTGAAAGGCCGTTTCAAATTTGTTTGAACCATGGGAATGTGTAGATTAGATTTTGGTTGTAATTTGATTTGATCAAATGTTGTAAAAGGGCATAAGCCCTTCTTTACTTTAAGGTAATTTGTTTTATGCAAATCTTGTAATGAGCATAAGCTCACCATTACTTTGAAGTACTTCTTTCTTGCTTTATTTGATATGCATGAAAATGAAGTAGTTGGGTCCAACGCCCCTAAGACAACACGCCTTAATATGATTAAACGCGTAACTAAAATCAATCACCATCCCTAGACCGAGATTCAACACTAGGCTCGTGTTGAATCTAAACAAAGGTTCATAGTCATCCTAAGGCCCTAAGGCAACTATATAGTCGATCAATGAATGCAAACCTTATGTTAGTAGTATCATATGCTCTTGCTTTAAAAACCGTTTTATAAGCATAGTGGGAGTATTATATACAACTAAAACAATCAAATGGACCAATAGTTGTAATAGGACCAAAATTGTTTTAATATAGATTAAAATGAATGTTTATATGTGATGAGACCTAAAACCCTCAACCAAACCATTATTAAGTTGATAAGCGTGAGAGTGCTTTGAACACTCTTTCGTGGCCTTCCACCATGGTAGCTCCAATCGTTTATGACTTGTACACCGCCTTCACCCTATCATGGGGGAGTGCAAAGTGCATGCTTATACTCAGGAGGAGTCTATATACATACTTGATGAGGTGAGTGTAGGCAACGAGGATGGCCGATATCATATCATTGTGAGGCTATTCTTGAACCCCTTCATGAACTAAGCATGGTGGGAATGACTTAACTAAGTGCAATGGAACCAATATCATATCATTGTGAGGTTACATTCTCTAGAGGCCAAATAAGATGGGTACTTGCAAGAGATGCAAATGAGTAAGCGTACTCTCTCATTATTATTAATGCTAGCCAATATCATATCATTGTGAGGTGGGCTTGGTAGTAGTGAGTCTCCCATACCCTACTAAGAGTTTCCTCCAAAACTCTCGAATTCCAATGAGGGATATGGAATTTGCCAAAAATAGTGGGTGGTGCTATTTGATTTAAAGACCCGAATCAAATGGATTAAAATCAATCAATTTATATTCATTATGTATTTTTTTACCAATATATTTGCAAATGCTATCCAACACTTGACAAATAAAAGCCGAAAGCTTTAGTTTCCGGACTTGGTACTACAAAACCATAGATTGTCTTTAATGGCTTGTAAATGTACCTAAGTAGTCTCATCCTCACAATCTTCCTATTGATAATGTATCAGTAGAAGAATATGTTAGAAAATGTCTATCATAAAGAGGACAACACTTTTAATGTCATAATTCTTCAATTACAAATTGTTGTATGAAGAAATAAGAGTTGCTTTGAACAACCCTTAGTCAATGCAAACACTTAGTGCTTGTTTCTTTGTTACATGAACAAGGAACTTGAGAAGTAAGCACAAGGGCATGGACACTTTATGTGCCATGATTCTTCACTTACAAATTGTTGTATGAAGAAATGAGAGTTGCCTTGTACAACTCTTGAAAGTTTGTAATTATGTTTAGAACATAATGGTTGGTTGACAAAAATAGTCCATCAACATGGACTTATGATGATTTTGAATCATTGAGTGTTGAAGTGATAAACCACTTAACGAGACGGAAACTAGGCAAGGACTTCACCTTTATGTCCCAATCCTAATGGTTCACTAAGTTTATTGTAAACTATATAGTGAACAATAAACACATACTCTCCAAAATCGTTTGATGTGTATAACACAATTGAAATAAGTTTCAAGAGAGATAGTGGGAGTTTAGGGACCGTGGCTATTGTAGTCAAAGGAGAAGTCAAATGAAGAAGATAAAATTAACTCCAAGGGAACAAACTTTCTTTATGAAAGGATGGACATTGGAAGGGGTATTTGCAAGAAATGTCTTGCAAGTGTCAAGAACACACCTTTCGAAGGTGTTGTAAATTGTTCTTGAATAGTTCAAAACAGTTGGTTCTTCTACTTGAATGCTTGATTCCGTATTAGTAACTATGTTTTAAAATCGTTGTAAAAGTGTGACTAATAAGAAGTAAAAGATATATGAGTGAAGAAAAAGGTGCTTCACATTCGGAACGTGAATAAAATAAAGATCTCTGCGAAAGCAGATAGTACTTACTTCCTCATATGAACTACCAAAGAAATTGGAAAAACCAAAGATTGTCTTTACATTCCAATTTTAAGGAATTTAATTCCGTCACTATAGTAGAGATGGATGAATGTTTTGTTTGACAAAACATTGTTCTTTATTAATCAATGATTGGATTATAGTAATCTAATTGATTATCTCTATAGTAGAGATGATATGGTAGTGTTAATTGTTTAGAATAAAATGATGCTTAAAACCCAAAAGGTTGCAAGGTAGTGACTAATCCCAACTAAGTTGTGATACCTCTAAAACATAAATTACGAGTTGGTCATAGATGGATGCTTTGGATCGTTAGATCCGGATCCAATACCTTCTTGTTAAAATTGTATAGAGGCGAAATGTTCGAATCTTTATTCCTTTGGAAAGAAGAAAGAATCACAAAGTTGTTGAGGTTAATTCACTTAGATGTTAGTGGCACTTGTCCACAACATAATACTACTCATGTTATATGACATTCACCGAAGATCACTCTCGGTTGGACTATAGTTTATTTTTAATAAACACAAATCCGAATACTTTGCAAAAGGTTTCAAAGAATTCAAGAAATTGATGTGAAAATTAACTTGATACACAAATTAAACCCTATGGATGACAATTGTAGTATATGAGCAAATAGGGATCGTTCTAAACCGGGGATTAACTAGGGATGCTAATCAATGTGAAACTGACTCAAGAACATAAAAACATAATGTAGAACACTAAACTAGACTCAATTAATGCAAAACTAGAGTTTAAAACACTTAAATCAACCAAAAACTCAAAACAGCAACTAAAAGACTCAAAACTGCCTTAAAACCACTTTCTGGGCAGTTTTGAGTACCTAACACTAATTTGGACGAAATTGGACTATAACTTGACTCAAAGCACTTAAAAACACAAACTAAATTGATTTCTAACTAATCTAACACTTTAAAATCAATGGGGGAATGATTTTGACGAAAATTGAAACTTTAAAACTTAAACTTTGAAAACAAACTTAAAGCAAAACAGATTGTGATGAAATAGAATGGTGAGAAACTAGTTAGAGGGTTCCTTATCCACACATGAACATATGCATACGATTCAATTTCCAATTACTCTTTCAACAAACCATGAATGACAATGCCCCAAATTAACTAGATTGCACCAATTAATTCTCAGATTTCCCTAGATTCATTGAATTGAATGGAATACGCATTACAACCAAATTATTCTTATCAAGGACCCTAACTATGGAATACGCATGATAGAGACACATATCAAAGATCATTCAGTTTAATGGAAATCATAAGCATTGACGAGGCATTCATAACTATGGGATACGCATGTTACTCTTGCCTAGGATTTACTTAACACAATCGTGACTAGCGACTTTCACTACTTATGAATATAAGTTAATAACGATTAGGTGAAATTCCCTTATATCCTAGCATCGAGTTTATGCATGCAAATTAAGTGTCGACCCTCAACCCACATACATAAACAAGTTATCAATCAAATAGATAAGTAAACCACATTCACGATTTATGAAATCATAATTGGAAGAAATCAAATCATATAAAACATATGTCCATGGCTTCAAATTCGCCTCTAACTAAAAAGGAATTAGTTCCACATGTTTAACATAATTGAAAAGCAATTTAAATTAAACATGAAAACAGAAACAAGAGAAGAAAAAACTCTTAAAACTCCCTTAGATGCAGATGACTTGCGCACAAGGCCCTCATTCATCAACGGAATGCACGACAAGGCTCTCCTTCTTCTCCAAAAGGTGCGGCAGAGATGTGTATGGATGTAGGATGCGGTTTTGTGATGTAGAATGGTGTTTAGGGTTGCGGCAAGGTGTGTTTGAATGGTGTGAAGGGGTGGTCACGAATTTAGGCTTAAAACACATATATATAACACATATATATAGGCACCACAAACCCTAAAGAAATCAGGTTAGACAATGGGCTAGGGTTAGAGATGGGCCTTCTAGAATGCCTTGCAAGGCAAGGAAATAGGTGTTCTAGAAGGCTAGGTGCGGCTGATTAGTGGGCTAGGGTTAGGGTTTGTAGATAGGGCTTCTAGAAAGGCCAAAACCAAGAATAGAAACTCTCGAAAATGGAAACCTCTAAGAATAGAAACTTCCAACTTTAGAAACTTTGGTTGCCAATTCCGACTTCTTTGTTCTTCACTTTTATTTCTTCATTTCTTAAGCTCCTTTGACCTTCAAACTCGTCCATTCCTTGTGCTCCATAAGCATACACTCCATTCCAGCTCAATTTTGCTCTCAAATGCTCCAAATTGCATCATTTTATGTAATATGCTCTTAAAACCTGAAAACACATGAAACTAACTTAAAAGACTACTTTAAACTAAGAAAACATAACTAAAATGCATAAGTACTAGCTAACTAAGGCGCATAAATATGCTCCTATCAAATTCCCCCACACTTAGCTTTTGCTAGTCCTCGAGCAAAATAAAGAATTAAAGAAAAACAAAACGAACAAAACAAACAAAGCACAACCTAAACCTTCCACCATTTACCTCAGGGATTTCCAATACACATGACATGTTAAAAATCATCATTCCCACAGATTTTAGTTATCTTTACACTTAAGCACACACTTAATCATAGTCACCACGTACTAGTTCACATTTAACCAATTAAAACATGATTTTGAACGTAGTAACATGCCTTAGAGAATTTGCTCAATTCCTTACTAGATATGCACTCAATTTTCACACAGATTTTCTGACTACACACCCTATACTAGTTATATGTGAGAAGATTGATGTAAATATGAAAACGAATGCTCACATATATGTTATAACAAGGAAAGCTTTCTCTGAATTTAATAAGCATGTATATGATCTCATGAAAGGAATGCTACTACTTAGACGCGAGAACCAGTGACACCATATGCTCATACCAATCCCAAACTCCACAAATTGAAATACACAACACTCAAGATAGAAGTTAAGGGTTGTAACGGGGCTTGGGGTATTGGCTAACAAAGAAAGGTGAAGGGTAAACAAACGTTCTTAAAACAATAGTAAGCAAAGCAATGAAATTGACTCTTCGAATTCACTTTTGAATGCAAAAATCAACTTTTAAACTCAAAGGGGAAATTCATGCAACACTTGGGGTCAAATTCAATGTTTTGGACCCCTTCTTCAACAACCAACAACTTAGAGCTCATTTCCTTGCTCTTTCAACTCTTTTTCACACTTTTCTCAACATTTTTCTTTTTTTTCTTCTTTTTTCTACGAATTTTCTTTTTTTTTTTTTTTTTTTTCTCGTGCCTCAAAATAGACTTTGGCACATCCACCTATCAAAAATCCTTCCCCCACACTTGTTTTCTGCACACCCTCAATCAAAAGGAATTCATTTTAAGTCATGCTTACTATGCTTCAAGAACAAGGGTATGGATGGTCCTAATCTAGGCTAGGTAAGGATAATGTGGGTTAACAAACAATATAGGCTAAACAAGGCTCAACGGGTTTAAACCTACAAAAACAAATGTATGGAATGAAGGCTTTTTGGCTATGGTGGTAACTACTAAACAACTTTATCTTGAATATGTGTTATGCAATTCAATAACATGTTTTGAATGAATTTGGCATGAGTTCTAGCATTTGGAACTAAATGATGAAACGCCTTCTAAGTAGTAACCAAGCAAAGAATAATGAGATCATGCAACGACTTTAGAAAACAAGAATGCACAGATTTTAACTCTCCAAATAAAGTTTTAGGCTCAAGTCTCTCAGGGTTGTAGCTTTAGTTTGAGTTTCTTCCTTCAAGCATGTCACAAAAACTGATTTTTTCCTTTTTGATTACATGTGAATTCATAAGTTATAACTACAACTAAGCATAAACCAAGAGTAAATCAAACTTCCATCCATGTTTATAACTCTCTTCAATAGTCATGCAATTAAAAACCGAATCCTCATCATTGTGTTGGAAGGTACCCTAAGACACAAACAAACACACAAAAACAACTTAAAAACGACTCTTTTTGGGTTTTTTAAAACAAATTTTCAAATTTTTATGGGATTTTCGGACTTTTGAATCAAAACACATTAAAACACACCAAAACAGCCTAAAAACACCTAAAAACAGCAAGAAACAACATTGGAAATTATGAGCGAGAAAACCCTACGAATTTGCATCAAAACACTTTGGTTACCCCCCCACACTTAAACCAAACATTGTCCTCAATGTTTCAAGCATAGACTCACACAAAAAAACATAAACAAACAAACCAACACTAACAAACTAAACATGGCAGAAACGAAAGAAACAACAAAGAGAAGGGTTTAGAAACGCAAATCTGGAATTGGAGTGCTCTCTAGGTCTTCCTTTGTCAAATGCATGGGTTGCCTCCCACGAAGCGCTTGCTTTAACGTCGTCCAGCCGGACGGTACCTCCGTTTAAGCTTGACTAGGTTCCATGGCATGGAGGGGTACATCCTCCATGACATGCTCCTTGAAATACTCATGCATTGGGTCTATGTATGGCAGTGGATAATGATGGTCCCAGATTGTGGCATTGAGCTTCCCAAGGTCAAAGTAAGAACTCCCATAATCATGGATTCGATTTGGTACCTGCACCACAGAAGGCAATAACCTATTAGTGGAAACGGGAATTGGAATTAGAGGAGGAGGCTTACCAATGCATGTAGATGAAGACTCAAAAGGGGCAGCAAAGGTGGTGCTCTCAGCCAGATTTGGTATTTTGGGTGTAATGACATGTTTCGTATGCTCCACTCCAATACCCTCTTTGGTGATGCATCTAGGGACATCCTTCTTGATTGGTGCGCATGAATGTTCCTTCCCCACATTTTTAATCACATTTATTGCAAAACAAGAACGAACATCATTAGGATTCTTAACATATTCAGGAACTTTGAATTTAATCAATTCATCACCAAACTCCATTGTTAACTCTCCCTTAGCCACATCAATCTAGGTTTGGGCTGTCTTCATGAAGGGCCTCCCTAATAGTATAGGCAATGGGGTAGAATAGGGTGAATCCTCCATGTCAAGCACGTAAAAGTCCGCCGGAAAAATCAAATTGCCCACCTGCACCAAAACATCTTCCAACACACCCTTTGGATATGCATTAGAACGATCGGCTAATTGAATAATCACACCATCGTTTTTAAGCTCACCTAAGTTCATAGATGCATAAATAGAGTATGGCATAACATTAATCGAAGCCCCTAAGTCTAACATGCATTGTTCAAACTTAGTCTTGCCAATAACGCACGGAATTGTAAAACTACCCGGATCTTTGCATTTAGGGGGTAATTTCCTTTGTAACATGGCAGAAACATTCTCACTTACTTGGACCACCTCTTTGTTCGAAATCCTTCTCCTTGATGTACAAAGTTCTTTTAAAAACTTAGCATACCTCGGGACTTGCTTAATTGCATCAAGGAGCGGAATATTGACTTGAACTTTTCGAAAGGTCTCTAGAATGTCCTTCTCGGCTTCTTCCTTCTTTGATTGCCTAAACCTGCCAGGAAAGGGCACATTTAGTGGAATGGAACTAGAAAAAGTCGAATTTGGACTTACCTTGGTGGTTTGGGACGGCTTAGGAGGGCTAGATGGTGGTGGCAAGGATTGTTCATCCTTGGCCGTGAGTTTTGGTCCCTGTGCTTCCTCTTGTAGCAACTTTTCATCCTCATCGTGACTCGATTTGGATGATTTTGGTTCGGCTCCAACCTGTGTACCACTTCTCAACATGATTGCATTGACGGTTTCAAAGCCTCCTTTAGGATTCATAATAGTTGAACTAGGCAATTTGCCTTGTTCTCTAATATGCCCCATGAATTCCGCTATTTGCCCCACTTGCTTTTCCAAGTTATCCACCCTTTTGTCTTGGATTTGCCTCTCTTTGTTTTGATTTTGTACTTCCTTCGTCAAAGTAGTAAGTAACTTAACAATCTGGTCATTATCCAAAGACATACCTGAGTTTGTTGGGGCAGATTGCAATTGGGTTTGATTGGGGACGGATGGCTTTGTATAAAAGCCCGGTGGTTGCTGCCTAAATCCTCCTTGTTGTTGGGGTTGTTGAGGATCCCTCCACTTGAAATTTGGATGGTCCCACCACCCCGGATTGTAAGTGTTTGAGTATGGATCATGGCGTGGTTGATTTTGGCTCCCAAAACCCACGACATTGGCAGATTCCCAACCCCCATTCTCAATCAATTTAGGGCATTGATCGTTGGCATGTCCTTGCATAGAGCACACACCACACACACCTGGTCCATGAATCTTCATTCCCTCGGCCAACTGAGAAACAATAGAAGTAAGGTTAGCTAATTGGGATTGAATTTCGGGCATAGAACTTACCTCATTCACTTGTGGCCGTGGGGGGTCTCTTTGTCCAACACCTTCGTATTGTTGTGCATTATGTGCTCGGTTGGCAATTAGAACTTTTGCAGCCCCCGGAGTTTTATCCACCAACGCACCTCCCGCCGAGGCATCAAGCATTTGGCGTTCCATGGGAAGGAGTCCTTCGTAGAAGTATTGAATGAGTAGCTCCTCCTTCATTTGATGTTGTGGACAAGAAGCAACAAGTGATTTAAAACGTTCATAATAAGAAGGAAACGATTCACCTTGATTTTGTTGGATGCCACTAATCCGTTTCCTCAAGAGAATGACTCTTGAAGTTGGGAAAAACTTCTCCAAGAAAGCTCTTTTCATACTATCCCAAGATGTAACTGTTCCGGGTGCTAACTCGTAAAGCCAATCCTTCGCCTTTTCCAAAAGTGAGAATGGAAAAGCCTTCATCATCAGAATGTTCTGATGCGAGAATTACTTGACACACAAATTAAACCCTCTTTTGACAATTGTAGCAAAGTATGTAAGTAGGGATCGTTCTAAACCGGGGATTAGGAGGGCTTGCTAAAACCTCTAAACTGACTAAAAAAACAAAAAGAAACAAAGTTAAAAATGTAAACAAAAGATTTTAAAACAAGAAAGTAAAAGGGGGATTTGAGTTTGGTGAAGTTGAAAGTAAAAACGAATAAACTAAAAACTTAAATAGATTTTAAACAATTTTGGGTTGAATGGATAATGGAAGGCTAGCTAAGGGTTTCATCTCCACACATGTTATACTTGCATACAAAACGATTTCCAATTGCATTTCAATAAACCATGAATTCTCAACGCCCCAAGTTAATTAGGTCCGCTTAAATTAACCTTCAGATTTTCCTAACGTTATTGAATTGGATGATTGCATACGACAACCCAAAACATTCCCCACAAGTCCCCTACATGATTGCATAATAGAGATACAAGCAAGAATCATTAAATTCTATGAAAACCATAAGCATTAACGAAGCACTTGTTACTATGATTGCATGAAACTTATGCCAAGAATTTACTTAACGCGATTGAGATCATCAACCTTTACTACTTGTGAATATAATTCCATAACGATTAGGTGAAATTTCCTTATATCCTAGCATTCAATTTATGCATGATAATTAAGCGTGCACTCTCAACCAACACACACAAATCAATGTAATTCACATAGATAAGTAAATTGAATTCACAACTTATGAAACGCAATTAGAAGTAATCAAATCATAACGCAAGCATAAACATGTATTTCGAATCCCCCCCTAGCCAAGGGGGGTTTAGTTCCTCATTATTACAAAACAAAGATAAACAAATTTAAACATTGAAAAACAAAGGGAAGAAAGCACCTAAACGTTCCAACGATCCATGTTGGATAGCAAGTGCGTCCAAGGACTTTTCTCCTACTCCTTGCCGCAACAACAAGGTTGGAATGATGTTGAAGGGTTGGTTATTTGGAGGAATGGATGGGAAGGGGTTTAGATATGTAGGAGAGGCAAGGAAAGGCTTGGAGAATGGTTAATTTCTGGATGATTTGAATGAGGTTGCTGCCATGGTATTTATAGGAAGAGGATGGACATGTTTAATGCAAAAATCTGGTGGAATGAAGTAGGTAAGGCATGGCAAGGTGGAGAATTGTTGGTGAGGGTAGGTTTTGAGTCATCCACTCACATGTCATGGTGAGTTAAGCATTGCATCATCCACTCAAATGTCATGGTGAGTTAAGCATTACATCATCCACTCAAATGTCATAGTGAGATAGGCATTGCATCATCACTAAAAAATCTGGTGGAAGTAAAACAAAGGGAAGGCCACGGCATTGATGAATTTTATGGGGTATGCATGGTTTTGAGTGAAGTTTTGGCCAATCCTTCTAGAAATTTATCCCTTCTTGCAACTTGTATTTGTTTCACCAGATTTTTAGCATGTTCCTAGCCTCTTTTGTCTTCAAATTCGTCCATCCATCTTGCTCATATCATATGTAATCCATTCCAAGCTCAAAACTGCTCCAAAATGCACCAAAATGCACTTTCTTGCTACCTTAGCCCTTTGGACCTACAAACACACGAAAATGGCTTAAAGTACTAAAATAACTAAGAACTAATAACGTAAATGCAAGAAAACTAGTTAACTAAGTCGCATAAATATGCGTCTATCAAATTCCCCCACACTTAGCTATTGCTAGTCCTCGAGCAAAATAAAACAAATAAAACATAAAAAAAAAACAAAACGAAACCAAACAAACAAAAACAACCTAAACCTTCCAACGTTTGCCTTAGGGATTTCCAATGCACATGACATGTTAAAGATTATCATTCCCACAGAATTGAGTCAATTTAACACTTAAGCACATACTTAATCATAGTCACTACTTACTAATTCACAATTAACCAATTAAAACAATGTTTTGAATGTAGTAACATGCCTTAGAGAATTCCCTCAATCCTTACAAGATATGCACTCTATTTTCACTCAGATTTTCTAACTACACACCCTATACTAGTTATATGTGAGAGAATTGATGTAGATATAAAAACGAATGCTCACATATATGTATAACAAAGAACACAATTTCTAGAGTTAATAAGCATGTTGAGATATGATCTCATGAATGGAATGCTACTACTTAGATGCGAGAACCAGTGACCATATGCTCATACCAAGTTAAATCTCCACAAATTGAAACACATAACACTCAAGATAGAAGTCAAGGGTTGTAACGGGGCTTGGGGTATTGGCTAATAAAGAAAGGATAAGGAAAACAAACGTTCTTAAAGTGATAGTAAGCAAAGTAATGAAATTGAGACTTAGAATTTACTTAGATTGCAGAAATTAGCTTTAAAACACAAGGGGAAGATTTAAACAACTCCTTAGGGTCGAATTCATTGTTTTGGACCCCTTCTTCATCAAACAACACTTTAGAACTCTTTTTCACTTCTTTTCAACTCTTTTCGCATTCTTTTCACATTTTTCTTTTCTTTTTTTCTTTCTTTTTACCCGTGCCTATGGCACATAATTCCTTATGAAAAACACTTCCCCCACACTTGTTTTCTGCCACAAAGGAATTCAATTTGAATCATGCTTTACTACGCTTTAAGAACAAGGTTAATGGATGGTCCTAATCTAAGCTAGGTGAGGGTAATGTGGGTTACAAAGAAAAGGCTCACAAAGCTCAACGGGATTAAAACGTACAAAACATAATGACATAGGGGATTCACGGCTTTTTGGTTATGGTGGTGGTCACTACACAACTTTATCTTGAATATGTGTTATGCAAATCAATGACATGCTTTGAATGAAATGGGTATGAGTTCTAGCATTTGGAACTAAATGATGAAACGCCTTCTAAGTAGTAACCAAGCAAAGAATAATGAGATCATGCAACAACTTAGAAAACAATAAATCACAGATTATTAACTCTCCAAATAAACGTTTAGGCTCAAGTCTCACAAGGTTGTAGCGTTAGTTTGAGTTCTTTCCTTCAAGCATGTTACAAAAACTAATTTTTCCTTTAAGATTGCATGTAAATTCATAAGTTATAACCACAACCAAGCATAAACAAAGAGTAAATCAAACTTTCATCCATGTTAATCACTCTCTTTAACAGCCATGAAATTACAAACCAAATCCTCATCATTGTGTTGGAAGGTACCCTAAGACACAAACAAACACACAAAAACAACTCTTTTTGGGTTTTGCAAAGCAATTTTTCAAATTTTTATGTGATTTTCGGAGTTATAAGTCAGCACACACTAAAACTCACCAAAACAGCCTAAAAACACCTAAAAACAGCAAGAAACAACATTGGGAAGTATGAGTGAGAAAACCCTACGAATTTGCATCAAAACACTTTGGTTACCCCCCCACACTTAAACCAAACATTGTCCTCAATGTTTCAAAGCATAACTAACGCAAAAACACATAAACAAACAAACAAACACTAACAAACTAAATATGGCAGAAACTAATTAAACAACAAAGAGAAGGGTTTAGGAACGCAAATCTGGAATTGGAGTGCTCTCTAGGCCTTCCTTTGTCGAATGCATGGGTTGCCTCCCACGAAGCGCTTTCTTTAACGTCTTCCAGCCGGACGGTACCTCCGTTTAAGCTTGACTAGGTGCCACGGCATGGAGGGGTACATCCTCCATGACATGCTCCTTGAAATACTCATGCATTGGGTCTATGTATGGCAGTGGATAATGATGGTCCCAGATTGTGGCATTGAGCTTCCCAAGGTCAAAGTAAAAACTCCCATAATCATGGATTCGATTTGGTACCTGCACCACAGAAGGCAATAACCTATTAGTGGAAATGGGAATTGGAATTAGAGGAGGAGGCTTACCAATGCATGTAGATGAAGACTCAAAAGGGGCAGCAAAGGTGGTGCTCTTGGCCAGATTTGGTATTTTGGGTGTAATGACATGTTTTGTATGCTCCACTCCAATACCCTCTTTGGTGATGCATCTAGGGACATCCTTCTTGATTGGTTCGCATGAATGTTCCTTCCCCACATGTTTAATCACATCTATTGCAAAAGAAGAACGAACATCATGAGGATTCTTAACATATTCAGGAACTTTGAATTTAATCAATTCATCACCAAACTCCATTGTTAACTCTCCCTTAGCCACATCAATCTTGGTTTGGGCTGTCTTCATGAAGGGCCTCCCTAATAGTATCGGCAATGGGGTAGAATAGGGTGAATCCTCCATGTCAAGCACGTAATAGTTCGCTGGAAAAATCAAATTGCCCACCTGCACCAACACATCTTCCAAAACACCCTTTGGATATGCATTAGAACGATCGGCTAATTGAATAATCACACCATCGTTTTTAAGCTCACCTAAGTTCATAGATGCATAAATAGAGTATGGCATAACATTAATCGAAGCCCCTAAGTCTAACATGCATTGTTCAAACTTAGTCTTGCCAATAACGCACGGAATTGTAAAACTACCCGGATCTTTGCATTTAGGGGGTAATTTCCTTTGTAACATGGCAGAAACATTCTCACTTACTTGGACCACCTCTTTGTTCGAAATCCTTCTCCTTGATGTACAAAGTTCTTTTAAAAACTGAGCATACCTCGGGACTTGCTTAATTGCATCAAGGAGCGGAATATTGACTTGAACTTTCCGAAAGGTCTCTAGAATGTCCTTCTCGGCTTCTTCCTTCTTTGATTGCCTAAACCTGCCAGGAAAGGGCACATTTAGTGGAATGGAACTAGAAAAAGTCGAATTTGGACTTACCTTGGTGGTTTGGGACGGCTTAGGAGGGCTAGATGGTGGTGGCAAGGATTGTTCATCCTTGGCCGTGAGTTTTGGTCCCTGTGCTTCCTCTTGTAGCAACTTTTCATCCTCATCGTGACTTGATTTGGATGATTTTGGTTTGGCTCCAACCTGTGTACCACTTCTCAACATGATTGCATTGACGGTTTCAAAGCCTCCTTTTGGATTCGCAATGGTTGAACTAGGAAGCTTGCCTTGTTCTCTAAACTGCCCAACAAACTCGGCAATTTGCCCTACTTGTTTCTCCAACTCGTCCACCTTTTTGTCCCTATTTTGCATTCCCTGCGCCATAGAAGTTAGTAAATTAAAAATTTGATCATTATCAATAGACGATCCTGATTTTTGGGCAGGTTGTGCTTGGGGTTGAGTTGGTGCAAACGACTTTTGATAGAAACTCGGGGGTTGTTGCCTAAATCCGCTTTGTTGTTGGCCTTGTTGGGGTTCTCGCCATTTGAAATTTGGATGATCACGCCAACCGGGATTGTAAGTATTGGAAAATGGGTCATTCCTTGGTTGGTATTGGTTGTCAAATCCCACGGCATTGAGGGTTTCCCACCCTCCATTTTCTATCAACTGTGGGCACTTGTCCGTAAGGTGGCCTTGCATGGAACACACGCCACAAGCTGCCACGTTTTGCACTTTTGGACCTTCCACTACCTGAGAAAGCAAAGTAGTAAGGTTAGCCATTTGATTTTGAAGTTCGGTTATGGCACTTACCTTATTGACTTGATGTGGTCGTGGGTTACTCCTTTGTCCAACGCCTTCGTATTGTTGAGCATTCAACGCACGGTTGGAAATTAAAGTCTTTGCTGCCGTGGGGGTCTTGTCCACCAAGGCTCCTCCCGCCGAGGCATCTAGCATTTGACGTTCGATAGGTAGTAGCCCCTCGTAGAAGTATTGCAAAAGAAGTTCCTCATTCATCTGATGTTGTGGACAAGAAGCAACAAGAGATTTAAAACGTTCATAATAAGTAGGAAAAGATTCACCTTCCTCTTGTTAAATGATAGGAGCATATTTATGCGCCTTAGTTAGCTAGTTCTTATGCATCTTTGTTATGTTTTCTTCGTTAAAGTAGTCTTTTAAGCTACTTTCATGTGTTTTCAGGTTTAAAGGACATATTACATGAAATGATGCAATTTGGAGCTTTTAGAGCAAAAAGTGAGCTTGGAATGAAAAGGACATGCTTGGAACACAAGGTTGGGTTGAAATTGAAGAGTTCGAGATTTGAGGTTTCCTACTTGAAGTAGGAAAGCTAAGCCTAAAAGTTTCCATTTTGGGTTGATCTTTCCTAAATCGGAATTGGCAACCAAAGTTTCTAAAGTTGGAAGTTTCTATTTTTGGAGGTTTCCAATTTCGAGAGTTTCTATTCTCGGCTTTGGGCTTTTGGATGACCCATCTTTGCCTCTTGGACCTATGCCGCACCTAACCCTAACCCTAGCCCACTTAATCAGCCACACCTAGGCCTTGTTCACATGAAAAAAATCTGATTACTTACCCTAAGCCCATGCCGCACCTAATGTTCTAGAAACCCTAGTTTTTGGTGGATTTCCTAACCCTAGCCTCACCTAAACCCTAGCCCATTTGTCTAATCTGATTTCTTTAGGGTTTGGCTGCCTATATATATATGTTTTACCTCCCTTGGCCGAATGAGAACCCTCTCCATAATCCAGAAATTAATCCTTCACGCCAGAAACCATTCCCCATCTTCAACAGCACCTATCCTTCATCATTCACCATATTTTCTGACCCAAAACCACCCTAGCCGTCCCATACACCTATCCTACACACTTTTCCACCATTCTACACCATCCATAACCCCCAAAAACCATCACAAACCCCTGTGCCGCAACCAAGGAAGAGGAGGAAGGTTCTTAGATGTTCCTGCTGTGCAATTTAGATTGCTGGAATTTTTAGGTGTGATCTTTCTTATGTTTCAATGTTTCAATTCAATAAACTTTGTGTTGTGAGTATGAGGAACTAAACCCCCTTAGTTGGGGGGTAATTCGAAACCATGTACATGCTTGCAATTTGATTCGATTACATTCAGTTGTTATTTCATAAGTTGTGGATTCAATTCGTTCATCTATTTGATTGATACTTATTTATGTATGTTGATTGAGAGTGCACGCTTAGTTTTCATGCATGAATATGATGCTAGATTATGAGGGAGTTTCACCTAATAGTTACAATCTTATAATCACAAGTAGTGAAGATCGCTTGAAAACGATCGCGTTGAATGAATTCTTAGCATAAGTTTCATGCAATTCATAGTAACAAATGCTTCGTCAATGCTTATGTTTTTCATAGAACGTAATGATTCTTGCTTGTATCTCTATTATGCAATTCATGTAGGGAACTTGTAGGGAATGTTTTGGGTTGTCGTATGCAATCATCCAACTTAATAACTTGTGGAAAAACTGAGGGTTAATTAGTGCAATTCACGGTTAATCTGGGGCGTTGAGTATTTATAATTTATTGGAAGAACAACTGAAAATCGTTTTGTTTGCAAGTGTGACATGTGTGGAGAAGAACCTCCTAACTAGCCTTTTATCCATCTATTTCACCAAAATCGTTTTTACAATCTGTGCTAATTAAAGTTTCTGTTTTGTGTTAAATTTTCGTCCAAAACAAATCCCCCTCTCATTTGAAGTCTTAGATTAGTTAGAAAGTATTTTGATTTGTGTTTCTAAGTATTTTGATTCAAGTTTTCATCAAATTTCGTCCAAATTAGTGTAGGTGCTCAAAACTGCCCAGAAAGTGGTTTTTAGGCAGTTTTGAGCCTTCTAGTTGCTGTTTTGAGTTTTAGGTTTGTTTAAGCGTTTTAACCTTTAGTTTTGCATTCTTTGAGTCTAGTTTAGTGTTTTAAACTTTGTTTTTGAGTTTTTAAGTCAGTTTCCAAGTGTTTAGCAATCCCTCCTAATCCCCGGTTTAGAACGATCCCTACTTACATCTTTGCTACAATTTGACAAAAAGAGGGTTTAATTTGTGTGCTTATCTATTTCGCATCATTAAATTCCACTTATCCTTTTCCGTAGGAGGATGACTCGAGAAGTTGGGAAAAATTTCTCCAAGAAGGCCCGTTTCATGCTTTCCCATGATGTGACGGTTCCGGGCTCCAATTCGTACAACCAATCCTTCGCCTTTTCCAAGAGAGAAAAAGGGAAGGCTTTCATCTTCAAAATACTCCCATCGACATTGACGGGGGTCATGCTCGAACACACTACCTCGAATTCTTTCAAGTGTTTGTTAGGATCTTCCATGGACAACCCATGGTACTTCGGAATGTGGTGTAACAAGCTTGACTTCAATTCAAATTCTTCTGTCTTTCCTCGGGCTGCTGCGGGGTATTGGATACATAGAGGCGCGGCATTGTCCAATCCCGAGGCTGAAAGTTCTTTGATTGTTCGATTGTCCACCTCCATGTCTTTTTCTGCCTCCTCCTTTTCTTCAAATTCGGATTCAGAACTAGAACTAGGTGGATTAGGTTCTGGTACTTTCCTTTTCCTTCTCAAAGTTCGTTCAAAATTGTCGTCAAACTCCGATATATGTGCACGAACTGGTTGAGAACTACGAGTCATAAACTAGTACCTGAAATAAACAAAATAAAATTAAAACTAAAATTAAAACACACAAAAAAGAAATAAAAAGAAACAATGGGGATTTAGCAAAGTTGCTAATCCCCGGCAACGGCGCCAAAATTTGATGCGAGAATTACTTGACACACAAATTAAACCCTCTTTTGACAATTGTAGCAAAGTATGTAAGTAGGGATCGTTCTAAACCGGGGATTAGGAGGGCTTGCTAAAACCTCTAAACTGACTAAAATAACTAAGAACTAATAACGTAAATGCAAGAAAACTAGTTAACTAAGTCGCATAAATATGCGTCTATCATGTTCCCGTCGACATTTATGGGTGTCATGCTCGAACAAACAACCTCGAACTCCTTGAGATGCTTGTTGGGATCTTCCATGGAAAGCCCATGGTATTTCGGAATGTGGTGCAACAAGCTTGACTTCAGCTCGAATTCATCGGTCTTGCCTTGGGCAGCCGCGGGGTATTGAATGCATAATGGTGCGGCATTGGTCAACCCCGAGGCCGAAAGCTCTTTAATGGTCCGATTGTCCGCTGCCATAACTTCTTCTTCCACTTCTTCGAACTCAGATTCGGCCTCTGAACTTGAACTAGGTTCACTAGGTTCGGGATGCCTCCTCTTTCTTCTCAAATCACGTTCAAAATCGTCGTTGAAATCAAAGATGTGTGCATGCACAGTTTGAGAACTCCGCATCATGCACTAGTACCTAAACCAAGAAAACAAAACAAAATCAGAAAACTAAGTAAATTATACTAAAACACACGGCAAAAACACAAGGGATTAGCAATTTTGCTAATCCCCGGCAACGGCGCCAAAATTTGATGTGAAAATTAACTTGACACACAAATTAAACCCTATGGATGACAATTGTAGTATATGAGCAAATAGGGATCGTTCTAAACCGGGGATTAACTAGGGATGCTAATCAATGTGAAACTGACTCAAGAACATAAAAACATAATGTAGAACACTAAACTAGACTCAATTAATGCAAAACTAGAGTTTAAAACACTTAAATCAACCAAAAACTCAAAACAGCAACTAAAAGACTCAAAACTGCCTTAAAACCACTTTCTGGGCAGTTTTGAGTACCTAACACTAATTTGGACGAAATTGGACTATAACTTGACTCAAAGCACTTAAAAACACAAACTAAATTGATTTCTAACTAATCTAACACTTTAAAATCAATGGGGGAATGATTTTGACGAAAATTGAAACTTTAAAACTTAAACTTTGAAAACAAACTTAAAGCAAAACAGATTGTGATGAAATAGAATGGTGAGAAACTAGTTAGAGGGTTCCTTATCCACACATGAACATATGCATACGATTCAATTTCCAATTACTCTTTCAACAAACCATGAATGACAATGCCCCAAATTAACTAGATTGCACCAATTAATTCTCAGATTTCCCTAGATTCATTGAATTGAATGGAATACGCATTACAACCAAATTATTCTTATCAAGGACCCTAACTATGGAATACGCATGATAGAGACACATATCAAAGATCATTAAGTTTAATGGAAATCATAAGCATTGACGAGGCATTCATAACTATGGGATACGCATGTTACTCTTGCCTAGGATTTACTTAACACAATCGTGACTAGCGACTTTCACTACTTATGAATATAAGTTAATAACGATTAGGTGAAATTCCCTTATATCCTAGCATCGAGTTTATGCATGCAAATTAAGTGTCGACCCTCAACCCACATACATAAACAAGTTATCAATCAAATAGATAAGTAAACCACATTCACGATTTATGAAATCATAATTGGAAGAAATCAAATCATATAAAACATATGTCCATGGCTTCAAATTCGCCTCTAACTAAAAAGGAATTAGTTCCACATGTTTAACATAATTGAAAAGCAATTTAAATTAAACATGAAAACAGAAACAAGAGAAGAAAAAACTCTTAAAACTCCCTTAGATGCAGATGACTTGCGCACAAGGCCCTCATTCATCAATGGAATGCACGACAAGGCTCTCCTTCTTCTCCAAAAGGTGCGGCAGAGATGTGTATGGATGTAGGATGGGGTTTTGTGATGTAGAATGGTGTTTAGGGTTGCGGCAAGGTGTGTTTGAATGGTGTGAAGGGTTGGTCACGAATTTAGGCTTAAAACACATATATATAGGCACCACAAACCCTAAAGAAATCAGGTTAGACAATGGGCTAGGGTTTAGGTGCGGTTAGGGTTAGAGATGGGCCTTCTAGAATGCCTTGCAAGGCAAGGAAATAGGTGTTCTAGAAGGCTAGGTGCGGCTGATTAGTGGGCTAGGGTTAGGGTTTGTAGATAGGGCTTCTAGAAAGTGATGCGAAATAGATAAGCACACAAATTAAACCCTCTTTTTGTCAAATTGTAGCAAAGATGTAAGTAGGGATCGTTCTAAACCGGGGATTAGGAGGGATTGCTAAACACTTGAAAACTGACTCAATAATGTAAAAACAAAGTTAAAACACTAAACTAGACTCAAAGAATGTAAAATTAAAAGTTAAAACACCAAAACAAGGTAAAGGAACCAAAACAGCAAATAAACACTCAAAACTGCCTTAGAAGCACAATCTGGGCAGTTTTGAGTACTAACACAAATTTGGACGAATTTATGTTATAACTTGACTCAAAACACTAGAAAACATAAACTAACACACTTTCTAACTAATCTAAGACTCTAAAATAAAGGGGGATTTTGTTTTGACGAAAATTAAAATAAAGAAAACAGATTGGAAATAGGGCAGATTGTAAAAACGATTTTTGTGAAATAGATGGGTAGAAGGCTAGTTAGGAGGTTCTTCTCCACACATGTCACACTTGCAAACAAAACGATTTTCAGTTGTTCTTCCAATAAATTATGAAACTCAACACCCCAAGTTAATTAGATACGCTTAAATTAACCTTCAAGTTCTCCTTAAGTTAATGAATTGGATGGGAAAGCGCATACAACAATTCAAAGCATTCCTCAAGGGTTCCTTACGTGATGAGCACAATAAAGATACAATCAAGAATCATGAAGCACAATGAGAACTATAAGTGTTGACGAGGCATTCGTTACTATGATGAGCATGAAACTAGTGCCAAGAATTCATTCAACGCGATCGTTTTCAAGCGACCTTCACTACTTGTGATTATAAGATTGTAACTATTAGGTGAAACTCCCTTATAATCTAGCATCATATTCATGCATGAAAACTAAGTGTGCACTCTCAATCAACATACACAAATAAGTTATCAATCAAGTAGATGAACGAATTGACTTCACAACTTATGAAATAACAATTGAATGTAATCAAATCATATTGCAAGCATGTACATGGTTTCAAATCACCCCCCAACTAAGGGGGTTTAGTTCCTCATACTCACAACACAAAGTTTATTGAATTGAAATATTGAAAACATAAGAAAGATTACACCTAAAAGTTCCAGCAATCTGCAATAGACTAGCAAGCACATTCAAGGGCACTCCTTCTTCCTTCTTGCTGCGGCATAAGGTATGGAGGAGGCTTGGGATGGTTTTGGATGAGGTAGAATGGTAGAAAAGTGTCTAGGATGGGTGTATGGCACGGCTAGGGGGGTTTGGGGTCAGAAAATATGGATTTGGGTGAAGGTTGGGCACGGCAAAGGTAGGGGAAAGGTTTCTGGCGTGAATGGAGTTGTGTGGATGTGTGTGGAATGTTTTGTGGCTGCAACAAGGAGGTTTATTTAAAGGAAAACAGAAATTAAAACCCTAGGTTGATTAGGAAATCAGAAATTAAGTCTAAGGATTCTAGAATTAGGAAACAAATCAGAAAATAAAAGGAAAGGTCAAGGAAATATGCGGCTAGGGTTTAAAACATATTAGGAATGTGTTTTAATGCTCAAAATCAGGAAAGGACCCTCTCCCTTGCACGGCAAGGAAGAGGAAGTTGTGGAAAGGGTATGTGAGGTGCGGCAAGGGTTGATATGGTGGAAGGGAGGTGTATTTGATGTCCTAAAATGCTTAGGAGGCCTTCAAAGTTGATAAGACTTAGGAACATTTAGGAAAGGTCAAACCAAAGTAGGAAACCTTGGCTTAACTTTCCTATTTCAAGTAGGAATCCTTCTTGGAGTAGGAATCCTTGTTCTTCTAAGAATCCTCATGTGAGTAGGAATCCATCTTCAATTGGGAATTCTCAAATAAGTAGGAATCCTTCTTCAATTAGGAATCCTTTGTTGATTAGGAATCCTTCTTGGATTAGGAAACCAACTTTCTTCAAGACTTTAATTCATCCATTCCTTTTGCTCCAAAAGGCTCCATTTTGCTTCTTTTTGCACACTTTGACCTTAGAACCTGAAAACACACAAAAGTGACTTTAAACACTAAAATAGCTAAGTAAACATAACCTAAGTGCACGAGAACAAGCCAATTAAGTAGCATAAATATGCTCCTATCAGAAAGCCCAAAACCAAGAATAGAAACTCTCGAAAATGGAAACCTCTAAGAATAGAAACTTCCAACTTTAGAAACTTTGGTTGCCAATTCCGACTTCTTTGTTCTTCACTTTTATTTCTTCATTTCTTAAGCTCCTTTGACCTTCAAACTCGTCCATTCCTTGTGCTCCATAAGCATACACTCCATTCCAGCTCAATTTTGCTCTCAAATGCTCCAAATTGCATCATTTTATGTAATATGCTCTTAAAACCTGAAAACACATGAAACTAACTTAAAAGACTACTTTAAACTAAGAAAACATAACTAAAATGCATAAGTACTAGCTAACTAAGGCGCATAAATATGCTCCTATCAGAAATGTAAGTTGATGAGTAAGACGTCTAAAGTATTTACCTCCTTAGATTTGATCCAAGGAAAAAGAAACACTTTAGATGAGTCTCCTTGGAAGATATCAAGGAAAGAAGCGTCATAAGATAATGAATTTCTCCATTAAGGAGAAAAACGAACTCGAATAAGATTTAGTTCGTTAGATGTTATCTATTACCCATATATAGGATATATACTTCTAAAACAATATGATTGTCAATTAGAAGATCTTCCAAATTTTTTATGACTCCATAAGATGTAGTTGGAAAGAAAGACAAATCTTAAGCATGTTAAGATTTGGGGTTGTGTGCTAATTAGCAATATTTGTTTGATAACAATCTTGTGGGATATCCTTAAATTAACTTTTGGATATCGCTTCTATAAACCAACTAACAAATGTTGTTTTGTTGGGTAGTTCATTGTAATCCTACAATGTGATTTGCCTAAGAGCTAATGAACGAGAGATAGAACTCAAAGGATGGGTTCTTTGAGAGACAAGAAAGTAATCAACAAATATAACAACCTAGTTCCTATACCAAAGGCTCCAAGGTAGTCGAGAAGGATTTATGAACCGTCTCAGTTGAATGGTTTGAACTTTATGACTATGTCATAGAGTTGCACCTCTTAATTCGAAAGAAATAAGAATGAAAATCCTTATAACTACATTGAGTGTATATATGATATATACTCAAGGAAATGGTAAAGTACCATTTGACCCGAAATAATGAAACCTTCATAAGCTAATTGGTAGCTTAAGGTGACTACAATCAAAGAGAATGGTTGACTTTGAAGAAACCATCTTTGAGATAGTCTAGGTTTCAATTAATTCGAAGATTGCTAGCTACAACTAAATTGTGATTCAATGTTTGGACATTATATGGGTTTCCGAAACCATTATTAAGATAGTCTTGATAATATATGTCTAAAACTATAAATCACAAGACATGTAAGTTGTAGAGATCCATCCATCATGGATCTTAGCAAGCTAGTGGGAGCTATAAGCATCTTATGAGAAAAGGATCAAATCGTTTGATTTCTCATAAAGATGTAAATGAATCTTTTGTTTACTAGGTTTACAAAAGATTAGTGGGAGTTAATAATGTTCCTAAAATTTAAAATATATATATGATATATTAATTTTGGAAATGAAAAGAATACTTCTCCATTAAAGTTATGACTTTAATACATTATATGAAGATAGAATGTAAATGGAAGTTAATCATGTTCCTAAAATTTTAAATATATATATGATATATTAATTTTGGAAATGAAAAGAATACTTCTTCGTTAAAGTTATGACTTTAAAACATTATATGAAGATAGAATGTATATGGGAGACATAGTATATATACATGGGATGGAAATCTATATTGATAGATTTTAGGATATAATTGGATTATATAAAGCCCTAAATATAGACAAAAGATGATAGGAAGTTTCTCATATGATGATGAACTTCAATCAAATGGACAACTCTAGTAAGACTAAGGAGTTGCTCTTCTCAAAGAGAACGTACTCTTTGACTTCCAAAGAAATAATGCGTAAATAGAATCCTTTATGCATACGCAGAAAGGTGATTTATGTATTTCATATTGTATGAAAAACATTGATATGAGTTGTACCTAGAAAGGTGCAAGACGATATCAGTGCAAGCCCAGGATCAGAACCATGGCAACTGTCAATTGAGTCCTTAAGTATTTAAGAAATACTAAAGGATAAATTCCTCTAAGATCGAGGAAGAATTAGAGTAACGTAATGGAAGCGTAAATGTATTAGATTATGAATCTAATCCATCATTGGATGTTTCTTCATTATGAATGAAGAGATAAACATATATCTCTTTATTATGACTAAAGAGATATTTGGATGGAAACATTAAAGTAATGACTTTAGTGTGTTCCATTATGAATGCAAAATATATTGCCATATAGAAGTTTACAACAATGTTGTTTGGATGGGAAAGTTCATTTATGAACTCTCTATTCGGTTCCAACCAGAAAGTGTATGACACTAATGGGGCGATAGCTCAAGCCAGGGAATCAAGGTCTCATCAAGGTCCGAACTCAAATGAGAGACTGAACCACATGATTGAGAATCATGTATAATGGTGACATCGTTATTCTCAAGGTTGCTTCTATGGATAACATATAGATATCCATTGTCTAGGCCTACTACTCAACCATTTATGAAATGACTACAGAAGAGGTATCATCACTGATGAACAAGCTGATTGGCTCTAGTGCAAGTGGGAGATTGTTGGAAATGTGCCCTAAAACCAATCATATGATGATACTTTACGGACATTTCACATGTTAAACTAATCTAGTTTAATATCAAGGGCATAGATTATTGTTTTAAGCCGTCTCATATAAATGTTATATGCTTAAACGATAAGTCCAAGGAATATGTGATTGGAAGAATGTAATCTAAAGAAGTTAGATTCATGAGACCATTCTTTCGTAGACACATCCTAAACGTTCCTGATCATAGGATTGCCAATTGGGCATTGACAGTCTGTTAAGATCAGTACGTGCTATGTCTTCTCTCAGGGAGAGTGACTAGTCTCGAGTCAATGGTGTGTGTGACATCAAGACAAGTACGTAGGTGCTCAATAGAGAATGAGTTCACTGAACACGATCAACGAAGAGTTCTCATATTCATGTCACATGAGAACTCATTGTTGGGATAATGCAAATTAGTCCTTTGACTTGAGGCATAACATTTGTCTTGTGGTTAGGTCCTTGATCTTTGATTATGTCAAAGTCACCCCATTCGCGGGTGTCCACGACATCGTTAGGGTTAAGCTACTTAGCCATGGAGGCAAGTGAATGCGCAACAAGGGATCTCTAACCTTCAAACCGTTTGAGGGAGAATACTCTATGATATGATTAAGAATCTTTGGCCAAAGTATGAATGAGATTTAGGAAGGCGTTCCAAATCACATTCAAGGTAATCATATAAGCACATAAATCACATTGGATAGTAGACATGAATAAACTATCAAACCAAACAATGTGGTCAAGAGTATTGTATTAGAGAAAGACCGTATTGCATTTGTAATCCTAAACTGAATAGGTTCTCCACCTCTTCTGATTAGCTTGGGTAACCATGATATGCTGCTAAGTGTCACTCATGGTTTGTGGAAGCCCTAAACGTGTATAATCACTAAAGGGAGAATTGAAAGTAAGTTTCAATTCACAATCGATTTGAAAGAGTTTTAATCGCCCACTGCCTCGCTAAAAGGAACCTAATGGATCGTACACCGTGTAAGGTGGAGATTGAAGAAACAATGGAGATGAGTAAGAATAATTAAAAAGTTTAATTATTTATGGCAAGGATTAATTAATATGTTAATTAATCAAACGAATAAGTTCGTTAAAGACCTCGGGATAGTTTTGGACCTTAAGGCCCAATGGGCTTCGAACGTCAAGCCCATTGACTTAAGTTGTATGACAATTTAATGAATAAAGATCCACAAAGGCCCAAAAGCCCAAATCCCTAAAGTGGCCGGCCATGTTTGTTGAATTAGGGTTTTTGGTTCTTTAGGTCATTTAAAGAAGTGACTATTTAAAGAACTTTATAGCCTAAAATTCATAAGGGGTTCTTTTGGAGAAAATTGGAGAGAACATGTCTCTCCTTTTCTCTCTAGGAGGCCGGCCCCCTTGGAGGGTGTATCTAGCCATACTACTACTCCAAGGTCACTCATTCCTTCTCCAATCTCTCCTTGGTGTGGAGACTTAGAGGTTCTCAATTTTGGGAACTTGGAGAAACCTTTTCATCCATCCAAATCCATAGATTTTAGATGCAAGGAATGAAGGCCCTCTTTGGGTGATTAGCCTTTGCTTATGCAAAGAGGAATCTTGATAGGAGCATATTTATGCGACTTAGTTGGCTTGTTCTTAAGCATTTATGTTGTTTTTCTTTAGTTATTTTAGTGTTTAAAGTCATTTTCGTGCAATTTCAGGTTTAGAGACGAAGTATGCAAAGAAGTGCAAAATGGAGCATTTTAGAGCAAAATTGAGCTGGAATGGAGTGTATGCTAATGGAGCACAAGGAATGGACGAGTTTGAAGGTCAAAGGAGCTTAAGAAATGAAGAAATGAAAGTGAAGAACAAAGAATTCAGATTTGGAAACCAAAGTTTCTAAAGTTGGAAGTTTCTATTCTTGGAGGTTTCCATTTTCGAGAGTTTCTATTCTTGGCTTTGGGCTTTTAGATGACCTAAACCCTAATTCCTTGTGGACCCTAACCCTAGCCGCACCTAGGCCTCTAGAATATCTGATTTCCTTGCCTTGCAAGGCATTCTAGAAGGCCCATCTCTAAACCCTAACCCTAGCCGCACCTTAGGCCTTATTCCCACTAAAAATCTGATTGTTTTAACCTAATTTCTGGTGGATTTGGGCTTCTAGAAACCCTAATCTGATTGCTAGGGTTTTGAAGTGCCTATATATACTCATTAAACCCTTTTGGCCGGAGAGATCACCTCCCATATACATCATTCACGTCAGAAACAAAGAGGCTCTCTTTGCCGCACCTTTCCACCACCATATTCCATATTTTCTGCCCAAAATCATCCCTAGCCGCACCACCCATCAACCCTACACCTTTCCATACCATTCCCCATCCATTCTACACCATAAATACCACCCAAAAACCTGTTCTAAACTTCTCTGCCGTAGCAAGGAGGAAGGAGAATTCTTGGATGCGCTTGCTGCCAAGTTGGAGCGTTCTAGGTGTTTTCTTTCTTTGGATTTTAATTTCTAAATTTATGTATCTTTGCTTTCCGAGTATGAGGAACTAAACCCCCCTTGGCTAGGGGGGGGATTCGAAACCATGTTTATGCTTGCTATATGATTTGATTACTTCTAATTGCGTTTCATAAGTTGTGAATTCAATTTACTTATCTACAAGAATTAAAACTGGTTTGTGTATGTTGGTTGAGGGTCGACACTTAATTTGCATGCATGAATTTGATGCTAGGATATAAGGAAATTTCACCTAATCGTTATGGACTTATATTCATAAGTAGTAAAGGTTGATGATCTCAATCGCGTTAAGTAAATTCTTGGCATAAGTTTCATGCAATCATAGTAACAAGTGCTTCGTCAATGCTTATGGTTTTCATAGAACTTAATGATTCTTGCTTGTATCTCTATTATGCAATCATGTAGGGGACTTGTGGGGAATGCTTTGGGTTGTCGTATGCAATCATCCAATTCAATAACGTTAGGAAAATCTGAAGGTTAATTTAAGCGGACCTAATTAACTTGGGGCGTTGAGAATTCATGGGTTATTGAAAAGCAATTGGAAATCGTTTTGAATGCAAGTATAACATGTGTGGAGATGAACCCCTTAGCTAGCTTTCTATCCATTTAATTCAATCAAATTCGTTTTAAAATCTGTTTTGATTTACAAGTTTATGTTTTGTTTTCAATTTCGTAAAAACCAAATCCCCCTTTGTTTTCAAGTGTCAAATTAGTTAGAGAGTGTGTTAGTTTGTGTTTTTAAGTGTTTTGAGTCAAGTTAAAACCTATTTTCGTCTAAATCTTGTTTAGAGTTCAAAACTGCCCAGAAAGTGGTTTTAAGGCAGTTTTGAGTGTTTTTGTGTTATTTTGAGTCTTTTGGTTTGTTTTGGTGTTTTAAGTTATAGTTTTACATTCTTTGAGTCTAGTTTAGTGTTTTAAACTTTGTTTTTACGTTTTTGAGTCAGTTTTCAAGTGATTTAGCAATCCCTCCTAATCCCCGGCCTAGAACGATCCCTACTTACATACTTACTACAATTGATAAAAAGAGGGTTAATTTGAGTGCTAGTTAATATCATATCAAATCTACAAAGGTATAAATTTCAACTCACTTTGTTTTGAGTTGAGTTTTGGTTCACCAATCTACTAGGCTTTGAATTTCATGGGTAATGTTTTGTTTTTGAGTGCATGCAAGCATGATTCCACCTTTAATTGTTAATTGCATGCTATAGATGTTATTCAAATGAACATGTTTTCACAAAATAATTCTTCAAGAGTATCCTCATGTGCGATAGGAGCATATTTATGCAACTTTGTTAGCTTGCTTCTTTGAATTTAGTGAGTTAGTTTCTGTTTATTATAGTAATTTAAGCTATTTTCATGTGTTTGTAGGTTCAAATGACAAAGTTGGCAAGAAAGTGCAATTTGGATCATTTTAAAGCAGTTTTGGGCCAAGAATGGAAAACACATGCATAGAGCAAGGTGGATGGACGTTTTTGAAGTTCAAGAGGCTAGGAATATGCTAAAGAGATGAAGAAAATAAAGTCAAGACAAAGAAGATAAGGAATCAACTAAAAGGAAGGAACATTATTTTAACCAACCTTATCTTAACCAACATTATCCAAACTAACCTTATCTTGTCTTATCCTATCCTAATCTTATCTTACCTTAATTCCAGCTGCAAAGGGGAATCAATTTCACATTAAATCACCTAAATATCGGGTTCTAGAAGCTCTATCCTCTGCCCTAAATTGGTGCCGCACCCTTTTATCCCTTTCCTTCTAGAAACCTGCCACAACCCTTTTCCAGAAGCCTAGAAACCTGTTGTGATCCTATTCCCTTTCCTCCTAGATCGTACTATCCTTCTCCTCTACAAATTATTGATGTGTAATCCTTTTCCCTTCAGAAATTGTGCTGAACCCTAGCCATATAAATACACATCTTTGCCACAATTTCGCATCACACACACAAGAGCAAAAAATCAGAAAAATACAATTGTGCCGCAACTTTTCAAGGAAGGAAAGAGAGGAGTCCCTTGGAGCCATGTCTGCCATTCAAGGATTTAGATTGCTGGAACTTTTCTAGGTGTATTCTATCCTTAGTTTTAGTTCAATGTTTCTTTGTTTAATTGCAAACATGAGGAACTAAATTTGTTTTAGCTAGAGGAGAATTCAAAGCCATGAACATATGTGTGATATGAATTGATTACATCCAGTTATTATTTCATGAATCGTGAATGCAATTTACTTATCTGTTTGATTCAGAACTTGTTCTTATGTGTTGATAAAAGATGCAGACTTAGTTTGCATGCAGGGATTTGATGCTAAAATATAAAGGAGTTTCATCTGATAGTTATGAACTTATATTTACAAGTAGTGAATGTTGCTAGTCACGATCGTGTTAAGTAAATTCCTAGCAGGAGTATCATGCAGTTCATAGTTATAAATGCCTTGTCAATGCTTATGGTTTTCATAGAACTTAATGATCTTTGATATGTATCTCTATCATGTTGTTCATATAGGGAACTTGATAAGAATAATTTAGTTGCGTTGCTGAGTCCAATTCAATGAATTTAGGAAAATCTGAAAGTTAATTTGTGCTTCTCACGATTAATTTGGGGCATTGTCATTCATGGTTTATAGGAATAATAACTGGAAATCGATTTGTATGCATATGTGTCATGTGTGGAGAAGGACCCTCTAGCTAGCCTTACACCCCTAAAAACACCCAATTTCGTTTGTTTTCTGCAAGTTACTTAGTTTTAGTCTTAAATTCGTCAAAACAACTCCCCTTTGGTATTCTAAGTCTTTTTAGTTTAATTTTGGTCCAAATCATCCTCTAGTTCTTGTTTTGAGTCAATTTAACTTAGTTTTGTGTTATTTTAGTCAGTTTGGCTTGTTTTGAGTTGTTTGAGCCTAGTTTTTAGTTTTTAAGTTCAATTTGTGTTGATTAGCATCCCTAACTAATCCCTAGCCTCGAACGATCCATACTTACGCATACTACAACTATCTTAATAGGGTTTAATTTGTGTGTTATTTTTTACCACATCAATGTGCTATGCCATTAACACCGAGAGCTTGAGCTCTCGCAAACCCCACCTTAGGTAAGTATCTAATCCTCAATATTTTTTTCATGGGTTATAATCTTGTTTGAGCTATGTTTCTATGTCGAAATTTCAAGGGTTTAAACCTTGTTGTGAATCTATGCATGCATATCTTCCCCGACGATGAACTCCGACGAAATGCCGTCGAGTTCGAATTTGGTGGGTATCCCCAGTACATCAAATTTCTCCCTCTTTGCTCTATGATAAATTGGGTGAAATGTTGAACTGCCATTCGAGCACTGACTTCTGCATGCACATCCTTATCTCTTTTCCAATTTTCGACGAGCGTGAATAGATGAACTCGGGCAACCTCCGCGCATTTCAGGCCTTTTTTTGGCCATCTCCACACTTTTTAGGCCATTTTCCAACCATATCCGGCCACTTTTTGAACTCCAAACGGTACAATCTTGTTCTACACTTTCCTAGCTTCGCTTTGATATATTATGGGCAAATTTTGGTTGTGAAACGACTCTGAACGAAAGGTTTGAATCCTCTCCAGATTTTTCGACAAAAATCTGCAGCAAAGAAAGAAAGAGAAAAAAAGCCCAAAACCCGAACCAACCCACAGCCCAAAACCCATGACCCATTAACCCTAACCCGGATATGCGAACTGACCTAGAGTCTTTTCAAAAAAAAAAAAAGGTCTAAGCCCAAACCTTTGGGCCTTTCTTCCAGCCCAGGCCCATTTCTGAAATTGGAGGGAATATTCCTCTTGGAATATTCTGTTATCTGTTGACTTTTGTTGACTTTTTTCGAAATTTTCTTGGAAACCCTTCTAGGCTAATTTCGACGTCCCAAGTCCAATTTTGACATTCATTTAGTAAAATTCCAAAGTTTTAATGTAATTGGCCGTCGAGGCGTCTCAGTTGACTTTTAGGGTTAACCGTTTACTTTTTACAAAATTTATCTAAGACACCTCTTAGCGTATTTCGATGCTCTGATTCCGAATCCGCATTCCATTTATGATAGTCCGTTCTGGACTCACCTTTGTTTTTCGCAGAGTTTAGTGGCCACGAGGAATTCAACGGTGTTCTGACAGATCCCGAAAAAGTAGGATTCACCCTCTGGTGTTGTATCTTGGTAATTGTCCTACTTGACTGCAACTAGACTTTCTTATTGCTCTGATAGTGTATTTATACACTTAAACTCTCACTAGTATCCTTTCTTAATTGGGATTGTTAGTCGCTTGGTTTTAAATTGTTAATATTTCTTTTACTCTTTATCGCTTCCGCTTTGCGCTCATGGCTACATCACTCTCACGTGACGGGCAGCACGTCTCTACTCCGATCGGGGTGTGTCACCATTTTCCCAAATTTAGTCGTTCAAGTTGAGTTATAATAATAGGTCCCAATATATGCTTAGGTATGACTACTATTGGTGACTCCAACTTTCCCAGCCAGAATGGATGTGACATTGCAAGTATTTGTGAGTGAATCTTTTGTTTTTATGTATATATATGTATTTTTTTCAACAACTGCTTTTATATATTATGATGTGACATGTCTGATGCGTAAAATAACTAAACACACAAATTAAACCCTCTTGTTGACAATTGTAGTATGAATAAGTAGGGATCGTTCTCGACCGGGGATTAGGAGGGATTGCTAAACACTTGAAAACTGACTTAGAAACGTAAAAACAAAGTTTAAAACACTAAATTAGACTCAAAGAATGCAAAACTAAATTTTAAAACACTAAAACAAACCAAAAACTCAAAACAGTAACCAAAAGACTCAAAACTGCCTTAAAAACACTTTCTGGGCAGTTTTGAACACAAAGCACCAAATTGGACAAATTTGGGTTTTAACTTGTACCAAAACACTTAAAAACATAAACCAAAACACTTCCTAACTAATCTAGGACTTCAAAATAAATGGGGATTTGATTTGGACGAAAATAAACTAACAAAACAGATTGCAAAGTAAAAACAGAATTGAAAACGATTTTGGGGTTTTAAATGGATGATGGATTAGTTAGAGGCTCTTTCTCCACACATGACAAGTATGCAAACGACTCGATTTCCAGTTATTCCTTCATTGAATTATGAATGACAATGCCCCAAATTAACCGTGACATCACTAGTTAATTCTCAAGTTTTCCTTGTGTTATTGGATTGGATGACATCATTCGACAACCCAAAGCATTCCTTGTTGGAAGTATGCCCACAAAGCCACTCATTTGATGTAATAGCTTTTTGGAATACTTAATGTATTAAACTTTTATATGTTTAATGAAGGGCAAAGCTTATTGTTAATCACTATTTATTGTATCATGTGTTTAAGCAATAAGGGAATCCTAGGGATGTATTTGATCTAAGAGACAAGTGATCTAAGTGAGTTAGATTATCGAGACCATTCTCTTATGTTCATTCCTAAAACGTTCCTAGCCATAGGATTGCCAATTGGGCATTGACAATCCGCTAAGGTTAGTATGTGTTATGTTGACTCAAGCGTGAGTATGACTAGTCTCAAGTCATTTGGTGTTGGACACTAAGACAAACACATAGGTGCTCGAAAGAGTAATCGAGTACACTGAACAACGATCAAAAGAGAGTTCGAACATACATGTCATGTAAGAACTCGAAAGTTGCAATATGCAAAGTAGTCCTTTGACCTGAGGCATCATAGATGTCTAATGGTTAGGTCCTTGATCTTTGATCATGTTAACGGCATTCCATCGAAGTGTCCACGGCATTGTTGGGGTCAAGCTATCTAGTCGTGTAGGCATATGAATGCACAACAAGGGATCTCTAACCTTCCATGGTGGAAGGAGAATACTCTAAGATATGATTCTAAAGTCTTTGGCCAAAGCATATGAATATGACTTAGGAAGTTTGTTCCAAATCATATTCAAGGGAATCATATAGATATGTATCACAGTGGATAGTAGACATGAAACAAACTATCACTCAAACAATGTGATTAAGAGTATTGTATTAGAGAAGGACCGTATTGCATTGTAGTTGTAACTGGATAGGTTCTCCAACCAATTCTACTTAGCTTGGGTAACCATGACATACTGCTAGGTGTCACTCATGGTTTGTGGAAGCCCTAATGACTAGCAAACACTAATCATAAAGGGAGAATTGAAATGTGGTTTCAATTCACAATCGATCGTTAAGAGTAACAATCGCCCACTACCTCGCTAATTGGAACCTAATGGATCGTACACCGAGTAAGGGCGATAGTGAAGAAATTAAATGAAATGGATATGCAATTAAATGGTTTAATTGAAGAATGGTCAAGATTAATTAATTAGTTAATTAATTATACGAAAGGTTCGTATTGGGCTTTTAAGTTGGTTTTGGGTTTCGGGGCCCAAAAGTTTTTTGGTCCATAAGGCCCATTATGTTTAAGTTGTATGACAACTAAAACAAAATGGGCAATAAGCCCAATCACAACATATAGGCCGGCCATGGTGAGGAGATGGTGAAAGTTTGCTTAATTGCAAGTTTGCCAGTCACCAAAGAAAAGTGTTATAAAAGCAACTTTATAACTATTTTCTAATTAGGGTTTTCTTTGAGGCAAAGAGGTGAAACATTTTCTCTCTTTCTCTCTACAAAGAGGCCGGCCACTTAGGGAGATTAATCTAGCAATCTCTTCTTCCCTAAGTCATCCATTTCATCTTCACACTTAACCCTTGGTGTGGAGACTTAGAGACACCAAACTTTTGGTGTTTTGGAGATCCTTTCCTTACATCCACAAAGTCCAAAGGAGCACAAAAGGAGAAGGAAATCACAAGCAATATCCAAGGAGCTAGGAGGTGACTTGAAGGCCCTCCACTTGGGTGAATCCCTTGTGTAAACAAGGATGAGCTTCAAGGGTAAAGAAACTCTAAATCTTTACTTCTCTTTAATGTTGTTAAAGAGTTTATTGGTTCACCATATACTAGGCTTTGAAAGTCATGGGTTTATGAATTATTTTTAAATGCATGCCTACTTTAATGTGTTAATAGTTTGCATATGTATTCAAATGTTCTTACTTGTTCTTAGCTAGGACAAAAATTTTCCTTCATTCCTCAAAAGTTCCCTACGTGACATCATAATAAAGATACAATCAAAGATCATTACGTTCAATGAAAACTATAAGCATTGACAAAACAATTGCAACTATGACATCATGTCACTCATGCTAGGAATTGGACTTAACGCGATCGTGACTAGCGACCTTCACTACATATGAATATAAGTGTGTGACGATTATGTGAAAACAACCTTATATTCTAGCATCATATTCATGCAAGCCAATTAAGTGTCGACCCCTAATTAACAAACATAAATACGTTATTACTCGCACAGTTAAGCCAATTGCATTCACGATTCAAGAACTCGTAACTGGAATTTATGAAATCAAATTGCACACATAGTCATGGCTTTGAAATCACCCCTAACCAATAGGGGTTTAGCCACTCATGTTCATAGCAAAACGAAAGTAAAAGAAATTAAACATTGAAATCATAAAACGAATTACACCTAGAATGCACCAACGATGAAGCTTGAGCATCCAAGAGTACTTCCTTCTTTCTCCTTGCTACGACACACGAATGGGTGAGTTTTGGGGGTTATGGATAGTGTAGAATGATGGGTTTATGGCTGGGATAGGTGTATGGGACGGCTAGGGTGGTTTTGGGTCAGAAAATATGGTGAATGGTGAAGGAAAGGTGCGGCAGAGAGTGGGATGGTGTTTCTGGCGTGAATGGGAGTGAATGGCCCTCTTTGTGGCTGCACAAGGATGTTTATTTAAAGGGATTCGGAAATTAAAAACCCTAGGCTATTTAGGTAATCAGAAATTAAGTCAAAAGCTTCTAGAAATAGGAAATCAAATCAGAAAATTAAAGGAAAGGCAAGGGGATATGCGGCAAGGTCCTAAAACACATTAGGAATGTGTTTTAATGTTTAAAATCAGGAAAGGACCCTCACCCTTGCACGGCAAGGAAGAGGAAAGGTTAAGGGGGTGCGGCAAGGTATGTTTTTGTGCAAGGAATGTGTATTTGATGCTCTAGAATGCTTGGGAGACCTTCAAAGTTGATAAAACTTAGGAACATTTAGGAAAGGTCAAACCAAAGTAAGAAACCTTGGCTTAACTTTCCTATTTCAAGTAGGAATCCTTCTTGGAGTAGGAATCCTTGTTCTTCTAGGAATCCTCATGTGATTAGGAATCCATCTTCAATTAGGAATCCTTCGTTGATTAGGAATCCTAATTTCTTCAAGTCTTCAATTCATCCATTCCTTTTGCTCCAAGCATGTGATGATCATTCCAAGCTCCATTTTGCTCCAAAAGGCTCCAAAATGCATACTTTGCCTTTAGAATCTGAAAACATATAAAAGTAACTTTAAACACTAAAATAGCTAACGAAACATAACATAAATGCACGAGAACAAGCCAATTAAGTCGCATAAATATGCTCCTATCAATGTCATGTTTAGCTTTACAAATAGACTTTTCGTACACTTTATGCTTTTAATATTATTTGTGATCATAAACATGTGGTATGACATTTTTACATTTCTATTTGCTCATTATTACATGTTTGCACGGTGTCTCTTAGTTATTTTACTATCCTTGACCAAGGACTAGCTTCACATGCAGTTCACATGCACCGTTTACATTTGCTTTGGACTTGTGTACCTACATAAATTAATGAGCATTGATTTATTATGATATCAATTTTAGATTTAATGTTGAGATACCTTGTTGTTGTACCCTATATCATTGACTCACTTCTGCTGCAAGGTACATACTACATACTATTATTATAATATTTTTAGGAAACCATATACTTGTTTTTCAGTGAGTGAAGGGTTACACTTTTTGAAAAGGTTTTACAAAACTTTATTTTCAAGCCCACACACCCTTGTTTTTTGCCCCTCCAGGATGTTAGTGGCAGAGGTTTCGTGACGACGAGGATTATTGGCAAAAGCTGTTATGTAGGAGACTTCTTCTTTCGGTATAAATGTCATTACTCTTCTTTTACTGCAATTTATCTATACTCTGACATCACTTGTGTGATATGGGTTCAATCCTTGCTCATATGCGCACTCTAAATTAGTCACTTTTAGTTTTTAATTTATTCTCATTTTCCACATCACTACACTTTATAGTTTTATCACCTTCCAGGTGTCGGCCAACACATCACGACTCGGGTGTCCAGGTGGACATTCCGGGTCGGGGTGCGTCATTTCAAATCTCAGGGACCAAAGTGAGGAGTTTTGCAAATCTCATGGACGATTTTGACTAAAAAGCCCAAAAATAATGTTTTAATATCAACAATATGTACCAAATCAAACGTACCAAAATTGCAAATAAACGTATCAGTCAATGATTATTACAAATTCAAATATACCCGCATATAATATATCGTACGGAGGAAAAATTAAACTTAGAGTATACTTTTAATACTTAATTTTATATTGAGACAACACTTTTTAAACATTTTAAGGAGACACAAAAATTAATATATGACACCATTGGCTTTTTTATTTGAAGTGTAAGTTACAAAAATACCATTTATAATACTAAAGTATTTTCACACTTCTTATCTCCTTCACTTGGTCCTTCTCCTTTCTCTCTCTGCAATATCCTCACCCGTCGTTGCCTTCACATCCAAAACTAGGGATGGGCAACGGTTATGACGGGTGGGTAACCGCGGTTATTTACCCACAATCGTTTACCCGTTGGGTAATTGTTTAAACGGTCACACCCATAACCATAATGATGCGAAATATATAAGCACACAAATTAAACCCTCTTTTTATCAATTGTAGCGTAGTATGTAAGTAGGGATCGTTCTAGGCCGGGGATTAGGAGGGATTGCTAAATCACTTGAAAACTGACTCAAATACGTAAAAACAAGTTTAGAACACTAATTTAGACTTAAAGAATGCAAAATTAAACTTTAAAACACTTAAACAACCCAAAAGACTCAAAACAACAATCAAAAGACTCAAAACTGCCTAAAAACCACTTTCTGGGCAGTTTTGGACACTAAGCACCAAATTGGACGAATTTGGGTTTAACTTGAATCCAAACACTTAAAAACACAAAGTAAAACACTTTCTAACTAATTTGACACTTTAAAACAAGGGGGAATTGGTTTTGACGAAATTAAAAACAAAGAACACAGATTGTAATTAGAATAGATTGTAAAAATGAATTTGGATAATACTATGGATGGAAGGCTAGCTAAGGGGTTCCTCTCCACACATGTTATACTTGCATACAAAACGATTTCTAATTGTATTTCAATAACTTATGAATTCTCAACGCCCCAAAATAACCGTGAATTGCACTAGTTAACTTTCAGATTTTCCTAAAGTTACTAGATTGAATGATTGCATATGACAACCCAAAACATTCCCTACAAGTTCCCCACATGAATTGCATAATAGAGGTACAAGCAAGAATCATTAAGTACTATGAAAACCATAAGCATTGAGGAGACACTTGTTACTATGAATTGCATGAAACTTATGCCAAGAATTTACTTAACACGATTGTGATCAACAACCTTTACCACTTGTGAATATAAGTTCATAACGATTAGGTGAAATTCCCTTATATCCTAGCATTCAATTTATGCATGAGAATTAAGCGTGCACTCTCAACAAACATACAGAAATCAGTTATAGTTCATGAAGATAAGTAAATTGAAATCACAACTTATGAAACACAATTAGAGGTAATCAATTCATATAGCAAGCATAAACATGGTTTCGAATTCCCCCCTAGCCGAGGGGGGTTTAGTTCCTCATACTCACAACACAAAGAGTATCAAAATTAAACATGGAAATCAAAGGAAAGACAACACCTAAAACGTTCCAGCAACCCTCAATTGAATGGCATGAACGTCCCAAGCTTTCTCTCATCCTCTTGGCTGCGGCACAAGGACTAGAGACAGGTTCTAGGGGTTATTTGGATGGATGAGTAGGTAAGGGATGATATGGTAGTGTTTTGGGGACATGGGGGTTGCGGCAAAGTGTGGAAATATGGCAGATTGGTGAAGGAAGGTTGCGGCAAAGGGGAATGAATGTGTTTTGACGAATTTCTGAATTGTGGAGGGGGTCGTATCTGCGGCAAGGCTGAGAACACATATATATAGGCACCACAAACCCTAGGGAAATCAGGTTTAAGCAATGGGCTAGGGTTTAGGTGCGGCAAAGGGCTGAAAGTCCACCAGAAAATAAGGTTTCTAGAAAGCCTTGCAAGGCAAGGCACAAGGGAGGTTCTAGAAGGCCTAGGTACGGCAAGGGGTCCAAATCTGAAAGGGATTGGGCTTATGGTGCGGCAATAAGTGAGGATCCAAGAGGAATTGGGCTAGGAAGGTGCGGCATTGTCCAAGAGGGTAAGGATGGGTCATCTAGAAGCCCAAAGCCAAGAATAGAAACTCTCAAAAATGGAAACCTCCAAGAATAGAAACTTCCACTTTAGAAACTTTGGTTTCTAATTCTGAATTCTTTGTTCTTCACTTTCATTTCTTCATTTCTTAAGCTCATTTGACCTTCAACTCGTCCATTCCTTGTGCTCCATAAGTAAAAACGCCATTTTAGCTCAATTATGCTCCATTTTACACTTCCTTGCATACTTTGTCTCTAAAACCTGAAAACACATAAAACTAGCTTAAAAGACTACTTTAACTAAGCAAAAACAATGTAAATGCACAAGGACAAGCTAACTGAGGTGCATAAATATGCTCCTATCAAATTCCCCCACACTTAGCTTTTGCTAGTCCTCCAGCAAAACAAAACGAAACAAAAGAAACAAAATGAAACAAACAAGTAAAATACAACCTAAACCTTCCAACGATTGCCTCAGGGATTTCCAATGCACATGACATGTTAAAAATTATCATCCCCACAGATTTTAGCCATCTTTACACTTAAGCACATACTTAATCATAGTCACTACTTACTAGTTCACATTTAACCAACTAAAACGATGTTTTGAACATAGTAACATGCCTTAGAGAATTCCCTCAATTCCTTACAAGATATGCACTCTATTTTCACTCAGATTTTCTAACTACACACCCTACACTAGTCATATGTGAGAAGATTGATGTAGATATGAAAACGAATGCTCACATATATGTTTCACAAAGAACGCAATTTCTAGAGTTAAGAAGCATGTTTAGATATGATCTCATGAATGGAATGCTACTACTTAGATGCGAGAACCAGTGACACCATATGCTCATACCAAATTCAAACTCCACAAATTGAAACACATAACACTCAAGATAGAAGTTACGGGTTGTAATGGGGCTTGGGGTGTTGGTTAACAAGGAAAGGATAGGGGAAAACAAACGTTCTTCAAGCGATAGTAAGCAAAGCAATGAAATTGAGACTTAGAATCCACTTAGATTGCAGAAATTAACTTTTAACACACAAGGGGGAGACTTAAACAACTCCTTAGGGCCGAATTCATTGTTTTGGACCCTCACTTCAACAAACAATACTTTGGAACTCTTTTTTTCAACTTTTCAACTCTTTTTCATATTTTTTTTCTTCATTCATTTTTTTTTCTTTTTTTCTTTTTTTTTTTTTTTTTTTTTTTTTCTTTTCCTTGCCTATGGCACACAATTCCTCATGAAAAATACTTCCCCCACACTTGTTTTCTGCTAACTGATAGGAGCATATTTATGCCACTTAGTTAGCTTGTTCTTGTGCATTTACGTTGTTAGTTCGTAGTTATTTTAGTATTTTAAGCTATTTTCGTGTGTTTGTAGGTCCAATGGTTTAAAGTGACAAAGAAGTGTATTTTGGAGCCTTTTGGAGCAGTTTTGGGCATCAAATGGATTGCACATGCTTGGAGCTAAGAAGATGGACGAAATTGAAGATCAAATGAGCTTAGGATTGAATGAAGATGTGAAGAATTGGATTCAAGACAAATGAAGAATGAAGAGTTCAAAATTGGAAGCCAAAGTTTCTAAAGTTGGAAGTTTCTATTCTTGGAGGTTTCCATTTGTGAAGGTTTCCATCTTTGGCTCTACACTTTCCTAATCCTAAGTCACATATGTTCCAGCCACAAAAGGGGTTCCTAAATCATTTAGGACACTTAATTATATGATTTTAGGAGACCTAGACCTATCCCTAATCCTTGCCGCACATGGGATCCTCTCCTTTCCTATTTTCTGATTTTAATTCACATTCCCCTTTTGTTTCTTCCATCCTTGTTGCACCCTACCTCATCTCCTTACCTATTTTCTGACCCAAAATTACATTCCCCTTTGTTCTAAAGCCTTGCCACACAAGGGGAGAGGTTCTTACCTATTTTGTGACCCAAAACACATTCCTAAAATCTGCCCTAAAATCTCTGCCGAATTTCCCTTCTTTTTCTCTTTAATTCCTGCACTTACCTTCCCTTTTTCCTTCAAATTTCTGACCTCTATTCACTTTCCTTTTCTCTGCCACAATTATTTACCTCTTTTCCTTCAAATCTGCCATATATTTTCCTCTCCTAAATTCATTAATTTCTGTTAGGTTTTCTTGGGGATTTGGAAAGCTAAATCCTTCCCTAAAACTACTTCAAATTCGTAGCCCTTCCTTGCCCTATAAATAAAGACCCTTGCAGCAGCTTTTGGGGGTTCCACCCTTCACCATAACTAACCTATATCCATCCACCACCACAAATCACCACAAAAACCATCACCCATCCTTTGTGCCGCAGAAAAGAAGAAGGAAGGAGACCCTTGGAGTGCTTGCTATTCAAGTTTGGATTGCTGGATCATTCTTAGGTGTTTTCATTCTTTGTTTTCAATGTCTAAATTTATGTATCTTTGTTTTGCGAGTATGAGGAACTAAACCCCTCTTGGCTAGGGGGAATTTCGAAACCATGATTATATTTGCAATATGAATTGATTACCTTCAGTTGTGATTTCATAAGTTGTGAATTCAATTTGTTTAACTGATTGATTGATAACTTATTCGTGTATGTTGATTAAGGAGGCCTACTTAGTTTGCATGCATGAATATGATGCTAGAGTATAAGGGAGTTTCACCTAATAGTTACAAACTTATATTCACAAGTAGTGGAGGTCGCTTATAAACGATCGCGTTAAATGAATTCTTGGCACTAGTTTCATGCTCATCATAGTAACGAATGCCTCGTCAATACTTATAGTTTTCATGATGCTTAATGATCTTTGATTGTATCTTTATTGTGCTTTTCACGTAAAGGACTTTTGAAGAATGCTTTGAATTGTTGTATGCGCTTTCCCATCCAATTCATTAACTTAAGGAGAACTTGAAGGTTAATTTAAGCGGACCTAATTAACCTGGGGTGTTGAGTTTCATGATTTATCGAAAGAACAACTGAAAATTGGTTTATGTGCAAGTGTGTCATGTGTGGAGAAGGACCTTCTAGCTAATCCATCATCCATCCATTCATCTTAATTTCGTCCAAAATCTGTTTAGTTTTAAGTTTCTGTTTTGTTTTGCTTATTTTCGTCCAAAAACCCAATCCCCTTTACTTTGAAGTGTTAGATTAGTTAAAATCTGTTTTGGTTTGTGTTTTTAAGTGTCTTGAGTCAAGTTAAAACCAATTTTCGTCCAAATTTACTCTAGGTGGCAGATTTGAGTCAATTTCATTGTTTTGTGCTGTTTTGAGTCTTTTAAGTTTGATTTGAGTCTTGTGAGTCTTGTTAAGTGTTTTTAAGTTTATTTTTGTGTTTCTAAGTCAGTTTAGAGGTTTTAGCAAGCCCTCCTAATCCCTGGTCCAGAACAATCCCTACTTGCATCTTTACTACAATTTGACAACAAGAGGGTTTAATTTGTGTGTTAGTTTATAACGCATCACTAACATAGATCAAAAGGAATTCAATTCGAATCATGCTTTACTATGCTTTAAGAACAAGGGTATGGATGGTCCTAAACTAGGCTAGGTGAGGAAAACATGGGTTAACAAATAATGAAGGCTAACAAGGCTCAACGGGGTTAAAAACCTACAAAACATAATGACATAGGGCACACGGCATTTGGCTAAGGTGGTGGTCACTACACAACTTCATCTTGAATATGTGTTATGCAAATCAATAACAGGCTTTGAATGAAATGGGCATGAGTTCTAGCATTTGGAACTAAATGATGAAACGCCTTCTAAGTAGCAACCAAGCAAGGAATAATGAGATCATGCAACGACTTAGAAAACAAAGAATGCACAGAATTTAACTCTCCAAATAAACGTTTAGGCTCAAGTCTCACAAGGTTGTAGCGTTAGTTTGAGTTCCTTCCTTCAAGCATGTTACAAAAACGGATTTTTACTTTATGATTACATGTGAATTCATAAGTTATAACCACAACCAAGCATAAACCAAAGAGTAAATCAAACTTTTATCCATGTTTATAACTTTCTCTAACCGTCATGCAATTACAAACCGAATCCTCATCATTGTCTTGGAAGGTACCCTAAGACACAAACAAACACACAAAAACGACTCTTTTTGGGTTTTTAAAACAAATTTTTCAAATTTTTATAGGATTTTCGGATTTTTGACTCAAAACACACTAAAACACACCAAAACAGCTTAAAAAGGCTTAAAAACAGCAAGAAACAACATTAGAAATCATGAGTGAGAAAACCCTACGAATTTGCAAGAAAACACTTTGGTTACCCCCCCCCCCACACTTAAATCAAACATTGTCCTCAATGTTTCAAGCATAAACTAACACAAATAACAAACAAATAACAAAACAGCAACTAACACACTAAGCATGGCATAACGAAATAATCAACAAAGAGACGGGTTGAGGAACGCAAATCTGGAATTGGAGTGCTCTCTAGGTCTTCCTTTGTTGCATGCATGGGTTGCCTCCCAAGTAGCGCTTGCTTTAACGTCGTACAGCCGGACGAAGAGCTCAGTCACTCCTCAATGGAGCCCACGGCATGCAAGGGGATGTCATCCACGACATGCTCCTCAAAGTGCTCGTAGTACGGCTTCAAACGATGCCCGTTCACCTTGAACTCATGTCCGGTTTTCAAGCTTTGGATTTGGACTGCACCATGAACAAAAACAGTAGTAATAACAAAAGGTCCAATCCACTTGGAACGTAACTTACCAGGAAACAAACGTAAACGGGAATTGAACAAGAGCACTTTCTGCCCAATTGCGAATGTTTTGCCTCTAATCATCTTATCATGGAATGCCTTGGTCTTTTCCTTGTAAATGCTAGCATTCTCATATGCCTCATGCCGTATCTCATCAAGCATCAAGCTCATTCAATTGAAATTTCCTATGCCCTCCCGCTTCATCTAGGTGCATGTTGAACTTCTTGATGGCCCAATGAGCTTTGTGCTCCAACTCAACGGGGAGATGGCACGGCTTGCCATAGACAAGCCGAAAGGGTGACATTCCAATGGGTGTTTTGTACGCCGTACGATACGCCCAAAGTGCATCATCAAGTCGTAAACTCCAATCCTTCCTCGTTGGCCCAACGGTCTTCTCTAGGATTTGCTTGATCTCACGGTTGGAAACCTCGGCTTGCCCATTAGTTTGAGGATGATAAGGCGTAGAAACCTTATGATTGACATTGTATTTCCTCAATAATGCCATAATGGTCCGGTTGCAAAAGTGTGACCCTCCATCACTAATGATCACTCGTGGCATGCCAAACCTTGCAAAAATGTTAGTTCTAATAAAATCTGCAACCACTTTAGAAGCATTAGTCCGGGTGGCCTTTGCTTCCACCCACTTCGACACATAATCAACCGCAAGCAAAATATATGTAAAACCATACGAAGAAGGAAAAGGACCCATAAAATCAATACCCCAAACATCAAAAATTTCAACATTTAGGATAGAAACCTGCGGCATTTGGTCCCTAGCACCTATGTTACCCATTCGTTGGCATTTATCACATGTTAAGCAAAAAGTTCTAGCATCCTTAAAAATACTAGGCCAATAAAATCCACATTGTAACACCTTAAGTGCAGTTCTTTGTGTGCCAAAGTGCCCACCACATGCATATGTGTGACAAAAACTTAAAATTGAACAAAATTCAGAATCATGCACACAACGACGAACAATTTGATCCGGGCAAAATTTCCACAAATATGGATCATCCCACACATAAAACCGTGCATCATGCCTAAGTTTATCACGTTGGTGCCTAGTGTAAGTGCTTGGAATTCGTTTTGTCACCAAAAAGTTCACCAAATCAGCATACCAAGGCTCACTAACCTTTATGGACAACAATTGTTCATCGGGGAATGTCTCCAAAATCGGCAAAGACCCCTCATTATGCACCATTCGGCTTAGGTGGTCAGCCACTACGTTCTCGCTTCCCTTCTTGTCACGAATCTCTATGTCGAACTCTTGAAGTAGCAACATCCAACGAATTAGCCGAGGCTTTGCCTCCTTTTTGGTGACCAAATTCTTGAGAGCTGCATGATCAGTAAAGATAATAACTTTAGTACCAAGTAAGTATGATCGGAACTTATCTAATGCAAATACCACAGCAAGTAATTCTTTTTCAGTGGTTGAGTAATTTAATTGAGCATCATTTAGTGTCCTAGATGCATAATAAATAACATGAGGTTGTTTGTTCTTTCGCTGCCCCAAAACAGCACCAATCGCATAGTCCGAAGCATCGCACATCAACTCAAATGGAAGGCTCCAATCTGGATGTGTGATAATGGGAGCCGAAGTGAGAGCTTCCTTTAAGTGCTTGAATGCCGTGGAGCATGCCTCATCAAACTCGAAAGCCACCTCTTTTTGAAGTAACCGGCATAGTGGCTGTGCAATCTTGGAGAAATCCTTTATGAAACGCCTATAAAAACCTGCGTGACCAAGAAACGAACGAACCTCTCTAACCGAAGTTGGAGAGGGTAAGTGACGAACAAGGTCTACTTTAGATTTATCCACTTCAATGCCTTTTTCAGAGATAATATGTCCTAGAACAATACCTTGCTTAACCATGAAGTGACATTTTTCCCAATTAAGCACAAGATTCGTTTCAACACAACGTTTCAAAATTAAGGTCAGATTATTCAAGCAATGACCGAATGAATTACCAAACACGCTAAAATCGTCCATGAATATCTCAATAATCTTCTCCACATAATCAGAAAATATACTTACCATGCAATGTTGAAATGTCGCAGGGGCATTGCACAAACCAAATGGCATGCGCCTATATGCAAAAGTGCCAAATGGGCACGTGAAGGTTGTCTTTTCCTGGTCCTCCGGAGCTATAACAATTTGGTTATATCCAGAATATCCATCAAGAAAGCAATAAAATTGATAACCGGCTAACCTTTCTAACATTTGGTCCAGGAATGGCAAAGGAAAGTGATCCTTCCTTGTCATGGCATTTAACTTCCTGTAATCAATACAAACACGCCAACCGGTCACAACACGAGTGGGTACAAGCTCTTGTTCTTCATTCTTCACCATCGTGACTCCGGACTTCTTTGGAACAACCTGCACAGGTGACACCCAACGACTATCAGAAATAGGATATATGACACCACAATCAAGCAATTTTATAACCTCCTTTGTGACTACTTCCAACATAGGCGGATTAAGGCGACGTTGAGCCTCCCGAGATGGCTTGGCTCCCTCCTCCAAAAGGATGCGATGCATGCACGTGGTGGGACTAATGCCTTTAATATCCGCCAAGGTCCATCCAATGGCAGGTTTGTGCTCCTTTAACACCCTTATCAACTTGTCTTCTTCTTGGGCCGTGAGTGAACTAGATATGATGATAGGTAGTGTTTGATCTTCTCCCAAGAAAACATACTTCAAGTGACTAGGTAATGGCTTCAACTCAAGTGTAGGTGGCTGCACAATGGATGGAAGTAACTTGTTAGCCAAAACCGAATCTAAAATTGGGAGTGGAGACTTACCAGAATGTGATGGCAATGACTCGAGGGCCGCGACCATTTCAACCACTTCACCACAAGGGGGCACGACAATAGGGTTCAAGTCCATGCCGTGGGTTGCATGGATTCCCCCACACTTGTTTCTTGCTCCTATGCTGTGCACTAAGGCTACTTCAAGTGCATCATCGTTCATTCGATCCAAGTGTACCTGTGCCAAAGAATCAACAATGTCAATAGCGAAACAAGAATGGTCCTCCATTGGGTATTTAATGGTTTCAGAAAGATTAAAACGAATAATGTCCCCATCAAACTCCATGGTTAATGTTCCCATAAACACGTCTATCTTTGTTCTCGCTGTTTTCATGAATGGTCGGCCTAGCAAGATTGGCAATGATGGAGCATGGCTCGAGTCCTCCATTTCTAAAACATAAAAATCTGCAGGAAAGATAAGATGATTTACCTGCACTAAAACATCCTCAAGGACTCCCTTGGGATAAGCGTTAGAACGATCGGCCAATTGAATTATAACGCCATCTTGTTTTAACTCACCAAGGTTCATTGATGCATAAATGGAATATGGTATAACATTAATAGAAGCACCTAAATCTAACATGCATTGTTCAAATCTAGTGTTTCCAATTACGCATGGGATAGTAAAGCTCCCTGGATCCTTACACTTTAGAGGTAACTTTCGTTGCAAAACTGCGGATACATTTTCACTTACTTTCACAACTTCTTTGTTTGAAATTCTTTTCCTAGTTGTGCATAACTCTTTTAAAAACGTTGCGTACCTGGGCACTTGCTTAATAGCATCAAGTAAAGGAATGTTTACTTGAACTTTTCGAAAGGTATCCAAAATGTCCTTTTCGCTTTCTTCCTTCTTCGATTGTGCAAATCTGCGAGGGAAAGGAACATTGGGCAGATTAGTGTTCGAAATCACAACATTTGGGACATTCTTACCTGAGGTGGGCAGATGGGATGTCTTAGGTGGCTGCGGCATGGGTAATGCTACCCTTGCCGTGGGGTAGGTGTGCTCATCTTCTTCGAGTTGTATCTTCTCATCTTCCTTGTTTCTCACCTCTTTTCCACTTCGTAGTGTGATAGCCTTCGCAGATTCGAAACCACCCTTGGGATTGACCACCGTAGTGCTTGGTAACTTACCATTTTCACGGAATTGTCCCAAAAACTCGGCCATTTGGCCCATTTGCTTCTTTAGCTCATTAACCTCCTTTGCTTGGTTCTGCATTCCCTGCGCCATGGTGGTTAGTAACTGATATGTTTTATCGTCATTCATAGACGTACCTGGGTTGGTTTGAGATGATTGTGCTTGAGGAGGTGGTTGTGGTGCCATTGGCCTTGGAAAGAAACCCGGGGGTTGTCGGAATCCACTTTGTTGGCTATATTGTGGTGCATCTCTCCATCTGAAATTGGGGTGGTCACGCCATCCCTGATTGTATGTATTGGAAAACGGATCACCCCTTGGTTGGTTTTGATTTCCATATCCCACAGCATTGGCAGATTCCCACCCTCCATTCTCAATTAATTGAGGGCATTGATCAGATTGGTGTCCTTGAATAGAGCATACACCACAGACTGTAGTTCCTTGCGTTTTGGGGCCTTCAACCAACTGCGATAACATAGACGTAAGGTTAGCCATTTGGGATTGTAACTCAGAAATAGAACTTACCTCATTCACATGATGTGGTCGTGGGGTGTCTCGTTGCCCAATGCCTTCATATTGCTGTGCATGGAGTGCTTGATTCGCAATGAGAGTTTTGGCATCCCTGGGTGTCTTGTCCACTAGAGCTCCTCCCGCGGACGCATCCAACATTTGTCGTTCAAGTGGTAAAAGACCTTCGTAAAAATATTGAAGTAGTAGCTCCTCCTTCATCTGATGTTGTGGACAAGAAGCAACAAGTGATTTAAATCGTTCATAATAAGATGGAAAAGATTCACCTGGGCTTTGCTGAATTCCACTAATCTTCTTTCGAAGAAGAATGACTCGTGATGTCGGGAATAACTTCTCTAAGAAAGCTCGCTGCATGCTCTCCCACAATGTGACAGTGCCAGGAGCCAACTCATACAACTAATCCTTGGCCTTTTCCAACAAAGAAAAGGGAAAAGCCTTCATCTTCAATATGTTTCCGTCCACGTTCACCGGTGTCATACTCGAGCATACTACTTCGAACTCCTTTAAATGCTTATTGGGGTCCTCCATTGATAACCCATGGAACTTGGGTATATGATGTAACAAACTTGACTTCAACTCAAATTCATCGGTCTTCTCAGGGGCTGCCCTAGGGTATTGGATGTAAAGGGGGGCTGCATTGGCCAAACCCGAGGCAGAAAGCTCCTTGATGGTTCGATTGTCGACTGCCATGGTTGGTACTTCTTCTTCAACTCTTGTTGTGGCCTCCTCTTCAACCTCAACTTCTTGCTCTTCTAATTCGGGTTCGGGACTAGGAGGATTAGACTTGTGCAATTTCTTTTTCCTTCTCAACGTCCTCTCAAAATCACCGTCAAAGTCGAAGATATGCTCACGAACAGGTTGTGAGCTACGGGTCATAAACTAGTACCTGCACACAAGAGCAACAAGGTTAGTAACCAACTCACTAGACTCGGCACAAGTAAGAAATTAAGGTGCCTATGCACGGCACAAAAACAAACACACACACACGGTGCAAAATTAAAAAACAAAACAGAAAACGAAACAATTTAAACAAGACTCAAGACAAGGGATTAGCAACTTTGCTAATCCCCGGCAACGGCGCCAAAAATTTGATGCGAAATATATAAGCACACAAATTAAACCCTCTTTTTATCAATTGTAGCGTAGTATGTAAGTAGGGATCGTTCTAGGCCGGGGATTAGGAGGGATTGCTAAATCACTTGAAAACTGACTCAAATACGTAAAAACAAGTTTAGAACACTAATTTAGACTTAAAGAATGCAATACTAAACTTTAAAACACTTAAACAACCCAAAAGACTCAAAACAGCAACCAAAAGACTCAAAACTGCCTAAAAACCACTTTCTGGGCAGTTTTGGACACTAAGCACCAAATTGGACGAATTTGGGTTTAACTTGAATCCAAACACTTAAAAACACAAAGTAAAACACTTTCTAACTAATTTGACACTTTAAAACAAGGGGGAATTGGTTTTGACGAAATTAAAAACAAAGAACACAGATTGTAATTAGAACAGATTGTAAAAACGAATTTGGATAATACTATGGATGGAAGGCTAGCTAAGGGGTTCTTCTCCACACATGTTATACTTGCATACAAAACGATTTCTAATTGTATTTCAATAACTTATGAATTCTCAACGCCCCAAATTAACCGTGAATTGCACTAGTTAACTTTCAGATTTTCCTAAAGTTACTAGATTGAATGATTGCATATGACAACCCAAAACATTCCCTACAAGTTCCCCACATGAATTGCATAATAGAGGTACAAGCAAGAATCATTAAGTACTATGAAAACCATAAGCATTGACGAGGCACTTGTTACTATGAATTGCATGAAACTTATGCCAAGAATTTACTTAACACGATTGTGATCAACAACCTTTACCACTTGTGAATATAAGTTCATAACGATTAGGTGAAATTCCCTTATATCCTAGCATTCAATTTATGCATGAGAATTAAGCGTGCACTCTCAACAAACATACAGAAATCAGTTATAGTTCATGAAGATAAGTAAATTGAAATCACAACTTATGAAACACAATTAGAGGTAATCAATTCATATAGCAAGCATAAACATGGTTTCGAATTCCCCCCTAGCCGAGGGGGGTTTAGTTCCTCATACTCACAACACAAAGAGTATCAAAATTAAACATGGAAATCAAAGGAAAGACAACACCTAAAACGTTCCAGCAACCCTCAATTGAATGGCATGAACGTCCCAAGCTTTCTCTCATCCTCTTGGCTGCGGCACAAGGACTAGAGACAGGTTCTAGGGGTTATTTGGATGGATGAGTAGGTAAGGGATGATATGGTAGTGTTTTGGGGACATGGGGGTTGCGGCAAAGTGTGGAAATATGGCAGATTGGTGAATGAAGGCTGCGGCAAAGGGGAATGAATGTGTTTTGACGAATTTCTGAATTGTGGAGGGGGTTGTATCTACCGCAAGGCTGAGAACACATATATATAGGCACCACAAACCCTAGGGAAATCAGGTTTAAGCAATGGGCTAGGGTTTAGGTGCGGCAAAGGGCTGAAAGTCCACCAGAAAATAAGGTTTCTAGAAAGCCTTGCAAGGCAAGGCACAAGGGAGGTTCTAGAAGGCCTAGGTACGGCAAGGGGTCCAAATCTGAAAGGGATTGGGCTTATGGTGCGGCAATAAGTGAGGATCCAAGAGGAATTGGGCTAGGAAGGTGCGGCATTGTCCAAGAAGGTAAGGATGGGTCATCTAGAAGCCCAAAGCCAAGAATAGAAACTCTCAAAAATGGAAACCTCCAAGAATAGAAACTTCCACTTTAGAAACTTTGGTTTCTAATTCTGAATTCTTTGTTCTTCACTTTCATTTCTTCATTTCTTAAGCTCCTTTGACCTTCAACTCGTCCATTCCTTGTGCTCCATAAGTAAAAACGCCATTTTAGCTCAATTATGCTCCATTTTGCACTTCCTTGCATACTTTGTCTCTAAAACCTGAAAACACATAAAACTAGCTTAAAAGACTACTTTAACTAAGGAAAAACAATGTAAATGCACAAGGACAAGTTAACTAAGGTGCATAAATATGCTCCTATCACATAACCATTTATAAACGGTTAACCATACCCATTTAACTGTAACCGTTTAATACCCGTTTACCCATTTATCCTTTTTAACCCTTTTATCTTTTTTTTTGTTTACCATTACCCATTTTTCACCTGTGTAAATGTTTTTTAACAACTTGAAAATTAAAAAAAAAATTGTCATAATTTTCTTTTCTTTTTTGACAATTAAACACGGTTATAGGTACATTCATCTTACATTTTCGTATTTTAATTTTTTAAGTCCTTATACCATTCTAATAATTGAAATAATTGTCGGCAAAGACACAATGATGGGCACTCTTATGTGGGTTATTTATATGCTCTGCAAGCACCCTCATATGCAAGAAAAGGTTGCAACGGAAGTTCGAAAACTAAAAGGTGATTCAAGCATTGTTGAACTTGTAGACTATCTTAATGAGATGCCCTTAATAAAATGCAGTATCTCTTAGCAACTTTGACTGAGACACAGAGGCTCTACCCTACAATTCCACTGGTAATTTGACTAGCATCTTAACTAAATCTAATGCATGCATATTGCAAGGGAAATGATTTCAGTGCACTCCCGTTTATTTTTCTCACTTAAATTTCTTTTGATTTATTCAATTTAAGGATAGAAATATTCCACGGATTATCGTTTATTACTTTTTTAATTAATTAAAACACCACTATATCAACCATGCACTATAGTTAATAGCATTAATCTAAGTTTTGTCCGATAGAGAACATGGTTTGTGTTACTTTTACGTATATAAAATAAATGGGTAAACGGTTACCCCTTTATAACCGCAGTTAATACCCATAATCACCCATTTAAATTTCACTGGTAAGCGGTTATACCCATAACTATTAATTTATCTAAATGATAACTCATAACTGTAACCGTGAAGTTTAAATAGGCGGGTAAACACTGTTCGCGGTAATTTGCCCATCCCTATCCAAAATCCATTGCCGCCTTCTCCACACCCTCACTCCTGGCTATGAAGGACCAGCTTCCTTCCTCATACGGCTTCGTCTACGTCCCTCGCTACGGACTTGGATCCTATCCGGAACCTTGTGGTGCAGAGCCTACAGGCCAATTAATCTTAGCCTTTCATGTTGCCTTTCACTTTAATCTCAACCTCTCTTCTTCATCGCCAAATTCATAAAAATTTGCCTCTCTCCTTCATCGCAGATTCCCATTTGCTTTGCAAAAAATTCTGAACTAGAATGTGTTGGAACACCAACATCCAATAGAAAAAGGAAAACTAAACACTCTGCTCAAGAATTAAACACTATGTTCAATAATTATGAACAGAAACGGATCCAATCTCACAAAAAATTAGATTGCCAGACAAATTGGGCATATGTTATCTATCTTTTAATCTCTATTTCTTGAATATCAATGTAATATCGCACAGAAAATTTGATAGAATTGCATCAGGAAGAGTAGCAGAGGCTTGAAGCTTGAAGCTATGTGCAAAGGATATTGGGCAGAAGATATTGAAAAGAATCCCCAAAGTTCACTGTAATTTCTTAATTCCTTTTTCAAAAAGAAAGAATCAAGCCTATGTGCAAAAGATAGGAAGATGATCCTCTCCTGAGCTCAGGATGGGGATCCTCCTAACCACGAAATCTGGACCGTTCAAAATTAATCCAACGATTGCAATTATTATAACTTTTAAAGGACCTTCCTGTTTGGAGTCGTTGGATTAAATTTGAACTGTCCAGATTTCGTGGTCAGGAGGATCCCTATCCTGAGCTCAGGAAAGGATCCTCTTCCCAAAAGATATTGTGAGTAATATGAAAGAAGATGAAGATTCCATTCAGGTCATGGAATGGCCCAATTTGGGGAACCAAAAACACAAGTCCTTGTTACATTGACATGCCTTAACCTAGAATAAAAAAAAAGTTATCACTGTAAAAAAATAATCATCCCACCACCATCATTTATGAACGCCTTTTAATATCTAAACTTAGACTTAGACAAAAAAAAAATTGTTTTATAGCAAAGCGTTTGGCCACACATCTGCTTGAACTCTCGATCGCTTCTCGAGTTGTTTCACTATCTCTAGTATTCACTGGCTTTCAAGGAATGGAATATTATCAAGCACCCTTCACTATTTCGGACAGTATTTATGGTTCTACCTTTTTCTTAGCAACTGGCTTTCATGGTTTTCATGTGATTATAGGAAATGAATCTTAACTGACTCTAAGACTAAGTCTTCTGACTTGGATTGGCATACTGGGGTCAATTCCATCCTATCCAACTGTAATCCCATGGAATCGTCTTACCCGCCTTTAGTTGTTATGTCAAGTATGCTTCGTCAGCTCTGTGGTTTGGTGTCTACTCCCCACTTTCTTGCTATCTTCCCGTCCAATTGCTTGCTGTTACTTCCACATCTCTCTCTAGATATCTTTAGATAAGAGAAATATGTGAAGATTCCATCTGGAGCCGAATCACTGAACAAGTGTTTCGGAGATCTTTAACCAAACATTTCGTCTAGATTCATTGTCTTCTTTGGATTTTATCAATTGCATCGACCTTTCTTTTTTCTAGGTGAATCAGATCTCAATCTTTTTTTTCTTCATATTAATGGCTTATTTGTTAGTAGTGCTATTAAATCTATGTACGTATTGAAATCATACTTGTACACCATCACATGGTATGCAAGGATTTTACTAAACAACAAGTTATTAATCAATATTACTCATATTCTTATTTGTAGCGTTGTAATTTTTTATTTTGATGGTAAAATACTTATTTCCGCATTAAAAATAAAATTTTTGCAAAAATAGTCAAGGACAGGTTAACCTGATCCTACCAACATGGGCGAGAGTGAGTTGAATTGTGATGCGAAATATATAAGCACACAAATTAAACCCTATTTTTATCAAATGTAGTAAAGTATGTAAGTAGGGATCGTTCTAGGCCGGGGATTAGGAGGGATTGCTAAATCACTTGGAAACTGACTTGAAAACGTAAAAACAAAGTTTAAAACACTAAACTAGACTCAAAGAATGCAAAACTATACTTTAAAATACTAAGATAAACAAAAAGATTCAAAACAGCAAATAAACACTTAAAACTGCCTTAAAAACACTTTATGGGCAGTTTTGAACACCTAACACTAAATTGGACGAAATTGGGTTATGACTTAACTCAAGACACTTAAAAACACAAACTAAAGTGATTACTAACTAATCTAACACTTTGAAATAAATGGGAGATTGGTTCTTGACGAATTTGAAAACAAAACAAACTTTGTAAAACAAAACAGATTGTAAATGAATTTGAATGAGACTTATGGATGGAAGGCTAGCTAGGAGGTTCTTCTCCACACATGTCACACTTGCATACAAAACGATTTCCAGTTGCTTTTCGATAAACTATGAATACTCAACGCCCCAAATTAACTGTGAATTGCACTAATTAACCCTCAGTTTTTCCACAAGTTATTAGGTTGGATGATTGCATACAACAACTCAAAACATTCCCTACAAGTTCCCTACATGAATTGCATAATAGAGATACAAGCAAGAATCATTAAGTTCTATGAAAAACATAAGCATTGACGAGGCACTTGTTACTATGATTTGCATGAAACTTATGCCAATAATTTACTTAACGTGATTGTGACTAGCAACCTTCACTACTTGTGAATATAAGTTCATAACGATTAGGTGAAACTCCCTTATATTCTAGCGTCAAATTCATGCATGAAAATTAAGCGTGCACTCTCAACCAACATACACAAATCAGTTTTTATACGAACGGATAAGTAAATTGAATTCACAACTTATGAATTGATAGGAGCATATTTATGCGCCTTAGTTAGTTAGTTCTTATGCATTTATGTTGTGTTTTCTTAGTTAAATTAGTCTTTTAAGCTATTTTCATGTGTTTTCAGGTTTTAGAGACAAAGTGAGCAAAAGGATGCAATTTGGAGCATTTTGGAGCAAAATTGGGTTAGAATGGAGTTCATGCATATGTAGCACAAGGGATGGACGAATTTGAAGGATTGATGAAGCTAGGAATGTGTTTTGAAGTTGAAGAATTGAAGATACAAAGTTTCCTAGTTGAAGTAGGAAAGGGCTTAAATGAAGGATTCCTAAATAAAGAAGGATTCCTAATCAATGTAGGAGTCCTAATTGAAGATGGATTCCTAGACGAATGAAGTTTCCTACTCAAGCAAGTATTCCTACATGAAGAAGAAGAATTAAAGCCAAAGAATCAACTCAAGAGAAGGATCTTATCCAAAACCTCATCCATAACCTTATCTTAGCTTATCTTATCCAAACAAACCTTATCCTATCTTATCTTATCCTAATCCTAAATTATCCACATTCCAGCCACTTAGGAGGGTGTCTAACTAGATTAGGATGCTTAAAATGGGATTTCTGGAAGACCTAATCCTTTCCTACAAAGGTGCCACACCTTATCCCTTGTTTTTCTAGAAATCAGCCACAAAATAACCTTTCTAGAAGGCCTTATCCCTTCTCCTACAAAAGTGACGCCCCAAACCTTTCTAGGACTCCTAGAAACCTGATTATTCCTTTCCCCCTTGGTTTCTAAAAGCCTTAGCCTTTTCCTTCAAGGATTGTGTGTTATTATCCTATACAAATTAGGCTTTTAAATCCTTTTCCTTTGCTACATAGGGGCTGCGAATTTCAGCCTATAAATACCACCCTTTGCTGCACCATTTAGTCACCATCCTCTACCATATTTTCACTACACCATTCACCCAAACATACCTTGTGTGCCGTGAGTTTGCAAGGAGAAGAAGGAAGACAACTTGGAGCCGTGCTTGCCATTCAAGGAGCTTGGATTGTGGAGCGTTTCTAGGTGTTTTCTATCTTTGTTTTAATGTTTAAATTTATTTATCTTTGTTTATTTGCGAGTATGAGGAACTAAACCCCCCTTGGCTAGGGGAGGATTCGAAACCATGATTATGCTTGCTATATGATTTGATTACTTCTAATTGCGTTTCATAAGTTGTGATTTCAATTTGCTTATCTATGTGAATTAAAACTTATTCTTGTATGTTGATTGAGGGTCGACACTTAGTTTGCATGCATGAATTTGATGCTAGGATATAAGGGAATTTCACCTAATCGTTATGAACTTATATTCACAAGTAGTAAAGGTTGTTGATCACAATCGTGTTAAGTAAATTCTTGGCATAAGTTTCATGCAATCATAGTAACAAGTGCTTCGTCAATGCTTATGGTTTTCATAGAACTTAATGATTCTTGCTTGTATCTCTATTATGCAATCATTTAGGGGACTTGTGGGGAATGCTTTGGGTTGTCGTATGCAATCATCCAATTCAATAACATTAGGAAAATCTGAAGGTTAATTTAAGCGGACCTAATTAACTTGGGGCGTTGGGAATTCATGGTTTATTGAAAAGCAATTAGAGATCGTTTTATATGCAAGTGTGACATGTGTGGAGATGAACCCCTTAGCTAGCCTTCCATCCATCCAAACCAAATTCGTTTTAGAGTCTTTTCAATTTACAAAGTTTTGTTTTGTTTTCAAAATTCGTCCAAAATCAATCCCCCTTTAGTTTTAAGTGTCATATTAGTTAGAAACCCATTTAGTTTGTGTTTTTAGGTGTCTTGAGTCAAGTTTAAACCAATTTTCGTCCAAATTCTTCCCTAGTGTCCAAAACTGCCCAGAAAGTGGTTTTAAGGCAGTTTTGAGTGGTTATTTGCTGTTTTGAGTCTTTTGGTTTGTTTTAGTGTTTTAAAGTTTAGTTTTACATTCTTTGAGTCTAGTTAGTGTTTTAAACTTGTTTTTACGTTTTTGAGTCAAGTCCAAGTGATTTTGCAATCCCTCCTAATCCCCGGCCTAGAACGATCCCTACTTACATACTTGCTACAATTGATAAAAAGAGGGTTAATTTGAGTGTCAACATAATTTTCACATCATGAATCACAACTGGATGTAATCAAATCATATTGTAAGCATGAACATAGTTTCGAATCACCCCCTAACTAATAGGGGTTTAGTTCCTCATGCTCGCAATTACACAAAGATAACTTAAATTAAACATTGAAATCAAAGATAGAAAACACCTAGAAACGCTCCAACACTCCCAAGGCTTGGGCTTAGGCACGGCACCAAGTTTCTTCTTCTTTCTCCTTCCTTCCTTGCAATAGTCACGGCATAAGAGATTTAGAACAGGTTTTGGGTGGTTTTTATGGTGTAGAATGGATGGGGAATGGTATGGAAAGGTTTAGGGTTGATGGGTGGTGTGGCTAGGGGTGGTGTTTGGCTGAATTTTTAGAGAATGGTGATGGAGAGGTGTGGCTAAGGTAAGGGATCAAAATCTATTCTCTTTGATGAATATGGGAGGTGGTATTTATAGGCTTGAGAGAGGACCACTCCATTTCCTTTGCATGTGCAGCTTGTGTGGGTGTGTGTTGTCATGTTTCCCCTTTACATTTACACACACATGCTTCATCATTTCAACCACCAAACACACACATTTTCTGCCATGTTTTCCTTTACATTTACACACACATGCTTCATCATTTCAACCACCAAACACCCACATTTTCTGCCCATACCGTGTGCTCCATGTGCTTGCTTTCTTTGCCATGTGTTTGCTGCCATGTTCTTTGCTTTACCATTACACTTGCACACACACATGTTCTTTGCATCATTTCAACCACAAAACACACACATTTCCTACCCATGTGTGTGTGTTTCCTTTGCCCATGTGTTGCCGTTCTCTTTTTATTAGCCAAATCTGCTTAGCCCTTTTCTGACCTTTCAGTGTTACAATGCTCATAACTTCTTCTAGAAAAATGAGATTAACAATCCGTAAATTGCTCCAGAAAATAGACATCCGTAGCTTTCCACGCATATAAGGCTCATTCTCTCATTCATTCTGAGCTGTTTGTAACATGCTTCCAAAGTCAGATAATCTGCACAGGCAGTTTTGACGAATTTGTTACTTAATAATTCACTTGTGCTACTTTTCTTTTCTTTGCTTGATAAATCACACAAAACACAAAAACATAGTAAATAGCTCAAAAATATAAGGAACTAACTAAGAAAAGACAAGTGAATTTTATGTAAAATATATATAAATATGAGCTTATCAAATTGATTATGAAAAAATGGTTGAAGAAAATGGTCGAGGACGGGTTGAATTGATTCTCCAAAAATGGTCGATGACGGGTTAAACTGATTCTACAAAAATGGTTGAAGACATGTTGAATTGATTATGCAAAAATGATCGATGACGGGTTGAACTGATTTTGCAAAAATGATTGAAGATGAGTTGAACTAATTCTACAAATTATTTGAAGACGGGTTGAACTGATTCTACAAAATTGTCGAGGACGGGTTGAACTGATTCTGTAAAAATAGTCGAGGACAGGTTGAACTGATTATGCAACGATCAAGGATGGGCTGAACTGATTTTGTAAAAATAGTCGATGATATGTTGAGTTTATGATACATATTAATTTTGTTGGAGTTATAAGGGCTGAGTTCTATTAAAAGCCTAAAGCCTTAAGGGTATGGAAGGTATTTTAAAATATTGTTTCCATGTTTTTGGGTTTAGGGCTTAGGGTTTACTACGGTCAAGGACGAGTTGAACTGATTTTGTAGAAATAGTTGAAGATGTGTTGAGTTTATGACACATTAATTTTGTTGGAGTTATGAGGTTTGAGTTCTATTAACAGCCCTAAAGCCTTAAGGGTATGTGTAATATCCCAAGAATTTATTATCGAAGAAAAGAAATATTTGGAAAAATATTTTGTGCTTATTTATTGAAAAGGTTTTCATATGAAGGTAGTGAACGTCACTGCGAGTTCGTATCATTTTTCAGAGCTTAGATGAATTTTTAATGGAATTTACAAGCTGAACCAATGATGAAGTGCCATGTGTAAGCCAAGGTGTGGCTGATTTTTCCACGTGACAGTAGCTGGAGTTAGACAGCAAAGGGGCTGTTCTGATTAGGTTAGTGGCAATTTAACCACATGCCGAGTCATGATTGGACCCAAAGAAATAGGAGGTTGTAGGCGGTGTAAGTTTGGAATATATGATGCCTATATATATGAGTTTAGCATTAGATAGGAAGGGGGTTCTTTCTTACTCAACGAATAGAGTCGGGGAGAGAGAGAGAGACAAAGAGAGGTTGAACTGAATGTTTTGCTGAGAGGATTTATATTAGAACTCTCTCCCAATTTCTCGATGTCTTGATTGATAAAGGTGTTCTTGGTATCTCTTTCTTGTTCTAGCAACGAACAGGAGTTTGATTCCTGCTTTTGTCTACATCATCACTTCGGTGTCATTGATTCAATCGGCAGATTGCCATTCCTGTGTAAAGATTCTTTTATCATGTATAGTTTCATAGCTATTTGTATATTTCCTATTAGTTTTAAGGAATCCTAATCTTATACAGTATTAGACTTTCTACCGTAGACTAACCACTGTTATCAAAACTGGTTTTTTCTGCATATGTATGCGGCTAGGACTTCCATCTCCAGACTATATACGTGTATAGTTATTTGATTTTCTCTAGCTATGTGTGTCAAACGAAGCAGCATGTTGTATTAGATTATATGTATACAAATTGGTTCAATTTGTTGGAAATGAATGAGTTGTTTTATTAAATTAGAATTGGCCCAGTCTGTTGGAAGGGAAAATACAGGTGTATAATACACACACACACACACGTGTTATGTATAGCTTGATCAAATAAAGTATGCATTTAGAGTTGGAACTATATATATACAAGTCGGACAAAAGCTTTTGTATAACTTGAGGCTAAAGTATTTCGATGTGCTTTAACTATAATTGAATTTGAGGTATTATACAATATGCTTAGGTTGATAACGTGATACTTGTAAATAGGAATTACGAGATGAATTGGCATGTTTGACTATTACGTCACTTTGAGCAATGCTTTGGAATCCAGGTAGGGGAAATACGGCAGACCTTTACAGATATTGATGCTATTAAATTTCGTGAAGTACTATATTTGTGTTGGTTGATTAATGTGGTTGGACATTGTTTGGATTATTGCTTCAGTTCGTTGTTTACTTGTTAGTGCTACTAGAATGTTTTTCGTTGAGATATATTGTGACATGTGAAAGATGTAATAACGTTACTTGTGCATCACTCATGTGTCAATAGTGGTTGGAACTTTGTTGGTGAGAAAGGAATTTGGAAAGAGGGTAATGGAAATGATCTTTTGTGTAGTTGAGCCAAACTCTTAGTAGGTACCAGGTCTCAAGTGAGCCCACAGTGCACAGATTCTTTAAGGGTAATTCGGGACTGGCGACGAAGGGTTTTGGCAAGATGACTAACAAAAGGGGAAATTGGGATGATTGAGTTACATGGGGTTAATTTGTATATTAAAACATTCGAACCACCACTGCAAAGGTAAAATGCACGGTATGGGACATGCAGGTCCGTGTGTTTTATTATATAAATTAACGGGTAGAGATGAAGAGTATTGTATCGCACTCATGCATTGTTGATGATAATGATTTCGTACTTGATTACATGATTTTATTACACTTAATTTAATATTGTCAATTTATTGTGATAAGGTTATGTCCCTACTGAGCTGTTGAAGTTCACCCCTCTATTGTTATACAGGTTTACTAACTAAACTATCAAAAGGGTAGACGGGATGAGACGAAATAGATATGAGGCTAGAATTTGTATTTATTTATTTAGCTTTTTAAAGAATTATTGAGTTATTTTAAATAAGAAGAATTTTATTTTTCACTCCGTTATTTCAGTTTTATTATAATTAGTTAGCTTTTATCTCACATTTCGGATTCGGAATTATTTTTCCTATTGACCCCCGGTCCAGGGGCATGACAGTATCGCTGGTATTTTAAAACATTGTTTCCATGTTTTTGGGCTAAGCTTTAGTTGTTTATTTAAAAACTAGTGGAGTTCCTTGAAATATAATGAAAGTTTTTGTCTCTATATATAAAGTTCCCTATCTATTATATCTATTGTATTTTATAGTAAGTTTTTTTGGTAGTTTAAAATATTAAAATCATCAAAATAACTTTTTTCTTATCATGTGACTCGATAACAATCCTATTAGTTATCGTGTTGATCCGAAATCTATTATTTTTGTGTCGTTAACGGGTCGAGTAAGAAATTGCCATGGTCTAATCGGAACTAGATTTTGGGTTATGGGCTTTTGGGCTGAAACTTGAGATTTTTGGGCTGTGGGCTAAAATTTGGGCTTTTGGCCTGAAACTTTGTTTACCAATTTCATATCAATTGAAAATTAGGTTTTTTACCTCGTACCAATTGAAAGACCAATTCATTCATACCAAGCCAAATTGACATTCTGAAGTACCAAACTACTTAATTTCATACTTCTAATATAGTCTACTATCAAACTACTTAAATTCAACTTTCAACATGCGTGCAACCAAAATAAATATATTCATTTAGGTTCGGTTCGGCGGTTTGGGATTCCTGAACCATTGAATATGTAATTCTGAATCCTATACCATAAGGTTCGGGATCAATTCGGTATGGAGTCCTGAAAAGTATTATTGGTTTGAAAAAATTTTGGCATGGGATCGGAATTTTTTTGTTTAGTTTTGAGATTTTCGGGAAAAATATCTAGCCCTAAATACTAGGCCACCACATATGAAAAAGAGAGTTACAAATCAACAAAATAGTAGTCTCGGTCCTGAGTTAACGTCATTCAATTGTATGTGAAAGGGTTACAAGTGTTGTTGTACAGTCATAATTAGCAGGACTTGGTGCTTCGCAGAGTTCTGTTTTCTTGAAAGAATTCTTGTTCATCCTGTTATCTCTTCACTGAAACACTAACCAATTGTTGGGTTTGGCGCTACCTTTGTTGCCATTATGTTTATCGTGCTTACAAAAAAGAGAGCATAATATACATAAGTACTCTACTTGTTTATCTTGCTGTGTGGTTCAATTTTGGTGCGGTTTCAAAATGCCAAAACAGAAACCAAACCGTTTTCCTTCACTGCAGTTAGGTTTCAAACTGAAACCATTTCAAAAACTGCAACACCAAACTGTTCGGTGCGATTCGATTTAGTTCGTGTTTTAGTTTCGGTGTTTGGTTCCAATGCCCACTCCTACTTGAGGGCATTCTAACCTTTCAATTGGTGTGTGAAGAGGAAACCATTGTACCAAATGAACATCCATGGGATTGGGACTTCGGTGGGGAAGACAGCCGGGAAGGCTTGATTCTCGACTCTTTCTTTTTAAATTATGTTTAAACTGTTCGATTAATTTTAAAAATTTTGAATAGCCACATACTGTTAGTGCATATTGATTGTAATTGGCATTTTCCTAGCCTAAACCTTTTGGGTGCGTTTGTTGCGCCGGACTGTCTCGGACTGGACTAGCTGCCGGGACTAAGCTGGACTGGCTTAGACTGGACTAAGCTGGACTAACTTAGTGAAGCGTTTGGTGCAGTCTCGGACTAAGAAGCAGGATAAGAAAAACAGTACTGTTCACCAGATTTGTGTTTGCTTAGACTAGGACTACAAATTTTTGTCATTGTGTAATAGAGTAATGCTACAAATCTCATGATATGGGTTAATTGGAGCATATTTTTGCCATGTATATTATGAATCTTAAAAAAAATTGACAATTGTTTTGTTTCTATTACCTGCTAATAGAATTGGGTTTAATTTGCAAATGTAGCTTGATTTAAACTCTATCACCCAACAGAAGAAAAATAATAGTGGCCAATACATGCAACTTCAACAAATACAAGTACATAAGATCTCCATAATTTAGAAAATCCTAGTTAACATTAGTTAACATTAGCCAAAATAGATCTCCATAATTTACAAAATGGCTAGTTAACATAAGCCAAAATACTAGTGCAAAGCTAAGTTATAAGTCATAACATAAGACTGTATGATTAATAAAATACATCCATGTTAACGTTAATAAAATACATCCATGTTAACATTAGCCAAAATCCTCATCCGCTTGCGTTGTCTCTTAAAAGTCTTTGGACGAACACTTTCTTGAGTTCCGGTTTGATTGCCCTGAACACTCCCACATTTTTTGGTTTATCCAAAATAAGAGACAATGCATCAATTTGATCCATAGGAGAGAGACCCATTGCTTCAAGTTCATTAGCTATGTCAGTATGATCTGCAGTACCTTGAACTAAAGCTTCAGTTACCATTTGCATCCTCTTCCCACTTTCAACATAAAAATCTTTCAGTCCACTGATAATTGCCTCGGTTCCATCACTTGAACTTCCCACAGCTCTTTTCCTCTTTCTTTGGCTATTTTCAGATGGGGTGCTTTGTTGGCTTTGTTGGTTCATTGAAGAAACAAAATTATCACCTCCAATATCACTTTCACCAACATGATCATGACTTTGTTCCTCCACCATTTGAGCAGGGGTTTCGGCTACATTACCCGTAGCCCGATCTTTTCCAAATATATATGCAAATCTATCAAACAGTGGAAAAGGTTTGCTTCTCCATCCATCGGCTTCTTTATTTCTCTAAGATTATATCAACATAGCAAAACTAAAATTTAGCATGCGTATCAAATATAGGAGCAAGAATATAACTAATGCATAAATAAAATAGGATATGAACCTGCACATAAGTTTGCCATGCGTCATCACTGTCAACTTCAACGCACTTTTTGACATCATTCCATGCAAATCCACTTGTGTTTATCATGTCAACGACCATACTATATGTTTTTTTCCATTTCTTCAACTTGGACTCAATATGTGGATTTGCCTTTATATTTGAATGAGGACATAAAACATTGACAGCTTTTGCTATTTCAACCAAAGTACCTTGTTTGAAAGCACCGGTGTCACACCGTTGCTTCCGAGCAACAAAATCCTCAAGAACTCCTAGTAATACTTCTTCCTCAAATGCTTCCCATTTACGCCTTCTTCCTTTTGGCTCTTGAGTAGCATTCAAAATATTTTCGTTATCCATACCTAAACAAAAAATATTTTAATGAAGGAAAATACCATACAAATAATCAATTTGCATAATATCCAATCAACTTGCATAATATCCAATCAACTTGCATAATATCCAATTAATTTGCATACCATCCAATCATTGTGCTAATATCTAACAAATGCATGATAAAAAGGAATACTAAAATATTTTAATGAAGGAAAATACCATACAAATAATCAATTTGCATAATATCCAATCAACTTGCATAATATCCAATCAACTTGCATAATATCCAATTAATTTGCATACCATCCAATCATTGTGCTAATATCTAACAAATGCATGATAAAAAGGAATACTAAAATAAAATGTTATCATTAAAACATATAGCTAGTTCGGTTGCTGGTTCCTAATTGCTCTCCACTCATTATACATTTCCTCAGCCATATCATTCCTCATTGCAGTCCACTGGTCCGATGATTGAACACTACCAACATATTCACCTTCTTCTGTATTTTGTCCATCTTCTATTATTGGCAAATTCTCCATTGGATCTACTGACATCTCTTGCCTAATAAGATTGTGTAGTAGGCAACAAGCGGTAATTATTCGACCTTGTGTCCTTATCGGATAGAAAGATGGACTCCTTAGTATCGACCACCTTCCTTTTAGCAAGCCAAAACAGCGTTCAATTACATTCCTTGCCTTAGAATGCTTCATGTTAAAATATTCTTCCTTATTAGAAGGTGTTCGTCCCTCCCATTCAGATAAATGATAAGGTATTCCTCTATAGGGTGCAAGGAATCCTTCACCATTTGTATAACCACCATCTACAAGGTAATAACAACCTAATGAAAAAAAAAAACAGACCTTATTAGTGTTTTGTAGTTGACAAACAGAACTAAACCTAACTTAGAAAGTTGAGACTAAGTAATAGTCTTACCCGCTGGTACCTTAAAACCATTAGGCCTACTAATTGCATCATGTAGCACTCTAGAGTCTGATGCGGAACCCTCCCACCCCGGAAACACATATATGAACTGCATATCTCCTGAACACACACCTAACACATTAGTTGCGACTCGACCCTTTCTTGTTCGGTATCTTGGTTTGTCAATTTCAGGTACATGCACATCAATGTGTGTTCCATCCAATGCTCCCAAGCAATTCTTAAAAATAAAAAATAAAAAACTTTTTGTTAATTTATACAAAGGGAATGAAGAGTTAAAGCTTAAGGAAAATGAAAAATATTTCTCATCATACCTTAAAACATCGCCACCTAGCATCTGTAGAATCAATAGGCACAGGCTGTGGGACTTTTAGTAGGAAACCTTGTAATCGCAAAATTCCTTGCAATACGCTATTGAAATACCTACTTATAGTCTCTCCCGACCTATAAAATCTACCGCCAACACTACGATTCTTAGTATGATGTGCTAATATTTGTAAAGTCATACACACCTGTTCCTCTACAGACACCAAACCATCAGTTTTTACCCTCCCATCTTGACGAAGTAAGTCGCATAATATGCCAAAAGTCCTTCTATCCATTCTCAATTCGTTAACACATTCAGTATCAGTATTCCCTATTATACCATTCAGATAACACAAACTAATCTCTCGTCTAATAAGTGAACGGTTAGTCAATGTGGGTCGTTCAACATGTCTCTGTTTGCCACGTAGCATCATCACCACAAGAATCGTACAAATACAAATTGTTTCCAAATAAGACATCTCTAACAATAAGATCAATAAAAGCTTCCTTCGATCCATATCTATCCAAACAAAAACAAAAAACAAAAAACAAATTAACTAAATCATTAACCCGAGGCAACAAATATACATATGGCGTTGAAAAAAAAAAGTTTTCATTAACCCGAGGCATCATATTCAAAATGTTCTACTCTTATACATCTATAAACATGTGTCTAAGAACACTAGTATGAGGATTGCTATCATTGCTAGGCATTGCATGTGAAAAGGGAAATTAAAGGACACCTGTAATGCAGTAGCCTTAGCCTTAGCCTTCCGTTTATGCTCCTCTTCTCTGCAACCAACAACCACAACAAATTGCAATTCAGCATCAACCCCACACAATACAAAACATTCACATTGTATACACAGTACATACATACACACTGCAAACACAGTACATACATACACTGCATACACTACACACACACTGCATACATACACACTGCAAACACAGTACATACATACACACACTACATACACTGCATACACTACACACACTACATACACTACACACACACACTGCATACACTACACACACACCCTGCAAGTACACACACAGTGCATACATACATACACACACTGCATACACCCTGCATACACACACACTGCATACACAGTACACAAACACACACACTGTATACACATTGCACACACAGTACACAAACACACACACACTACATACACTACACTTACACACACACTGCATACACTACACACACACCCTGCATACACACTGCACACACACACACTCACACTCACACACTGCACACACACACACACTACATACACTACACTTACACACACACTGCATACACTACACACACACCCTGCATACACACTGCACACACACACACTCACACTCACACACTGCACACACACACACACACTACATACACTACACTTACACACACACTGCATACACTACACACACACCCTGCATACACACTGCACACACACACACAAACTGCATACACACTCACACACACACTGCACACACACACGCACACACTGCATACACACACACACACTGCACACACACTCACACACTGAACACAGTCACACACACACACACACTGGACACACACATACACACACTGCATATATACACACACACACAAACTGCACACACACACTGCATACACACACAAATTGCACACACACACAAACTGCACACACACACACTGCATACACACACAAACTGCACACACACACAAACTGCACACACACACACTACATACACACACACACTGCACACACACTCACACTCACACACACTCACACTCACACACACTCACACTCACACACTGAACACAGTGACACACACACACACACGGGGACAGAGTGCAACACACTCTTACCCTCACACACACACTCTGTTTTTATACTCACACACACACACTGCATACATACTTGCATACACACACACTGCACACACACACACACACTGCACACACACACACTGCACACACACACACACACTGCATACATACTGCATACATACACACACACACACTGCGCACACACACACACTGCACACACTGCATAGACACACACACACTGCACACACTGCATAGACACACACACACTGCATACACACTCACACACACACTGCACACACACACACAAACTGCATACACACTCACACACACACTGCACACACACACACACTGCACACACACACACACACTGCATACATACTGCATACATACACACACACACACACACTGCACACACACACACACTGCACACACACACACACACTGCATACATACTGCATACATACACACACACACACACACTGCGCACACACACACACACTGCACACACTGCATAGACACACACACATTGCACACACTGCATAGACACACACACACTGCATACACACTCACACACACACTGCACACACACACACAAACTGCATACACACTCACACACACACTGCACACACACACACACACACACTGCATACACACACACACTGCACACACACTCACACACACTCACACTCACACTCACACTCACACACAAACACACACACACTCACACTCACACACAAACACACACACACACACTGCACACTTACACTTACACTCACACTCACACTCACACTCACACTCACACTTACACACACACTGCATACATACTGCATACATACACACACACACTGCATACATACTACATACATACACACACACACACAAACTGCACACACACACACTGCATACACACACACACACTGCACACACACTCACACTCACACACTGAACACAGTCACACACACACACACACTGGACACACACATACACACACACACAAACTGCACACACACACTGCATACACACACAAATTGCACACACACACAAACTGCACACACACACACTGCATACACACACAAACTGCACACACACACAAACTGCACACACACACACACTACATACACACACACACTGCACACACACTCACACTCACACACACTCACACTCACACACTGAACACAGTGACACACACACACACGGGGACAGAGTGCAACACACTCTTACCCTCACACACACACTCTGTTTTTATACTCACACACACACACTGCATACATACTTGCATACACACACACTGCACACACACACACACACTGCACACACACACACACTGCATACATACTGCATACATACACACACACACACACACTGCGCCCACACACACACACTGCACACATTGCATAGACACACACACACTGCACACACTGCATAGACACACACACACTGCATACACACTCACACACACACTGCACACACACACACACACTGCACACACACACACACACTGCATACACACACACACTGCACACACACTCACACTCACACACACTCACACTCACACTTACACTCACACTCACACTTACACTCACACTCACACACAAACACACACACACACACAAACACTTACACTCACACTCACACTCACACACACATTTTACACACACAACTCACACACATACACACAAAAACAGATTACACACACACACGGACATATTACACACACATTTTACACACACAACTCACACACACACACTGCAAATAACACAGGTTACACACACACACACACGGATAGATTACACACACATTTTACACACACAACTCACACACACACAGATATTACACAGGTTACACAGATTACATACACACACACACACACAAACACACTCACACACACACAAACACACAGACAAATTTTTTTCGGTACACACAAACACACACACAGAGAGCACACACCTGAGACTAATCTCAATTTCATCTTATGAAAACCCCAAATTCTAATCTCAATTTCACCTAAATAACAAAACCCTAATTTGTTCAATTGCAAATCCACTTGTATATTATGAATTTCTCAAACCCAAAACAACAAAATCAAATAAACCTCAGTTAATATCACAAACAAATCCACACAAATCGACGAAAAAAAATCCAAGATTCGAAGCTTACCGACTAGAGGCAGATGACAGCGACCAGATGCAAGGACGACGATGAGCGTGAGGACGATGTGGGAGCACGGCAAGGACGACGACGAGGGCAGACGCAGAGATGAGGACGATGTGGGATGTGAGATGTGGGAAGACGCGGTTTCTCTGGCTTACGAGTCCGCCCGAATTTGGGATCCCTCGTGAAGAACGGCTAAGCCCCCCCTTAGTCCTAGCGAATCCCACCTAAGCTCATTAAAGCTAATCCCGGTACCCACCAAACACTGGACTATAGTCTAGTCCAGTCCAGTCCCAGCGAATCCTGTCAAACAAACGTGCCCTTTATGTATAAGTTGAGTTTTAGTTATTAGGATTGGTTTTACTCAAGTTATTGGATGTTAGGATTCGTTGTACTCAAGCAATTAGATGTTATGATTGGTTCTACTCAAGCTATCGAAGATCAAGCTCAACCGATGATCACTATTCTACTGTAACTAAGTCACGAGTTCACTTTTAGAATGGTAAGTAATTGGTTCTTATTCGAATTAAGCTAATTAAGTTATTTTCGAAGTTCTGTTCTAAAACCTCTTCCGAGAACTTGTATTGAGAAGGATTTCCTGCAGAGCTGCAGTATTATATTAGCTTTCCTTTTCTGACCTAGAATTGAGGTGTGGATTATAAGTGACTGGTCCCTATGGAGAAAAGTCGTGAAGCGAGAATGTCATCGGAGTGAAAGACCACGTAGCGGTTGTCTAAGTCTTGGGAGTCTTGGAGGGTGTCCTTGCGTGCTAGGCTTAGGTTGTGTCATGGTGCTTGCGTACACTGGTTGTGTGCTCAAGGATCGTTATGTACTATAATTTTTTTTTTCCGCATTTTATTTATGTGCGTAACAAGATTGATATGCGCTTTCAATCTTGTCTGATTATTTTTTTTGCATTCGCTCATTGCACTTGTTTTCCATTTCCTTTGCATACCTGATCAACGTGATTAATAATTAAAGTTTGTGATAATTGGATTAAACCCATTCACCCCGTCGAGGCTTTGTGTTGCAACTTATTGCGTTTTCACATATGTATTTTTTTTATTCATTTTTAATTAGTAGATTAATATTTTAACATATTTATAACATAAAGTCAACACCAAAGTTGCAAACCTTGTAAAACACAGTAGCCAAACTGGCTAAATTAAAAACCCAATCACCAAACATACATGGCTTGTTTTATTAATACCCCACATTTTGTTAACTACACCCCACATACTTAATACATCCCACATTTACTTTTTAAATCAAAAATTTTCTTAACACACCCCCACGTATTTTCCAATACTACCCCCTCACACCTCACACCTCACATTTCACACACCCTACATCTCACATCTCACACACCCCACAATCATCAACTAATTAACCACACATCAAACTCTTCATCTCTTTCAAACAAAAGAATAATCCACATTTTAAAGACAAGAAAGATGAATTAAATTGTTGTATAAAATCTCCATCTTACCATTTGATTTATAAACATCCATCAAATTTTCTTGAACAATCGCGTTGGATTCTAAGAAGCCTGATGGACAAATGGTAGGAATTGTTTTTATAAGGTCACGTTGGATTCTCTAGTTTTCTTCCTATTTCTTGAATTCCAATTAGAGCAAGGCTTTACAAAAAGTCAAATTTTTATTCCATTATTTAAATAATTTCTTGAATGTGAAAATCAACAAATGAACGAGGAGCATAACTAGATTTTTTGTTCCGTTCATCAAAAGATATATTTTCTTCAACTTGTTTGTGTTTTTATGGTTTTGTTCTACAATGGATAGAGCAGCTATGAGGGTTCGAATAGTCATTTCATATTAGAGTTGCAAGTTGTTATTTATCCAGATACAAGAGAAATTTATATATATAATGATGCTTAATGACGTGTCAATAACAACTCCCAAAAAAAAAAAAAAAAAAAAAAAAAAAGGAGAAGGGACAACCGGCCAAAATAGAGAGCATCGTCAAGCCGGCCAGCTAATCTATTTCATAGGTTATTGATTGTTCAACATATTAGTACTACCATTATTTCTTATTCCATTATTTATTGTTAAAAGGTTTTGGATGGTCGTGGAAAGAGATCTAGACTTCAACAAGCACCCAATATGCAGATTCTTGTTGACAGTCGGCTTATTTTCTGCTTATTAACTAAGCTCCTTCACATTACACGAACACCATCAGCGAACAGCCACGGTCTCCTGTGGAACTCCGTTCAACGACGCTGCCGGGTGAACCTTATCTTTGCTGCTGGACATTTTCTGCTTCTCTGTACCTGCAACTGCTGCTGATTCCTGACTTGGTTGTTTTTCAGCTTGTACTGCCGGATATGATCTTCCACTCAAACGGACAAGATCCTTGATGGTCGATATGAGTTCATTATCCTTGATCAAAGCCTCCATTGTCACATGTACACCTGAGAACGCAATATACGGAATTGAAACCACAAATTCAAGATGCATTTTGTCATCTCTGAAACAAGTGAACATCCAAAATATAAACAACGAAAAGAAAAGGCAAGGCCAACTTAGTGGCAAATTGAATCTTGAAAACATAATCTTCACATACGGTATCTCCAATAGTGTTTGGGATTTGTGGGGTCATTGATCGTCTCCTCTTTTGCAGGGCGTGTTGTGTATTCTTCTTTCAACGCTAACAAATCCTATCGAGTGCAGAATTCATGAGGAAGGATCCAAAATAATTAACATACCATTGTATACTGTAGTATTATATGGTATGACTTGTTATGGAGGAACCAAATTTTCAAAATGTCTTGCGTTGTGCTTTCCAAGGTGTATCAAACTCCAATTGAGAACACACAAAAGACACATTAAAATGTCCAGCACAGTACCTGAAGCGGAAAAATGGCCCACATTGATGGTGCTTCAACATGTTGCCTTAAGATGAAATGTGCAATCTCTGGAACACATCGAGCAGGTGGTGACATGTCAGACCCCACCACATTCTTAAAATATCGCTGCCTTCTTTCTTCATCTTCTTCCCACCAAGCACGCAAGGTTGAGCAGTCATGGCATGACGGAGCACATACCTAAATGCAGTTATATGAATTAACAACATTTCAATGAAAGTTGAGATCTTGAGCCATGTGACCAAATTTTCTTTATACAAAATCTCAATAAACTTATGCTTTAAACAGAAATAACAGAAATTCCAAGCTTTCTATAGGGTTAAAGTTTTTACAAAAACTACAACAGGATCAAGTTAATTTGTTCCCCATTCACTCTTTCAAGAGATGATTTTCTGAGTGGCATTTTCTCTAAAAAGATGAGGAAATTAATCTATTTCTAGGAACTTAATCCTTAGGAAGCAAATCGATGAAGCATGATCTTTCCATCATTATGAAGGCGATAAATATGACCCATTATCTTACTGTCATATAGCCATATTGAGAAGGAATACCAAACTCCAAATCAGGTTCACTGGGCATGCGCTGAATGCGTAAACCTATTAATCCTAGTTCTTGCATCACCTGCATCCAAAACCAATCACAAAATAAGAAATCAATAAAAACAAGGAGGGCCAACAAATATCGAAATCAGGCTGAAGTTTATAGTGGTCGTGTGAGTTGGGAAAGGCTGAGCAAACATACAGGATGAACACAAGAAGGAATAAGCCCCAGATCTTCCCCACAGGCAAGCATATCTGATGAGTTAAGCAGAGCAGGTAACGTTTTCAAAGCATTCTCCCGCCAAAGATTTTCTTGCCGGTGGAAGTAGTAATCATAGTATAATCTTTTCAATACGTTTTTGCTGTATCACACAAAAACTGATAAGAAAATACATATGATGGAAGTAAATCAGCACAAACCGACAAGAGGTGAGAGGGGGGAACTCTTTTGTAACAATGAACAGAAGAAAACCAAATGACTTGATTTTAAAAAAGGGAACTTTAACGAAAAGCTTCCGGTACTGTTCACTTTAACGAAAAACTACATTTTTACACTAAAAAGTCAATCATGGTACTATTCACTTTACCCTTTATTTTGTCCTTATTGTTAAAACTTAAGAGTTTTGAAGCTCTTTTCATTAGTGGTTCTCCTACCAAATTCTTCTCCATCAAGATAATATGACCAAATAAGCTAATCTCATGTTCCCAAACCAGAAACTTTTCGAAGTACCTGTGGTCGTCCAAATCATTAAAACTTGGTGTATCTTCAAGATTGAAACGAGGATAGAAATTCCTTGGATTTTCTGGATCTCTGATGAGAACTATGTTCTGCAATAACAATTACATAAAATATTAACCAACGAACAGCAGTACCAGTGGCAATCCCTTTAAAATACTTGGGAAACACACGAAAAGCTTCTAGCATATGTCTAGAAGAATCCAGTTTTCTTGTTTTCATTTTGTAGAATCATTTTCTAGAAACAGGTTTGCAACACTTACAGACCCTAAAAGTTCTGAGAAGTACATTAGAATTGTGTTCATTCATCCAATGTAATTATGTTAACTCAACTTAACTGACTAATAACAAGCCTAACTGATAATGCTGACATAACATTGACATGGTAAGTCACTAGCCTTATATTATTAGCATTTGCTACCTGTATAAGATCAAAGGAACATCAGTCTAGAAAACAGTGTGAAACTCTTTGATAGGAAAGCAACCTGTATAAGATCAAAGAGTTCATGCCGTATCTTCTCTTCATCCTGCAACAGAGACCTTTCTGCAAATGATTTCAGCTTGGAAGCAATTTTTTTCTGAGTGTTGCAGTCCTCCTTAAACTGATAATCAAGAATGGGAAAGAAAAAATGTTCTTGAATACAAAGTTTAATTCCGTGGTCGACTACAACAGAAAATACAAGAAGTAATGGACACTGAAGAAAAATACTAGAAGTAATGATCATACAAAGGACTGAAGTAGGAGTGTTGGATTTCACAGCCTGAAGTTTATCTATGGTTCAAATTGTTTAAAACTAACTTTTTAACCAGCCCAAATCTCCATGCTTTCAAAATGTAGCTGTACAATAGAATGAACATAATTACTGCCCCACATCCCAACAGTTTAAGCTTTTGGCAGAAGTGGTAAAAGAACAAACTTTATCATGACATCAAGGCAAGAGGCCATGAGTTGGAATCCCTACAATAGCACGCTCCCACTATAAATTCAATTCCATAAGTTTAAGCTCTAATGGTGGAGAGAGAGGCACATGTGAGGAGTGTTAGAATATAAAAGTATTGTTAGCCTACATCCTAACAGCTTCAAATTTGGGAATAGAGGTAATCAAACACTCTTTATCAACAATATCGATGACGTTGTCCATATTTCTTCAGGTGCATCTACAGGGCATACAAAGTTCAGAATAGGGAAGAAATCTCATCCGAGATCATGAGTGAGTGATTAATGGTTATTAATGAAAATGCAGATAAAAATCTCCAAGATTAACCAATAATTTTCACCTCATAGCGGTTCTTCTGATATTCATTTAGAAAATTTGAGGCAATAAAAGTCCATGAAGCTCCAAATTTATCCTGAAACAAGAAAGTAAAATTTATAGAACACAAAAGGGATCGATAAAGACAAGAATAAAAGACAACAAAGCTTACAAAAGTAAGATAAAATCATAAAGGTAATCATAGTTCAGCTGCAAATCTGCAATAAGTTGATAATAAATTAGGAGAAGTAAATTATAGATGACTAGGAAGACTTGGTTACCTGTAAATATTCCTGCAGAATATATGGGCGACTCAAGCGATCAAAATCCCATATGCCCTCTCTTTCAAGTTCCTCCTACAACAGAAGGATTAATTTTTGTGAACTAACTTTGAAAATGAAGAAAAATTAATCCTTGATAACAAGTCACAATGTTGTAGCCATTGTCTCATCTTGCCAAATGATATTTGACTAACAAGTCTACCTGACTTAGTGGAATGGAAGGTCGAAATTTCCCAACAAGACCAGTCATGGCATGTTCTGGGAGCTCCCAGATACGAAAGAAACCCAAAATGTGATCAATTCTGTAAGCGGTAAAGTATTTTGCCATCTGTCATATAAAACATAGAAAGATATTTATCTAAAATGCAAGCAACAAACAAAGGTACAATAAAGAAGGAATAATAGGGAAATCTAGCAAGAAAAACCTGTGTCAAACGAGCACGCCACCATGCATAGTTGTCTTTCGACATCTCCTCCCAATTGTAGGTAGGGAAACCCCAATTCTGCCCATTTTTATCAAAATAATCTGGAGGAGCTCCAGTGGATGTGTTCATGCGGAACAAATTTGGATTGACCCACGTATCCACACTGTTTCTGTCAACACCAATAGGTAGATCTCCTTTCAATATTACACCTTTCCTTCTTGCATAATCTGCAGCTTCTGAGAGCTGCCATTCATGAAATCACCAAAGAAATCAACAATGGATGCCACGGTGAAATTGGATATCTAACAGAACGTGCAGATGTTGCTAATAGTTAGAATAAATACTACTTACTTGTCCATACAAATGAAATTGGACATAATAATGGAAGCAGATTATGTCATAGTGACAGCTGTCTTTGGAGCTGAGTTTCTCTAGCTGTCAGAAAGAGAAAGCCGAATGTTGGAGCTTTAATATTATAATATCTATATAATCAGAACTCAAATTTTGAACTAATTAGCAATATATATGAAAGGTAGTACCACACAGTTGACAAAGGAAAAAAAAAGTCCAATTCCCAGTTTAACACAAAGAAGGGTGATCACCTTTTCTTTTGAAAAATGAGAAAACCGACCCCATTGACTGTGATCTGATGTTTCAAAGAAGTCCCGTAAAAAACAGAAGGCCGCATAGGGTTTTAGCCAATCCTATAACCAATGATCAATAGAGAAAATCTTAGCACTTCAAGTTGAAAAGGGAAGCCGAAAACTTCTAAAATAAGCAAATATTATTATAATAGCAAGAAAAAGAGTTAAAACTATGTAACCTGATTCTCAGAAAAAAAATTCTGGAAGGAACTGGAGTTAAGAATCAAATCCTTCTCTTGAGCAAATACTTTATTCGCAATAGAAAGTTTGGTAGTCAAGGTAGCCTCATAATCAACATCCTACACAGATGCAAACTAAAATATGTTAACTTCAAAATCACTTTGTATACTTAGTGTTATTTAGAGATCATCGTACTTATGTCCATGAAATTTGTTAATAATATTTTCATGTCATCAAGAAAAAACAGAACTACCAAAGATTTCCAACCTTTGGGTGAAACAGATGGTCCTCAACAGTCATGTGCTATTTTTGAGGTAACCTGATTACATCTAAATATTCACACTCCAATACATATAAATATTCACACTCCAATACATAAGAATGTCATCTTTTCATTTTCAGAACAAAGGATAACATTTAGCGGCAAAAAGAAAAACATAAAAGAAAGGAAATAATAAATAAATAACAATTTGTTTGTCATCATTAGATAATCTTTTATGATTCTCATGTCCAGAGTGGACCCTACACGATTTGGATGAAAAACATATTTTTCGAATAAGAATTTGTGATCATTGTCTTTCATCAGACAAAGTTCTTGTTTAGAACAATAAATGGATTTAACTTTAGCCTGGACTGCATTGCTACTACATGGTTCCATGTTTGGTGCAGTATAGGTTTTTCCACTTTGATGTAATAATGTTTGGAAACGCAGACCCATGTTTCCGTAAGACAACAAACCATAAGAGCTTAAGGCATTGGGAAATAGGTAAACAATGTATATCAACCAAACACTCTCCTTCACATGACATGGAGCCACATCCAGCACGTGGTGAGGCAGACAAATGCAGACACATAAAAACAGATTAATACAGAGTCTACAGACCACCTGCACCTTGAAATTAGCTAGGCAGAACCTCCTGTGACTAGAGATCATATTAAATCCGTGGGTACAACTGATCCTCCAGAAACTGGCTTGCAAGTTATCAGTGATACATAATGAATATTAGGAATTAAGGTTAATGGTTGATTATCAGGCATCTTTCCAAAATTATGGTATAATTCATAGAGTTGATTACTAGAGGAATTTATGTCCTGGAACTCTATAAAAAAATGTAGTACTTCCATTCGAAACTGAAATGCAAGTGTTTCTCTTTTTAAACATGGTAGTAGGGTAACGCTGGAGACCTAAACCACTACCACCCTTACCCTTCTTTGACCATAAAAAGGAAAAATAAAAAAAAGAAGAAAACATACTTCTTTTTTGTTACTGTTCCATAGGTTCCATTAATCTTCTTGCCCAGATCTCGTGTCATTTCTCTTCTTACTCAGGTTCTCATCTCATGTCTTTCTTCTCATGGATGAAAAGACACAGAACAAGGATTCTGCCTTATTCTACTTTTATGACTAGTGCGAATACCTTCAATGGGTCAGAGTTGACTAGGGTTTCCTAAAACCTCATAAAATGCTTTTGACTCTCTTTGAAACAAGCTATGATTCAAAACTGGGTCTTCTGCCCATCCTAAAATCTTGTGGTCTTTAATAGGGTTATTTCCATTTTGCTATCTGGAAGTTTAACCGTTTTCAGCCTTTACCACCTATAGTTTTTTTCTTGACATTTTTCATATACAAACTTTTGTTTGAGGACAGATTATACCTTCAGCCTTGTCATCAAGAGGTATTGACATGGCAGTAGATGGACCCGCAAATCGATGAGAAACAATAAAAGAAACTATAAAAAGTTATTAAATTAATAAATAAAAATCGAAAAAATAGGAAAAATAAAAAATGGTTTATCTTGTAGTGGTTGTCAATCAAAATAAGCCTCTTAATAGACGTTCAGGAAAACAAGCCTCTTAATAGTTGAATTGTAATTATTTTGTGCCAAACTTGTACCTTCCCCTACTTGTTCAAAGATAATACCATCACTAATGAACAGAGAAGGCCTCTTGCACGAAATGTTTTTCAAATTTCAAAGTCTGGTCCAGCTTGCCTACTAATGTACTAGTCATTCATAGTTAGAATAGTAAACTCATTAATGTGATGTAATGATATGCAAGAAATAAATATAATCTTGTAAGGAACTACCTTTCCATCCAATTGTTCTTTTGCCTTCTCAATCTCGAGCTATAAGAAAGAAAACGAAGGAAAAAAATCAGGAATCAAGTGATAATAATGAAAAAACGAAGGAAAAATCAGGAATCAAGTGACAATTTAGCATCCTTCATAGGAAAGCATAATAATTACTCAAGTTTGTCTTATTATACAAGTAAAAAAAAATAATTATAAGGATCACCTTGATATCCGAAGACATACTTTCTGAAAGTTCCTGTACTCTCAGGTATAAAGGATGCAATGCAAATACAGAAAGTGAGCTGCATGATGAAGAAATGAAAGCCAAACTTTGAATGAGATGAAACTTTCAAAATAATAACATGAGTATCATAGAAAAAAACAATGCAATTTTGATGTGCATTTTAGTCAGCGAACAATGAACAGAATACAACAAGGTGGTTTTGTAATCGAAAAAATATGAAGATAAAAAGGGTAGTTTTGTACTCTATTGGACCGGAGGGAGAGAGAAAAGGATCAGGACGAGGGGAAGGTGGGGAGAAATGAGAGCGTTTTCATTTTTTGGTTGGGAGGGAGTTTAAAGTGGAAAGGTAAGGTGAAGAGTCGTCTCAATTTGTTCTTGATCCTTCTTATCCTCCAACAAACCCCACTTGAAACGAGGTATATCTGCTAACTTATATCTACACTTTTTTTCCCCTTCCTTACCACTTCTCCTTTCTTTATGCCAACCAAGAAAAGAGATAATAACATCCTTTCCTGATTGCTTTACTCTTCCCATGTAATTTCCCCATCCATTTTTCCAATTATCCACCCTCCCTTCCTTAGATCAAATTGGTGTACCGTTCAGGCCCTCAGGGAGCTAGAGAAGATGAAACCACCAGATGGAAATTACTTTTCCAAGGCAATTGCTATTCAATACAACAAGAAAGCTTTTCCCATTTATGATATTGGATTTAATGTTTAGATAATAATCAGAGACATAGGAACTTAAGACTGCACATATTATCCAGCTAAAAGTGGCAAACAACCGAAATTGTCTCCCTACAAAATTTCAAGCCAGTTTTATGCATCAAACTTTGATTTAGCTTCTATAAATAGCCAATGGCATCAAGACAAAAACGTTATAGTAATATGATAATGAGGTGTCAACATACCTGTAGGGGTATGAATCCCACCACATTCCATGCACTGATGTATCATTAATAGGTAAAAGCTGAACCAAATGAAAGCCAGAATCTGCAGCCCAGTCAACAACTAATTTCAGGTCAAGAAACTCTCCAACTCCAAGATCATTTTCTGATCTAACAGAAAACATTGGGATTGCAACACCAGCACCCCGCCAAGGCATTTCCTAACATCATCAATCCAAAAAACAATGATCAACAGAGGAACACTTGCGCTACAACACGTGCTTATATATTTTCTCCATTATGCAACTGAATGTTTACTTAATCATAATTCAGGGTAAGTAGGAGTTCACTAGCTTACTCGCAACATGCCATCTGAAAGAAAAATGTATCTCGGTTGAGTTTTTGAGGAGTCAAGAACAAGGTCACGGTTTGGACCATTTTCTGGAGAAAAGTTTCCTGCGTTGCCATATTTGCAATACTTATATGTGGACCATCTGTTAAGGAAGAAAGAGAGGGATGGTCTAACAATAACCATAACACATTAAAATTTAATGATAAGGATAAGGTCAAATTGTCCAAGATAAAGCTTTGACAAGGATATCTTATAGGGAAATCACTCTTCGGCAAAACACAGTCAGCATGCCAAATGGATTCACCAGCGTAGCTTAGTTTAAGCCCATTCTGAACATTCCACTGTCCCAACTTTGAGGTGTTACCAATAATAAATATCTGCAACAGTTTTGACGAAAAATAAAAAACTGCAATAATCAAGCTTGGATATCTTTCAGGTAGTAACCCCACCTTGATTGAAAAAAATTATATTTTTAGCAAGCATGGTTGCAGATAAGTATGAACAATTGACTAGAGAATAAGGGGCAGTTACCGCTGTTTCTTCTTCTATGTTTGGACAGCTGATTTTGAAATGGACAAGAACAGAATCTGTCAATGGGAAGGCACATATCACATGATTTAGCTAAAGAAGAGAATATGAAAATGTAATATTACATGAGCAGTAACCATAATCTTCAATTCGAGTACAATTACCATCCTGGTCCAAAGTGTTTTGGATGACTCCAGGAGGTACTTCAATGTCCAAACTGAATTTCGAATCAAAGATGACGTCTTTGAACGCACTTCTAAAAGGAAGTGAATCGGCACCCACCTGGATTTGAACAGAGCTTTTAGATCAAGTTGTTGATGAACCTAACATTACTCTGCATGTTATGTTCTAACAACTGGAGGAAAGCAGCTATGTGGAAGATAATATTATTAAAAATAAATAGAAATACTACTCAGTTCTAACATGGCATCTAAAGTTTTTAATTAAAGCTTAAAAGGCTAGAGGCCAAATTTTGATTAAAAGAAAGCAAAGAAACCAAACACAAAAAACACTAAGATTAAGAAACCACAATTTCTGGTGGAATGTTGCAAGATTCCGAATTTGTTCTATCTTTTTCTTTATTCAATCACAGTCACAGCGACTGAACGAATCATATCACAAAAAGAAAGCAATTACTATAACATTCCCAATATCCTATACCATCCAATGGCTAACTCTTACTGTGTCAATCATAAAAAATACAAAAATTAAAAATTAAAAAAAAACCAGAATCAGGCAATAAAAGTAAAAGGGATTATTAAGTTAATGGTAAACAAAAATTATTAATAACCGAAAAGGTCGAGAAAGAAAGAAAGAAAGAGACCTGCCAAAGGTCATGAAGCTCCACTGCCTCTCCATCTTGGATCCCCTCAGGCAATAATACTTTACGCTTATCTCCCATTTCCCATCTCAGAACGTTTCGCTTCTCATCGACGACATAGTAAGTGTAGTCACATTTGAAGCCACTTGGAACAGAGATGTTCCCAAACCATATGAGCTCCTTCCCATGGTGGACAGGGCTCAGTTGCAGACCCTTTTTGATATTCCATGAACCAAGCACCGGCTCGGAGCCGCACACCAGCAGGCTTTGACCCCACTCAGTGTAATACGGTATCCTGAAGCTCACATTCACCGGCTTACAACTACTATACTTGCTGCTGCTTCCGGACAACAATCCCAATTCCACCATTTTCTTTTTCTTCAAAAACTGATCGGACCCAGATCTCAAGTTTCTATCAGTTTCTGGTCCTGCGCAATTGAGAAATGAGTAATTAAGAAGCATGAACAAATCACAAACAATAATAATGGTCAGAAAAGAAAAAAGCAGTGAAATTTACGAAACCCAGAAGGGGAATTCCATTCCACTGTTTGTTTCCCGAGAAAATTAAGACAAACCCAAATCAAAACCAAGAAAATCAAAACAGAGCTTCACTCACATGAACCGAAAGCTTTTGGTTCCTTTGTTCCGAGTCGGTTGGCTCGCTCGTTTTATCATATCAAAACACGAGTAAAAGCAACAGTGGCCAACCAATACAATCAGATGCAAAACAGATTGAAAATATCAGAGATGGTCATTTGTTTGATTCGAAAAAAACAAAAAGCAGATTTCTTTTTCCCTTTCTATGAATTGAATTAAACACAGATTTATTTACATATTATTTTTGGAGAATGAGGAGGAAATGCAACGCAAAGCTGATCTCACGGGAGAGTGACACTTGACAGTTGGTTCCGAGGAGAGAGAGAGAGAGACTTGAGATCACACCCTTTCTCTCTACATTTAACTTTGCAAACCAAGGACTTTTTCCAATCGTAATTTCTGGCTGCACAAAAAATGGATATATCATATGCTGCTGTCTTTTAGAACTCTAATAGCCGTACAATATATTTCTTCCTTTTCAAAAACAAAATAGATTAAAAACTAAATTCACTCAACTCAACCACGTGATTGATGAAACAGTCTCATTCACGACAAAGTTTTCCCTTTAGTGATTTTCATAATTTCATACATCAAGCTTTTTTAGGCTTATTATATTAACACTTATACATTGTTGAATACATCCTACATTCTTAATAAACTCTACATTTGCTTTTTCAATTAAAATTTGTCTTAATACATCCTCACATAATTTTCCATAAGCGCCCTCACACTCCACACTCAACATAAACCTTACATTTTCTCCATTCATCCCACTTTTCTTCATACACCTCACACTCTTCACAATGATTTCGTTCTTTTCTTTATTTATTTATTTTTTTAGTCTGTGCTATGTACCGTTCAAAATTATTCATGTCATACAAGTATTTTCTTATTGCTACAGAGGATTCAAATAGAGGAAAGTAGAAGCTGCTTGGGGAACCTTACAAAAGTGAAAGGACATAAGTTTCGACACAATAGAGAGGGTTAAGAGCATATAGATGTAGAGCAATCTGTTTGAATTTTTTTTCTTAACCTTTTTTCCATCTAATCAACATTGATTTGCGAGGGGCTGTATCTCAAAAATGATAATTTAGGAAATAAGATGATGATGTGAGGAGCTTAGGCTCTCTATGTCCATTTGGTATTTAAATTCGGCAGTATAAAGTATTGGTCTTGGGCTGAGATGCACACTAAATGATATTTTATGCATCACATATCATACTCAAACACAATGTTGTAAATACAAAAATTGTCTCTTGAAAGCACAAATGCAATTTAGTATTATCTTATCAGTAAATTATTTTTAGAACATGGCTTTTGTGAAATAGCATCACCATTATCATCTTTGCGAAAGAAGGGGATGACTGTAATCTAACACCAATGAAGTTTAACCTTCATTAATGAAGTTTAACCTTCATCCACCTGTGACAGTACATTTTGAACAAGATGAAGCTTCCGAAACATCAATTTCATGTTCCGTTTGTCAAAAATAATTTTTCTCAATCAATGTGTTTGTAGTTTCATCAGTTACGTTTTTGTTCTACAATGGAGAGTGGGAGTGGTTTAGAGAGTTGGAGAAGATAAATAATCTTGTGATATACATGTTAAAAGTGATTTGGAGTGTATTTAGTATTTTTTTTAAAATTTTAAACCTTATAAGGTTGAAAGTGTCATTGCATGATAGAGTATATAAATCATTTAATATTAAATTTTAATGTGGGGTATATTCAACATTATGTGGTTTTCCCTTTAGTGATTTTCATAATTTCATACATCAAGTTTTTTTATCTTACTTTTATGTTTAAAGTGAGACTTGTGAAACTTTCGTACTTTTGTTAGCCTTCCTATCAAACCCTCTCGTAAATCGTGACATAGCGTCTTAGAGCCCACGTTGAAGCTAAAAAAATTAAAAATTAAAGAAATAATAATAAAATAAGGTTATTTTATCAACAGCCCCATCCCCCGGATTTGGTTCCCATCCGGATCCTCACATCCTATCCATTCATGTACGTTGTGCAGATAAGATGTGAGGATCCATAGGATCCTTTTTGCCCATCCCCCTACTTCAAACCAAGCAGCCCCATCCCCCACCTCGAACCACACTTGTCTTATCCCCCATCCCCCCATGCTAGCAAGAGCAGATCGCTGCCACCCGCTTCACCGCTTTCAGTCTCTTCAACATTGACGCCCTTCACAGCTCCGACAACGACAGCAATGAAAGTGACCTCGACTTCAACCGTCGGTATAAATTACACTTTTCAACAGTCCAAGTTAATATTTAGGAGAGAAGATCCTCACTAGATCCTCTTGGTGAGGATTCTAGGGATCTTTCAATCACATTCATTCATCGTACATTGTGCGGCCAGTTTTTGTCAGGTACTGTTTATATTCAATTTTTAATAAAAAAATTTACAATGATTTCTGACCACATGATGTATGATGAATGGATGTGATTGGAGAATTCAGCAAGGATCCTCCTAGAACATTTAGGACATCTAAGTCTATATAGATGGGTTTGTTTTTATTATAATTGATAATTTTTATAAAAAATTGGGGCATTTATAAAATGAGAAGGTACGTCTTAGTCATATACGATAAAATCTCCTCTTAGAAATCCTTAATATCTAGGATTCACTCATCACAAATAAGAGTGACCAAGGGCAGAGCCAAGGTAGGGGCAATGGGATTCCTTGACCCCAATAACCTTATGCAGAACTGGTACTTGAAATAGAGGACTGAAGAAGATCAAATGGCGAAAAAATGGCGCAAGCACAACCACCTAGGGAAAAAACCCAAGAGGTCCCAGAAATGGAGGTGAAAGAAAACCCAAGAAGTCCATCGTTCAAATTCAATGCACAGGCACCTGAATTTGTGCCAAGATCACATGCCCAGATGCCAATTTCTGGTTATTTCTACCCCCGCTTTCACTTTCTTGGTGACACTGCTTCCCCTGATTGGTTTTACATTGAGGACCAAGAATTGCATCCTTACTTGATCCCCAATAATCCCAATATCGATCCGCTTTCCAATCGGTCCAAGAACGCAATCCTGGATGATCTTCAGCAGAAGATCATCAAGCAGGTGATGTGTCTTTGATTGTTAATTCTTTTTATTCCTTTTGTTTTGTTGATCAAGGAAATATCGTTTGTCGACTGTGAATCTAGACTATTGACCAGGTTGATTTTTGTGTGGATGTGTAATGGGTTCAATATGCCAAAAGAATGTTACCTATGTGTTCAATTTGCGTAATTATGTACGTAGATCTGTATATTTTTTTAAGGAATTCGATAAAATATATGTCTGGATTTTTGGGTTAAGTTGGGCAAACTAGGATCATCCTTTTGGTTATAGGATTTTCGTTGTGGATCTTATCCAGTTTAATATAAGAAGCCATTGAAAGCGTTCGTCCAATGTTGTCGATGTACCATAACGAAATTTGTATCGAAATGTCTTAAATAGTTGGAGATCCTCTAGAAATTATAAGCCATCATTTCACTCTTTCAAATTTGCAATGCATGAGATGTTAAATTCTTCTAACATTTAGGACTAGACCATAGTCATTAAACAATTAGGACTGGACCATGATAGTACCTAGTCATTTTTTCGCCCTTTGATCTTCCCTTTCGCCACTCTTTTCTTTGTTTTAGGGGGCTTCATTTGTATCCAATGCTCATTCTTTTGTTTCGGCTTCACAGAAATAATACCGAAAAGAAGTGTGATTTATTACTCAAAGAAGGCGACATTCTTGGTTTGGCCAAAAGGATACTACCTGCTGTAAATCTTTCCCTATCAAAGACGAGAGCGCTTTTCTCAGGAGAGCCATCCATGACTCTCAAGGTAATGACAAACAAAACATCAAGGCAGTGTTTGAATTTGGAATTGCTTGCTTTGTGTGATTAGTAATGGAAGTTCAACTTTTGACCCCATTGTCTTAAATTCCTGGCTCCGCCACTGGATAAATGTGTTCATTTTTATTGGTGACACATAATTTAGTTTGCAAATTTTGTCTATAAATTAAGTCTCCCTAGCAATACCTTACTTTTAAATGTTTAATTTTATTATTTTACCATTTTTATTTAGCCTTAAATTCAAATTTAACATATTTAGCCCATGTTTGATCAGATTAATAAGTCCAATCTAATCCAAAACAAAACAATGCTAGTGATATTAAGCTCATTTAACTAGTTTATCCCATTTTTTTATTTTCCCATTTTTCCTTGATTATATTAGCCCACCCCTTTGAGTGAACATAATATGAAGATTCATCACCTTATGTTTTTTCTTGTTTGGCATCATACCGTTACATGTACGAACATTGTTTAACCTCTGAAAATTTCGTTGCGCAAGAGTGACATTTTTTCACATAAGTACAGTCGAAACGTAGCTCAACTAAATATTTGATAATGCAAACTGCAATGTTAGTTTTCACGTTCAAACGAATAACATGCATCTCAACATCATGACTGGTAAGTTTCCATCATTAATGTATTATTGTGATTTCACATTACGTGTTTTAAGTGTCTAACAAACCAAGCAAAAAAGTCTGAATAATATCCCTATATTATCAAAGCTCAATGAGCATTTTTTGCTTTTTAGCTCACAACTCTCCAAAATTCAAGTCCAAGACGTTAAGGGTGCGTTTGTTGCACCGAACTATCTCGGACTCGACTAGCTTCAGGGACTAAGCTAGACTGGCTTAGACTACACTAAGCTAGATTGACTTAGTGAAGCGTTTGGTGCAGTGTCGAACTAAAAAGTAGGATAATACCAAACTTGTCACATCCCGACCTAGGTCCCCACCACATCCGAGCTCGACTCCATCATAGCACGATATTATCCGCTTTGGGCCCCAATCACACCCTCACAGTTTTGTTTTTGGGAACTCACACGAGAACCTTCCAGTGGGTCACCCATCATGAAATTGCTCTCGTGCGAACTCGTTTAACTTCGGAGTTCCGATGGAATTCGAAGCCAGTGAGCTCCCAAAAGCCTCGTGCTAGGTAGAGATGAGAATATACATATAAGGCTTACAGGATCCACTCTCATGGGCAATGTGAGATGTTACAATCTACCCCCCTTAGGGACCCGACGTCTTCGTCGACACACATCCGGCTAAGGATTGGCTCTGATACCAAATTGTCATATCCTGGCCCGGGCCCCCACCACATCCCAGGCTTGACTCCGCCATAGCACGATATTGTCCGCTTTGGGCCCCGACCACTTTCTCACGGTTTTGTTTTTGGGAACTCACAAGAGAACTTCCCAGTGGGTCACCCATTATGGGATTGCTCTCACGCGAACTCCCTTAACTTCGAAGTTCCTATGGAACCCGAAACCAGTGAGCTCCCAAAAAGCCTCGTGCTAGGTACAGATGGGAATATACATATAAGGCTTACATGATCAACTCCCCTGGGCGATGTGGGATGTTACAAAGCTACAATATTATATTTTTTAATTCATATCTAATAATATTATATTAATTAATTCTACCTTTTTTTATTCTAAAAAAAACCTTTTCTCTCTCTGAAAGCCTCTATCAGTCCATCTTTTTCTCCCTTTTATCTCTCTCGTTCTCTCTGTCCCACGCCCTCATTCTCATCCCTCTTTTTTCAGATTAATTGCCAAAAAGAAATTCTGCAAAACGAAGAATCGAGCTTAGTTTTTCAAGTTTTTGTTCGGTGGGTATGGAATCCTGAATGGGCGAGCTTGGTTGGCCTAGGTCCGTTCGATTTTGGGTCTGATCTCGTTGAAGTGGTGGTTTGTGCTTGCAGCGCCTTCGTTAAAGGGGGGATTGGGGACACTTCTGGCTGTTGTTGCGCTTGTAGCAGTGCTCATTCGACAACATTATTTCAAATATCTTATCTTTTGGGGATTTGCGTTTTGACAACGATGCAGGTTTGTCGTCGATCGTCGAACGGCTATGAAGATGATACAAAGCATACTGGAGTCCTGGACAAGCCAGAGATGAAGCAAAGCAAGTGTAGGAGACGGGATTAACATCTCCTTTTTGGGGGGTCTCGCTAAGGCCCATTAGCGAAGCGTTTAATCCCGGCGAGTCCGACTTTGTCTCATTCAACATAATCCCTACTTGCACCAAACACGGTCTAAGTATCCTAGCCAGTCCAGTGAAACTTAGAAAAGCCAATCAAACACACCATAACTATCTTACTAGTTAAATTAAAAAACTGAAGAGCCACTAGCTATGAAAAAGGATCCTTGCCGGATCCTTTTGTTGGGGATCCCATGGATCCTGTGATCGTGATCGTTCATCGTACATAGTACGGTCAATTTTCGTTAGATAAATTTATATTTAATTTAAAATTTAAAGCTTAAAATGATTTCTAAACGCACGATGTACGATGACCGACCACAATCCTTTTCCACCAGTTACATGTAGCTAAGAAGAGAGAATTTCAAAAATATTTAACTTTCAAAAATTTCACTCCCCTCCTATTTGAACGATTACGATTAAGTCATGTCAACATCTTATATTGATTTTATTATAGAGACAAAAAGATAAAAAGCAAAGTATGAGAGGAGGGAAGGAAATGGGAGAGGAATAGGACAGAGAATCCTACTCATTTTCTCATAAGCTGCCAGTTCAGCAAGAAGAAGAGCCTAACAAAGAGGACAAAAGAGTCTTTTTAACAAAGTTTACATTGATCGATTTTCAAATTCAAGACCATCTTGATGCTAAACGGACAAGCTATAATAGCTTTTAGGTATTTGGCTAGCTAAAATAGCAAAATCTTGTGGGGATACTCAACCAATTAGAAAGTTATACAACAATATCCACTCATTGTCTCGCATCACATAGTAATTTCATAAACTTAATTGTTTACTTATTAAATATATACAACATTTTCACTCTAAATTACTCTAAAAAGGAGGGAAAGATTAAAACAGTGGGTTAGAATTGAAAAAAAATTATTTTCAAGTGTTCATAAGTCACTCAAACTACTCGGAGACTGATTTTAGCATTTAATGCCCACGGTACTATTTATTTAAAGTGCTCCTATGTTCATCCCTCGTCATATTTTCCTACCCACGATAAAAATTTGAAATAGGATCCTAATCTTTTCCCGCCCAATGTTATTTTTTGACCCACACTAAAGAGTTGAAACATAAGTGTCCACCTATCTGAATTATTTTCTCACTCACCTTATATGCTTTTGTCATGACACTTTTCACTAATTGGTTAATAGGGCATATGGAATCAACCTCTCCTCCAGCACAATGCTTTTAATCTAAACTACATATTAATAAAATTCTTTGTCAACCAAATTAAATTTTTGCTATTTTTTTTTCAAACCTCATCCATATGTTATCATAGCATCTCTAATTTGAAAAACAATTCTCTCTCTCTCTCTCTCTCTCTTCCATATATTTTTTTCTTTTTAAATTTTAGGGTTTAAAAAAAATCAACAACTTCTCTCTTTTCCACACCAAGAAATGACGTGATGTGTGACACGGGTACAATGATAAGTGAGTAAGGGTTGTTGTATTTCCAATGCAGTGTTAAATGAGCAAGGGCCACTCTAAAAATTTCTTTTTGAACGACTCCACTCAAAGTTGTTTAGAAGCATCTGCTGACATCAACTTTACCCAAACATGCAAAAGAAGAAGTATTTTGACCTTACTAGACAGGTTACGTAAAAAAAAAAAAAATGAAAGTAGAGTTCAAGAAAGTAGAATGCGGTTAGGAACAAGGAACATAAAATATAAGAATCTTAACAGGAAAATCTATGAAATTAATAGAAGTTTTAGTGAAGAGAAGGATAAATATTGACACACCCCGACCGGAGTCGAGGCATGCTAACCGTCACGTGAGGGTGGCGTAGCCAAGTGATCAACAGAAGTGATAATAATAAGAAAATGTGAATAAATAAAAACCAAAACTAAACTTATTTAACTAGAGATAATATATAAGTGTGTGAAAGTGATCAAGTATATGATACACACATATCAAAGCATAGGTAACACGAAAGTGCAGTCGAACTAACTAAACACTAATTATACAAACTGGGAGAGGATCCCTACATTATTTAATGGAACGTCAAAATTGCCGAGTAGTCCTCGTGTCACACTAAAGATAAACAGCTACCTAGAACCTGGAGGGGCACAAAACAGAAGGGTGAGTGGGAAAAAACAAAGCGTTTGAAAACGTATTTATCTTTATGAACATAATAACCCCTCTCCGTAAAACCCTTATAGTTTCCAGAATATACTACTACGTAGGTATGAAATCCAATGCACAAGACCAACGAAAACTGAGATATGCCATGTCATAATATTTCAGCACTAAAAGATGTAAACCAGATGTGCAACTAATATAAAATAGTATGCCAATCAGAGTCACCTTGTGTGACCTGTACGACTGGATCTATAGCTCATCAACCTAGGTTAGCACATGAGTCAGAGTCACCTAGTGTGACCTGTACGACAGGCTGGGTATAAATATGTACACTCAAGTGCTACAATCACGTGAAGGCTGTGCGATAAATCGCAGGTCAACTACGAGTCGGAACCACCTATTGTGGTTTGTACGACAAGCACCAGGCTTGGATCCAAGGTGAGCGTGCGGTGCAGGAGGTGAACAATCACGTGAAGGCTGGCCCTGGCCCCATGAGGGAGCACTAATACCGAGGTGCAGCCATGATGAGCTCTAAATAAATGTATGCATACTAATGCAATACAACTCACTCATTCACATAATACTCACCAAAAGCTTACCTGAGTCTCTTCATCATCACACAATATAATTCACAAGTGTAACAATGCAATATTTAAAATGTAACTTATTTATGACATGGCAAGCAAAGCATAACTCCATATAAAAATGTTTCTAGAAACCGTATATGTGTGTGTGTGTGTATATATAGAAAACAAATGCCCTCACTGATAAGTAGCAGGATCATAACCCCTAGCTTCGCTTGTCCACGCTCTTCCTCGGGGTACGTTTGACTTATATGCGATACAACTATTTTTACATTAATTAATTAGCACATATACGAAATCCAGAAATAACTCCTTATAGTTTGCTCAAATGTAAGGTTTGAATATACGAACATGATCTACTTGATGATATGAACCCACACAAATTTTTAGAAAAAATTTTGGACATCGAACATGCTGTCACACGCCAGCCAAGGCACGTGCACGGCACACTGACGGAAACCCTAACGGCGTTAGGAATATTCTGTCAAAATAGGTGGAACATTCCATTAAATGGTAACGGCGTTACCTAATGCCGTTAGAATATTCTGTTAAAGTTAACAGGAATTTAAAGCTCTTGAGGAGTAGAACACGTTCGTACCTATTAGAAGTCCAAAATCCAATGGAAAACGGTCGGAAAATCCCTCGACAATTCCGGCCAAAACTGGAACTTCTCAAAACTGTGTGATTCGATGTCAACACAACTCCAAACTTGCTCCAAAGTTCTAAGGAAGTTGCGTGGGGACTTCTCCAGGTCCTAAGACTCCGTAAACTAGCACGGAATCGCGACAGAGTAAACTTACTCCTCGTCGGAGCTTTTGGTTTCTCGAGTTACACTCGTTCGTTCAACGGTTAAATGGTATCACTGAGTTCGTGAGGTCAAGGGGAATATGATGATGTAAAGCTCACATTCGATCTGTGAGATTTTGATGGGTTTGGGTGCGGGTGTGTCACAGTGCAAAGGAAGAAGAAAGAAGAAGAATAAAAAAGGAGAGTGTACATGTGTGTGCATGTGTCTGACTGGGTTGAAGAAGAAAATAAATATTTTCTGATTGGGCCACTGGATATAAGGGCCTAAATAATTGGGTAGATAAGTGTTGAGCTTGGATCAACACACAAAAGAAAGATAACTTAATTCTACCCAGTTATGCATTCAGTTGTTCTTAACCTTTTTCGTTACTACTCTGATTCGGCCCTAACTCGCAACAACGTGCTCGTGACATCGAGTACGATTTAATTACGATAGCGAGAAAAATAATTTAAATCTGCACAGGTACATCCACGTCACTTAACCAACGAGGGCATATTCGTCACTTTACACATTCATGGAGAAAATTATATAATAAATTGGGATGGGTCGTCACAAATATTATGTGCCTTCAAGAAGTAGTAGCTACTAAATTTATCAATGAGGTGTGTTGATATTGAGTCCTGTTCTTTTTCGTCAACAAAAATAATTGGCCAAAAAAATGGAGAAAGGCAATTCCATTACAATTTTGTAAGAACGTGGAAAAATGGACCTATATATTTGAATATAATACAAATAGCCAAAAGATGTTGAACCAAGGAGGTTACATTGGGCATTTGTAATACAGTGAAATACACTCACATGATATGACACAAGGTATTGAAACCTGAAATTATACTCTTGTAAACAAGTTCATATGAATGGAGAATTATATACGAAGGGTTGTGAGTCGCGCAAATCATATCTCCATAAGTAAATCCCTCAAGTATACATGGGAGCAAATTGCTCTGTATAAATTCCAAAGGAAAATGTGTCATGAAGTGTAGAAAATCCCTTAAGGATTCAAATTGCTTGAAGTAAGCCCTCGAAGGGTAAAGCATAAAATATGTACTCAATACCAAAGGATGGTATAAATTGCCTTAGTGAGTACTATCATTATGATATTGTTGCAATATACTAAAATCTCTTGCAAGAGTCAATGACATTAAATTAGAACTCCTGAAGAGTTGATGATATTAAATTGAGACTCCTGAAGAGTCAAGAAAGATTATAAAGTGTTGAGAGAAATATTGTCTCAAGCTGTTGATCAAACAATCTACCAACACGAATCTTATCCATGATGTTTATGATATTAAAATAATCATATGGATTGAAGATTATGAGTTAAATACTCAAATAATGTCGACACAAAGAATGATCATTTATCTTCGTGAGGGTAAAGATAAATTGATATTTGGTCCAAAAGTACCATATCTTAGTAAAGTATATGTTTTATAGTATTTAGCACAATACATTGAATGAAATAAAACTTCTCTATTAATATCTCCGAGAAATTACAAATATGTTGATACACATGAGTTAAAACAAACAAACAGGATGAAGCATTCTGATAGGAGCATATTTATGCGACTGAGTTAGCTTGTTCTCATACATTTATGTTGTTATTTCTTAGTTAAGTATGTATTTTAAGCTATTTTCGTGTGTTTGTAGGTCCATAGGCCTTATAAAGCAATAAGATGCATTTTGGTGGATTTTGGAGCAGTTTTGGGCTTGGAATGGATAACATATGCATGGAGCAAGGTGGATGGACGAAATTGAAGACTAAAGAGGCTAAGAATGTGTTAAAGAGAAAGAAGAATTAGTGTAAAAATGACAAAGAGCTCAGCCACAAAGGGATGTCACTCCACCATTCACCTTTCCATCATTGCTGTGCACCACCATTGCACTCCCTTTGGATTCTTATGCTGTGCATCATCATCCATGTTCCCTCCATTGACTCATTTGTTGCATCATTCCACTTCCTTTCCTTTGTCTACAATGTGTACAATATCCTTTCACCTCATTGCACTCATTGATTCACAACTTACTCACCTTTCCACCCATGCCATGCATAATCACCCTTGTCCCCTTCATGCACCAGATTTCTTGCACTCATTTCATGTACCATTACACTCATTACACTTCATTGCCGTGCACCACCCTTGTCCCCTTCATTATTTTTTATTTCATGCATCAATACATTGAATCATTATACTTAATTGATGCACACTCCTTGTTCCCTTCACCCATCAGATTTCATACAACTTTTACCTCCACTACATGCACTCATTGATGCACCATCCACCACCTTTGGAATCCCATGCCGTGCATCATGACATTTGCTGCACCTTTGACTCATTTCTGCACCATTCCACTTCCCTTTCCTTTCTATACCATGTGCACAATCATTCATGTTCCCTAGCTGCAACACCACTCCATTTTACCCCCTATGCTTTGCATCATCACTTCACTTTCACCTTTGAATCATTTCAACACCACTCCTTGCACTCATTGCTGCAACACCACTCTATTTTACCCCCCATGCTTTGCATCATTACTTCATTTTCACCCTTGAATCATTGCACACACCACCAATTCACCTTCCTTGCCATGCACTTCCTCTATAAAAGGAAGTGTGTGTGGCAGCCATAGAGTTAAGCTTTTGCTTGATCATTCAACCCCATTTCAATACAACTTTCATCTAAACACATCCATTCATCTTTACATCCATTCCTCCATATAAACAAACCTTCAAACACTCACCAACACCTTGTGCTGTAGCAAAGGAAGGGAAGGAAAGTGCTTGGACGTGCTTGCTGTCCAACTTGGATCGTTGGAGAGTTTAGGTGTGTTCTTTCTTTTGTTTCTAATGTTTAAATTCATTTCCTTTCGTTTTGTTGTAAATATGAGTGGCTAAACCCCTCTTGGCTAGGGGTGATTTCAAAGCCATGATTATGTGTGCATTATAATTTGATAAATTCCAGTTATGAACTCTTGAATCGTGAATGCAATTGGCTTAACTATTTGATTGATAACTTATTTGTATTTGTTAATTAAGGGTTGACACTTAATTGGCATGCATAAATCTGTTGCTAGAATATAAGGAAGTTTCACATAATCATTACAAACTTATATTCCCATGTAGTGAAGGTCGCTTATAAACGATCGCGTTAAGTTCAATTCCTAGCATAAGCGACATGATGTCATAGTTGCAAGTGCTTTGTCAATGCTTATGATTTTCATTAAACGTAATGATCTTTGATTGTATCTCTATTATGATGTCATGTAGGGAACTTTTGAAGAATGTTTTAGGTTGTCGAATTATGTCATCAAATCCAATAAAACAAGGAAAATCTGAGAGTTAACTAGTGATGTCACGGTTAATTTGGAGCATTGTCGTTCATAATTCAATGAAGTAGTAACTGGAAATCAAGTTATTTGCATACATGTCATGTGTGGAGAAAAAGCCTCTAGCTATGATAAGCTCATATTTATATATATTTTACATAAAATTCACTTGTCTTTTCTTAGTTAGTTCCTTATATTTTTGAGCTATTTACTATGTTTTTGTGTTTGTGTGATTTATCAAGCAAAGAAAAGAAAAGTAGCACAAGTGAGATATTAAGTAACAAATTCGTCAAAACTGCTTGTGCAGATTAGCTGACTTTGGAAGCATGTTACGAACAGCTTAGAATGAATGAGAGAATGAGCCTTATATTCTTGGAAAGCTACAGATGTCTATTTTCTGGAGCAATTTAAGGATTGTTAATATCATTTTTCTAGAAGAAGTTATGGGCATTGTAACACTGAAAGGTTTAGAAAAAGGCTACGCAGATTTGGCTAATAAAATGAGAAAGTAAAGGCACTTGTTTTGTGTTTTGCTTTGTCATCAACACTCAGCAGGAAATGGGGTTATGATTGCACTCATTTGGCTTTGGAGCAAGTGGAAATGCACATGCAAAAGAGAAACATGGACAGCTACACACATGCAAACTGCACAGGTTGGAGGGCATACACACACTCTACATGGATAGCACACACACAACAAGAAAGGCACGGCATGGGCAGAAAATGGGTGGATTGTTGGCTGAAATAATGAAGAACATGTGTGTGCAAATGCAAAGGAAAAACACACACACATGGGCAAAGGAAACACACACACATGGGCAGAAAATGGGTTGATTTGTGGCTGAAATGATGGAGGTCATGTGTGTGCAAATGTAAAGGGAAACATGGACATCACACACCCATACAAACTGCACATGCAAGGAATTGAAGTGGTCATCTCCTTAGCCTATAAATACATCCACCATTCCCCTTCCTAAGAACAATCTTAATCCATCAAAAGAGCTTTATTCACAAACACAATTTCCTTGCCGTGACCTCCATCCATTCATCTAGCCATACTACATCTCACCAATCCATACACTTTCATCTCTTAGCCGTGCAAATCCATTCCATCCATATATCCATACATATCCTAGACACTTGTGCTACAACAAGGTGGTGAAAACAAAGGTCCTTGGCGTTTCAAGCTTGGAACTTTGGAGCGTTTTAGGTGTACTTCGTTCTTGCGTTCTATGTCTACTTTGTTATTTTCTAATTTTGTTGCAATTATGAGTGGCTAAACCCCTATTTAGTTAGGGGGAAGTTTGAAGCCATGAACATGCTTGAGATTTGAATTGATTTCTTCCAATTGTGATTTGATAAGTTGTGATTGCAATTCAATTATCTATTTTATTCATAACTAATTCTTGTATGTTTATTAAGGATGCATACTTAGTTTTCATGCATGAATTAGATGCTAGAATATAAATGAGTTTCACCTAATCGTTACAAGTTTATATTCATGAGTAGTGAAGGTTGTTTATCACAATTGCGTTAATTGAATTCTTGGCAATTGTATCATGCATTCATAGTTATAATTGCCTCGTCAACACTTATGATTTTCATTGAACGTAATGATCTCTTATTGTATCTCTATTATGCATTCATATAGGGGACTTTTAGAGAATGATTTGGGTTGTCGCATGCATTCATCCAATTCAATGAGTAAAGGAAAATTTAAGGGTTAATTTGTGCATCACAGTTAATCTGGGGTGTTGAGCATCATAGTTTATTGAAAAGCAATTGGAAATCGATTCATGTACAAGTGTGTCATGTGTGAAGAACGGACCTCTAACTAATCCATCCATCATCGTATTCCTCAAATTTGTCTTACAATCTGTCTAGTTTTATAACTTGTTTGTTTGTTTCAAATTCATCAAAACCAAAATCCCCATTTTACTTTCTTGTTTCAAAGTGTTAAATTTTGGTTTTGTTTGTGTTTTTGAGTGTTTTGATTCAAACAAAAACACTAAATTCGTCCAAAATTGTGTTAGAGTCAAATCTGCCCAGTTTGTGTTTTTAGGCAGTTTTAAGTCTTTAGAATCTGTTTTGAGTCCCTTGAGTCTATTCAAACGTTTTTAACTTCGTTTTTATGTTTTTGAGTAAGTTTAGAGGTTTTAGCAAGCCCTCCTAATCCCCGGTTTAGAACGATCCCTACTTGCATTTATACTACAATTTGACAACAAGAGGGTTTAATTTGAGTGCTTAACTTTCACCGCATCAAGCTATCCCATCCATCATCTTATTTCTCAAATTTGTTTTACAATCTGTCTAGTTTTGCGTACTTGTTTGTTTGTTTCAACTTCATCCAAATCAAAACCCCCCTTTTAGTTCTTGTTTCAAAGTGTTTCAAATCTGTTTTAGTTTGTGTTTTTAAGTGTTTTGATTCAAGTAAAAGTCAATTTTCGTCCAAAGTCATTCCTAGTGTCTAGTTTAAGTTTATTTGGTTGTTTAAGCTGTTTTGAGTATTTTAAGTTTGCTTTGAGTCTTGTGAGTCTTGTTAAGTGTTTTTAAGTTTAGTTTTATGTTTTTGAGTCAGTTTAGAGGTTATTAGCAAGCCCTCTAATAGAAGCATATTTATGCGACTGAGTTAGCTTGTTCTCATGCATTTATGTTGTTATTTCTTAGTTAATTATGTATTTTAAGCTATTTTCGTGTGTTTGTAGGTCCAAAGGGTTAATGTGGCAAAGAAGTGCATTTTGGAGCATTTTTGGGCATGGAATGGATAGCTTATGCTTGGAGCAAAAGGAATGGATGAAATTTGAAGTTTGTGCATCATCCTCTCCCTATAAATAACCATTTTAGCACACTCATTTCACCCAACACATTCACCTACCACTACATCCACTCATTTCACCCAACACATCCACTCATTTCTACCACCCAACACATTCACCTACCACTACATCCACTCATTTCACCCAACACATTCACCTACCACTACATCCACTCCTTTCAACCACCAACACATTCACCTACCACTACATCCACTCATTACCACCACCCACTACATCCTCTTCCTAGTCTATAAATACATTCATCCACCCTTCATCAAAGGGAAATCAATCAAAACACATCCATTCATCTTCACATCCATTCCTCCATACAAACAAATCATCAAACACTTACCAACACCTTGTGCCATAGAAAAAGAAGGGAAGGAAAGTGCTTGGATGTGCTTGCTATCCAACTTGGATCGTTGGAGCGTTTAGGTGTTTTCTTGCTTTTGTTTCCAATGTTTAAATTCATTTTACTTTGTTTTGTTGTGAAGATGAGTGGCTAAACCCCTATTGGCTAGGGGTGATTTCAAAGCCATGATTATGTGTGCAATATAATTTGATAAATTCCAGTTATGAACTCTTGAATCGTGAATGCAATTGGCTTAACTATTTGATTGATAACTTATTTGTATTTGTTAATTAAGGGTCGAAACTTAATTGGCATGCATAAATCCGTTGCTAGAATATAAGGAAGTTTCACATAATCGTTACAAACTTATATTCACATGTAGTGAAGGTCGCTTATAAACGATCGCGTTAAGTTCAATTCCTAGCATAAGTGACATGATGTCATAGTTGCAAGTGCTTTGTCAATGCTTATGATTTTCATTAAACGTAATGATCTTTGATTGTATCTCTATTATGATGTCATGTAAGGAACTTTAGAAGAATGTTTTGGGTTGTCGAATGATTTCATCCAATCCAATAAAACAAGGAAAATCTGAGAGTTAATTAGTGATGTCACGGTTAATTTGGAGCATTGTCATTCATAATTCAATGAAGTAGTAACTGGAAATCAAGTTATTTGCATGCATGTCATGTGTGGAGAAAAAGCCTCTAGCTATCCCATCCATCATCTTATTTCTCAAATTTATTTTACAATCTGTCTAATTTTTCATACTTGTTTATTTGTTTCAACTTCATCCAAATCAAAACTCCCCTTTTAGTTTCTTGTTTCAAATTGTTTCAAATATGTTTTAGTTTGTGTTTTTAAGTATTTGGATTCAAGTAAAAGTCAATTTTCGTACAAAGTCATTCCTAGTGTCTAGTTTAAGTTTATTTGGTTGTTTTAAGCTGTTTTGAGTATTTTAAGTTTGCTTTGAGTCTTGAGAGTCTTATTAAGTGTTTTTAAGTTTAGTTTTATGTTTTTGAGTCAGTTTAGAGGTTATTAGCAAGCTCTCCTAATCCCCGGTCCAGAACGATCCCTACTTATACTTGTACTACAATTGTCAAAAAAGGGTTAAATTTGTTTGCTTATATATTTCGCATCAAGTTTTTGGCGCCGTTGCCGGGGATTAGCAACTTTTCTAATCCCTTATTATTTCTTTTTATTTGTTTTCATGTGTTTTTTTTCCTAGTTATTGATTTTACTTGTTTTCTTGTTTTAGGTGGTTTATGACTCGAAGTTCTCAACCTGTTCATAAGCACATCTTTGACTTTGACGATGATTTTGAACGAACTTTGAGACGAGCAAGGAATCAACAAGAACTCCAATCATCTCAACCTGCATCAGATCCTGAAGAAGACAAAGTAGAAGAGCAAGAGGAGGCCACGACAAGGACTTTTGAAGAAGTCCAAGATATGGCAGTAGACAATCGAACAATCAAGGAGCTTTCCGTTTTGGGATTGGACAATGCTCTGCCTTTATGCATTCAATATCCAAGGGCGGCCCAAAACAAGACCGACGAGTTCGAATTAAAGTCCAGTTTATTACACCATATTCCTAAGTTCCATGGGTTGTCCATGGAAGATCCTAATAAACATTTGAAGGAGTTCGAGGTTGTTTGTTTGAGCATGACCCCTGTGAATGTTGATGGTAGCATTCTGAAAATGAAGGCTTTTCCCTTTTCTCTCTTGGAAAAGGCTAAAGATTGGTTGTATGAGCTAGCCCCCGGAACTGTGACATCATGGGAGAGTATGAAATGGGCATTTTTGGAGAAGTTTTTCCCAACTTCTCGAGTCATTCTACTACGCAAAAGGATTAGTGGCATTCAGCAAAACCAAGGTGAATCCTTTCCCACTTACTATGAGCATTTTAAAACCCTTGTTGCTTCATGTCCACAGTACCAGATGAAGGAGGAGCTTCTTCTTTAATATTTCTAAGAAGGGCTTCTACCAATTGAACGCCAAATGTTGGACGCCTCAACGGGAGGAGCTTTGGTGGAAAAAACACCCATGGCTGCCAAGACTTTAATTGCTAATCGAGCATTGAATGCTCAACAATACGAAGGCGTTGGTCAAAGAGACAACCCACGGCAGCAACAAGTTAATGAGGTAAGTGCTATTTCCGAACTTCAAAATCAAATGGCTAATCTTACTACTCTTCTTTCACAGGTGGTTGAAAAACCAAAAGAACAAAGTGTAGCTGCTTGTGGCATGTGCTCAATGAATGAACATCTCATGGATAAGTGCCCTCAATTGATCAAGAACGGAGGGTGGGAATCTGCCAACGCCGTGGGTTTTGGGAGTCAAACCATCCAAGGAATGATCCGTTCTTGAATACATACAATCCAGGTTGGAGAGATCATCCAAATTTCAAATGGAGGGAGCCCCAACAAACCCAACAACAAAGTGCATTCAGACAGCAACCTCCGGGATTCTATCAAAAGCCGTATGCACCCACACAACCCCAAACACAACCTGCCCAAAATAACTCAGGTTCGTCTTTTGATAATGATCAAGTTATTCAGTTACTAACTACGTTGGCGAAGGGTCAGGAAAATCAAGCCAAAGATATGCACAATTACGCCAAGGAAGTGCAAAATGAAGCTCGAGAGGTGACTGAATTGAAGAGACAGATGGGACAAATGGCTGAGTTCATGGGCCAATTTAGTAGAGAGCCAGTGAAGTTACCTAGTTCGACGGATCTGAATCCAAAGGGAGGCTTCGAATCTGCCAAAGCCATCACCTTGCAAAGTGGACAAGAAGTTGGATCTGATATCAGCCCATCTAAATCCAATCAAACGGAGGATGAAAAGTTGCAATCTGAGGAGAAAGAGTAAGGCCTGCCCTCGGCAAGGATTGAGCAATCTTTGCCGCAACCACCTACACACCCTAATTCGACCACCAAAGGTAAGTTGGGTTCAAATTCCATGACTTCTAATTCCATTCCAACCAATGCACCCTTTCCTCGCAGGTTTATGGAATCAAAGAAGGATGAGAGTGACAAAGACATCCTTGACACATTCAGAAAGGTGCAAGTCAACATTCCACTTCTAGATGCAATTAAACAAATCCCCAAGTATGCTAAGTTCCTGAAGGAGCTGTGCATTACAAGGAAGAGGGCTTCGAACAAAGAGGTGGTAAGGGTAAGTGAGAATGTCTCAGCTGTGTTGCAACGAAAATTACCTCCTAAGTGAAAAGATCCAGGCAGTTTTACAATTCCTTGTGTTATAGGAAATACTCGCTTTGAATCTGCCATGTTAGATCTAGGTACATCAATAAATGTCATGCCTTATTCAATATATGCATCTATGAACTTGGGAGAATTAAAAAATGATGGAGTGATCATTCAACTGGCCGATAGATCTAATGCGTATCCAAAAGGTGTTTTGGAGGATGTTTTAGTGCAGGTGAATCACTTAGTCTTTCCGACGGACTTCTACGTGCTTGAAATGGAAGACTCGAACCATTCCTCTCAATTACCAATATTACTTGGCCGACCATTCATGAAGACTGTCCGTACAAAGATAGATGTATTCAAGGGAACATTGACCATGGAATTTGATGGGGAAGTTATTGATTTTAATATTTCTGATGCTATGAGATATCCTCATGATGGTTACTTTTGTTTATCTATTGATGTGATTGACTCTTGGGCGCAATAATTCCTTAATGATTTGAGTGAGGATGCACTTGAAAAGACTCTCACGCAAACCATTGGACTAAAAAACGAAGGGTTAACACTTAGGCATGCACAAAGCAACAACAAGGAACATCTTGCCGTGCCTATTCAAGAAGAATTGGTGGGGATGGTTGGTGCCCTAGAGTCAAATCCAAGGCATATTGGTAAGTCTCCTAACCTAATGTCAATTCCCAATTCGACTAACAAGTTGCTTCCTTCTGTAATCCAGCCCCCTTCCTTAGAGGTTAAACCATTGCCGAGCCATTTGAAATATGTGTTTTTGGGAGAACAAGAGACGCTGCCCGTCATCATCTCTTTTTCACTCCCTGCACAAGAGGAGGACAAGTTGGTGAGGGTGCTTCGGGAATACAGAACTGCCATTGGGTGGACGTTGGCCGATATCAGGGAGAAAGCATGATATGAGATACTCTTATTTCTTTATGTGTTTAAGTTTAACCCTGTTGAGCCTTGTTAAGCCTATGTTCTTTGTTAATCCACACTATCCTTACCTAGCCTAGTTTTAGGACCATCCATACCCTTGTTCTTGAAGCATAGTAAAGCATGACTTAAAATGAACTCTTTTTTTTTTATCAATGTATTGCAGAAAGCAAGTGTGGGGGAAGTGATTCTTGTGTGTGTGTGTGTGCCAAAGTCCTTAATAAGGCACGGGTAGAAAAAAAAAAGAAAAAAAAAAGAGGGAAAAGAAAAAAAAAGTTTGTTAAAAAAAAAAAGGGTCCAAAACATTGAATTCGGCCCTAAGTGTTGCATGAATCTTCCCTTTGTATTTAAAAGTTGATTTCTGCATTCTAAAGTGAATTCTAAGTTTCAATTTCATTACTTTGCTTGCTATTGCTTTAAGAACGTTTGTTATCCCTATCCTTTCTTTGTTAGCCATTACCTTTAGCCCCGTTACAACCTTTGACTTCTATCTTGAGTGTTTAGTTGTTTCAATTTGTGGAGTTTGAAGTTGGTATGAGCATATGGTGTCATTGGTTCTCACATCTAAGTAGTAGCATTCCATTCATGAGATCATTACTAAACATGCTTAATAACTCCAGAAAATTTCTTTCTTTGTTATAGCACATGTGAGTCCTAGTCTTTCGTGTTTACATTAATCTTCTCACATATACTAGTGTAGGGTGTGTAGTCAGAAAATGTGTGTGAAAATAGAGAGTATCTTGTAAGAAATTGAGCAAATTCTCTAAGGCATGTTACTACATTCAAAACATCGTTTTAATTGGTTAATTGTGAACTAGTAAGTGGTGACTGTGATTAAGTATGTGCTCAAATATAAAGATGACCAAAATCTGTGGGAATGATGATTTTTAACATGTCATGTTTTATTAAAAATCCTTGAGGCAAATGTTGGAAGGTCTAGGTTGTGTTTTGTTTGTTTTGTTTGTTTTGTTTTGCTCGAGGACTAGCAAAAGCTAAGTGTGGGAGAATTTGATAGAAGCATATTTATGCGACTGAGTTAGCTTGTTCTCATGCATTTATGTTGTTATTTCTTAGTTAATTATGTATTTTAGCTATTTTCGTGTGTTTGTAGTGAAGGAAAAATTTTGTCCTAGCTAAGAATAAGTACGAACATTTGAATACACATGCAAACTATTAACACATTAAAGTAGGCATGCATTAAAAAACAATTCATAAAACCCATGACTTTCAAAGCCTAGTATATGGTGAACCAATAAACTCTATAACAACATTAAAGAGAAGTAAAGATTTAGAGTTTCTTTACCCTTGAAGCTCATCCTTGTTTACACAAAGGATTCACCCAAGTGGAGGGCCTTCAAGTCACCTCCAAGCTCCTTGGATATTCCTTGTGATTTTCCTCCTTTTAGTGCTCCTTTGCTTCTTTGAGGATTTAAGGATTTGTTCTCCAAAACACCAAAAGTTTGATGTCTCTAAGTCTCTTCACCAAGGATGTATCTTGTGTAAATGATATGGATGACTTAGGGAAGAAGAGATTGCTAGATGTCCCTCCCCTAAGTGGCCGGCCTCTATAGAGAAAAAGGAGAGAAAATGTTTCACCCAATTTCTTCAAGAAAACCCTTAAATGAAAATAAAGCTATAAAGTTGCTTTTATACTTCATTACAAGTGAGTGGCAAACTTGTAATTAATCCAAGTTTGCATCATCCACCCTAATGGCCGGCCATATTAATGTTATTGGGCTATTTGCCCATTTTGTTTTAGTTGTCATACAACTTAAACATAATAGGCCTTGTGGACCAAAACGCTTTTGGGCCCCGAAACCCAAAACCAACATATAAGCCCAATACGAACATTTCGTATAATTAATTAACTAATTAATTAACCTTGACCATTCTTCAATTAAACCATTTAATTGCTTATCCATTTCATTTAATTTCTTCACATACATCCTTACTTGGTGTATGATCCATTAGGTTCCAATTAGCGAGGTAGTGGGCGATTGTTACTCTTAACGATCGATTGTGAATTGAAACCACATTTCAATTCTCCCTTAATGATTAGTGTTTGCTAATCATTAGGGCTTCCACAAACCATGAGTGACACCTAGCAGTATGTCATGGTTACCCAAGCTAAGTAGAAGTGGTTGGAGAACCTATCCAGTTACAACTACAATGCAATACGGTCCTTCTCTAATACAATGACGAAAAAATCACTCAAGAACATAAAATTATAATGTAGGACACTAAACTAAACTCAATTAATGCAAAACTAGAATTTAAAACACCTAAACAAACTAAAAACTCAAAACAGCAACTAGAAGGCTCAAAACTGCCTTAAAACCACTTTCTGGGCAGTTTTGAATACCTAACTCTAGTTTGGACGAATTTGGACTATGACTTGACTTAAAACACTTAAAAACACAACTAAATGGATTTCTAACTAATCTAACACTTTAAAATAAATGGGGGAATGATTTTGACGAAATTAAAACTTTAAAACTCAAACTTTAAAAACAAAGGTAAAGCAAATCAGATTGTGATTAAATAGAATGGTGAGAAGCTAGTTAGAGGATTCCTTATCCACACATGAACATATGCATACAACTCAATCTCCAATTACTCTTTCAACAAACCATGAATGACAATGCCCCAAATTAACTAGATTGCACCAATTAATTCTCAAATTTCCCTAGATTCATTGAATTGAATGGAATACGCATTACAACCAAATTATTCTTATCAAGGACCCTAACTATGGAATACGCATGATAGAGACACATATCAAAGATCATTAAGTTCAATGGACATCATAAGCATTGACGAGGCACTCATAACTATGGGATACGCATGTTACTCTTGCCTAGGATTTACTTAACACAATCGTGACTAGCGACTTTCACTACTTATGAATATAAGTTAATAACGATTAGGTGAAATTCCCTTATACCCTAGCATCAAGTTTAAGCATGCAAATTAAGTGTCGACCCTCAACCCATATACATAAACAAGTTATCAATCAAATAGATAAGTAAATCACATTCACAATTTCTGAAATCATAATTGGAAGAAATCAAATCATATAAAACATATGTCAATGGCTTCAAATTCACCTCTAACTAAAAAGAAATTAGTTCCACATGTCTAACATAATTGAACAACAATTTAAATTAAACATGAAAACAGAAACAAAGAAAGAAAGAACTCCAAACACTCCACTAATGGCAGATTGCATGTGCAAGGCTTCTCCTTCATTTGGACTGCACGGCACTCCTTCTTTCTCCTCCTTTAGTGGCTGCACAAGGTGGATGAATGGTTATGGAAGGATGTAGGAATGGTTTGGGGAAGAGGATGGTGCGGCAAGGTTGAATTTGGGCAGAAAGTTGGGAGTTTGGGGATGGAAGGCTGCGGCAAGGTGGGAAATAGGGTTTTGGACGAATTTCTGAATATGGAGAGGGTGGTCTTCGGCCAAGGGAGGTAAAACACATATATATAGGCAGCCAAACCCTATAGAAATCAGGTTAGACAAATGGGCTAGGGTTTAGGTGCGGCTAGGGTTAGGAAATCCACCAAAAACTAGGGTTTCTAGAACATTAGGTGCGGCATGGGCTTAGGGTAAGTAATCAGATTTTTTTCATGTGAACAAGGCCTAGGTGCGGCTGATTAAGTGGGCTAGGGTTAGGGTTAGGTGCGGCATAGGTCCAAGAGGCAAAGATGGGTCATCCAAAAGCCCAAAGCCAAGAATAGAAACTCTCGAAAATGGAAACCTCCAAGAATAGAAACTTCCAACTTTAGAAACTTTAGTTGCCAATTTCGACTTCTTTGTTCTTTACTTTCATTTCTTCATTTCTTAAGCTCCCTCGACCTTCAAACTCGTCCATTCCTTGTTCCAAGCATGTACTTTTCAATCCAAGCTCACTTTTGCTCTAAAATGCTCCATTTTGCCATCTTTTATGTCATATGCCCTTTGAACCTGAAAACACATGAAAGTACCTCAAAAGACTACTTTAACTAAGAAAACATAACGAAAATGCATAAGAACTAGCTAACTAAGGCGCATAAATATGCTCCTATCAAATTCCCCCACACTTAGCTTTTGCTAGTCCTCGAGCAAAACAAAGAAACAAAAGAAAAACAAAACGAAACAAAACAAACAAAAACAACCTAAACCTTCCAACGTTTGCCTCAGGGATTTCCAATGCACATGACATATTAAAAATCATCATTCCCACAGATTTTAGCCATCTTTACACTTAAGCACACACTTAATCATAGTCACCACGTACTAGTTCACATTTAACCAATTAAAACATGATTTTGACTTTAGTAACATGCCTTAGAGAATTTGCTCAATTCCTCACTAGATATGCACTCAATTTTCACACAGATTCTCTGACTACACACCCTATACTAGTTATATGTGAGAAGATTGATGTAAATATGAAAACGAATGCTCACATATGTTATAACAAGGAAAGCTTTTTCTGAATTAATAAGCATGCATATGATCTCATGAAAGGAATGCTACTACTTAGACGCGAGAACCAGTGACACCATATGCTCATACCAATCCCAACCTCCACAAATTGAAATACACAACACTCAAGATAGAAGTTAAGGGTTGTAACGGGGCTTGGGGTATTGGCTAACAAAGAAAGGTGAAGGATAAACAAACGTTCTTAAAACAATAGTAAGCAAAGCAATGAAATTGACACTTAGAATTCACTTTTGAATGCAAAAATCAACTTTTAAACTCAAAGGGGAAATTCAAGCAACACTTAGGGTCAAATTCAATGTTTTGGACCCTTTCTTCAACAACCAACACCTTAGAGCTCAATTTCATGCTCTTTCAACTCTTTTTCACACTTTTCACATTTTTTTTTCTTTTCTTTTTCTTTTCTACCCCATGCCTCATTTAAGACTTTGGCACACAATACACAAGGCTCATTTTCCCCCACACTTGTTTTCTGCACACCCTTGATCAAAAGGAATTCATTTTAAGTCATGCTTACTATGCTTTAAGAACAAGGGTATGGATGGTCCTAATCTAGGCTAGGTAAGGATAACGTGGGTTAACAAACAATATAGGCTAAACAAGGCTCAACGGGGCTAAAACCTACAAAAACAAATGTATGGAATGAAGGCTTTTTGGCTATGGTGGTAACTACTAAACAACTTCATCTTGAATACGTGTTATGCAATTCAATGAAATGTTTTGAATGAAATTGGCATGAGTTCTAGCATTTGGAACTAAAGTGATGAAACGCATTCTAAGTAACAACCAAGGGAGAGGGTGGTCTTCGGCCAAGGGAGGTAAAACACATATATATAGGCAGCCAAACCCTAAAGAAATCAGGTTAGACAAATGGGCTAGGGTTTAGGTGCGGCTAGGGTTAGGAAATCCACCAAAAACTAGGGTTTCTAGAACATTAGGTGCGGCATGGGCTTAGGGTAAGTAATCAGATTTTTTTCATGTGAACAAGGCCTAGGTGCGGCTGATTAAGTGGGCTAGGGTTAGGGTTAGGTGCGGCATAGGTCCAAGAGGCAAAGATGGGTCATCCAAAAGCCCAAAGCCAAGAATAGAAACTCTCGAAAATGGAAACCTCCAAGAATAGAAACTTCCAACTTTAGAAACTTTAGTTGCCAATTTCGACTTCTTTGTTTTTTACTTTCATTTCTTCATTTCTTAAGCTCCCTCGACCTTCAAACTCGTCCATTCCTTGTTCCAAGCATGTACTTTTCAATCCAAGCTCACTTTTGCTCTAAAATGCTCCATTTTGCCATCTTTTATGTCATATGCCCTTTGAACCTGAAAACACATGAAAGTAGCTCAAAAGACTACTTTAACTAAGAAAACATAACGAAAATGCATAAGAATTAGCTAACTAAGGCGCATAAATATGCTCCTATCAGTGGGATGATCCATATTTATGGAAGTATTGTCCTGACCAGATTATTCGTAGATGTGTGCACAATTCTGAGTTTAATTCAATTCTTGCATTTTGCCATAGTTATGCATGTGGGGGTCATTTTGGCACCCAAAGGACAGCCCTTAAGGTTTTAGAGAGTGGTTTCTATTGGCTTACATTGTTTAAGGATGCTAGAACATTTTGTATAACTTGTGATAGATGCCAAAGAATAGGTACAATAGGTGCCAATGACCAAATGCCGCAAACACCCATCTTTAATGTGGAAATTTTTAATGTATGGGGTATGGATTTCATGGGACCCTTTCCGCCCTCATATGGTTTTACTTATGTTTTGCTAGCCGTTGATTATGTGTCAAAATGGGTGGATGCCAAAGCCACCCCTACTAACAATTCTAAAGTGGTGGCAGATTTTATCAAGGCTAACATCTTTTCCAGATTTGGCATGCCGAGGGTGTTCATAAGCGATGGAGGCTCCCACTTTTGCAATCGCACCATTGAGGCGCTGTTTAAAAAGTACAATGTGAAGCATCGGGTTTCCACGCCATACCACCCTCAAACAAGTGGCCAAGCCGAAGTCTCAAATAGAGAAATCAAGCAAATCTTGGAGAAGACTGTTGGGCCAAACCGGAAGGATTGGAGCTTGCGTTTAGAAGATGCACTATGGGCATATCGCACTACCTACAAAACACCTTTAGGGATGTCTCCATTTCGACTAATCTACGGCAAGCCGTGTCACCTACCTGTGGAACTGGAGCACAAAGTGCACTGGGCTGTGAAAACATTCAATTTGGACTTAAATGCTGCTGGAATAAATAGGAAGCTCCAACTGAATGAACTTGAGGAGATACGGAACGAAGCCTATGAGAATGCGCGAATTTACAAGGAGAAAACAAAGGCGTTTCATGATAAAATGATTCGGGGAAAAACATTCTCAATTGGACAGAAAGTGCTACTATTCAATTCCTGTCTACGATTGTTCCCTTGTAAGTTACGGTCTAAGTGGATTGAGCCATTTGTTGTCACTAATGTTTTTCCCCATGGTGCAGTCCAAGTTAAAAGCTTAAGGAACGACGATGAATTCAAAGTGAACGGGCATCGTCTGAAGCTATACTATGAGAGTGATTTGGGGCAGATTGTGGAAGAAATCCCACTCAGTGCCGTGGGCCCTATCCAAGCTTAGAAGGAAGTTTCGTCCGGCTGCAAGACGTTAAAGCAAGCGCTTCTTGGGAGGCAACCCATGTTTTGCATTCCTAAAAACTTTCCATTTTCTGCAATTTTATTTTGCCATAATTGTCATTTTAATTTGTTGCTTGTTTAATTGTTTTTGGTGTGAGTTTATTTTTGAAACATTGACAGATATGCAAGGTATTTTACATTAAAATTCGTTGAAAATGAACAGGAGGCAGAAAAATACAAGAGGGAGCCTTCACAAAGGCTGCTTAGGAGAACTTTCAGTAGTCGGCGGAGCATCAGCAGTCGGCAGAGCCACAGAAGGTGGAGATATCAGAGGTTGATCATTTAGAGCTTCACTACGTGGTACAGCCCCAGAAGACGAAGGCAAATGCTATTGGAACAAACCCACAAACATCTGATGATCAAGTAAAATCTGACCATCAGATTCCTGCATCTGGTCAATCTTCCTCTTCATGTTTGTAGCATAGTTATGTGCAAGCTTGTGCAACTGTTTATTCTCATGCTTGAGCCCTTTAATCTCCTGTTTGAGACTCATCACTTTAGCCGCCAATGATTCAACTTGACGGGTTCAAGAAAAATAGACGTTGGGCCATTTTGGACACAGAACCTGCACACTGCACACTGAGAGCTAGAGAATCCTTAACAGCCAACTCATCAGATCGTTTGGAAAGAAGTCTTTTATCTTTAGGAGTGACAAGGTTCCGTGCGACCACCGCGGCAGTCATATCATTTTTCATCACCGAATCCCCAACGGTAAGAGAACCAGTAGGGGATATGAAGGATGGGCGCCATATGTTGTCTGGAGAAGGTGGGACTGTCTTTTCACCAAAGTTCAAGTCAAAACGACGGTCAGAGGGGCTAGACATGTTCAGAGGTGTTGAAGAAAGAAGAGGTCGGACAAGTCAAGATCGTAGAAATGCAAGAAGGGAGTTTCTACAGGTAGAAATTCAAGTGTGCTTTGAACATCCTCCATACCTCTATAAAAATCAGCACTCGACAGGATTTCAGAGATCGAAGAGGCGAGCTCAGAAATCGAAGAGGCCAACTCAAAAATCGAAGAGGCGCTAACTTTCTCAAAAGCTGGGCTTGCTCAGAAACCACGCCCAATCTTATTTTCCAGATTTGTCCGCACTTGTCACATGGACCCTCTGCACTCGACTGGATTTTTGAGATCGAAGAGGCAAGGTCAGATATCGGAGAAGCATCTATTTTTCCAAACGTGTCAGCATCTGTCACATGCAGAGTCAGCTTTGCAGAAATCACGGGCAGTTTGTCGAAGCGCCGATTCCAGATATCGAAGAGGCACTTGCTTTTCCAGACATGTCAGCGTCTATCACATGCACACTTAGCCTTGCGAAAATTACGGGCAATCTGTTGAAGATTTCTGGTGACGTAGAAAGCACGTGAAGAATTACTATTCAATCATCCAACGGTTGCCGACAAGAGTGAAAGAATAGTACCGGTTATTAATTCATATAAATGTCGACCTTCACCCTCCCTTGCAATGCAGACATACATAACCCTTCTTCTCCGAGAATGCTTTCCCAACAAAGCCTCTCGAGTCACTCAGTGTTCCTTATTCCCTGGGATACCTCTGCAAACAACTCATCCAAAGCAAAAGTATTTCATATCATGAAGGTTGAAAGCAAGAGTATCTCATATCATGCTTTCTCCCTGTCCTTCTCCTTATCGTTGTTTTGGGACAAGGAGAAAGAGAGCAATCAGCCAGCACTTGGTATCAATCTTCCGATCTGGAACCGACTGCCTGGAACCCCTTCCTGATTGCTTACCTAGCCTTGCTCTCGAGTACTCATCTTCATCATTTTATGCTTCGTCTTCGTCTACCACATCTACCTGGGGAACTGATAAGGGAAGTGAAAATGATACCTCGAAGCATGTGGAGACAATTTGCCAATTCATCCTCAGCTAGGGACAAGGAGAAAGAAAGCAAGAGGTGGGCACTTGGAAAGATTGAAGAAAGAAACAGACCATCACCTCTACCTCATGCCTACCTGCCGTGCAGAAGAAACAGCAGAGAAGAATGCAGACTGCACAACCAAGAAACTCTAATATTCCTCGCTCAGAATTCCAAACCAGTTCAAGATCAACGCTGTGGAAAGTCAACAAGATCATCTATCTCCAAAACCAGATTTGAGTTCTTAAACTCTACTCTGTCTGGTTTTTACTTTGCTATACTTGTCATGTTTATTCGTTGTTTGTTTGTTTGCTTGTTTTTGTGTGAGTTTATGCTTAAAACATTGAGGACAATGTTTGATTTAAGTGTGGGGGGGGGTAACTATTGTTTTGCATGAAATTCGTAGGAGTTTATCACCCATTACTTCTAGTGTTGTTCCTTGCTATTTTTTAAGTGTTTTTGAGTGTTTTAGTGTGTTTTGACATAAAAATCCGAAAATCTCATAAAAATTTGAAAAATTGTTTTGAAAAACCCAAAAAGAGTTGTTTTTGTGTGTCTATTTGTGTCTTAGGGTACCTTCCAACACAATGATGAGGATTTGGTTTTTAATTACATGACTGTTAAAGAGAATTATAAACATGGATAAAAATTTGATTTACTCTTTGGTGTATGCTTGGTTGTGGTTATAATTTATGAATTCACATGCAATCATAAAGGAAAAATCAGTTTTTGTAACATGCTTGAAGGAAGGAACTTAAATGAACGCTACAACCTTGTGAGACTTGAGCCTAAACATTTATTTGGAGAGTTAATAATCTGTGCATCATTGTTTTCTAAAGTCGTTGCATGATCTCATTATTCTTTGCTTGGTTGCTACTTAGAAGGCGATTCATCATTTAGTTCCAAATGCTAGAACTCATGCCTATTTCATTCAAAGCATGCTATTGATTTGCATAACACATATTCAAGATGAAGTTGTGTAGTGACCACCAAAGCCAAATTGCCGTGCCCTTATTTCTTTATGTGTTTAAGTTTAACCCTGTTGAGCCTTGTTAAGCCTATGTTCTTTGTTAATCCACACTATCCTTACCTAGCCTAGTTTTAGGACCATCCATACCCTTGTTCTTGAAGCATAGTAAAGCATGACTTAAAATGAACTCTTTTTTTTTATCAATGTATTGCAGAAAGCAAGTGTGGGGGAAGTGATTCTTGTGTGTGTGTGTGTGCCAAAGTCCTTAATAAGGCACGGGTAGAAAAAAAAAAGAAAAAAAAAAGAGGGAAAAGAAAAAAAAAGTTTGTTAAAAAAAAAAGGGTCCAAAACATTGAATTCGGCCCTAAGTGTTGCATGAATCTTCCCTTTGTATTTAAAAGTTGATTTCTGCATTCTAAAGTGAATTCTAAGTTTCAATTTCATTACTTTGCTTGCTATTGCTTTAAGAACGTTTGTTATCCATATCCTTTCTTTGTTAGCCATTACCTTTAGCCCCGTTACAACCTTTGACTTCTATCTTGAGTGTTTAGTTGTTTCAATTTGTGGAGTTTGAAGTTGGTATGAGCATATGGTGTCATTGGTTCTCACATCTAAGTAGTAGCATTCCATTCATGAGATCATTACTAAACATGCTTAATAACTCCAGAAAATTGCTTTCTTTGTTATAGCACATGTGAGTCCTAGTCTTTCGTGTTTACATTAATCTTCTCACATATACTAGTGTAGGGTGTGTAGTCAGAAAATGTGTGTGAAAATAGAGAGTATCTTGTAAGAAATTGAGCAAATTCTCTAAGGCATGTTACTACATTCAAAACATCGTTTTAATTGGTTAATTGTGAACTAGTAAGTGGTGACTGTGATTAAGTATGTGCTCAAATATAAAGATGACCAAAATCTGTGGGAATGATGATTTTTAACATGTCATGTTTTATTAAAAATCCTTGAGGCAAATGTTGGAAGGTCTAGGTTGTGTTTTGTTTGTTTTGTTTGTTTTGTTTTGCTCGAGGACTAGCAAAAGCTAAGTGTGGGAGAATTTGATAGAAGCATATTTATGCGACTGAGTTAGCTTGTTCTCATGCATTTATGTTGTTATTTCTTAGTTAATTATGTATTTTAGCTATTTTCGTGTGTTTGTAGTGAAGGAAAAATTTTGTCCTAGCTAAGAATAAGTACGAACATTTGAATACACATGCAAACTATTAACACATTAAAGTAGGCATGCATTAAAAAACAATTCATAAAACCCATGACTTTCAAAGCCTAGTATATGGTGAACCAATAAACTCTATAACAACATTAAAGAGAAGTAAAGATTTAGAGTTTCTTTACCCTTGAAGCTCATCCTTGTTTACACAAAGGATTCACCCAAGTGGAGGGCCTTCAAGTCACCTCCAAGCTCCTTGGATATTCCTTGTGATTTTCCTCCTTTTAGTGCTCCTTTGCTTCTTTGAGGATTTAAGGATTTGTTCTCCAAAACACCAAAAGTTTGATGTCTCTAAGTCTCTTCACCAAGGATGTATCTTGTGTAAATGATATGGATGACTTAGGGAAGAAGAGATTGCTAGATGTCCCTCCCCTAAGTGGCCGGCCTCTATAGAGAAAAAGGAAAGAAAATGTTTCACCCAATTTCTTCAAGAAAACCCTTAAATGAAAATAAAGCTATAAAGTTGCTTTTATACTTCATTACAAGTGAGTGGCAAACTTGTAATTAACCCAAGTTTGCATCATCCACCCTAATGGCCGGCCATATTAATGTTATTGGGCTATTTGCCCATTTTGTTTTAGTTGTCATACAACTTAAACATAATAGGCCTTGTGGACCAAAACGCTTTTGGGCCCCGAAACCCAAAACCAACATATAAGCCCAATACGAACATTTCGTATAATTAATTAACTAATTAATTAACCTTGACCATTCTTCAATTAAACCATTTAATTGCTTATCCATTTCATTTAATTTCTTCACATACATCCTTACTTGGTGTATGATCCATTAGGTTCCAATTAGCGAGGTAGTGGGCGATTGTTACTCTTAACGATCGATTGTGAATTGAAACCACATTTCAATTCTCCCTTAATGATTAGTGTTTGCTAATCATTAGGGCTTCCACAAACCATGAGTGACACCTAGCAGTATGTCATGGTTACACAAGCTAAGTAGAAGTGGTTGGAGAACCTATCCAGTTACAACTACAATGCAATACGGTCCTTCTCTAATACAATACTCTTAATCACATTGTTTAAGTGATAGTTTGTTTCATGTCTACTATCCAATGTGATACTTATCTATATGATTCCCTTGAATATGATTTGGAACAAACTTCCTAAGTCATATTCATATGCTTTGGCCAAAGACTTTAGAATCATATCTTAGAGTATTCTCCTTCCACCATGGAAGGTTAGAGATCTCTTGTTATGCATTCATATGCCTACATGACTAGATAGCTTGACCCCAACAATGCCGTGGACACTCCGATGGAATGCCGTGGACACTCCGATGGAATGTCGTTGACATGATCAAAGATCAATGACCTAACCATTAGACATCTATGATGCCTCAGGTCAAAGGACTACTTTGCATATTGCAACTTTCGAGTTCTTACATGACATGAATGTTCGAACTCTCTTTTGATCGTCGTTCAGTGTACTCGATTACTCTTTCGAGCACCTATGTGTTTGTCTTAGTGTTCAACACCAAATGACTTGAGACTAGTCATACTCATGCTTGAGTTGACATAACACATACTAACCTTAGCGGATTGTCAATACCCAATTGGCAATCCTATGGCTAGGAACGTTTTAGGAATGAACATAAGAGAATGGTCTCGATAATCTAACTCACTTAGATCACTTGTCTCTTAGATCAAATACATCCCTAGGATTCCCTTATTGCTTAAACACATGATACAATAAATAGTGATTAACAATAAGCTTTGCCCTTCATTAAACATATAAAAGTTTAATACATTAAGTATTCCAAAAAGCTATTACATCAAATGAGTGGCTTTGTGGGCATACTTCCAACAATTTCCCACTTGCACTCAAAGCCATCCTCCCATGTATCTAATACCCATCTTTTCCATATGACGGTCAAGATGGATTTGAGACATTGGCTTTGTCAGTGGATCTGCTACATTATCGGCTGAAGCAACTTTGAGGATGTTGACTTTCCCCTCGGCAGCATATCTTCTAATGATATTAAAGCGCCTGTCAAAATGCTTGTTCTTTTAATGTGCCCTGGGTTCCTTGGCTTGAGCTATCGCCCCACTATTATCACAGTACAAAGTTACTGGTGATGTAATTGTTGGAACCACTCCAAGTTCAGTGATGAACTTCTTCATCCAGAACGCTTATTTGCTGGCTTCAGCTGCAGCGACATATTCAGCCTCTGTTGTGGAATCAGCAATTACACTTTGTTTCTTGCTTTTCCAACTAACAGCCCCACCATTTAGAGTGAATACATATCCGGAGTTGGAACTCCTATCATCGACGTCAGATTGGAAATCTGCGCCTGTATGGGCTTCCACTCGCAACTCTGCTGCTCCTCCATATACGAGGAACATGTCCTTAGTTCTTCTTAAGTACTTAAGGACCGTGTTGACAGTTGCCCAGTGTTCTAGTCTTGGGTTAGATTGATATCGACTAGTAATGGTCATAGCATATGTGATATCAGGCCTTGTGCATATCATGGCATACATGAGACTCCCTATGGCAGAAGCATAAGGAATAATAGAAAAGTGAGTGCCAAAATATTCACCCAACCAACCATACACATAGTGGTAAGGAAGCACCGCAGCACGATCTTCAGTACTTGCCGAGTTCGAAACAATGCTCAAGCCATTGTAAATGTTGGCTAAAACCGGAATAGCAAGGCTAAAAGACTCACCTGCAGCCATCTTGCTAGCAATTTTGAAAACTCCAGGATGAACTAAGTTGACGTCGCCTGTCGGGAAAACAAACTTACAAAGCCAACAAGCTAAAAAAGCAGCTAGGTAAGACTCATCCACATGCTCTGATACTATGCCAAGATCCTCAAATGCTCTCAACTCGTCAAAAGAGCGACGCCTGGTTGAGCCAATAACACCGGACGGGTCTGAGTCTCCATTTGGCCTAGTGGTCTTGTTACGACAACTTTTCTTCGAAGACCTCTTATACCTCATGGCCTCCCAGTACCAAAATCGAATCCATGAGGAAATCCTCACGCCTGATTTACCTTGAGCATCCTGGAAAAGCTTGTGATACGCCCAAAACAAATAGCGGCAACTCGCAGGTAATCCTCGGCTATTGCAAAGAGAAAGTTCCTCCGCGTTGGGAATGACCTCGTCATAAAACTTACCATGGATCGGCAAGCCTCCTATCCTGTGAAGATCCCACAGTGAAATTGACATCTCCCCTTGCGCCGTGTGAAGTGTGTTGGTCCCTGAACACCAATGCTCAAAGAACGCTCGAAGGACGGAAGGATGACAATCATAACTAAACAAAGATGCGTACACAGCGTGATAAAGGCCCACTTTAGTAAGCACATCTTTAGATCGGCTTAAGACATCTTCAAGCCACTCCCAATAAAGCTCATCAAAGACGGCTTCTCCAGTAGTCGACAAGGTACCATTCCAAGCCATGGCTCCGCTGCGAATGTGATCACTAAGAAGCTTAAACAAGGTCGGGTGATGGTCACGAGCATGGTGCGAATGATTCAAAATAAGAACCCTCAATGTGCACGCCTTTTTCTTCGTAATTGGTTGAACAGTGTCTACCACCTCCCAAGATACTTCAGAAGACCATGACTTAATATGCATGGAATTGTCTTTCACGGGAAAAGAAAGCGCCTTAGGACCAGTTAGAGGCGGGTAAAGCTTCAACGTTGTTCCCTCATCTTGTGAATCACCTTCCTTTGCAAGAATGGTGATGGTGTTGTTCCTAAAACATTTGACAAATACCATGACCACAAATCAGCCACAAAACTTGAGCAGCACGACAAAGATGGCAGCTACAGGATGGTCCTTCAAGGCACGTTACAGTGGCAAAAGAAACCAAAATGCTACGCAATCGCACTACGCAAACCCGCAGCGATTACGCAAGCAGTTTCTCGTACCACATGACAGCGCGCCACCGAGGGAAAACTGTGGTAAAAAAGGCACTACACAGCGAAACCTCATTGCAGTCTTTTACACAAGCACACCCACGGCCTGCTACCACGGCTCTAAAAGCTTTGCGAAGATCCTGGCGTCAAGCTCTGCCTTCTCAAGATTAAAAAAAAATAAAAAAAGAAATTCCTGACATTACAAACAAAGAAATCCATCAATGGGGACACACACATTGTACGTTATATATATATATAGACATATGTGTGCATGGTGATGGTGATGGGATAAATATATATATACATATATGCATGGCTCAAAAGATGGAAATGGTATGCACGGCTCAAAAGACATATATATATATATACACACACACACACATGTGACTCACCAAGTAAAAGGAGCATGAAGGAATTGCAAAGGGCAAAGCACATTATATTACATATGTATGCACGGTGATAAAGCAAACTGCAACGGTAATAAAGCAAACTGCAACAGTGATAAAGCAAACTACAACAGCAGCCTTCCGTATATATATATATATACTCAAGTGACTCACCAAGTAAAAGCAGCAGCGCAGGATTGCTGGACAATGGTGCAGTGGTGATGCAAGGCAACAAGCAACGCAGTGGCTGAAGCTGTGTAATGAGTGTACAAGCAAATGAGCAATCCCACATATATATACATATATATATATATAAAGGTCCCAGGAGAAGCAAATGAAATGCGGTGGCTATTCAAAACGCAGGTCCGTGACTGTGCAAACTGTGCAAATGACCACCCGTGCCTGGAAAAGAAAAACCAAAATGAGAGGTGATATGATGGTGCATTGGGAAAATATGATTGTGTACAAAAAAGAAAGTGCCAAGTGCATTGGGAAAATATGATTGTGTACAAAAAAGAAAGTGCCAAGTGCATTGGGAAAATATGATCGTGTGGGAAAATATGATTGTGTACAAAAAAGAAAAGTGCCAAGTGCATTGGGAAAATATGATTGTGTACAAAAAAGAAAGTGCCAATATGATTGTGTACAAAAAAGAAAGTGTCAAGTGCATTGGGAAAATATGATCGTGTGGGAAAATATGATTGTGTACAAAAAAAGAAAGTGCCAAGTGCATTGGGAAAATATGATAGTGCATTAGTCACCATCTAAAAGGAAATGGATGTGTCAAGCACCATCTAAAAATAAAAAAATAAAAAAAAATAAAAATAAAAAAATAAATAAATAAATAAAAAGAAGAAGGAAGTAACGCATTTTAGTCAGATATACATTTTATTTGTATTTAGCACAACATACTGAATAAAATAAAGCATGTCCATTGATATCTCTAAAACAATTACAAGTGTGTAAAAAAAAAAAAAAAAAAAGTCAAATCAAATTTACAGGAAGGGATCTTCAAGGATGATCAGGTGGCGCCTCATCACTCGGCGGAGCTCCAGAAAGACGAAGCACCAGAGATTGATTATCTGGAGCTTCAACACTTGGTGAAGCGCCAGAGGACGAAGGCAGAAGTTGCCGCTGGAGTAACGCCACAAACCTCTGATGATCACTCTGAATCCGAACTTCGGACTCCTGCAGCTGGTCAAGCTTCCTCTTCATGCTTGTTGAGTAATTAGTTGCGAGCATGTGCAACTCTTTATTCTCGTGCCTAAGCACCCTGACCTTTTGCCGAAGACTGGCCACCTCAGCCATCAACGACTCAACCTGACGAGATCGAGCAAGAAGGCGTTGGCCCATGTTTGAAACTGAACCTGCACATCGGACGTTGTAGGCTAGAGAGTCCTGAACAACCAGCTCGTCGGACCGCCTGGAAAGTATCCTAGTGTCTCTAGGAGTGAGAAGATTTCTGGCTACCACCGAAGCGGTTGTATCGTTCATCATCATAGAATCCCCAACTGTAAGAGGACCATTGGGAGATACGAAGGACGGCTGCTAAATGTTGTTTGAAGAAGATATGTCACTATCTTCCCCGACATTCAAGTTAAGACGACGGTCAGAAGGGCAAGACATTTTCGAAGGTGTGAAGAAAAAGAAGAGGTCGGACAAATCAAGTTCTTAGAAGTGCAAGTAGGGAGCTTCTACAGGCTGAAAATTCAAGTGTGCTTTGGAATGTGATGCGTGCCTCTCTTTTAAAATCAGCACTCGACGGAGCTTCAGAAATCGAAGAGGCAAGCTCAGAGATCGAAGAGACGTCTGCTTTCTCAAAAGCTGGGCTGCTCAGAAACCACGGGCTGATCTCAGATATCGAAGAGGCGCCAGTCTTTTTTCAGCTTCGTCAGCACCTATCACATGCATACTCAGCTTTGCGAAAATCACGGATAATTTGTCGAAGCGCCGATCTCAGATATCGAAGAGGTGCCAGTCTTTTTCAGCCTCGTCAGCACCTGTCACATGCACACTTACTTTTGCGGAAATTACGGGCAATTTGTCGAAGATTTCTGATAAAGAAGAAAGCGCGTGGAGCCATACTGATCAATCACTCAATGGTTGCCAACACGAGTGAAAGAATAGTACCTCTACAGGTATTAAAGAACTTCCTATAACTGTCCACCTACACCGTCCATAGCAAGGCAGACTTGTAAAAATGCCCAACCCTTCTTCATTTCCGAGAGTACACTCTCAGCAGAGCCTCTCGAAATACCCAGTTTTCTTCCTCTCCTGGAGCACCTCTGCAAACAAATGACACCAAAGCAAAAGTATCTCATATCACCAGGGTAGAAAGCAAGAGTATCTCATATCATGCTTTCTCCCTGTCCTTTCCTTTGTCCTTGTTCTTACCTGCAAAGACAAGGATAAAGAAAGCAATATGTCGGAACCTCCACTCAAACTCCGGGCAAGGAACCGACTACCGGGAACCTTTGCCTGGTTGCTTACCTGGCCTTGCTCTTGAGTACTCGTCTTCAGTTGCTGATGTACTTCCGAAGAAGATGCCATATTTGTGATAGGAGCATATTTATGCGACTTAGTTAGCTTGTTTTCTTGCATTTTCATAGTTTGTTTATGTTTATTATAGTGTTTTAAGCTATTTTCGTGGGTTTGTAGGTTCATATGACAAAGTTGGCAAGAAAGTGCAATTTGGAGCATTTTGAGGCAGTTTTGGGCACCAAATGGATAGCTTATGAATGGAGCAAGATGGAGGGACGAATTTGAAGTTCAAGAGGCTAGGAATGTGTTGAAAAGAGTGAAGAAATAAATCCAAGTCAAGGAAGATAAGAAATCAGCTCAAAAGAAGGAACATTATCCAAAACCTTATCCAACCTTATCTTATCTTATCCTATCCTAATCCTATCCTAATTTAATTCCAGCTGCATGGGGGATTTATTTTCAGATTAGGACACATTAAAATTGGTTTCTAGAAGCCCTTATCCACTCATACAAAGGTGCCACACCTTATCCCTTGTTTTTCTAGAAATCAGCCACAAAACAACCTTTCTAGAAGGCCTTATCCCTTGTCCTACAAAAGTGACGCCCCAAACCTTTCTAGAACTTCTAGAAACCTGATTATTCCTTCCCCCCTTGGTTTCTAAAAGCCTTAGCCTTTTCCTTCAAGGATTGTGTGTTATTATCCTATACAAATTAGGCCTTTAAATCCTTTTCCTTTGCTACATAGGGGCTGCGAATTTCAGCCTATAAATACCATCCTTTGCTGCACCATTTAGTCACCACCCTCTACCATATTTTCACTACACCACTCACCCAAACATCCCTCTTGTGCCGTGAGTTTGCAAAGGAGAAGGAAGGAGACTCTTGGAGCCGTGCATGCCATTCAAGGAGCTTGGATTGTTGGAGCGTTTCTAGGTGTTTTCTATCTTTATGTCAATGTTTAAATTTATTTATCTTTGTTTATTTGCGAACATGAGGAACTAATTTCTTTATAGTTAGAGGGGAATTCAAAGCCATGATCATATGTTTTATATGACTTGATTTCCTCCAGTTATGATTTCATAAATCGTGAATGTGGTTTACTTATCTATTTGATTGATAACATGTTTATGTATGTTGATTGAGGGTCGACACTTAGTTTGCATGCATGAATTTGATGCTAGAGTATAAGGGAATTTCACCTAATCGTTATTAACTTATATTCATAAGTAGTAAAAGTCGCTAGTCACGATTGTGTTAAGTGAATCCTAGGCAAGAGTAACATGCGTATTCCATAGTTAGGGTCCTAGATAAGAATAATTTGGTTGTAATGCGTATTCCATTCAATTCAATGAATCTAGGGAAATCTGATAATTAATTGGTGCAATCTAGTTAATTTGGGGCATTGTCATTCATGGTTTGTTGAAAGTGTAATTGGAAATCGAGTCGTATGCATATGTTTCATGTGTGGAGAAGGAACCCTCTAACTAGCCTTTCACCATTCTTTTTCATCCAAAATCGTTTTTGTTAAGTTTGTTTTTAAAGTTTATGTTTTAAAGTCCAATTTCGTCAAAATCAAACCCCTTACTTTTAAGTCTTGTTTTTAGAGTAAAAACTTGTTTCCTTTAAGTCTTTTGAGTCTTTGAAGTTCTATTTTCGTCCAAATCAATTGTAGGTCTAGAATTGAGTCTTTTTTATTGTTATTTGCAGTTTTGAGTGTTTTAAGTTAGTTTTGAGTCTATAGAGTCTAGTTTAGTGTTTTTGAGTCTTATTTGTGTTGATTAGCATCCCTAGTTAATCCCCGGTCTAGAACGATCCCTACTTGCATCATTACTACAATTGTCATCAATAGGGTTTAATTTGTGTGTCAAGTTAATTTTCACATCAATTTGCCCGGAGAACAGATAAGGCAAGTGAAAATGATACCTTGAAGCATGTGGAAACAACGTGTTAATTTCCTTCAAGATCAAGTCTCCCCTTCCTTGCACAATCAACCAACCCTGCAGAAGGAGTCTAAGTTGAATCCAAGAGCTCGAGAAGTTTCAACAAACATATTGGCGGCACCATCGTCGAAGAACAAAGCCTCGCTGTGCAACGCTGTCAAATCGCCACCACTTCTTCGAAAGCAAGAGTATTTCATATCATGCTTTCTCCTTATTCTTTTCTTTGTCCCTGTTTTTACCTGCGGGACAAGGAGAAAGAAAACAATCAGATAGCACTTGGTATCAAACTTCCGATCTGGAACCAACTGCTTGGAACCCTTCCCTGATTGCTTACCTAGCACTGCTCTCGAAGTACCCACTGTTTCAACATCATATGCTTCTAGAGAAAATACCACATATGCCTGAAGAACAGATAAGGCAAGGGAAAATGATACATTGAAGCATGTAGAGACAAGCACAACAAAACACAAGTCGATTCATCCGTTACTTCTTCAAAATAAAAAATATCTCATATCATTAGGGTTGCAATCACTCTAGGTTTGGTGGACCTGTTTCGACCCTCAAATTCTTGGGTCGACCCGCTAGACGTTGTGAGCTACACGTGCCGATTTACCACCTTTGAATCAAATCCTTAAAGATTAAGTCACCAATTGGAAGAAGCGCCCATCACTCTTGAAAATCATACCGTTGACCAAATTGCTTAGGGTTCATATGAAAATGCTGCGAACTTCCTTGATCTTTCAAAGCAGGCATGTCCTGAAACTGCTCGTGGTCATGTTTAAGTTCGAGATCAAGCCTTGACAGCCTTTAAAGAAATTACAAGTCCGATTCAAGATCAAGTGTCCATCACCCTTGAATCAAATCCAGCTCAAGATTAAGTCTGTGGAAAGTCCTTTGGGGGAAACCAGAAAACCCTCCAACCCAGTTCAAGAATAAGCTGTGGAAAGTCAACAATTGGAGGAAACCAGAAAATCCTCCAACCCAGTTCAAGAATAAGCCTGTGGAAAGTCAACAATTGGAGGAAACCAGAAAATCCTCCGAACCAGTTCAAGATCAAAGCTGTGGAAAGTCAATAAGCACAACAAAATACGTGCCGATTTACCCATTACCAAAGCAAAAGATCATCTACCACATGAAGCTCCTTGTGGTCCAATTTCAACCTTCAAGATCAAGCCTCAACGGTCTTTGAAGAAATTTCAAACAAAGTTCAAGATCAAGCCCTAACGGCCCTTGAAGAAATCACCAACCCAGTTCAAGATCAAGCCTCAACGGCCCTTGGATCAACATCTGCAGTAAGGGACTTCAAAACGCATATTCTACACGTGACAAGCACACGTATACGACGCGCCTTGAAGTGGGGGCATTTGTAGACATCGAAATTTCGGTAAAATAAATGTTGATCAATAATTAAAATTTCAATGTTTATGTGTCACATAAAGTTTACACATAGCATGTGACTAAACGAAAAATCAAAATAAATCGGAAAAGTCATCAAACAGGACACGTGTCAACACCTGGCAGAAATGATTTATTTCATCTAATTATTTAAATCCAAAAAATCAAGTTTTGGAATTCTATAAATAGGAGGCCAAGGCATTCATTTTGGGACACCAATTCATAACCAATTCACCTCATACCACAACCTTGAAGCTTTGAAACTCAAAAGCTCCCAAGCAAATCCCAAAGGATCAAGAGAGCTCTCTTCGTTATTCGTCAAATCCTCATTCAAAATCAAGCCCCAACGGCCCTTGAAGAACTTCCGCTGATTCAAGATCAAGCCCCGACGGCCCTTGAAGAAAGTGTCCATCGTTCATCATTCGTTCATCCCTAGATCAAGCCCCGACGACCCTTTGGATCACGACGTCAACAAATCTGCACAACTATTTATCCCAAGATCAAGCCCCAACGGCCCTTTGGACCAACAACATCAAATCCACCCATTGCAAAGATAGAATCAGAGGCTAAATTTGTAGAAGAGATTGTAACCCCTAAATCATCAATACAAATATTATTTTGTACACGTGTTTCTTGTCTCGTTCATCGCAGGAATTTCCGTGTTTACAAAAAGAAAGAAAGAAAAAAGAAAAATGTGAAAAGTATGAAAAAAGAGAGTTGAAAAGATGTGAAAAAGAGTTCTAAAGTATTGTTTGTTGAATGAAGGGTCTAAAAAGTTGAATTTGACCCTAAGAGTTGTTTAAATCTTCCCTTTATGTCTAAAAGTGATTTCTGCATTCTAAAGTGAATTCTAAGTCTAGATTTCATTACTTTGCTTACTATTGCTTTAAGAACGTTTGTTTTCCCTTACCTTTCTTTGTTAGCCAATACCCCAAGCCCCGTTACAACCTTTGACTTCAATCTTGAGTGTTATGTGTTTCAATTTGTGGAGTTTGAATTTGGTATGAGCATATGGTGTCACTGGTTCTCGCATCTAAGTAGTAGCATTCCATTCATGAGATCATATCTAAACATGCTTATTAACTCCAGAAATTGCATTCTTTGTTATACATATATGTGAGCATTCGTTTTCATGTCTACATCAATCTTCTCACATATAACTAGTATAGGGTGTGTAGTTAGAAAATCTGAGTGCATATCTTGTAAGGAATTGAGCAAATTTTCTAAGGCATGTTACTACATTCAAAACATTGTTTTAATTGATTAAATGTGAACTAGTAAGTGGTGACTATGATTAAGTATGTGCTCAAGTGTGAAGATGATTCAAATCTGTGAGAATGATGATTTTTAACATGTCATGTGCATTGGAAATCCTTGAGGCAAACGTTGGAAGGTTTAGGTTGTGTTTTGTTTGTTTTGTTTAGTTTTGTTTTCTTTAGTTTGTTTGTTTTGCTCGAGGACTAGCAAAAGCTAAGTGTGGGGGAATTTGATAAGAGCATATTTATGCGACTTAATTGGCTTGTTCTCGTGCATTTACGTTGTGTTTCCTTAGTTATTTGAGTGTTGAAAGTCACTTTTGTGTGTTTTCAGATTCTAAGGACAAAGTATGCAAGAAGATGTATTTTGGAGCTTTTTGGAGCAAAATTGGGCTTGGAATGGTTATCACATGCTTGGAGCAAAAGGAATGAACGAAATTGAATATTTGAAGAAGAAAGGATTCCTAATTGAAGATGGATTCCTACTCACATGAGGATTCCTAGAAGAACAAGGATTCCTACTCCAACAAGGATTCCTACTTGAAGTAGGAAAGTTAAGCCAAGGTTTCCTATTTTGGTTTATCCTTTCCTAATTCTAAAAGTCCTATGTTCCAGCCACTTTGAAGACTTCATACGCATTCTAGGACACAAAACAAAGGCCCTAGAACCCTTATGGAATTTTGCCGCACCTCCCTTGACCTTTCCTCTTCCTTGCCGTGCAAGGGAGAGGGTTATTTCCTATTTCCTTGCATTAAAACACATTCCTATTGTGTTTTGTCCCCTTGCCGCATATCTTAGCCAATTTCCCTTAGTTTTCTGATTTGATTTCCTATTTCTAGAAGCTTTTGACTTAATTTCTGATTACCTAAATAACCTAGGGTTTTGTTTCCTGAAATCCTTTAAATAAACTTCCTTGTTGCAGCCACAAAGGGGCATTCAATCACCCATTCACGCTAGAAATCATCCACCACTCCTAGACGCATCCATACTTCACCATTCTCCATAGTTTCTGACCCTAAACACTTTTAGTCGCACCATACTACCATCCTAAACACCATTCCATACTTTTACACCATCCATAACCCCCAAAACTCACCACCAACCCTTGTGCCGCAGCAAAGAGGAAGGAGGAAAGCCCTTGCACGTGCTTGTCATTCGATTGAGGATTGCTGGAACGTTTTAGGTGTAATCTTTCTTTTGTTTTCAATGTTTCAATTCAATAATCTTTGTTTTGTGAGTGAGGAACTAAACCCTTTTAGTTAGGGGATGATTCGAAACCATGTTCATGCTTGCAATATGATTTGATTACATCCAGTTGTGTTTTGTAAGTTGTGAATTCAATTTACTTATCCGTTCATATAAAAACTGATTTGTGTATGTTGGTTGAGAGTGCACGCTTAATTTTCATGCATGAATTTGATGCTAGAATATAAGGGAGTTTCACCTAATCGTTACGAACTTATATTCACAAGTATTGAAGGTTGCTAGTCACAATCGCTTTAAGTAAATTCTTGGCATAAGTTTCATGCAATTCATAGTAACGAATGCTTTGTCGATGCTTATGATTTTCATAGAACTTAATGATTCTTACTTGTATCTCTATTATGCAATTCATGTAGGGAACTTGTGGGGAATGCTTTGGGTTGTCGTATGCAATCATCCAATTCAATAACTTTTGGAAAATCTGAGGGTTAATTAGTGCAATTCACGGTTAATCTGGGGCGTTGAGAATTCATAGCTTATTGAAAAGCAACTAGAAATCGTTTTGTATGCAACTGTGGCATGTGTGGAGAAGAACCTTCTAACTATCCTTTTATCCATAGTTTCATCCAAATTCGTTTTAAAACTCTGTTTTAGTTACAATCTGTTTTCTTTGTTTTCAAATTCGTCAAAACCAAATGCCCCATTATTTTAAAGTGTTAGATTAGTTAGAAATCAATTTAGTTTGTGTTTTTAAGTGTTTTGATTCAAGTTATAACCCAATTTCGTCCAAGTTTGTGTTAGAGTTCAAAACTGCCAAGAAAGTGTTTTTAAGGCAGTTTTGAGTGTCTTTGTGCTGTTTTGAGTCTTTTGTTTTGTTTTAGTGTTTTAGAGTTTAGATTTGCATTCTTTGAGTCTAGTTTAGTGTTTCAAACTTTGTTTTACGTATTTGAGTCAGTTTAGAGTGTTTAGCAATCCCTCCTAATCCCGGTTTAAGAACGATCCCTACCTATCCATACTACAATTGTTAACAAGAGGGTTAATTTGTGTGTTTAGTTATTTTACGCATCACCTCAGCAGTCAGCGGAGCCACAGAAGGAGGAGGTATTAGAGGTTGATCATTTGAAGCTTCACTACGCGGTACAGCCCTAGAAGACGAAGGCAAATGCTGTTGGAACAAACCCACAAACCTCTGATGATCAAGTAAAATGTGACCATCAGATTCCTGCATCTGGTTAATCTTCCTCTTCATGTTTGTAGCATAATTGTGTACAAGCCTGTGCAACTGTTTATTCTCATGCTTGAGCCCTCTAATCTCATGTTTGAGACTCATCACTTCAGTCGCCAATGATTCAACTTGACGGGTTCGAGCAAATAGACGTTGGGCCATATTGGACACAAAACCTGCACACTGCACACTGAGATCTAGAGAATCCTTAACAGCCAACTCATCAGATCGTTTGGAAAGTAGTATGTTATCTTTGGGAGTGACAAGGTTCCGGGCCACCACCGCAGCGATCATATCATTTTTCATCACCAAATCCCCAACGGTAAGAGGACCAGTAGGGGATATGAAGGATGTGCGCCATATGTTGTCTGGAGAAGGCATGGATGCCTTTTCACCAAGGTTCAAGTCAAAACGACGGTCGGAGGGGCCAGACATTTTCAAAGGTGTTGAAGAAAGAAGAGGTCGGACAAGTCAAGATCGTAGAAGTACAAGAAGGGAGTTTCTACAGGTGGAAATTCAAGTGTACTTTGAAACGAACTACAGGCCTCTATAAAAATTAGCACTCGACGAGATTTCAGAGTTCGAAGAGGTGAGCTCAGAAATCGAAAATGCCAATTCAAAAATTGAAGAGGCGCTAGCTTTCTTAAAAGTTGGGCTTGCTTAGAAACCATGGGCCATCATCTTTTCCAAATTTGTCCACACTTGTCACATGCAACCTCTGCACTCGACTAAGCTCAGAAATCGAAGAGGCAAGCTCAGAAATCGGAGAGGTATTTGCTTTTCTAGACGTGTCAGCATTTGTCACATGCATACTCAGTCTTGCGAAAATTACAGGCAATCTGTCGAAGATTTCTGGTGACGTAGAAAGCACATGAAGTTTACTGTTCAATCATCCAACGGTTGCCGATAAGAGTGAAAGAATAGTACCGATTATTAATTCATAAAAATGTCGACCTTCAACCTCCATTGCAAGGCAGACATACATAACCATTCTTCATCTCCGAGAATGCCTTCCCAACAAAGCCTCTCGAGTCACTCAGTGTTCTTTATTCCCTGGGATACCTCTGCAAACAACTCATCAAAAGCAAAAGTATTTCATATCATGAAGGTCGAAAGCATGAGTATTTCATATCATGTTTTCTCCTTGTCCTTGTCGTTGTCGTTGTTTTTCACCTGCATGACAAGGAGAAAGAGAGCAATCAGCCAGCACTTGGTATCAATCTTCCGATCTGGAACCGACTGCCTGGAACCCCTTCCTGATTGCTTACCTAGCCTTGCTCTCGAGTACTCATTTTCAACATCTTATGCTTCCTCAAGCTACCACATCTGCCTGGGGAATAAATAAAGGAAGTGAAAATGATACCTCGAAACATGTGGAGACAATGTGCCTATTCATCCTCAGCAAGGGACAAGGAGAAAGAAAGCAAATCGTCGGCATTTGGACAGATTGAACAAAGAAACAGGCCAACACCTCTACCTCATGCCTGCTTGCCGTGTAGAATAAACAAGCAGAGAAGAATGCAGATTGCACAACCAAGGAACTCTAATATTCCTTGCTCGGAATTCCAAACCAGTTCGAGATCAAAGCTGTGGAAAGTCAACAAGATCATCTATTTCTAAAACCAGATTTGCGTTCTTAAACTCTACTTTGTCTGGTTTTTACTTTGCTATACTTGTCATGTTTATTCGTTGTTTGTTTGTTTGCTTGTTTTTGTGTGAGTTTATGCTTGAAACATTGAGGAAAATGTTTGATTTAAGTGTGGGAAGGAGGGGTAACCATTGTTTTGCATGAAATTCGTAGGAGTTTATCACCCATTACTTCTAATGTTGTTCCTTGCTGTTTTAAGTGTTTTTAAGCTATTTTGGAGTGTTTTAGTGTGTTTTGACATAAAAATCCGAAAATCTCATAAAAATTTGAAAAATTGTTTTGAAAAACCCAAAAAGAGTTGTTTTTATGTGTTTGTTTGTGTCTTAGGGTACCTTCTAACACAATAATGAGGATTTGGTTTTTAATTACATGACTGTTAAAGAGAGTTATAAAGATGGATGAAAATTTGATTTACTATTTGGTGTATGCTTGGTTGTGGTTATAATTTATGAATTCACATGCAATCATAAAGGAAAAATTAGTTTTTGTAACATGCTTGAACAAAGGAACTCAAATGAACGCTACAACCTTATGAGACTTGAGCCTAAACGTTTATTTGGAGAGTTAATAATCTGTGCAGCATTGTTTTCTAAAGTCGTTGCATGATTTCATTATTCTTTGCTTGGTTGCTACTTAGAAGGCGTTTCATCATTTAGTTCCAAATGCTAGAACTCAAGCCTATTTCATTCAAAGCATGCTATTGATATGCATAACACATATTCAAGATGAAGTTGTGTAGTGACCACCAAAGCCAAATTGCCGTGCCCCTATTTCATTATGTGCTTAAGTTTAACCCCGTTGAACCTTGTTAAGCCTATGTTCTTTGTTAACCCACACTATCCTTACCTAGCCTAGTTTTAGGACCATCCATACCCTTATTCTTGAAGCATAATAAAGCATGACTTAAAATGAACTCCTTTTTTTATCAATGTATTGCAGAAAGCAAGTGTGGGGGAAGTGATTCTTGTGTGTGTGTGTGTGCCAAAGTCCTTAATAAGGCACGGGTAGAAAAAAAAAAAGAATTGAAAAGGGTATGAAAAAGAGCTCTAAAGTGTTGTTTGTTAAAAAAGAGTCCAAAACATTGAATTCGGCCCTAAGTGTTGCATGAATCTTCCATTTGTATTTAAAAGTTTATTCTGCATTCTAAAGTGAATTCCAAGTGTCTATTTCATTGCTTTGCTTGCTATCGTTTTAAGAACGTTTGTTATTCCTATCCTTTCTTTGTCAGCCATTACCCCCAAGCCCTGTTACAACCCTTAACTTCAATCTTGAGTGTTGTGTGTTTCAATTTGTGGAGTTCGAAATTGGTATGAGCATATGGTGTCACTGGTTCTCGCATCTAAGTAGTAGCATTCCATTCATGAGATCATATCTAAACATGCTTGATAACTCCAGAAAATTGCTTTCTTTGTTATAACAAAGAAAAAAAAATTCTGGAGTTATCAGGCATGTTTAGATATGATCTCATAACAAAGGAAGCAATTTTTTGGAGTTATCAAGCATGAGTTTAGGCTCAAGTCTCACAGGTTGTAACGTCCAAGTGAGTTCCTTCCTTCAAGCATGTTACAAAAACTGATTTTTCCTTTATGACTGCATGTGAATTCATAAATTATAACCACAACCAAGCATACACCAAAGAGTAAATCAAAATTTTATCCATGTTTATAACTCTCTTTAACAGTCATGTAATTATAAACCAAATCCTCATCATTGTGTTGAAAGGTACCCTAAGACACAAATAAACACACAAAAAAAACTCTTTTTGGGTTTTTCAAGACAATTTTTCAAATTTTGATGAGATTTTCGGATTTTTATGTCAAAACACACTAAAAAACTCCAAAACAGCTTAAAAACACTTAAAAATAGCAAGGAACAATACTAGAAGTAATGGGTGATAAACTCCTACAAATTTCATGCAAAACAACTTGGTTACCCCCCCAACACTTAAATCAAACATTGTCCTCAATGTTTCAAGCATGAACTCACACAAAAACAAGCAAACAAAAAAACAACGAATAAACATGACAAGTATGGCAATGTAAAAACCAGACAAAGTGGAGTTTAAGAACGCAAATCTGGTTTTGGAGATAGATGATCTTGTGTACTTTCCACAACTTTGATTTTAAACTGGTTTGGAATTCTGAGCGAGGAATATCAGAGTTCCTTGGTTTCAAATTAGACTCATTCTGCTGGGTTGATTTGATTGTGCAGTCTGCATTCTTTTCTGCTTGTTTCAACTGCACGGCAGGCAGGCACGAGGTAGAGGTGATGGTTTGTTTTTTTCTTCAATCTTTCCAAGTGCCCACCTTTTGCCTTCTTTCTCCTTGTCCCTAGCTGAGGATGAATTGGAAAATTGTCACCACATGCTTCGAGGTATCATTTTTACTTCCCTTATCTGTTCCCCAAGCAGATGCGGTAGATGAAGATGATGCATAAGATGTTGAAGATGAGTACTCGAGAGCAAGGCTAGGTAAGCAATCAGGAAGGGGTTCCAGGCAGTCAGTTCCAGATCGGAAGATTGATACCAAGTGCTGGCTGATTGCTCTCTTTCTCCTTGTCCCGCAGATGAAAACAACGACAAGGAGAAGGACAGGGAAAAAGCATGATATGAGATACTCTTGCTTTCAACCTTCATGATATGAAATACTTTTGCTTTGAATGAGCTGTTTGCAGAGGTACCCTAAGGAATAAGGAACACTGAGTGACTCGAGATGCTTCGTTGGGAAGGCATTCTCGGAGATGAAGAAAGGTTATGTATGTCTGCCTTGCAATGGAGGGTGAAGGTTGACATTTATAGGAATTAATAACCGGTACTATTCTTTCACTCATGTCGGCAACCGTCGGATGATTTAACAGTAAACTTCACGTGCCTTCTACTTCATAAGAAATCTTCGACAGATTGCCCGTAATTTCCGCAAGGCTGAGTGTGCATGTGACAGATGCTGACACGTCTGGAGAAGCAGATGCCTCTTCGATATCTGGAATCGGCGCTTCGATAAACTGCCCGTGATTTCCGCAAAGCTGAGTGTGCATGTGACAGATGCTGACATGTCTGCAAAAGCATATGCCTCTCCGATTTCTGAGCTTGCCTTTTCGAGTTCTAAGCTCGCCTCTTCGAGTCTGAACTCCGTCGAGTGCAGAGGTTGCAGGTGACAAGTGCGAAAAAATTTAGAAAAGAAGATTGGCCCGGGGTTTCTAAGCAAGCCCAGCTTTTGAGAAAGCTAGCACCTCTTCGATTTTTGAATTGGCCTTTTCGATTTCTGAGCTCGCCTCTTCGATCTCTGAAATCCCGTCGAGTGCTAATTTTTATAGAGGCACGCAGTACGTTTCAACGCACATTTGAATTTCTGCCTGTAGAAACTCCCTTCTTGTACTTCTACGATCTTGACTTGTTCGACCTCCTCTTTCTTCAACACCTTTGAAAATGTCTGGCCCCTCCGACCGTCGTTTTGACTTGAACCTTGGTGAATAGGCCCATGCTTTTTCCAGACAACATATGGCGCCCATCCTTCATATCCCCTACTAGTCCTCTTACTGTTGGGGATTTGATGATGAAGAATGATATGACCGCTGCGGTGGTGGCTTGGAACCTTGTCACTCCTAAAGATAACAGATTGCCTTCCAAACGGTCTGATAAGATGGCTATTAAGGATTCTCTGGCTCTCAGTGTGCAGTGTGCAGGTTCTGTGTCTAATATGGCCCAACGCCTATTTGCTCGAACCCGTTAAGTTGAATCATTGGCGGCTGAAGTGATGAGTCTCAAACAGGAGATTTGGGGGCTCAAGCATGAGAATAAACAGTTGCACAGACTCGCACATAACTATGCTACAAACATGAAAAGGAAGAATGACCCGATGCATGAGTCTGATGGTTAGATTTTACTTGATCATCAGAGGTTTGTGGGTTTGTTCCAACAGCATTTGCCTTCGTTTTCTGGGGCTGTACCACGTAATGAAGCTCCAAATGATCAACCTCTAATGCCTCCTCTTTTTGGGGCTCTGCCGACTACTGAGGCTCCGCCAACTACTGAGACTTTTCCTAAACAGCCTTTGTGAAGGCTCCCTCTTGTATTTTTCTGTCTCCTGTTTATTTTCCACGAATTTTAATGTGAAAATACCTTGCATATCTGTCAATGTCTCAAAAATAAACCCACACGCAAAAATAATTAAATAAGCAACAAATAAAAAATGACAATCATGGCAAAATAAAAATGCAGAAAAAGGAAGGTTTTTAGAAACGCAAAACTGATTGTGGAGCGATTCAAAAATCTTCCTTATTTGAATACATGGGTTGCCTCCCAAGAAGCGCTTGCTTTAATGTCTTCCAGTCGGACGATACCTCCATTTAAGCTTGAATAGGGCCCACGACATGGAGGGGTACATTCTCCACGACATGCTCCTCAAAGGGCCTCATAATAGGGCTTCAAACGATGCCCATTTACCTTGAATTCTTGTTACGTCTGCAAACTTTGTATTTGGACTGCACCATGAGGAAAAACATTAGTAACCACAAAAGGACCAATCCATTTGGAAAGCAACTTACCAGGAAACAAGCGAAGGCGGGAATTAAAGAGAAACACTTTCTGCCCAATGGAGAATGATTTGCCTCGAATCATTTGTCATGGAAAACCTTTGTCTTCTCCTTGTTAATTCGAGCGTTTTCATAAGCCTCATGCTTAATCTCTTCAAGTTCATTTAATTGGAGCTTTCTATGAATTCCAGCGGCGTCAAGGTCCATGTTGAATGTTTTGATGGCCCAATGCGCCTTGTGCTCTAATTCTAAGGGAAGATGGCATGGTTTGCCATAGATGAGCCGAAATGGGGACATGCCAATGGGTGTTTTATATGTCGTGCGATATGCCCACTATGCATCCTCCAAACGCAAGCTCCAATCCTTCCTTGTTGGCCCAATGGTCTTCTCTTGAATCTGCTTGATCTCCCTATTAGACACCTTGGCTTGCCCATTGGTTTGAGGATGATAAGGTGTTGAAACCTTATGTTTGACATTGTACTTCCTCAATAGCGCCTCAATGGTTCGATTGCAAAAGTGAGAACCTCCATCACTTATGATTACTCTTGGCATTCCAAACTTTGCAAATAGGTTAGTTCTAATGAAATCTGCAACCACTCGAGAATCATTAGTTCGGGTGGCTTTTGCTTCCACCCATTTCGACACGTAATCCACAACAAGTAAGATATAAAGGAAGCCATGTAAGGAAAGAAAATGACTCATAAAATCAATACCCCAAACGTAAAAAATTTCAACATTGAGGATGGAAACCTGCAGCATTTGATCCCTTGCACTTATATTTCTTGTTCTTTGGCATTTATCACATGTTAAGCAAAAAATTCTAGCATCCTCAAAGATACTAGGCCAATAGAACCCACATTGTAACACCTTAAGTGCTGTTCTTTGTGTGCCAAAGTGACCACCACATGCATATGTATGACAAAAGCTTAAAATGGAATGAAACTCAGAATCATGCCCACATCGACGAATAATCTGATCTGGGCAATATTTCCACAAATATGGATCATCCCACACATAAAACCGTGCGTCATTTCTAAGCTTATCACGTTGGTGTCTAGTGAGAGTGCTTGGAATTTGTTTAGACACCAAAAAGTTTACCAAATTAGCATACCAAGGTTCACTTACCTTAATGGACATCAATTGTTCATCAGGAAATGTTTCAGCAATGGGTAGGGACTCCTCATTATGCATCATACGGCTTAGGTGGTTAGCCACCATGTTTTCACTTCCCTTTGTCTCGAATCTTAATATCGAACTCTTGAAGAAGCAATATCCATCGAATTAGCCTTGGCTTAGCTTCCTTCTTGGAGAGCAAATACTTTAGAGCTGCATGATAAGTGAAAACAATTACTTTAGTACCAATTAAATATGATCGAAATTTATCTAAAGCAAAGACAACAGCAAGAAGTTCTTTTTCCGTTGTGGAATAGTTTAATTGGGCATCATTCAACGTCCGTGACGCATAGTAGATGACATGCGGCCTCTTATCCTTCCTTTGTCCTAAAACAGCCCCTAAAGCATAATCGGATGCGTCACACATGAGCTCAAAAGGAAGGCTCCAATCCGGTGGAACAATAATGGGAGCTGTAGTCAGCAACTCCTTGAGTTGTTTGAAGGATGCCGTGCATTCCTTATTGAAGTCAAATGCCACATCTTTTTAAAGGAGACGGCAAAGAGGTTGGGAAACCTTTGAGAAATCTTTGATAAATCTTCGATAGAAACCTGCATGTCAAAGAAAATAACGAACCTCTCTAACCGAAGTAGGAGAGGGTAAGTGACGTACAAGATCGATCTTTGATTTATCAACCTCCATTCCTTTTTTAGAGATGATATGTCCTAAAACTATGCCTTGTTTAACCATGAAATGATATTTTTCCCAATTGAGAACAAGGTTAGTTTCAACACATCAATTTAAGATCAAACCGAGATTATGCAAACAATGATGCGAATTTAGTTAACACACAAATTAAACCCTCTTGTATCAATTATAGTAAAGAATGTAAGTAGGGATCGTTCTAGACCGGGGATTAGGAGGGCTTGCTAATAACCTCTAAACTGACTTAAAAACATATAAACAAAGTTAAAAACACTAAACTAGGCTCAAAGAATTCAAAACAAACTCAAAGAACTCAAAACAAGCTAAAAACATTCAAATCTGCCTAAAAACACAAACTGGGCAAATTTGGACTCTAAACACACTTTTGGACGAATTTTGGTTTCAACTTGGTTTGAAATACTTAAAAACACAAACTCAATCAGTTTCTAACTAATATGACTCAACAAGGTAAAGGGGTTTTGGTTTTGATAAATTTGAAAACAAAACCAATAAATTAAAGAATTAATGAAATCTGCACGAATTTGAGTAGATTGAATGGATGGAAGGCTAGCTAGGAGGTTCTTCTCCACACAAGACACACTTGCAAACAAAACGATTTCCAGTTGCTTTTCAATAAACTACGAATTCTCAACGCCCCCGATTAACTGTGAATTGCACTAATTAACCCTCAGATTTTCCTAATTTCATTGAATTGGATGATTGCATACAACAACCGAAAGCATTCCCCACAAGTTCCCTACATGAATTGCATAATAGAGATACAAGCAAGAATCATTAAGTTCTATGAAAATCATAAGCATTGACGAAACACTTGTAACTATGAATTGCATGAAACTTATGCCAAGAATTTACTTAACACGGTTGTGACGAGCAACCTTTACTACTTGTGAATATAAGTTCATAACAATTAGGTGAAACTCCCTTATATCCTCACATCAGATTTATGCATGAAAATTAAGCGTGCACTCTCAACCAACATACACAAATCAATTTTAATTCAAATGGATAAGTAAATTGAATTCACAACTTATGAATCACAACTGAAAGTAATCAAATCATATTGCAAGCATGAACATGGTTTCGAATTCCCCCCATAGCTAAGAGGGGTTTAGTTACTCATAATTGCAACAAAATAAGAAAATAACAAAGTAGACAATGAAAACAAAAGAATGAAAACACCTAAAAACGCTCCAACAATCCAACTTGAATGGCAAGCACGTCCAAAGGTCCTCATTCTTCTCTTTGTTGCGGCACAAGGTGTGGTTTGATAGATGCGTATGGATATATGGAAGGGAATAGCTGAATGTGTTTAGGTTGGATGGAGGTCATGGCAAGGAAAGGGAAATGAAGGTGTATGGAATTATGTTTTTGTTGTGGGAATGTGTAGAATGGTTAAGAAGAAAAGACTCTGCCTTGCAATAGAATGTGTCTTCCTCTTTTCTCCCTAAACTGTCTGTGTGAATGTGTCTTTGGATGGATCTCCTTCCCTGTTATGGTGAAGGGTGGATGTATTTATAGGCTAGGGAGAGGATCACCATCTAATTAAGGTGGTAGTGGTGTATGTTGTGGTAATGAGTGGATGTAATGGGTGTAGTGGGTGAATTTTTGGTAATGAGTGGATGTAATGGGTGTAGTGGATGGATGTTTGGTAATGAGTGGATGTAATGGGTGTAGTGGATGGATGTTTGTAGTTGTAGGTCAACACACTTGCACACACACATGCTGATTTCTAGCTTTCAAATCTTCAAAAACGTCCATCCTCATGTCTCCATGCTTGCACTATCCAAACTTGGCCAAAAAATGCTCCAAAATGCTCCAAATAGCACTTTGTTGCTAACTTTGTTATTTGAACCTACAAACACACGAAAATAGCTCAAAATACTAAAATAACTAGAATTAAACTAAGTAAATGCCAAGAAACAAGCTAACTAAGTTGCATAAATATGCTCCTATCAAATTCCCCCACACTTAGGTTTTGCTAGTCCCTCGAGCAAAACAAAAGAAACAAAACGAAACAAAACAAACAAAACACAACTTAACCTTCCAACATTTGCCTCAGGGATTTCCAATGCACATGACATGTTAAAAATCATCATTCCTATAGATTTTGGTTATCTTCACACTTGAGCACAAACTTAATCACAGTCACTACTTACTAGTTCACAATTAACCAATTAAAACAATGTTTTGAATGTAGTAACATGCCTTAGAGAATTTCCTCAATTCCTTATAAGATACTCTCTATTTTCACACACATTTTCTGACTACACACCTACACTAGAGATTGGGACTCACATATGTTATAACAAAGGAAACAATTTTCTGGAGTTATTAAGCATGTTTAGATATGATCTCATGAATGGTATGCTACTACTTAGATGCGAGAACCAGTGACACCATATGCTCATACCAATTTCGAACTCCACAAATTGAAACGCACAACACTCAAGATTGAAGTCAAGGGTTGTAACATGGCTTAGGGGTAATGGCTAACAAAGAAAGGATAGGAATAACAAACGTTCTTAAAGCGATAGCAAGCAAAGCAATGAAATAGACACTTGGAATTCACTTTAGAATGTAGAATTAACTTTTACATACAAGGGGAAGATTCATGCAACACGTAGGCCGAATTCAATGTTTTGGACCATTTTTTAACAAACAACACTTTAGAGCTCTTTTTCATACTTTGTTTTTCTTTTCTCTACCCGTGCCTTATTAAGGACTTTGGCACACACACACACAAGAATCACTTCCCCCCATACTTGCTTTCAGCAATACATTGATAAAAAAAGAGTTCATTTTAGGTCATGCTTTACTATGCTTCAAGAACAAGGGTATGGATGATCCTAAAACTAGGCTAGGTAAGGATAGTGTGGGTTAACAAAGAACATAGGCTTAACAAGGCTCAACGGGGTTAAACTTAAACACATAATGAAATAGGGGCACGACAATTTGGCTTTGGTGGTCACTACACAACTTCATCTTAAATATGTGTTATGCAAATCAATAGCATGCTTTGAATGAAATAGGCATGATTTCTAGCATTTGGAACTAAATGGTGAAACGCCTTCTAAGTAGCAACCAAGCAAAGAATAATGAAATCATGCAACGACTTTAGAAAACAATGCTGCACAGATTATTAACTTTCCAAATAAACGTTTAGGCTCCAGTTTCACAAGGTTGTAGCGTTCATTTGAGTTCCTTCCTTCAAGCATGTTACAAAAACTGATTTTTCCTTTATGATTGCATGTGAATTCATAAATTATAACCACAACCAAGCATACACCAAAGAGTAAATCAATTTTCATCCATGTCTATAACTCTCTTTAATAGTCATGTAATTAAAAACCAAATCCTCATCATTGTGTTGGAAGGTACCCTAAGACACAAATAAACACACAAAAACAACTCTTTGTGGGTTTTTCAAAACAATTTTTTTTTTCAAATTTTGATGAGATTTTCGGATTTTTATGTCAAAACACACTAAACCACTCCAAAACAGCTTAAAAACACTTAAAAATAGCAAGGAACAGCACTAGAAGTAATGGGGATAAACTCCTACAAATTTCATTCAAAACAACTTGGTTACTCCCCCCACACTTAAATCAAACATTTTCCTCAATGTTTCAAGCATAAACTCACACAAAAACAAGCAAACAAACAAACAACGAATAAACATGACAAGTATGGTAAAGTAAAAACCAGACAGAGTAGAGTTCAAGAACGCAAATCTGGTTTTGGAGATAGATGATCTTGGCGACTTTCCATAGCTTTGATCTTGTCTCCACATGCTTCGAGGTATCATTTTCACTTCCCTTATCTGTTCCCTATGCAGATGTGGTAGACGAAGAGGAAGCATAAGATGTTGAAGATGAGTACTCGAGAGCAAGGCTAGGTAAGCAATCAGGAAGGGGTTCCAGACAGTCGGTTCCAGATCAGAAGATTGATACCAAGTGCTCACTGATTGCTCTCTTTTTCCTTGTCCCGCAGATGAAAACAACGACAATGAGAAGTACATGGAGAAAGCATGATATGAGATACTTTTGCTTTCAACCTTCATGATATGAAATACATTTGCTTTGGATGAATTGTTTGCATAAGTACCCCAAGGAATAAGGAACAATGAGTGACTCGAGATGCTTCGTTGGGAAGGCATTCTCGGAGATGAAGAAAGGTTATGTATGTCTGCCTTGCAATAGAGGGTGAAAGTTGACATTTATAGGAATTAATAACTGGTACTATTCTTTCACTCTTGTCGGCAACCGTTGGATGTTTTAACAGTAAACTTCACATGCCTTCTACTTTATAAGAAATTTTTGACAGATTGTCCGTAATTTTCGTAAGGCTGAGTGTGCATGTAAGAGGCGTTGACACGTCTGGAAAAGAAGATGCCTCTTCGATATTTGGAATCAGCACTTCGACAAACTGCCCGTGATTTTCGCATAGCTGAGTATGCATGTGACAGGTGCTGACATGTCTGGAAAAGCAAGTGCCTCTTCGATATCTGAAACCGACACTTCGACAAACTACCCGTGATTTCCGCAAAGCTGAGTGTGTATGTGACACATGCTGACATGTTTGGAAAAGCAGATGCCTCTCCGATTTCTGAGCTTGCCTCTTTGAGTTCTGAGCTCCGTCGGGTGCAGAGGTTGCATGTGACACGTGCGGACAAATCTGGAAAAGAAGATTGGCCCGTGGTTTCTGAGCAAGCCCAGCTTTTGAGAAAGCTAGCGCCTCTTCGATTTTTAAATTGGCCTCTTCGATTTCTGAGTTCACCTCTTCGATCTCTGAAATCCCGTCGAGTGCTGGCTTTTACAGAGGTGCGCAGTACGTTTCAAAGCACACTTGAATTTCTGCCTGTAGAAACTCCCTTCTTGCTCTTCTACGATCTTGACTTGTCCGACCTTTTCTTCAACACCTTTGAAAATGTTTGGCCCCTCCAACCGTCGTTTTAACTTGAACCTTGTTGAAGAGGCACCCATCCTTCATATCCCATACTGGTCCTCTTACCGTTGGGGATTCGGTGATGAAGAAGGATATGACCGCTGCGGTGGTGGCCCGAAACCTTGTCACTCCCAAAGATAACAGACTGCTTTCTAAACGGTCTGATGAGTTAGGTGTTAAGGATTCTCTGGCTCTCAGTGTGCAGTGTGCAGGTTCTGTGTCTAATATGGCACATCGCCTATTTGCTCGAACCCGTCAAGTTGAATCGTTGGCGGCTGAAGTGATGAGTTTGAAACAGGAGATTAGAGGGCTCAAGCATGAGAATAAACAGTTGCACAAGCTCGCACATAGCTGTGCTACAAACATGAAGAGGAAGGTTGACCAGATGCAGGAATCTGATGGTTAAATTTTACTTGATCATCAGAGGTTTGTGGGTTTGTTCCAACAGCATTTGCCTTCATCTTCTAGGGCTGTACCACGTAATGAAGCTCCAAATGATCAACCTCCGATGACTCGTCTTTTTGGGGATCCGCCGACTGCTGAGGCTCAACCAACTACTGAGGCTCCGCCGACTACTGAGACTTCTCCTAAGCAGCCTTTGTGAAGGCTTCCTCTTGTATTTTCTACTTAATGTTCTTTTTTTTCATGAAAATGAATGTAAAAATACCTTGGATATCTGTCAATTTTTCAAAAACAAACCCACACCAAAAACAATTAAACAAGCAACAAATAAAAATGAAAATCATGGCAAAATAAAACGCAGAAAAGGAAAGGTTTTTAGAAACGCAAAACTGATTGTGGAGCGATTCAAAAATCTTCCTCATTTGAATACATGGGCTGCCTCCTAAGAAGCGCTTGCTTTAACGTCTTCTAGCCGGACGAAACTTCCTTTTAAACTTGGATAGGGCCTATACCATGGAATTGATCCTTGAATGGAAGGTGATACTTGACGTGATCCGGCAATGGTTTAAACTCTAGTGTAGGTGCCTGAATTATCAAAATCAGAAAGTTAGTATATAATGAAATCGAAGTTGGAGAATATGGCTTACTTGCTTGCTCCAACACAAACTCAATTACGAACACCATATCTTTGAAGGTTGCGGGGATATGGGACTTGGCCAGATTTGGTGTTTTGAGAGTTATGACTTTTCCCGTGTCATATAATCCAACTTCTTTGGGAATTTTCGTCTCAAGTGTATCTTCTTTATGAATTCTAGACATTCCCCATCCATTTCTTGCTCTTGATTCTTTGGAAAGGTTTCGAATATGCCTTTCTCACCCTCTTCTTCCTTAGATTGCATGATCCTGCAAGGAATAAGGACATTTGGTGAAACGGGTCAGGACAAATTGAATTTAGGCTTACCTTGGTTGTAGTGGACGACATAAAGGGCATATAGGGTTGCGGCAAGGGTGGTTCTTCCCTTGCCGTGGCCTTGTTATTCTCTTCTTCTTCAAGCAACAGCTGTTCATCCATGTTTTGGCTTGGTTTGGATGTCTTGGGTTCACCTCCAACCTCCATAGCACTTCCCAAAATGATAGCATCATGGATTTCAAAATCTTCCTTCAAATTTTCAATAGTTGAGTTGGAGAGTTCACTTTGCTCTTGAATTTGTGCCATGAACTCCATAATCTGCCCAATTTGCTTCTCCAATTCACCCGTCTTCTTGGCTTGATTTTGCATCTCTTTGTTTCGATTTTCTAATTCCTGGTTCAAAGAGGTGAGTAACTTATTAAACATACCATTATCCAAAGACGTACCTGAATTGAATTGGGCAGATTGTTATGGTGGTTGTGATGGTTCATATGGCCAGTGATAAAACTCATCCGATGGCGGCAAATATTCTTCTTGTTGTGAGCCCTACGTTAAATAGGTTAGTACATCAAGAATTTCATCATAACTCATAGGCATACTTGATTTGATTGGAATTGTTGTGGAAGAGGTTATGGTGGCTGCATAGGTCTTGAATAGAACTCCTCTTCTTGCTGCCAATATCCATCTTGTTGGAATTGTGGAGGTTCTTCCCACATGTAATCTGAATAATCTCTCTAATCTGAATTGTAAGCGTTGGAAAACATGTTATCCCATGATTGGCTATGGCCTTGATAACCCCAAGCATCTTCATTTGCAGCGAATTGAGAACATTGATGAGTTGGATATCCTTGCCCATAGGACACACCATATGTAGGGACACTTTGCATTCTGGTCCTTTCGGGATATTGTGACAATTGAGAAGTAAGTTTCGCCAATTGAGCTTGAATCGTAGCAAAATCCATGTCTTACTTCTCTAGTACCTGAAATCAAGGAAACAAAACTACATCAAATATCAAAAGTAAAACAAACAAAAAAAAACACAAACAGAAACAAAGTCAGTAACTAAAAACAAAAGACACGAAAATATACAAAAAGAAATAACAAGGGATTTGCAAAGTTGCTAATCCCCGACAACGGCGCCAAAAATTTGATGCGAATTTACTTAACACACAAATTAAACCCTCTTGTATCAATTGTAGTAAAGAATATAAGGAGGGATCGTTCTAGACGGGGGATTAGGAGGGCTTGCTAATAACCTCTAAACTGACTTAAAAACATAAAAACAAAGTTAAAAACACTAAACTAGACTCAAAGAATGCTTCAACAATCCAACTTGAATGGCAAGCACGTCCAAGGGTCCTTCTTCTTCTCTTTGTTGCGGTACAATGTGTGGTTTGATGGATGCATATGGATATATGGAAGGGAATGGCTGAATGTGTTTAGGTTGGATGGAGGTCACGGCAAGGAAAGGGAAATAAAGGTGTATGGAATTGTGTTTTTGTTGTGGGAATGTGTAGAATGGTTAAGAAGAAAAGACTCTGCCTTGCGGCAGAATGTGTCTTCCTCCTTTCTCCCTAAACTGTCTGTGTGAATGTGTCTTTGGATGGATCTCCTTCCCTGTTATGGTGAAGGGTGGATGTATTTATAGGCTAGGGAGAGGATCACCATCTAATTAACGTGGTAGTGGTGTATGTTGTGGTAATGAGTGGATTGAAGGAAATTTTGTGAAAAACATGTTCATTTGAGCAACATCTATGGCATGCAATTAACAATTAAAGGTGGAATCATGCTTGTATGCACTCAAAAACAAAACATTACCCATGAAATTCAAAGCCTAGTAGAAGGGTGAACCAAGACTCAACTCAAAACAAAGTGAGTTGAGAAACTTTATACCTTTGTTGATTCCTCTTTTCATAAGCAAAGGCTAATCACCCAAGGAGAGGGCCTTCATTCTTGCTTCTTGTTGATTCCTCTTGGATGAGGATGGTTGAAAGGATTCTCCAAGTTCCCAAAGTTGAGAACCTCTAAGTCTCCACACCAAGGTAGGACTTAAAGAAGAGATGAGTGACCTAGAGGAAGTAAGATTGCTAGCTAAAATCCTCTAGGGTGGACGGCCTCTTAGAGAGAAAAATGTAGCTTGTGTTCTCATATTTTCTCTAAAAGAAACCCTAAGGATGAAATGGCTATAAAGTTGCCTTTATACCACCTCACAATGGAGTGGCAAACTTGCAATTAAAGCAAGTTCACGACCCTCCTCTATTTGGCCGGCCTTAAGGGTTTATTGGGCTTTCAAGCCCTTTGTTTATTCAAGTTGTCATACAAGTTGAGTTAATGGGCTTGACATTCAAATCCTATTGGGCCTTGCGGCCCAAAACTAACCTGAGGTCTTTAACGAACTTTATTCGTTTGATTAATTAACATATTAATTAATCCTTGCCATAAATAATTAAACCATTTAATTATCCTTACTCATCTCCGTTGTTTCTTCAATCTCTACCTTACACGGTGTACGATCCATTAAGTTCCTTTTAGCGAGGCAGTGGGCGATTAGAACTCTTTCAAATCGATTGTGAATTGAAACTTACTTTCAATTCTCCCTTTAGTGTTTATACACGTTTAGGGCTTCCACAAACCATGAGTGACACCTAGCAGTATGTCATGGTTACCCAAGCTAATCAGAAGAGGTGGAGAACCTATTCAGTTTAGGATTACAATGCAATACGGTCTTTCTCTAATACAATACTCTTGACCACATTGTTTAGTTTGATAGTTTATTCATGTCTACTATCCAATGTGATTCATTTACTTATGTGATTACTTTGAATGTGATTTGGAACGACTTCCTAAATCTCATTCATACTCTGGCCAGAGATTCTTAATCATATCATAGAGTATTCTCCCTCAAACGGTTTGAAGGTTAAAGATCCCTTGTTGCGCATTCACTTGCCTCCATGGCTAAGTTGCTTAACCCCAACTATGCTGTGGACACCTCTGACAGAGTGACTTTGACATAGTCAAAGATCAAGGACTTAACCACAAGACAACTATGATGCCTCAGGTCAAAGGACTACTTTGCATTATCCCAACCATGAGTTCTCATGTGACATGAGTATGAGAACTCCTCGTTGATCGTGTTCAGTGGACTCATTCTCTATTAAGCACCTACATGCTTGTCTTAGTGTCAATCACACCAATGACTCGAGACCAATCACTCTCCTTGAGAGAAGACACATCACGTACTGATCTTAACGGACTGTCAATGCCCAATTGGCAATCCTATGATCAGGAACTTTTAGGATATGTATATGAAAGAGAATGGTCTCATGAATCTAACTTCTTTAAATTACATTCTCCTAATTACATATTCCTTGGACTTATCGTTTAAGCATATAACATTTATCTGAGACGGCTTAAAACAATAATCTTTGCCCTTGATATTAAACTAGATTAGTTTAACATGTGAAATGTCGGTAAAGTATCATCATATGATTGGTTTTAGGGCACATTTCCAACATGGATGTAATGGGTGTAGTGGGTGAATGTTTGGTAATGAGTGGATGTAATGGGTGTAGTGGATGGATGTTTGGTAATGAGTGGATGTAATGGGTGTAGTGGATGGATGTTTGTAGTTGTAGGTCAACACACTTGCACACACACATGCTGATTTCTAGCTTTCAAATCTTCAAAAACATCCATCCTCATTTCTCCATGCTTGCACTATCCAAACTTAGCCAAAAATACTCCAAAATGCTCCAAATAGCACTTTGTTGCTAACTTTGTTATTTGAACCTACAAACACACGAAAATAGCTTAAAATACTAAAATAACTAGAATTAAACTAAGTAAATGCCAAGAAACAAGCTAACTAAGTTGCATAAATATGCTCCTATCAAACAACCATCAAATGAATCACCAAAAACGCTGAAATCATCCATAAAAACTTCAGTAATTTTCTCAACATAATCAGAAAATATGCTCATCATGCATCTTTGAAATGTGGCAGGTGCATTACATAAACCAAATGGCATGCGACGATAAGCAAATGTACCAAAGGGGCATGTGAAAGTGGTTTTTTCTTGGTCCTCGGGTGTTATGACAATTTGATTATAACCAGAATAACCATCAAGAAAACAATAGAAAGCATAACCCACTAAACTCTCAAGCATTTGATCAATGAATGGCAAAGGGAAATGGTCCTTCTTAGTGGTGGCATTGAGCTTCTTATAATCGATACACACCCTCCAACCTATTTGGATTCGAGTAAGCACATGCTCATTTTCATCATTTGTCACCACAGTTACTCCGGATTTCTTTGGAACACATTGAACAGGCAAAACCTAACGACTATCGGAAATATGATAGATCACTCCACAATCTAAAAGCTTGATTATTTCCTTCTTCACAACTTCCATCATCGAAGGGTTGAGTCGGCGTTGAGCCTCTCAAGATGTTTTAGACCCCTCCTCCAAAAGTATGCGATGCATGCAAGTGGTGGACTGATTCCTTTTATGTCAGCCAATGTCCACCCAATTGTTGTTTTGTACTTCTTTAGCACCCTTACCAACTTGTCCTCCTCTTGTGCCGTGAGTGTGCTTGAGATGATGACGGGCAATGTCTCATCATCGCCAAGAAAACGTACTTTAAATGGCTTGGTAATGGCTTAAGTTCAAGTGTAGGTGGCTGCACAACTGAGGGAAGTAACTTATTAGCCGAAACTGAAATGGAAATTGGGTCCAAAAACTTACTAGATTGTAGTGGCAATGATTCAAGGGCAGCCACCATCTCAATCACGTCTTCATTAGGGGGCACGGCAAGGGAAAAATCATTCATGTCGTAGGGGTGCATGGTTACTGCTTCATTGTTTTGAATGTCCATTCCTTGTGCAATGACCAATTCAAGTGCATCGTCATTCAATTGTTCAAAATGGTACTGTGCTAAATAAGCAAATACATCAATAGAAAAACATGAGTGATCCTCACTAAGATACTTGATAGAATTAGAAAGATTGAAATTGATAACTTCCCCATCAAATTCCATCGTCAAAGTTCCATTAAACACATCAATCTTAGTACGGGCAGTTTTCATGAATGGCCGTCCAAGGAGAATGGGCAATGTAGGGGAATGGTCCGACTCGTCCATTTCAAGCATGTAGAAATCCATCGGAAAAATTAAGTGATTGACCTACACTAAAACATCTTCCAAAACTCCCTTTGGATAGGCATTAGATCGATCGGCCAATTGTATAATCACACCATCATTTTTCAATTCGCCTAAGTGCATAGATGCATAGATTAAATAAGGCATGACATTTATAGATGCACCTAAGTCTAACATGGCCGATTCAAAACGAGAATTACCAATTACACAAGGAATGGTAAAACTACCCAGATCCTTGCATTTAGTGGGCAGTTTACGTTGTAAAACAGCTGAGACATTTTCACTTACCTTGACAACCTCCTAGTTGTGCAAAGTTATTTTAAAAACTTGGCATACCTTGGAACTTGCTTAATTGCATCCAAAAGTGGTATATTGACTTGAACTTTTCTAAACGTTTCCAAAATATCCTTTTCAGCCTCCTCCTTCTTTGATTGCATAAACCTACGAGGAAATGGTACATTTGGAGGAACAACGTTAGAATTAATCAAAATTGGAACTTCCTTACCTTTGTTGGCCGAATTGGATGGTTTAGGAGCTTTTGGGGCCTGCGGCAAAGGTGTTTCCACCCTTGCCGTAGGGGTACTTTGCTCCTCCTCTTCAATTATCAACTCTTCAACCTCATTGGAACGTGAATTGGACGGTTGGGGATCAATCCAACTTGTTTTCCACTTCGCAAACTCATGGCTTTTGCAGATTCGAATCCTCTCTTCAGGTTGACAACGGTTGAACTAGGCAACTTACCTGGCTCTCTGAATTGTCCTACTCCGCAATCTGCCCAATTTTCTTCTCCATTTGGTCCACCCTTTTGTCTTGGTTTTGCATTGCTTTGGCTTGATTTTCTTGCCCCTGAGACAAATTGGTGAGTAACTTAAGAAGTGTGTCATTATCTAAAGATGTACTTGAGGTGTTTTGGGCAGGTTGTTGTGGGGCTTGTGTTGGTGCGTATTGCTTGGTATAGAAGCCCGGAGGTTGCTGCCTAAAGCCTCTTTGTTGTTGGGGTTGTTGGGGCTCCCTCCACTTGAAATTTGGATGGTTTCTCCAACCTGGATTGTACGTATTAATTAGAATATGGATCGTTCCTTGGCCGATTGTGGCCTTGAAATTCAATTGCATTGACGCTTTCCCATCCACCATTTTCAATAATTGATGGCACTTTTCATAGGCATGTCTTTGGATAGAACACACACCACATACACTTGATTCTTTCATCCTTATTCCTTCGGCCATCTGAGACACAATGGAAGTAAGATTAGCTAATTGTGATTGAATGTCAGATGTGGAACTTACCTCATTCACTTGCTGCCGTGGGGTGTCCTTTTGACCAATGCCTTCATATTGTTGAGCATTCAATGCTCGATTAGCAATTAAGGTCTTGGCAGCCATAGGTGTTTTGTCCACCAAAGCTCCTCCGGCTGAGGCGTCTAGCATTTGGCATTCAATTGGTAGAAGCCATTCGTAGAAATATTGAAGAATAAGCTCATTCTTCATCTGGTACTGTGGACATGAAACAACAAGGGTTTTAAAACGCTCATAGTAAGTGGGAAAAGATTCACCTTGGTTTTGCTGAATGCCACTAATCCTTTTGCGTAGTAGAATGACTCAAGAAGTTGGGAAAAACTTCTCCAAAAATGCCCGTTTCATACTCTCCCATGATGTGACAGTTCCGAGGGCTAGCTCATACAACCAATCTTTAACCTTTTCCAAGAGAGAAAAAGGAAAAGCCTTCATTTTCAGAATGCTCCCATCAACATTCACAGGGGTCATGCTCGAACAAACGACCTCGAAATCCTTCAAATGTTTATTAGGATCTTCCATAGACAACCCATGCAGCTCCTCCTTCATCTCGTGTTGTGGACATGAAGCAACAAGGGTTTTAAAACGCTCATAGTAAGTGGGAAAGGATTCACCTTGGATTTGCTGAATGCCACTAATCCTTTTACGTAGTAGAATGACTCGAGAAGTTGGGAAATACTTCTCCAAAAATGCTCGTTTCAAACTCTCCCATGATGTTGTTAGAAATGTGCCCTAAAACCAATCATATGATGATACTTACGGACATTTCACATGTTAAACAAATGTAGTTTAAATATAAAGGGCAAAGATTATTGTTTGAGCCGTCTCATAGAAATGTTATACGCTTAAACGATAAGTCCAAGGAATATGTGATTGGGAGAATGCGATATAAAGAAGTTAGATTCATGAGACCATTCTCTTTCGTATACATATCCTAAACGTTCCTGATAATAGGATTGCTAATTGGGCATTGACAGTCCGTTAAGATCAGTATGTGCTATGTCTTCTCTTAGTGAGAGTGGCTGGTCTCGAGTCAATGGTGTGACTGACACCAAGACAAGTACGTAGGTGCTCAATAAGGAATGAGTTCACTGAACACGATCAACAAAGAGTTCTCATACTCATGTCACATGAGAACTCTTGGTTGGGATAATGCAAAGTAGTCATTTGACCTGAAGCATCATAGTTGTCTTGTGGTTAGGTCCTTGATCTTTGATTATGTCAAAGTCACTCCATTCGCGGGTGTCCACGGCATAGTTGGGGTTAAGCCACTTAGCCATGGAGGCAAGTGAATGCGCAACAAGGGATCTCTAACCTTCAAACCGTTTGAGGGAGAATACTCTATGATATGATTAAGAATCTCTGGCCAGAGTATCAATGAGATTTAGGAAGTTGTTCCAAATCACATTCAAAGTAATCATATAAGTAAATGAATCACATTGGATAGTAGACATGAATAAACTATCAAACCAAACAATGTGATCAAGAGTATTGTATTAGAGAAAGACCGTATTGCATTGTAATCCTAAACTAAATAGGTTCTCCACCTCTTCTGATTAGCTTGGGTAACCATGACATACTGCTAGGTGTCACTCATGGTTTGTGGAAGCCCTAAACGTGTATAAACACTAAAGGGAGAATTGAAAGTAAGTTTCAATTCACAATCGATTTGAAAGAGTTCTAATCGCCCACTGCCTTGCTAAAAGGAACCTAACGGATCGTACACCGTGTAAGGTAGAGATTGAAGAAACAAAGGAGATGAGTAAGAATAATTAAATGGTTTAATTATTTATGGCAAGGATTAATTAATATGTTAATTAATCAAACGAATAAAGTTCGTTAAAAGACCACGGGTTAGTTTTGGGCCTCAAGGCCCAATGGGCTTCGAACGTTAAGCCCATTGACTTAAGTTATATGACAACTTAATTCACAAAGGCCCAATAAGCCCAATAAAACCCTATGGACGGCCATTTAGAGGAAGGGTAGTGAACTTGCTTTAATTGCAAGTTTGCCACTCCAATGAATAAAGGTATAAATATGACTTTATAGCCAAAATTCATTTAGGGTTTTTTTGAGGAAATTGGAGAGAACACAAAGCTCTCCTTTCTCTCTAAAGAGGCCGGCCACCCTTGGAGGGATTAGCTAGTAATCTTTCTCCTCCAAGGTCACTCATCTCTTCTTCACATCTTACCTTGGTGTGGAGACTTAGAGGTTCTCTATTTTGAGAACTTGGAGAAACATATTCTTCCATCCAAATCCATGGATCTAAGAAGCAAGGAATGAAGGCCCTCTCCTTGGGTGATTATCCTTTGCTTATGCAAAGAGGAATCAAGAAAGGTATAATTTCTCAACTCACTTTCTTTTGAGTTGAGTCTTGGTTCACCTAACTACTAGGCTTTGAATTTCTTGGGTAATGTTTTGTTTTGAGTGCATGCAAGCATGATTCCGCCTTTAATTTGTTAATTGCATGCTATATATGTTGCTCAAATGAACTTGTTTTTCATAAAATTTTCCTTCAAGTGGTATCAGAGCCTAGGTCTAGTAGTTGGTGAATCCTTTTGGGTTTTGTAGTTCATAGTCTTTGATTTAAATGTTGTAATATGTTACAAGCTTTATTCTTGTTTCTTTGAATGTAAATTTTGTTGGAAAATTTGCCATCTCAAATGTTGTAGATGTAGTTCATATGAGCATGAATATTGGAGCTAAAATTTGGTGCCATGTTTTTGGGAAAATTCGGCCAAATCCAAAGGGTGGATTTTTGGGTTCATGTTTGACTTGTTAAAAGTGTTTTCCAGTAACTTTTGGAACCCCTTGTTGAGCAAAAATTGTACATAATATGTAAACAAATAATTCACTCGACACAATTTCACCCTCGTTCAATTTTCCGAAGAGGGTTTTATTAATTCGAGTTCGACCCATTCTAGGCTACGTGCCTATTAATTACAACCTTCCTTTTGGGAAAGAAATACCCTTTGATTCCATTTCGGAAAAAATGTAACTTGAGGATTTTGGGGCTTGTTTGATTTTGTGACAGCATCTAGGTCGAATCCTAGATTACCTACGTACCCCCTTGAGGAATCAAGTCACTCGTAGTTCATGGATTTGGTACTTATTTGGATTTGATGCCTTGTGCAATTTTAGCTCATGCGGGCGAGGAGCATAGTGCCTTATGCAGTTTCAGCTCATGCGGGCGAGGAGCATTTGAAAATTTGATATGGCTTCATGCCATTTGAGACTTTTCTTCGGCTTTGTGCCATTTGAGACTTTGATACGGCTTCGTGCCCATTTGAAAACTTTTCTTCAATTTCGTGCCATTTTGGTATTTGATAGCAGGAGTGAATTTAGTTTATATAAACAAGGGATTCGTTTCGGTTTCACGGTTGCGTCTAAAACTTGATATTAGACTGCCTACGTATCCTTAACGGAATCAAACCGGCGTAGTTCATTATTTTGAATGACTTTTGAAGCGACTTTATGCCTTTGAGTTTTGACACGGCTTTGTACCGTTTTGAGATTTGATACGGCTTCGTGCCATTTGACTTCTTCAAGAATTTTATGGGAGCTTGATCCATGTATTTATCGAGCTTTTTTTTTTTTGCTTTGAGATGGTTTGCGTCCACGGTGTTTGGAATGACTTGTGTTGTCATTGTCTCTGTGCTTATACTGTAAGTTTCGTTGACTTGGATCTAACTTAATGGGTGCTTGAATCTACAAAATCCACTTTGGTGAAAACAAAATGATAGACTCACGGGATTAACTTCCATTAGCTTGCTGAAAAGCTTCTTTCATATTTTAATCCTAGTAAATTGGGACTTTATCTTTGCTTGACTTTTCCTCATGGTTTTGTAGCAATTCCATCCTATTTGAAATAGGACTTTTTGAAACTTTAAAAGAATGAAAGCCCCCCCCCCCCCCCTTTTTATAACTTTGCTTTTGAGTTTTCAAACCCATTTGCCATGGGATTTTGAACCCATTTATTCCAAGACCCAAGTTTTCATTTAATCTGACAACAGGCTTTGTTTTCTTTTTTTTTATGTGATTTTAAGGCTTCAAGTTTTAATAGGACTTCCAATTTCAACCACTCCCTTTTTCTTCACGTGAGCACTCCCATGTGAAGTACAATTTTCACTTTTTTTTTTTGTGGCAGAGACTTGAAGGCAAAGTGGGTCTTCAATATTTACTTTTCTTTGAGCAGACTCCCACGTAAGGGGTTCAGTTATTTCACCCCCTCTGCTTGCGAGATGGTTTCAAAGGAATCCTCTTTTTCCTTGGCTCTTGACGCACAGTGTTCTTCTACCAGAAGCTAAAGGCAGCTCCCGTTGATTTCGCCATATTTTTTGAAATTCCTTTTGGATTTGTCAGCCGTTGATTTCCAAACGAAGATGGGTAAGCTTGGTGGAATTCAAACTCTTTTGAATTATTCTAATTTATCTTCTTTCCTTAAACTGTAGAGACCTTTTTATGTAGGTCACAGACTCTCTTTTCTTTCTGCTGTACCATCTTGCTTATGCTTCTCTTGTGTACCGAAAATTCAAAGTGAAAAGGAGAAAATAACCAGCAGGTCATTCCATTTTCGTTTTCTATTTTCTGTACTTGATTTGGAGTGGGTTGAAGCTGCTCTGAACTATGATAAATTTTTTTATGTAGGCGTCGCAGGCTTGGCTGTTGGATACACTATTTGCAGTACCGAGTTCGTTGAAAACAATTATTGACTCATGGCTCCAAAGGTGAGATTCTGCATTCAGAAGTTTGTAGTAACGTGCTCATAGTATCTACTATACTTTTGAATGGGTTTTGATGTATTATCACTCTCTGGCATTTCTGTTTCCGCATAAAGGATTATTTGACTGGTCTTAACAGTGGACATTTGGACACCTCTTTTGTGTTCCCATTTATGTTTTGCCTCTGATATTTAACACTTGCATAAAGTGATACTTTTCCCAAAATCTTTTGTAGTCTTGATTTGTCTTCTAGTTCTTTGGGTGTTAATATGAAGGCTGCCATGTGGGTGAGTTTTCTGATTAATTTGGAAGGTTTGACAGTAAACTTTTTTCTTTTTTTTTTTTATTGAACTTGAGACAGCTTGAACCCTTTTTAATCTAACTTTTCCGTGGTAAGGGAACAAATGTCCTTTAGCTATGTATTTAGAGGTTGGCATGGTCAACATTTTTGACCCAATGTTTGATCAAACTGATAGTCACACTTAGGTCCTTCGAAAGACGTCTTCTTCTTTTCCTTTGTCTTTATTAAAAGTTGATTTGAAGAATTTTTCTTTTGTGGAATTGGACCAAGCATGAGTCGGTCAAGGGCAGTTTTGGCTTCCTTTTCCTTTGCTAACCATCTTTTCCATTTTCTCCTTTTTCTTGGACTTTATCCCCAATAAGTTTTCATATAATTTTTAGCCAAAGCCATCCTCCATGTTTTGTACCCGTGGGTAGCAAAAACAAAAACACCAAATAGAATAATTTATTTTCTCTTTCTTGAGTTGCATCTTTGTATATGTTGACTCCTTGCTGTCTTACTTCTCAGGAACTCAAGCTTAGAACTTTGAAATTGCACTTGACAATCTGGCGAATGAGTAGACCATTTAAACTTGGTTAAAATTTCACGGGGTGGTCTAGGCCACCCCGAAGAAATTCATGGGATTCTTGGAGATTATCTCTGCTGCAGCTGGGGAGTCAGTGGATATTTAGAGTCTCCAACTCCATTTAATTGGTGAAGAACGCCAAACAAAGAGGCAAAGGTCTTATATGCTCTTGCTTGTTTCCCTTTCCTCATTCATTGTAGCTTTTTATTTTTGTGTTTGCTGCCACAATTTTTTTTGTTCTTCTTGCAACATAACATCAAACAAGAGAAAAAGAATAATTTTAAAAGAACTTGCTTCATACCTGGTGATGAATGTTCTTCTTTTGGATCTTGATTCAAAAGCACAAAATGGTTGAATAGCTTGCTCTCTTTCCTGGCAGCACCTTGTTGCTTTTGGTATTTTCTCTAAAAGTTGCTTCTTATTTTCTACAGAGTTTCCCCTCTTTTTTCTGTCTCCTCCCTTTTTACTTGCTGCAGGTGATGCTTATTTATAGGCATCCTAGGAAAGCTCTAGAATTTGTTACGTGGGGGAGAGGTAGAGGCCATGACCTCCTGCCACTTTCTGTTAACCACCATTTCTGACTCCACGTTCCTTTTTGTTTGCAGAAAATGGGGAGCACCTTTTTTTTTCTTTTGTGCACGTTACTTCCCCCCTTTTGTAGGAGAAAATAAATTTTATTTGTGGGTAAAAGCCCATCCTCATCTTTTGGGCTTGGATTACACCTTGTAGTTTGACCCCATTTGTGTGGACTCTATTTTTTCATATGTTTATTATTATTATTTTGTTTTTGTTCAACACCCCTATGTACCCTAGTTTGGTTATATGTTATTTCCCTTAAGTTTGAATGGTTTTGGGAGGTCTTTGGGTGAAAAATGTTCATGGAGATTTTTGAGTTTTTCATGAATGTTCTTCATTGTTCTTGATATTTTAGCAAAGAACAAAAAGTTTGGTGTTTTGATTCAAAGTTTTGATTTATTTCATAAAGTTTTTGTTTTGTGCTTTTCAAATGTTTAAATGTGTTAGATATTTATTTAGAAAGGTGATAGAAATATTGATGGGTGTGTAAGGATTAATTCCCTTTTACACACACCACTTGCATGACTTTTGTGTCATGCACCTCATGCATGACTTTATGTCAAAACTACAAATCAACACACACATCACTCCCTTTAATATCTAAAACCGGCCACCCTATTAAAATAGGGTACTTTTGGGGCTTTTATGCAATTACATTTGTGTATTTGCACTTTGGCCCAAAAGTTTATGTTTTTACGTTTAGGTCCAAAAATGCTAAAGGACAAATAGTTTTGTTCCTTTAATGAAGTTTTTGTATTTGTTGAAATTTTTAGGTTCTAGTTGTAATTACATGAAGTAGTGGACTTTTGTGTTTTTACAAAGTGACCCCAAAAGTTTGTGTTTCGCAATATAGCCCAAAAAGTTGTGGTTATTGCATGTTGGCCCAAATTAGGTAGAGAACAAAATTGTTTTGTCTCTTTAAATGAGAATTGGATTTTCATTTCATTTAGCTCCATTTAAATCAATTTTATGGATACAAAAACCAAATGAAAATGTTGCATTCAAGTTTAATTAGTTAAAGCGTTAATTAATTAAAGGGTGATTATGAACCTAAGCCTACGATAATTGAGCTATGTGAAAGGCCGTTTCAAATTTGTTTGAACCATGGGAATGTGTAGATTAGATTTTGGTTGTAATTTGATTTGATCAAATGTTGTACAGAGCATAAGCTCATCTTTACTTTGAAGTACTCCTTTCTTGTTTTATTTGATATGCATGAAAATGGAGTAGCGGGTCCAACGCCCAATAAGACAACACGCCTTAATGTGATTAAACGCGTAACTAAAATCAATCACCATCCCTAGACCGAGTGATGCGAAAATTAACTTAACACACAAATTAAACCCTCTTTTTGTCAATTGTAGTAAAGAATGTAAGTAGGGATCGTTCTAGGCCGGGGATTAGGAGGGATTGCTAAATCACTTGGAAACTGACTTGAAAACGTAAAAACAAAGTTTAAAACACTAAACTAGACTCAAAGAATGCAAAACTATACTTTAAAATACTAAGATAAACAAAAAGATTCAAAACAGCAAATAAACACTCAAAACTGCCTTAAAAACACTTTCTGGGCAGTTTTGAACACCTAACACTAAATTGGACGAAATTGGGTTATGACTTGACTCAAGACACTTAAAAACACAAACTAAAGTGATTACTAACTAATCTAACACTTTGAAATAAATGGGAGATTGGTTCTTGACGAATTTGAAAACAAAACAAACTTTGTAAAACAAAACAGATTGTAAATGAATTTGAATGAAACTTATGGATGGAAGGCTAGCTAGGAGGTTCTTCTCCACACATGTTACACTTGCATACAAAACGATTTCCAGTTGCTTTTCGATAAACTATGAATACTCAACGCCCCAAATTAACCGTGAATTGCACTAATTAACCCTCAGTTTTTCCACAAGTTATTGGGTTGGATGATTGCATACGACAACCCAAAACATTCCCTACAAGTTCCCTACATGAATTGCATAATAGAGATACAAGCAAGAATCATTAAGTTCTATGAAAAACATAAGCATTGACGAGGCACTCGTTACTATGATTTGCATGAAACTTATGCCAAGAATTTACTTAACGTGATTGTGAGTAGCAACCTTCACTACTTGTGAATATAAGTTCATAACGATTAGGTGAAACTCCCTTATATTCTAGCGTCAAATTCATGCATGAAAATTAAGCGTGCACTCTCAACCAACATACACAAATCAGTTTTTATACGAACGGATAAGTAAATTGAATTCACAACTTATGAATCACAACTGGATGTAATCAAATCATATTGCAAGCATGAACATAGTTTCAAATCACCCCCTAACTAAGAGGGGTTTAGTTCCTCATGCTCGCAATTACACAAAGATAACTTAAATTAAACATTGAAATCAAAGATAGAAAACACCTAGAAACGCTCCAACATTCCCAAGGCTTGGGCATAGGCACGGCACAAGATGTTCCTTCTCCTTCCTTCCTTGCAATAGTCACGGCATAAGAGATTTAGAACAGGTTTTGGGTGGTTTTTATGGTGTAGAATGGATGGGGAATGGTATGGAAAGGTTTAGGGTTGATGGGTGGTGTGGCTAGGGGTGGTGTTTGGCTGAATTTTTAGAGAATGGTGATGGAGAGGTGCGGCTAAGGTAAGGGATCAAAATCTGTTTTCTTTGATAAATATAGGAGGTGGTATTTATAGGCTTGAGAGAGGACCACTCCATTTCCTTTGCATGTGCAGCTTGTGTGGGTATGAGTTGTCATGTTTCCCCTTTACATTTATACACACATGCTTCATCATTTCAACCATAAAACACACCAATTTTCTGCCAATGCCTTGTGCTTTTCTTCCACTTTGCATGTGGGTTTGCTGCCATGTTTCTTTGCTTTGCCATTACACTTGCACACATACATGTTATTTGCATCATTTCAACCACAAAACACACACATTTTCTGCCATGTTTCTCCTTTACATTTACACACACACATGCTTCATCATTTCATCCACAAAACACACACAATTTCTGCCCATGTCATGTGCTGCAATGTTCTCCTTGCCATGTGTTTGCTTTCTTTGCCATGTGTTTACTGCCATGTTATCATCCTAGCTGTTACACTTGCACACACACATGTTCTTTGCATCATTTCAACCACAAAACACACCATTTTTCTGCCCATGCCGTGTGCTCCCATGTGTGTGCTGCAACATTCTTTTCTTTGCCATGTGTTTGTAGAAAATTAAGGGAATGTGATTTCCTTGCATGCTTTGGTCTTCAATTTCGTCCATCTATATTGCTCCAAGCATAAGTTATTCAATTCATGCCCAAAACTGCTCCAAAACGCTCCATAATGCATCTTTTTGCACACTTTGTCCTTAGAATCTGAAAACATACGAAAATGACTTTAAACACTAAAATAACTATGAAATAATAATGTAAAAGCACAAGAACAAGCCAACTAAGTCGCATGAAAATGCTCCTATCACCGAGATTCAACACTAAGCTCGTGTTGGATCAAATCAAAGGTTCATAGTCATCCTAAGGCCCTAAGGCAACTATATAGTCCATCAATGAATGCAAACCTTATGTTAGTAGTATCATATACTCTTGCTTTAAAAACCGTTTTATAAGCATAGTGGGAGTATTATATACAACTAAAAACAATCAAATGGACCAATAGTTGTAATAGGACCAAAATTGTTTTAATAAGATTAAAATGAATGTTTATATGTGATGAGACCTTAAAATCCCTCAACCGACATACAATATTAAGTTGTAAGCGAGAGATGCTTTGAACATCTCTTCGTAGGCCTTCCACCGTGGTGGGCTCCAATCGTTTGTGACTCATACACCGGCTTCACCCTATAATGGGGAAGTTCAAAGTATGTGCTTACATCCAGGAGGAGTCCATAAACATATATGATGAAGTGAGTGTAGACAACGAGTATGACCAACATGATATAATTCTGAGGTTGTGCTTGAACCCCTACATAAACTAGCATGGTGGGAATGACTTAACTAAGTGCAATGGTGCCAAAATGATATAATTCTGAGGCAATCATTCTCTAGAGGCCAAAACAGATGGGTAATTACAAAAGTTGTAAATGGCTAAGAGTTATCCTCTCATCATTATTGTTGCTAGCCAAAATGATATAATTCTGAGGTGGGCTTGGTAATGATGAGTCTCCCATACCCTACTAAGAGTTTCCTCCAAAACTCTCGAATTCCAATGAGGGATATGGAATTTTCCAAAAATAGTGGGTGGTGCTATTTGATTTAAAGACCCGAATCAAATGGCTTAAAATCAATCAATTTATATTCATTATGTATTTGATTACCAATATATTTGCAAACGCTATCCAAAACTTGACAAAGAAAAGCCGAATGCTTTAGTTTCCGGACTTGGTACCACAATCCCAAAGATTGTCTTAAATGGATTGTATATGTACCTAAGTAGTCTAATCCTCACAATCTTCCTATTGATAATGTATCATTGGAAGAACATGTTAGATAAGTCTATCATAAAGAGGACAACACTTTTAATGTCATAGTTCTTCACTTACAAATCGTTGTATGAAGAAATAAGAGTTGCTTTGAACAACCCTTAGCTAATGCAAACACTAGTGCTTGTTTCTTTGTTAAATGAACAAAGAACTTAAGAAGAAAGCACAAGGGCATGGACACTTTATGTGCCATGATTCTTCACTTACAAATTGTTGTATGAAGAAATGAGAGTTGCCTTGAACAACTCTTGAAAGTTTGTAATTATGTTTAGAACATAATGGTTGGTTGACAAAAATAGCCCATCAACATGGACTTATGATGATTTTGAATTATTGAGTGTTGAAGTGTTAAACCACTTCTAGAAACGGAAACTAGGCAAGGACTTCACCTTTGTGTCCCTATCCAAATGGTTCACTAAGTTTATTGTAAACTATATAGTGAACAATAACCACACACTCTCCAAATCGCTTGATGTGTATAACACAATTGAAATAAGTTTCAAGAGAGATAGTGGGAGTTTAGGGACCATGACTATTGTAGTCAAAGGAGAAGTCAAATGAAGAAAGCGAAATAACTCCAAGGGAACAAACTTTCTTTATGAAAGGATGGACATTGGAAGGGGTATTTGCAAGAAATGTCTTGCAAGTGTCAAGAACACACATTTCGAAGGTGTTGTAAATTGTTCTTGAATAGTTCAAAACAGTTGGTTCTTCTACTTGAATGCTTGATTCTGTATTAGTAACTATGTTTTATAATCGTTGTAAAAGTGTGGCTAATAAGAAGTAGAAGATTAATGAGAGAAGAGAAAAGTACTTCACATTCGAAACGTAAATAAAATAAAGATCTCTGCGAAAGCAGATTGTACTAACTTCCTCATATGAACTACCAAAGAAATTGGAAAAACCAAAGATTGTCTTTACATTCCAATTTTAAGGAACTTAATTCCGTCACTATAGTAGAGATGGATGAATGTTTTGTTTGACAAAACATTGTTCTTTATTAATGAATAATTGGATTATTGTGATCTAATTGATTGTCTCTATAGTAGAGATGATATGGTAGTGTTAACTGTTTAGAATATAACGATACTTAAAACCCAAAAGGTTGCAAGGTAGTGACTAATCCCAACTCAGTTGTGATACCTCTAAAAACATAAATTACGAGTTGGTCATAGATGGATGCTTTGGATCGTTAGATCCGGATCCAATACCTTCTTGTTAAAATTGTATAGAGGCGAAATGTTCGAATCTTTATTCTTTTGAAAGAAGAAAGAATCACAAAGTTGTTGAGGTTAATTCACTTAGATGTTAGTGGCACTTGTCCACAACATAATACTACTCATGTTGGATGACATTCACCGAAGATCGCTCTTGGTTGGACTATCATTTATTTTGAATAAACACAAGTCCGAATACTTTGCAAAAGGTTTCAAAGAATTTAAGAAATGTAAGTTGATGAGTAAGACGTCTAAAGTATTCACCTCCTTAGATTTGATCCAAGGAAAAGTAACACTTTAGATGAGTTTCCTTGAAAGATATCAAGGAAAATAGCATCATAAGATAATGAATTTCTCCATTAGGAGAAGAACGAACTCGAATAAGATTTAGTTCGTTGGATGTTATCTTTTACCCATATATAGGATATACACTTCTAAAACAATATGATTGTCAATTAGAAGATCTTCCAAAATTTTCATGACTCCATAAGATGTAGTTGGAAAGAAAGACAAATCTTAAGCATGTTAAGATTTGGGGTTGTGTGCTTATAAGCAATATTTGTTTGATAACAATCTTGTGGGATATCCTTAAATTGACTTTTGGATATCGCTTCTATAAACCAACTAACAAATGTTGTTTTGTTGGGTAGTTCATTGTAATCCTACAATATGATTTGCCTAAGCGCAAATGAAAGAGAGATAGAACTCAAAGAATGCGTTCTTTGAGAGACAAGATAGTAATCAACAAATATAACAACCTAGTTCCTATACCACAAGCTCCAAAGTAGTCGAGAAGGATTTGTAAACCGTCTCAGTTGAATGGTTTGAACTTTATGACTATGTCATAGAGTTGCACCTCTTAATTCGAAAGAAATAAGAATGAAAATCCTTATGACTACATTGAGTGTATATACGACATATACTCAAGGAAATGGTAAAGTACCATTTGACCCGAAATAATGAAACCTTCATAGCTAATTGGTAGCTTAAGGTGACTACAATCAATAAGATTGGTTGACTTTGAAGAAACCATCTTTGACGTAGTCTTGTTTTCAATTAATTCGAAGATTGCTAGCTACAACTAAATGGTGATTCAATGTTTGGACATAATATGGGTTTCCGAAACCATTATTAAGATAGTCTTGATAATATATATGTCTAAAACTATGAATCACAAGACATGTAAGTTGTAGAGATCCATCCATCATGGATCTGAGCAAGCTAGTGGGAGCTATAAGCGCCTTATGAGAGAAAGATCAAATCGTTTGATTTCTCATAAAGATGTAAATGAATCTTTTGTTTACTAGGTTTACAAAAGATTAGTGGGAGTTAATCATATTCCTAAATTTGAATATATATATATATATATATATATGATATATTAATTTTGGAAATGAATAGAATACGTCTTCGTTAAAGTTATGACTTTAAACATTCTATAACGATAGAATGTATATGGGAGATATAGTCTATATACATGGGATGGAAATCTATAATGATAGATTTCAAGATATAATTGGATTATATCAAGCCCTAATAATAGACAAAAGATGCTAGGAAGTTTCTCATATGATAATAAACTTCAATCAGAAGAACAACTCTAGTGAGACTAGGAGGTAGCTCTTCTCAAAGGGAACGTACCCTTTGACTCCCAAAGAAATAATGCATGAATAGAATCCTTTATGCATACGCAGAAAGGTGATTTATGTATTTCATATTGTATGAAAAACATTGATATGAGTTGTACCTAGAAAGGTACAAGACGATATCAGTGCAAGCCCAGGATCAGAACCATGGCAACTGTCAAGTGAGTCCTTAAGTATTTAAGAAATACTAAAGGATAGATTCCTCAATAATTGAGGAAGAATTGGAGTAACGTAATGGAAGCGTAAATGTATTAGATTATGAATCTAATCCATCATTGGATGTTTCTTCATTATGAATAAAGAGATAAAAGATATCTCTTTATTATGACTAAAGAGATATTTGGATGGAAACATTAAAAGTAACGACTTTAGTGTGTTCCATTGTGAATGCAAAATATATTGCCATATAGAAGCTTACAACAATGTTGTTTGGATGGGAAAGTTCATTTATGAACTATCTATTCAGTTCCAACCAGAAAGTGTCTCTAGTTTACTGACACTATGACACTAATGGGGCGATAGCAATCAAGGTCTCATCAAGGTCCGAACTCAAATGAGAGACTAAACCACATGATTGAGAATCATGTATAATGGTGACGTCGTTATTCTCAAGGTTGCTTCTATGGATAACATATAGATATCCATTATCTAGGCCTACTACTCAGCCATTTTTGAAATGACTACAGAAGAGGTATCATCACTGATGACCAAGCTGATTGGCTCTAGTGCAAGTGGGAGATTGTTGGAAATGTGCCCTAAAACCAATCATGTGATGATACTTTACGGAAATTTCACATATTAAACTAATATAGTTTAAATATAAAGGGCAAAGATTATTGTTTAAGCCGTCTCATATAAATGTTATATGCTTAAACGATAAGTCCAAGGAATATGTGATTGGGAGAATGCGATCTAAAGAAGTTAGATTCATAAGACCATTCTCTTTCGTATACATATCATAAACGTTCCTGATCATAGGATTGCCAATTGGGCATTGACAGTCCGTTAAGATCAGTATGTGCTATGTCTTCTCTTAGTGAGAGTGACTGGTCTCGAGTCAATGGTGTGACTGACACCAAGACAAGTACGTAGGTGCTCAATAAGGAATGAGTTAACTGAACACGATCAACGAAGAGTTCTCATACTCATGTCACATGAGAACTCTTGGTTGGGATAATGCAAAGTAGTCATTTGACCTAAGGCATCATAGTTGTCTTATGGTTAGGTCCTTGATCTTTGATTATGTCAAAGTCACTCCATTCGCGGGTGTCCACGGCATAGTTGGGGTTAAGCCACTTAGCCATGGAGGCAAGTGAATGAGCAACAAGGGATCTCTAACCTTCAAACCATTTGAGGGAGAATACTCTAAGATATGATTAAGAATCTCTGGCCAGAGTATGAATGAGATTTAGGAAGTCGTTCCAAATCACATTCAAAGTAATCATATAAGTAAATGAATCACATTGGATAGTAGACATGAATAAACTATCAAACCAAACAATGTGATCAAGAGTATTGTATTAGAGAAAGGCCGTATTGCATTGTAATCCTAAACTGAATAGGTTCTCCACCTCTTCTGATTAGCTTGGGTAACCATGACATACTGCTAGGTGTCACTCATGGTTTGTGGAAGCCCTAAACGTGTATAAACACTAAAGGGAGAATTGAAAGTAAGTTTCAATTCACAATTGATTTGAAAGAGTTCTAATCGCCCACTGCCTTGCTAAAAGGAACCTAACGGATCGTACACCGTGTAAGGTAGAGATTGAAGAAACAAAGGAGATGAGTAAGAATAATTAAATGGTTTAATTATTTATGGCAATGATTAATTAATATGTTAATTAATCAAACGAATAAAGTTCGTTAAAAGACCACGGGTTAGTTTTGGGCCTCAAGGCCCAATGGGCTTCGAACGTCAAGCCCATTGACTTAAGTTGTATGACAACTTAATTCACAAAGGCCCAATAAGCCCAATAAAACCCTATGGCCGGCCATTTAGAGGAAGGGCAGTGAACTTGCTTTAATTACAAGTTTGCCACTCCAATGAATAAAGTTATAAATATGACTTTATAGCCAAAATTCATATAGGGTTTTTTTAAGGAAATTGGAGAGAACACAAAGCTCTCCTTTCTCTCTAAAGAGGCCGGCCACCCTTGGAGGGATTAGCTTGTAATCTTTCTCCTCCAAGGTCACTCATCTCTTCTTCACATCTTACCTTGGTGTGGAGACTTAGAGGTTCTCTATTTTGAGAACTTGGAGAAACATATTCTTCCATCCAAATCCATGGATCTAAGAAGCAAGGAATGAAGGCCCTCTCCTTGGGTGATTATCCTTTGCATATGCAAAGAGGAATCAACAAAGGTATAATTTCTCAACTCACTTTCTTTTGAGTTGAGTCTTGGTTCACCTAACTACTAAGCTTTGAATTTCTTGGGTAATGTTTTGTTTTGAGTGCATGCAAGCATGCTTCCGCCTTTAATTTGTTAATTGCATGCTATAGATGTTGCTCAAATGAACTTGTTTTTCACAAAATTTTCCTTCAGATGTGACAGTTCCGGGGGCTAGCTCATACAACCAATCTTTAGCCTTTTCAAAGAGAGAAAAGAGAAAAGCCTTCATTTTCAGAATGCTCCCATTAACATTCACAGGGGTCATGCTCGAACAAACAACCTCGAATTCCGTCAAGTGTTTATTAGGATCTTCCATGGACATCCCATGGAACTTAGGAATGTAGTGCAACAAACTTGATTTCAATTCGAACTCGTTCGTCTTCCATAGGGCATCCATGGGGTATTGGATGCATAGGGGAGCGGCATTGTCCAATCCCGAAGCGGAAAGCTCCTTGATTGGTCAATTGTCCACTGCCATGTTTGGATCTTCCTCTTTTTCTTCAAGTGGATGTTCTTCAAAATTAGGTTCAGGAATAGGTGGGTTACGATCTTGCTAATTCCTATTCCTTCTCAAAGTCCTCTCAAAATCGTGGTCAAAGTCCAAGATATGCTCACGAATCGGATGAGAACTCCGAGCATAAACCAGTACCTAAAACAAGAAAACAAACAAGGTCAGTAACTAACATAAAAACACACAAAAATAAACAAAAAAGATATAACAAGGGATTAGCAATGGCGCCAAAAATTTGATGCGAAAATAACTTAACACACAAATTAAACCCTCTTGTATCAATTGTAGTAAAAAATGTAAGTAGGGATCGTTCTGGACCGGGGATTAGGAGGGCTTGCTAATAACCTCTAAACTGACTTAAAAACATATAAACAAAGTTAAAAACACTAAACTAGACTCAAAGAACTCAAAACAAACTCCAAAGACTCAAAATAAGCTAAAAACGCTCAAATCTGCCTAAAATCACAAACTGGGCAGATTTGGACTCTAAACACACTTTTGGACGAATTTTGGTTTTAACTTGGTTCAAAACACTTAAAAACACAAACTAAATCAGTTTCTAACTAATATGACTCAACAAGGTAAAGGGGGTTTTGGTTTTGACGAATTTGAAATCAAAAAAAGTAAATTAAAGAACTAATGAAATCTGCACGAATTTGAGTAAATTGAATGGATGGAAGGCTAGCTAGGAGGTTCTTCTCCACACATGACACACTTGCAAACAAAACAATTTTCAGTTGCTTTTCAATAACTACGAATTCTCAACGCCCCAGATTAATTGTGAATTGCACTAATTAACCCTCAGATTTTCCTAATTTCATTGAATTGGATGATTGCATACAACAACCCAAAGCATTCCCCACAAGTTCCATACATGAATTGCATAATAGAGATACAAGCAAGAATCATTAAGTTCTATGAAAATCATAAGCATTGACGAAACACTTGTAACTATGAATTGCATAAAACTTATGCCAAGAATTTACTTAACACGGTTGTGACGAGCAACCTTCACTACTTGTGAATATAAGTTCATAACGATTAGGTGAAACTCCCTTATATCCTAGCATCAGATTTATGCATGAAAATTAAGTGTGCACTCTCAACCAACACACACAAATCAGTTTTAATTCAAATGGATAAGTAAATTGAATTCACAACTTATGAATCACAACTGAAAGTAATCAAATCATATTGCAAGCATGAACATGGTTTCGAATTCCCCCCTAGCTAAGGGGTGTTTAGTTCCTCATACTTACAAAGCAACGATAAACAAATTTAGACATTGAAAACAAAAGAAAGAAAACACCTAAACGCTCAAACGATCCAAGTTGGACAGCATGCATGTCCAAGCACTTTCCTTCCCTTCCTTTACTACGGCACAAGGTGTTGGTGAGTGTTTGAAGGTTTGGTTGTATGGAGGAATGGATGTGAAGATGAATGGATGTGTTTGGATGAAGGTTGTATTGAAATGGGGATGAATTATTAAGCAAAAACTGATTGTAATGGCTGCCACACACACTTCCTTTTATAGAGGAAGTGCACGGCATGAAGGGATGAATGGTGGTGTGAGCAATGATTCAAGGGTGAAAGTGAAGTAATGATGCAAAGCATGGAGGGTAAAATGGAGTGGTGTTGCAGCTATGAATGCAAGTAGGGAACATGAATGACTGTGCACATGGTAGATAAAGGAAAGAGAGGTGGAATGGTGCAGAAATGAGTCATAGGTGCAGGTTGATTCATGATGCACGGCATGGGCAAGGAAAGTGAAGGAGTGGTGCAATGAGTGCATGTAGTAGAGGTAAAAGTGAATGGAATCTGATGGGTGAAGGGGACAAAGGATGTGCAGCAATTGAGTGCAATGATTCAATGTAATGGTGCATGAAAACAGAAATAATGAAGGGGATAAGGGTGAGTGTTGTGGTAATGAGTGGATGTAAAGAGTGTAGTGGATGAAGCTCACGACAAGGGGATGGAAGGGAATGGATTTGTGAGATGTCATGTGTTGTTGTGGTATGGTTTGTGTATGTTTAAGGAGAAGGGATGGCTGAATGTTAAAGGAGAAAAGACCCCTATTTCCTTGCTGCAGAATTGTCCCCCTTGCATGTGTCTCTCTGCCCTCCAAGTTGTCCATGCACTTTGCATGTGTGTGTATGCCTTCTTTTCTTCCATGTGCCGTGCTTTATGTTGTATCTCCACATGTACTAGCTGTTACACTCACACACACACATGTTCTTCATCATTTCAGCCACAAATCAACCCATTTTCTGCCCATGCCGTGCCTTTCTTTCCCATGTGTGTGCTGCCATGCTCCTTTCTCTCCATGCATCCTCATGTCTCCATGTGCATGCACCTCTTTGCATGTGTGTGTCTCTTTTGCATGTGTGTGCTGTCCATCTTTCTTCCATGTGTCGTGCTCCCCTTTGTATTTGCACACACATGCTCTTCATTATTTCAGCTAGCAACCAACACAATGTTTTGTCATCACATGGCAGCTATGATGTTTGTAGTTGTAGATCAACACACTTGCACATACACATGCTGATTTCTAGCCTTCTAATCTTCAAAAACGTCCATCCTCAAGTCTCCATGCTTGCACTATCCAATATTGGCCTAAAAATGCTCCAAATAGCACTTTGTTGCCAACTTTGTTATTTGAACCTACAAACACACGAAAATAGCTTAAAGTACTAAAATAACTAGAATTAAACTAAGTACATGCTAAGAAACAAGCTAACTAAGTTGCATAAATATGCACCTATCAACCATCCAAATGCAAGGGTTGCATTCCACTCCTGCATCAGAGGGCAAATACTGCAGGAGAATATGCCACACATGCATGGGGGAAACCCAGGGAAAATACTACTTAAGCAATGGAAACAAATAAGGCAAGTGAAAATGATACATTGAAGTATGTGGAGACAAGCGAAACAAACACGTGCTGATTCATCCCCTACAAAGCCGAATATCACTTGCCACGTGAAGCTCCTCACGGTACAACTGCATTCAAGATTAAGCCACGAAGGTCCTTGAAGAAATCACAAGTTTGATTCAAGATCAAGTGTACACCACCCTTGAATTAAATTTAGCTCCAGATAAAAGAAGTAAATTCAGACCTTTGAAGGAAGTCTAGTAGAAGGCCCTCCAACCTAGTTTAAGAACAAGCCTGTGGAAAATTAACAACAAGTAAAGCACCTCTTTCGTCAACTCTTCTTACTAAGAGACTGAAGCAAAATGATTAACGATCAGCCTCAATGATTTGAAATCAATGGGAGATACTCATCAGGGGGAGCATTCAAAACAGATCAAGATTTTAAAGAGTCAATCGAACACTTGTGGCCATCCAAGGGAGAGTGTTGTGAATAATATGTGGATAGCCCACATGAATAGTTTGTTACTATTTATGCACAGTATTTTCACTATTCATTTATGGAAAATTTGTAAAGTGAATAGTGTTCTCTTTTGTTTATAAAATGAATGAGAGGTGAAGAAGGTTGAGAAGCCTCACGAGAGAGAGGAAGGAAAAGAAAGAAGGAAAAGAAAGAAAGAAAAGAGAGGAAGGAAGAGGAAGAGAGAAAATAGATGAAGAGGAGAGGAGATAATAAAGAGAGTTATCTTTGTACTTTTATTATTTCATATTGTTTGTACCATACAGACCAATCCCGAAACTACCAAGCACTGGTCAACATTATACCGTCAAGGACCTAGAAGAGTTTCCCTCCAACCAGGAGGCCAATCACAACGCGACAAGTGTCGACATTAGAAGCCAATCATAGCGCGATACATGTCAACATCAGAAGCCAATCACAACACGACACGTGTCAATGTCAGAACAAAGCTAGAAACTCTCTTATATAAAAGGAGATCATTCTCCTACAATATTTTCGAATGTCATTTGTACTAAATCATTCACTAGTACTCACTAAAGGAGAGCTTGAACCTATGTACTTATGTAAACCCTTCACAATTAATGAGAACTCTTCTACTCAGGGGATGTAGCCAATCTGGGTGAACCACATACATCTTGTGCTTGCTTTCCTATCTCTATCCATTTGCATACTTATCCACACTAGTGACCGGAGCAATCTAGCGAAGGTCACAAACTTAACACTTTCTGTTGTACCAAAGTCCTCGCTGATTTTGTGCATCAACATTTGGAGCCGTCTGTGGGAACGACACTTATTCCCACTCTCTTCAACTTTGCCAAGCTGGTTTCCATCATTCGTACACTCTCTTTTGACCCGGCATCCCTTTCCAACATGGGGAACGAAGGAAGCCACATCACACAGAATGACACCCCTCTTGCACCTAGTGAGAAGCAACGAAAGAAGGAAGGAAAGAGGGTTGCTCTTCAAGCTAAAGTCGATGAGCTAGAAGCTTAGAACAACAAGATAGCAATGAAGAATGAGGTCCTCCAGGAGCAGTATGGGAAGCTCTTTGAGATGCTTCACGAAACTAGGCGTACTCAAACACGCGAGCTAGTTGGTCCTGTGGACATCAACCATCATCTGGGTACCCTCTAACACGGAGGGTCACCTCTTTTTGACATGGGTATCCCTGATGAGGAATGAGCTAATCATCAAAACATTGATCAACATGAGACTTCTCTCAACCCAGATGCTTTGACCCGAAGCAGAAGAAGTGGAGGAAGACACCTCATTGCAGAAGGGTTGGAAGGATCGAAAGCCGTTTATCGTGACTGCCGAGACTTCCTAAAGCAACGTCGAGAGAATCCCCTCCACATATGCTCGAAGATCAATGACCCAAGGGTTTCTGAAAGACTCGGTCCTCTCCTACGACCCAGGCCCGTTGCCAATCTAGGGAAGGAACAACAGGTCCCAAAGGAACATGAAGGTATAGAGGACTATGAGGTATTCTGAAAGACTCGCCCTAAAAGTCAGTACAGCGAGTCCAAGAAAAAACCACACGCTCTTGCTGAAACTTTCCTACTTCCAAGAGGCGATGGAGACTTACGAAAGAAAATTCTAGTAGTACATGGCTCCCCTCAGGACCCCCTTGTCCTACATCTCCTTGAAAAAGTAAATAAGTTGAAGGCCGAACATCAGGCCGAGATACCTGACTGGAACCAACCCAGGCCTGGCCCTCTCACAAGAAGGATCATCGACACCCCCATTCAAGCGAAGACAAAACAAAAGCTTGGTTTACAACCATATACTGGAAGGAAGGACCCAATTGAACACCTTAACCTCTTTGAGTTCACCATGGCATATCAGATGCACACTGACGAAGAGCGATGTCTTCTCTTCCCCTTCACCTTCTTTGGCGGAGCTCTAAACTGGTATTGTTGTCTTCCACCTGAGACAATAGACTCATTTGAGGAATTGAGGAAACTATTTGTTTCTCAACACATCTTCCAGACCGATCGCTTGCATTCTACAGATAACTTGTACACTATTCACCAGAAGTCGGACGAGTCACTACGAGAGTATGCCAGGTCGATTCAACCATGAGTATTCTCGCCGTGCTGAGGCAGATGACAAGACCGCCCTCAAGGCCTTCACGGCAGGCCTATGTGATCATTTCTTTAAGTACATGATCAATGCCAACACTTGGAAGACTTACTCTGAGGTGATGGCACAAGCTCACAACCACACCTCCACCGAAGCAAGGACATACCAAGGGAACCCCCATATGGTTAACCCCTATCAACAAGTGGGAAGTGGAAGTCAAGTTCTACTAAGTGAGGAGATCTTGGCCATTCAGACACCCATTGCATCATCTCCTGCCTCATTTAGCTACTCGTTAAGTTACCAAACGTATCTGTCTCTTGGTAAGAGGAAGGATTTTTACTCTTAGCAAGCCCATTACAACAAGAGGGATAAAAGTTCGTATCAAGACAACCAGGGGTGAACGTACCGTCGACTATTATGACTATGGGGCCAAGCCTCACTCTTTCAAAGTGGAGGACTATGTACTAAAGGAAATGCTATTATAGGAAAGCATACACATTATAAATGTTTTGACTCTCAACCGCTTGAGATCTTTTGTCACACAAGCCATTTGGCAAATATTTAAAGAATAAGGAATTCAGACAACTTCTTCTGAGTCTTTTGCGTTCCTAGCATTGGAACACTTGGTCTACGCTGACCTACCCTTATACTCCAACTCAGAGCTTCAACATGCATACTTTGACACAAAGTATGTGATACTAAGTGCTATAACCAACATGGTTCATATATCAAAAACATAGATCCCTTCATGCATAGCAAAACATTCATAAGAATCACTCATATCAATCAATATAAACATCATACATTCCAACACATTCATACATAAACATTATACATTCCAACACATTCATACATAAACATCATACATTCCGACACATCCATACATAAGCCAACTATGCTTCGAAAGGGTTCAACATACTTTGTGTCTTCGACACTTGCTACAATGTGCCTCGACACCTTGCCCTTATTCTCACCAACCAGGTGATGAAATGTGAAGAAGGAACTCATCTTCGTGCTACCAACCAGGTGATGAAATGTACAACCCGTACTCTAATATCATTTGGCAACTTGCCACTCATGCCGCCAACCAGGTGAAGAAGGAACTCATCTTCATGCCACCAACTAGGTGATGAAATGTACAACCCGTACTCTCTTTCATGCCACCAACCAGGTGAATAAGGAACTCATCTTCATGCCACCAACTAGGTGATGAAATGTACAACCCGTACTCCTTTTCATGCCACCAACCAGGTGATGAAATGTACAACCCGTATTTTAATATCATTTGGCAACTTGCCACTCATGCCACTAACCAGGTGAAGAAAGAACTCATCTTCGTGCCACCAACCAAGTGATGAAATGTATAACCCGAACTCTAATATCATTTGGCAACTTGCCACTCATGCCACCAATCAGGTGAAGAAGGAACTCATCTTCATGCCACCAACCAGGTGATGAAATGTACAACCCGTACTCTAATATCATTTGGCAACTTGCCATTCATGCCACCAACTAGGTGAAGAAGGAACTCATCTTCGTGCCACCAACCAGGTGATAAAATGTACAACCCATACTCTCCTTCATGCCACCAACCAGGTGATGAAATGTACAACCCGTACTCTAATATCATTTGGCAACTTGCCATTCATGCCACCAACTAGGTGAAGAAGGAACTCATCTTCGTGCCACCAACCAGGTGATAAAATGTACAACCCATACTCTCCTTCATGCCACCAACCAGGTGATGAAATGTACAACCCGTACTCTAATATCATTTGGAAACTTGCCACTCATGCCACCAACCAGGTGAAGAAGGAACTCATCTTCGTACCATAAACCAAGTGATGAAAGTAACTCACCATTCATTCCACCTACTAGAAGACGAGTGGTACAACTTGTACATGTGAACTCCTAGCATTCACAAATAATCAAAAACCCTCAAGCTTGACAACTTAACTAGGGGAGCACTTATGCCCAACAAGAGTTATAGTCACCAACAAAGTCTTATTGCAAGCCAACAACAACTTCAGTGCATGGCATACGAAGATCAAGCTATTCAGCCCTCTTACATCTGCTTCAGACATTTCCCCTCTGTAACAATGAAGACACTACAACTCGTAGAAAGCTTCACACACTCTTGATCAAGACAGTGTGAAACAAAACCAATTTATAGTGCCAACAAGAGCTTCTTCAATGGAGGGCAACCATAATTCTCAAAAGCTTCACACACTCTTGATCAAGACAATGTGAAGCAAAACCAATTTATGGTGCCAACAAAAGCTTCATCAAAGGAGTTCAACCACAATTCTCAAAAGCTTCACACACTCTTGATCAAGACAATGTAAAGCAAAATCAATTTATGGTGCCAACAAAAGCTTAATCAAAGGAGTTCAACCACAATTCTCAAAAGCTTCACACACTCTTGAGCAAGACAATGTGAAGCAAAACCAATTTATGGTGCCAACAAAAGCTTCATCAATGGAGGGCAACTACAATTCTCAAACCTTTAAAGCAAATTCAAGACTATTCGAAGCAAATTCAATTTATATGGTTCATCCAAACCTTCGACTACTACAAGATGTGACTTGCATCACAATATCTTGCTCAACAATGTGGAAGCAAAATTTGTATATGTTGTCTCTCCCACATTTTCAAATTTCTAGTTTCCCAAAAAAAAAAGGGAAGTTCAACAAAGCTTCATCAATGGAGGACAACTACAAATTCTCAAAAGCTTCACACTATCTTGATCAAGATAGTGTGAAGCAAAATCAATTCGTCGTACCCAACAAAGCTTCACCTACAAAAATCAATTCATGGTACCTAACAAAAGCTTCAACTCCAAAGCTTCACCTACAAAGCTTCAACTTCAAAGCTTCACCTATAAAAGCTTCACCCACAATAGCTTCACCTACAAAAGCTTCACTGATGCGAAAATTTACTTAACACACAAACTAAACCCTCTTGTATCAATTGTAGTAAAGAATGTGAGTAGGGATCATTATGGACTGAGGATTAGGGGGGTTGCTAATAACCTTTAAACTGACTTAAAAACATATAAACAAAGTTCAAAACACTAACCTAGACTCAAAGAATTCAAAACAAACTCAAAGAACTCAAAACAAGCTAAAAACACTCAAATCTGCCTAAAAACACAAACTGGGCAGATTTGGACTCTAAACACACTTTTGGACGAATTTTGGTTTCAACTTAGTTCGAAATACTTAAAAGCACAAACTAAATCAATTTCTAACTAATATGACTCAACAAGGTAAAGGGGGTTTTGGTTTTGATGAATTTGAAAACAAAACAAGTAAATTAAATAACTAATGAAATCTGCACGAATTTGAGTAAATTGAATGGATGGAAGGCTAGCTAGGAGGTTCTTCTCCACACATGACACACTTGCAAACAAAACGATTTCCAGTTGCTTTTCAATAAACTACGAATTCTCAACGCCCCAGATTAAACGTGAATTGCACTAATTAACCCTCAGATTTTCCTAATTTCATTGAATTGGATGATTGCATACAACAACCCAAAGCATTCCCCACAGGTTCCCTACATGAATTGCATAATAGAGATACAAGCAAGAATCATTAAGTTCTATGAAAATCATAAGCATTGATGAAACACTGGTAACTATGAATTGCATGAAACTTATGCCAAGAATTTACTTAACACGGTTGTGATGAACAACCTTCACTACTTGTGAGTATAAGTTCATAACGATTAGGTGAAACTCCCTTATATCCTAGCATTAGATTTATGCATGAAAATTAAGTGTGCACTCTCAACCAACACACATAAATCAGTTTTAATTCAAATGGATAAGTAGATTGAATTCACAACTGAAAGTAATCAAATCATATTGCAAGCATGAACATGGTTTCGAATTCCCCCCTAGCTAAGGGGGGTTTAGTTCCTCATACTCACAAAGCAAAGATAAACAAATTTAGACATTGAAAACAAAAGAATGAAAACACCTAAAAACACTCCAACAATCCAACTTGAATGGCAAGCACGTCCAAGGGTCCTCCTTCTTCTCTTTGTTACGGCACAAGGTGTGGTTTGATGGATGCGTATGGATATATGGAAGGGAATGGCTGAATGTGTCTTTGGATGGATCTCCTCCCCTTGTTATGGTGAAGGGTGGATGTATTTATAGGCTAGGGAGAGGACCACCATCTAATTAAGGTGGTAGTGGTGTATGTTGTGGTAATGAGTGGATGTAATGGGTGTAGTGGGTGAGTGTTTGGTAATGAGTGGATGTAATGGGTGTAGTGGGTGAGTGTTGTGGTAATAAGTGGATGTAATGGGTGTAGTGGATGGATGTTTGTAGTTGTAGGTCAACACACTTGCACACACACATGCTGATTTCTAGCCTTCAAATCTTCAAAAACGTCCATCCTCATGTCTCCATGCTTGCACTATCCAATCTTGGCCCAAAAATGCTCCAAAATGCTCCAAATAGCACTTTGTTGCTAACTTTTTTTTTTTGAACCTACAAACACACGAAAATAGCTTAAAGTACTAAAATAACTAGAATTAAACTAAGTAAATGCCAAGAAACAAGCTAACTAAGTTGCATAAATATGCTCCTATCAAATTCCCCCACACATAGCTTTTGCTAGTCCTCGAGCAAAACAAATGAAACAAAACAAAACAAAACAAACAAAACACAACCTAACCTTTGATAGACGCATATTTATGCGACTTAGTTAACTAGTTTTCTTGCATTTACGTTATTAGTTCTTAGTTATTTTAGTACTTTAAGCCATTTTCGTGTGTTTGTAGGTCCAAAGGGCTAAGGTAGCAAGAAAGTGCATTTTGGTGCATTTTGGAGCAGTTTTGAGCTTGGAATGGATTACATATGATATGAGCAAGATGGATGGACAAATTTGAAGACAAAAAAGGCTAGGAACATGCTAAAAATCTGGTGAAACAAATACAAGTTGCAAGAAGGGATAAATTTCTAGAAGGATTGGCCAAAACTTCACTCAAAACCATGCATACCCCATAAAATTCATCAATGCCGTGGCCTTCCCTTTGTTTTACTTCCACCAGATTTTTTAGTGATGATGCAATGCCTATCTCACTATGACATTTGAGTGGATGATGTAATGCTTAACTCACCATGACATTTGAGTGGATGATGCAATGCTTAACTCACCATGACATGTGAGTGGATGACTCAAAACCTACCCTCACCAACAATTCTCCACCTTGCCATGCCTTACCTACTTCATTCCACCAGATTTTTGCATTAAACATGTCCATCCTCTTCCTATAAATACCATGGCAGCAACCTCATTCAAATGATCCAGAAATTAACCATTCTCCAAGCCTTTCCTTGCCTCTCCTACATATCTAAACCCCTTCCCATCCATTCCTCCAAATAACCAACCCTTCAACATCATTCCAACCTTGTTGTTGCGGCAAGGAGAAGGAGAAAAGTCCTTGGACGCGCTTGCTATCCAACATGGATCGTTGGAACGTTTAGGTGCTTTCTTCCCTTTGTTTTTCAATGTTTAAATTTGTTTATCTTTGTTTTGTAATAATGAGGAACTAAACCCCCCCTTGGCTAGGGGGGGATTCGAAATACATGTTTATGCTTGCGTTATGATTTGATTACTTCTAATTGCGTTTCATAAGTTGTGAATTCAATTTACTTATCTATGTGAATTACATTGATTTGTGTGTGTTGGTTGAGAGTGCACGCTTAATTATCATGCATAAATTGAATGCTAGGATATAAGGAAATTTCACCTAATCGTTATGGAATTATATTCACAAGTAGTAAAGGTTGATGATCTCAATCGCGTTAAGTAAATTCTTGGCATAAGTTTCATGCAATCATAGTAACAAGTGCTTCGTTAATGCTTATGGTTTTCATAGAATTTAATGATTCTTGCTTGTATCTCTATTATGCAATCATGTAGGGGACTTGTGGGGAATGTTTTGGGTTGTCGTATGCAATCATCCAATTCAATAACGTTAGGAAAATCTGAAGGTTAATTTAAGCGGACCTAATTAACTTGGGGCGTTGAGAATTCATGGTTTATTGAAATGCAATTGGAAATCGTTTTGTATGCAAGTATAACATGTGTGGAGATGAAACCCTTAGCTAGCCTTCCATTATCCATTCAACCCAAAATTGTTTAAAATCTATTTAAGTTTTTAGTTTATTCGTTTTTACTTTCAACTTCACCAAACTCAAATCCCCCTTTTACTTTCTTGTTTTAAAATCTTTTGTTTACATTTTTAACTTTGTTTCTTTTTGTTTTTGAGTCAGTTTAGAGGTTTTAGCAAGCCCTCCTAATCCCCGGTTTAGAACGATCCCTACTTACATACTTTGCTACAATTGTCAAAAGAGGGTTTAATTTGTGTGTCAAGTAATTTTACGCATCAACCTTCCAACATTTTCCTTAGGCATTTCCAATGCACATGACATGTTAAAAATCATCATTCCCATAGATTTTGGTTATCTTCACACTTGAGCACAAACTTAATCACAGTCACTACTTACTAGTTCACAATTAACCAATTAAAACAATGTTTTGAATGTAGTAACATGCCTTAGAAAATTTGCTCAATTCCTTGCAAGATACTCTCTATTTTCACACACATTTTCTAACTACACACCTTACACTAGAGACTGGGACTCACATATGTTATAACAAAGGAAGCAATTTTCTGGAGTTATTAAGCATGTTTAGATATGATATCATGAATGGTATGCTACTACTTAGATGCGAGAACTAGTGACACCATATGCTCATACCAATTTCGAACTCCACAAATTGAAATGCACAACACTCAAGATTGAAGTCAAGAGTTGTATCAGGGCTTGGGGGTAATGGCTAACAAAGAAAAGATAGGAATAACAAATGTTCTTAAAGCGATAGCAAGCAAAGCAATGAAATAGACACTTGGAATTCACTTTAGAATGCAGAATTAACTTTTACATACAAAGGGAAGATTCATGCAACACTTAGGGCCAATTTAATGTTTTGGACCCTTTTTTAACAAACAACATTTTAGAGCTCTTTTTCATACTTTTTTTTTCTTTACCCGTGCCTTATTAAGGACTCTGGTACACACACACATAAGAATCACTTCCCCCACACTTCCTTTCTGTAAATCAAGATCAAAAAGGAGTTCATTTTAGGTCATGCTTTACTATGCTTCAAGAAAAAGGGTATGGATGATCCTAAAACTAGGCTAGGTAAGGATAGTGTGGGTTAACAAAGAACATAGGCTTAACAAGGCTCAACGGGGTTAAACTTAAACACATAATGAAATAGGGGCACGGCAATTTGGCTTTGGTGGTCACTACACAACTTCATCTTGAATATGTGTTATGCAAATCAATAGCATGCTTTGAATGAAATAGGCATGAGTTCTAGCATTTGGAACTAAATGAGGAAACGCCTTCTAAGTAGCAACCAAGCAAAGAATAATGAGATCATGCAACGACTTTAGAAAACAATGATGCACATATTATTAACTCTCCAAATAAACGTTTAGGATCAAGTCTCACAAGGTTGTAGCGTTCATTTGAGTTCCTTCAAGCATGTTACAAAAACTGATTTTTTTTTCTTTATGATTGCATGTGAATTCATAAATTATAACCACAACCAAGCATACACCAAAGAGTAAATCAAATTTTTATCGATGTTTATAACTCTCTTTAACAGTCATGTTATTAAAAACCAAATCCTCATCATTGTGTTAGAAGGTACCCTAAGACACAAATAAACACACAAAAACAACTCTGATAGGAGCATATTTATGCAACTTAATTGGCTTGTTCTCGTGCATTTATGTTATGTTTCGTTAGCTATTTTAGTGTTTAAAGTTACTTTTGTGTATTTTCATATTCTAAAGGCAAAGTATGCATTTCGGAGCCTTTTGGAGCAAAATGGAGCTTGGAATGATTATCACATGCTTGGAGCAAAAGGAATGGATGAATTGAAGACTTGAAGAAATTAGGATTCCTAATTGAAGAATGATTCCTAATTGAAGAAGGATTCCTAATCGAAGAAGGATTCCTAATCGAAGAAGGATTCCTAATCAACGAGGGATTCCTAATTGAAGATGGATTCCTAATCACATGAGGATTCCTAGAAGAACAAGGATTCCTACTCCAACAAAGATTCCTACTTGAAGTAGGAAAGTTAAGCCAAGGTTTCCTATTTTGGTTTGACCTTTCCTAATTCTAAAAGTCCTTATGTTCCAGCCACTTTGAAGACTTCATATGCATTCTAGGACACAAAACAAAGGCCCTAGAAATCTTTTGGACAAGTGCTGCACCCCCCTTACCCTTTCCTTTTCCTTGCCGTGCAAGGGAGAGGGCTCTTTCCTGATTTTAGACATTAAAACACATACCTTTTGTGTTTTTATCTCCTTGCCGCATATCCCTTGCAATTTCCTTTAATTTCTGATTTGATTTCCTATTTCTAGAAGCTTTTGACTTAAATTTCTGTTTACCTAATTAGCCTAGGGTTTTTAATTTCCTAATCCCTTTAAATAAACATGTGTGTGCAGCCACAAACATTCCCATTCATCCAGAAAATAACCATTCACGCCAGAAACTGAACACCACCTTCAACAGCCCCATTCCTTCACCATTCACCATATTTTCTGATCCAAAACCACCCTAGCCGCACCACCCATCAACCCTAAACACTTCCATACATCCTCCATCCATTCTACATCATCCAAGAACCCAAGAACCTGCCCATAGTCCCTGTGCCGCAGCAAAGGAGAGGAAGAAGAAGTACTTGGAGATTCTAGTCGTTCAACATCGAATCGTTGGAATATTTAGGTGTTCTCTTTCTTATATTTATAATGTATAAATCTGTTTTCCTTTGTTTTGTGAACATGAGGAACTAAGCCTTTTTGGCTAGGGGGTTATTCAATACCATGATTATGCTTGCAAGATGAATTTATTTCATGAATTGTGAATGCAATTTGCTTAACCGTTTGATTGATGACTTATTTTTGTGTGTTAATTAAGATGGCCAACTTAGTTTTCATGCAGGAATTTGAAGCTAAAACATAAGGAAGTTTCACCTAATAGTTACAACTTTATGTTTGCAAGTAGTGGAGGTCGCTTATAAACGATCGTGTTAAGTGAATTCTTGGCAAACGTTTCATGCTTTTCATAGTAACAATTGCCTCGTCAATGCTTATAGTTTTCATGACGCTTAATGATCTTTGATTGTATCTTTATTGTGCTTTTCACGTAAGGAACTTTTAGAGAATGTTTTGAGTTGTTGCATGTGCATTCCCATCCAATTCACTAACTTTAGGAAAACTTGAAGGTTAAAAAAGTGCTATCACAGTTAACCTAGGGCGTTGAGATTCATAATTCATCGAAAGAAACAATTGGAAATCAAAGTTGAATGCAAGTGTATCATGTGTGGAGAAGAACCCTCTAGTTGATCTATCACCCATCAATTTACTTAACTTTGTCTTAAAATCTGTTTACTTTGTTCTTGCTTTGTTTTAATTATTTTCGTCCAAAATCAACCCCACCTTATTTCTTTAAGTCATATTACTTAGAACTTGTCTTAGAATATGTTTTTAGGTGTTTTAGGTCATTAGGAAACCAAAATTCGTCCAAATTGTGTTAGAGTCCCAAAACTGCCCAGAAAGTGGTTTTTAGGCAGTTTTGAGTGTTTGTTTGCTGTTTTGAGTCTTTTGGTTTGTTTTAGTGTTTTAGATATTAGTTTTGCATTCTTTGAGTCTAGTTTAGTATTTTAAACTTTGTTTTACAGATTTGAGTCAGTTTAGAGTGTTTTAGCAATCCCTCCTAATCCCCGGTTTAAGAACGATCTCTACTTATCCATACTACAATTGTCAACAAGAGGGTTAATTTGTGTGTTTAGTTATTCTACGCATCAAACTCTTTTTGGGTTTTTCAAAACAATTTTTCAAATTTTTATGAGATTTTCGGATTTTTATGTCAAAACACACTACAACACTCCAAAATAGCTTAAAAACAGCAAGGAACAACACTAGAAGTAATGGGTGATAAACTCCTACGAATTTCATGCAAAACAACTTGGTTACCCCCCCCCCCCCACACACACTTAAATCAAACATTGTCCTCAATGTTTCAAGCATAAACTCACACAAAAACAAGCAAACAAACAACTGACAAATAAACATGACAAGTATGGTAAAGTAAAAACCAGACAGAGTAGAGTTTAAGAACGCAAATCTGGTTTTGGAGATAGATGATCTTGGCGACTTTCCACAGCTTTGATCTCGAACTGGTTTGGAATTCTAAGCGAGTAATATCAGAGTTCCTTGGTTTCAAATCAGACTCCTTCTGCTGGGTTGATTTGATTGTGCAGTTTGCATTCTTTTCTGCTTGTTTCTTCTATACGGCAGGCAGGCACGAGGTAGAGGTGATGGTCAGTTTCTTTCTTCAATCTTTCCAAGTGCCCACCATTTGCTTTCTTTCTCCTTGTCCCTAGCTGAGGATGAATTAGCACATTGTCTCCACATGCTTCGAGGTATCATTTTCAATTCCCTTATCTGTTCCCCAAGCAGATATGGTAGACGAAGAGGAATCATAAAATGTTAAAGATGAGTACTCGAGAGCAAGGCTAGGTAAGCAATCAGGAAGGGGTTCCAGGCAGTCAGTTCCAGATCGGAAGATTGATACCATGTGCTGGATGATTGCTCTCTTTCTCCTTATCCCGCAGATGAAAACAACGACAAGGAGAAAGACAGGGAGAAAGCATGATATAAGATACTCTTGCTTTCAACCTTCATGATATGAAATGCTTTTGCTTTGGATGAGTTGTTTGCAGAGGTACCCCAAGGAATGAGGAACACTGAATGACTCGAGAGGCTTTGTTGGGAAGGCATTCTCGGAGATGAAGAAAGGTTATGTATGTCTACCTTGCAATGGAAGGTGAAGGTTGACATTTATAGAAATTAATAAACGGTATTATTCTTTCACTTTTGTCGGCAACCGTTGGATAATTTAACAGTAAACTTCACGTGCCTTCTACTTCACAAGAAATCTTCGACAGATTGCCCGTAATTTCCGCAAGGCTGAGTGTGCATGTGACAGGAGCTAACACGTCTGGAAAAGCAAGTGCCTCTTCGATTACTGGAATCGGCGCTTCAACAAACTGCCCGTGATTTCCGCAAAGCTGAGTGTGCATGTGATAGGCGCTGACACGTCTATAAAAGCAAGTGCCTCTTCGATATCTGGAATCGGCGCTTCGACAAACTACCCGTGATTTCCGCAAAGCTGAGTGTGCATATGATAGATGCTGACACGTCTGGAAAAGCAGATGCCTCTCCGATTTCTGAGCTTGCCTCTTCGAGTTCTGAGCTTGCCTCTTCGAGTTCTGAGCTCGCCTCTTCGAGTTCTAAGCTCCGTCGAGTGCAGAGGTTGCATGTGACAAGTGCAGACAAATCTGGAAAAGAAGATTGGCCCGTGGTTTCTGAGCAAGCCCAGCTTTTGAGAAAGCTAGCGCCTCTTCGATTTTTGAATTGGCCTCTTCGATATTTGAGCTCGCCTCTTCGATCTCTGAAATCCCGTCGAGTGTTGGTTTTTATAGAGGCGCGCGGTACGTTTCAAAGCACACTTGAATTTCTGCCTATAGAAACTCCCTTTTTGCACTTCTACGATCTTGACTTGTCCGACCTTTTCTTTCTTCAACACCTTTGAAAATGTTTGGCCCCTCCGACCGTTGTTTTGACTTGAACCTTGGTGAAGAGGCAGCCATGCCTTCTCCAGACAACATACGGCGCCCATCATTCATATCCCCTACTGGTCCTCTTATTGTTAGAGATTCGGTGATGAAGAATGATATGACCGCTGCGGTGGTGGCCCGGAACCTTGTCACTCCCAAAGATAACAGACTGCTTTCCAAACGGTCTGATGAGTTGGCTGTTAAGGATTCTCTGGCTCTCAGTGTGCAGTGTGCAGGTTCTGTGTCTAATATGCCCCAGCTCTTATTTGCTCGAACCCGTCAAGTTGAATCGTTGGCGGCTGAAGTGATAAGTCTCAAACAGGAGATTAGAGGGCTCAAGCATGAGAATAAACAGTTGCACAAGCTCGCACATAACTATGCTACAAACATGAAGAGGAAGATTGACCAGATGCAAAAATCTGATGGTCAGATTTTACTTGATCATCAGAGGTTTGTGGGTTTGTTCCAACAACATTTGCCTTCGTCTTCTGGGGCTGTACCGCGTAATGAAGCTCCAAATGATCAACCTCCGATGCCTCCTCCTTCTGGGGCTCCGCCGACTGCTGAGGCTCCGCCGACTACTGAGACTTCTCCTAAGCAGCCTTTGTGAAGGCTTCCTCTTGTATTTTCTGCTTAATGTTCCTTTTTTTTCATGAAAATGAATGTAAAAATACCTTGCATATCTATCAATGTTTCAAAAATAAACCCACACCAAAAACAATTAAACAAGCAACAAATAAAAATGACAATCATGGCAAAATAAAATGCAGAAAAGGGAAGGTTTTTAGAAACGCAAAATTGATTGTGAAGCGATTCAAAAATCTTCCTCATTTGAATACATGGGTTACCTCCCAAGAAGCGCTTGCTTTAACGTCTTCCAGCCGGACGAAACTTCCTTCTAAACTTGGATAGGGCCCATAGCATGGAATTGATCCTTGAATGGAAGGTGATACTTGACGTGATCCGGCAATGGTTTAAATTCTAGTGTAGGTGCCTGAATCATCAAAATCAGCAAGTTAGTATATAATAAAATCGAAGTTGGAGAAGATGGCTTACTTGCTTGCTCCAACACAAACTCAATTACGAACACCACATCTTTGAAGGTTGCAGGGATATGGGACTTAGCCAGATTTGGTGTTTTGAGAGTTGTGACTTTTCCCGTGTCATAAAATCCAACTTCTTTGGGAATTTTCGTCTCAAGTGTATCTTCTTTGATGAATTCTGGACATTCCCCATCCACTTCTTGCTCTTGATTCTTTGGAAAGGTTTCAAAGATGCCTTTCCCACCCTCTTCTTCCTTGGATTGCATGATCCTGCAAGGAATAAGGACAAATTGAATTTAGGCTTACCTTGGTTGTAGTGGACGGCATAGAGGGCATATGGGGTTGCGGCAAGGGTGGTTCTTCCCTTGCCGTGGCCTTGTTATTCTCCTCTTCTTCAAGCAGCAGCTGTTCATTCATGTTTTGACTTGGTTTGGATGTCTTGGGTTCCCCTCCAACCTCCATAGCACTTCCCAAAGTGATAGCATCATGGATTTCAAAATTTTCCTTCAAATTTTCAATAGTTGAGTTGGAGAGTTCACTTTGCTCTTGAATTTGTGCCATGAACTCCATAATCTGCCCAATTTGCTTCTCCAATTCACCCGTCTTCTTGGCTTGATTTTGCATCTCTTTGTTTCGATTTTCTACTTCCTGGTTCAAAGAGGTGAGTAACTTATTAAACATATCATTATCCAAAGACGTACCTGAATTGAATTGGGCAGATTGTTGTGGTGGTTGTGATGGTTCATATGGCCAACAAAAGCTTCACCCACCACAAAAGCTTCACCTACAAAAGCTTCACCCACCACAAAAGCTTCACCTACAAAAGCTTCACCAACAAAAACGTCACCCACAAAAGTTTCTCCCACCACAAAGCTTCACCCACAAAAGCTTCCCCACCACAAAAGCTTCACCCACCACAAAAGCTTCACCTACAAAAGCTTCAGCTACAAAGCTTCACCTACAAAGGCTTCACACTATCTTGATCAAGATAGTGTGAAGCAAAATCAATGGTACCCAACAAATCTTCAACCTCAAAGCTTCACGTACAAAGCTTCACCTATAAAGCTTAAATATATATATATATATATATATATATATATATATATATATTTGGAAATTCAAAAAATTTTAAAATTCAGAAATTCGAAAATTCGAAAATTCAAAATAAAAACAAAAAAAACAAATTGCCTAGGCCTCATCTTCTTTGGACCTAACAACTTTCATAACAAATATATATGAATGAGGAGTTTTGGGCTACCACTTAGAAAGGAAAATGGTGAAGTTTTGTTACTTTGGAAACTTGGCTACTAGCAAGACACCTCATTCGTCAACTCCCTCAACCGGAGACTTGGGCGACTCCTACCATATGCTACTACACCTTGATACTAGGAAGTCTCACGACCACTTAGTGACTTGGATTTTTTCAAGTCTCCAACCGAGAAGTTTTCCTCACTCGAGAAATTAAAGGAGCACTACCTCAACCTACATGCTTCACTCACAAAGCTTCAACATACAAGATTCAACAAAAGGAAAAATTCAAAGAACTTAGTGAAAAAGGCCTTGGTGTATTTAACACAATACGTTGAAATGAAGCAAAGCTTGTTTATTGATATCTACGATAAGTTACAAATATGTACATATACATGAATCAAAATAAACAAACAAGAGGGAGCCTTCACAAAGGTTGCTCAGGAGAAGTCTCAGCAGTCGGCAGAGCCCTAGAAAGTGGAGGCACCAGAGGGTGATTATTCGGAGCCTCAGTACTAGGCAGAACCTCAGAAGGAGGAGGCACCAAAGGTTGATCATTTGGAGCTTCATTATGCGATACAGCCCCAGAAGACGAAGACAATAAATGCCTTTGGAACAAACCCACAAACCTTTGATGATCAAGTAAAATTTGACCATCAGATTCCTGCAGCTGGTCGAGCTTCCTTTTCATGTTTGTAGCATAGTCATGTGCGAGCCTGTGCAACTGTTTATTCTCATGCTTGAGCCCTCTGATCTCCTGTTTGAGACTTATCACTTCAGCCGCCAATGATTCAATTTGGCTGGTTCGAGCAAATAGGCGTTGGGCCATATTAGACACATAACCTGCACACTGAACAATGAGAGCTAGATAATCCTTAACAGCCAACTCATCAGACCGTTTGGAAAGCAGTCTGTTATCTTTGGGAGTGAGAAGGGTAAAGGAATAGCACTACTACATGTTGTTAGGGAGACTCATATATATGTCGACCTCCATCCTCCACAACCAGACAGTCCTGCAAATAAAAAAAATGCTTAACTTTTCTTCACATCTGAGAGGGCACTCTCAGTAGAGTCTCTCGAAATACTCAGCTTATTTTCATCCCGATAATACCTTTGCAAACAAGCCACACCATAGCAAGAGTATCTTATATCATCAGGGTTAAAAGCAAGAGTATCCCATATCATGCTTTTTCCCTTTTTTTTTCCTTTGGCCTTGTTCTTACCTGTAAGACAAAGAGAAAGAGAGCAATCAGTCAGCACTTGGAATCAAGCTTCTAGTCAAGAACTGACTGCCTGGAACCCCTTGCCTGATTACTTACCTGACATTGCTCTCGAGTACTCATTTTCAACATCTTATGCTTCCAAAGAAGATACCACATCTGTCTGAGGAACAGATAGGGCAAGTGAGAAGGATACAAGGAAGCATGTGGAGACAAGCGTAACAGAACACGTGCCGATACATCCACTACTTTGTCAACAGCAAAAGTATCTCATATCATCAGGGTTGAATGTACTCTAGATTTGATGAACTTGTTTTGACCCTCAAATTCTTGAGTCGGCCTTATACTCTGGAGGAAACCAAAAAACCCTCCAGCCCAGTTCAAGAATAAGCCTGTGGAAAGTTACTTCTTCAAAAGCAAAAGTATCTCATATCATCTCTTCTCCATTTGTTTCTTCTTATCCTTGTTGCTGTTTACGACACAAGAAGAATGGGAACAATCAACCGGAAGCCGAAGTCAAACCTCCAATCCAAGTTGCTTGCTTGGAAGTTTGATTGCTTACCTTGTCTGTTACCTCCTTCGGCAAATCTCCTAGCTTGGTGACTTGGGGGACTCCTACTATAGGGTTTGTATTGCACTTGACCAAGCCCGAAACTACAAGTAAGCTTCAAGTGAAATTGATACATTACCTTGTACATCTTCATCGATTAAAGATATCATCCCTGGATAGAGGAAAAGTACTTCCAGAGAAGATGTCACATCTACATATGAGACATATAAGGCAAGTGAAAATGATACCACACTTCGGTACTTAGAAGTTTCATGATTACTCAATAGCTTGGATCTTGCAAGTCCCCAACCGAGGAGTTTCCCTCACTCGGGAACTTAGGGGAGCACTGTTTGTACCATATTTGACCAATCCCAAAACTATCAAGTACTGGTCAACGTTATATCGTCAAGGACCTAGAAGAGTTTCCCTCCAACCAGGAGGCTAATCACAGCGCGACAAGTGTCGACATCAGAAGTCAATCATAGCGCGACACGTGTCAACATCGGAAGCCAATCACAACACGACACGTGTCAATGTCAGAACAAAACTAGAAACTCTCTTCTATAAAAGGAGATCATTCTCCCATAATATTTCTAAATGTCATTTGTACTAAATCATTCACTAGTACTCACTAAAAGAGAGCTTGAACTTATGTACTTGTGTAAACCCTTCACAATTAATGAGAACTCCTCTACTCTGTGGACGTAGCCAATATGGGTGAACCACGTACATCTTGTGTTTACTTCCCTGTCTCTATCCATTTACATACTTATCCACACTAATGATCGGAGCAATCTAGCGAAGGTCACAAACTTAACATTTTCTGTTGTACCAAAGTCCTCGCTGATTTTATGCATCAACATTGATTTTGTGCATCAACACATATTATAATAAAAACACTGCTGTTGCCCCGAGGATGAACTCCAGTCACATTGATTGTAGAGGAACCTCGTAAATTTTATTTCTTGTTTATTTATTCCACTGCACACACTGTTGATTTTACAACACATATAACATTTTTTTCGTTTTAAAACACATATAACATTTTTCTCATTTTAAAATTTTATATTTACGCAGTATATATGCTTCACCCAGTAATCTAAACAACAAAAAAATGATTTGGTCTTCTTTCACAAAGTAAAATCATGAGCAGTAATATCATTTTGCTATATTTTATTCTTCTCTTACCTTAGAAGTCATCAGTCTCTAATTTTAAACTTTAAAAAATAAAAAGTCGAACCTCTTACACACTCTCAAGGGTTTATCTCATATTTCTCTTCCATGCGTTTATTTATTTATTATATTTACACACACATAAGCGTGTGCTTCATCTAGTAGTGGTGGTAGTAATAATAATAATAACAATAATGATAATATACTAATAATAATAGAGAAAGGTACAAGGCAGCAGAGCATAGTTATATCCGTTACAATTGTTTGCCGCAGCAGAAACTTCTTAATATAGTTTGCATAACGCTAAAACTGACCCTACCAAAGGCCGAAACAAGTCAGGAGAAAGGTCATGGGGCTTCAGCAACATACAGCAGCTGCTTAAACCATCCATCAGCACAGCAGCCGGTAGTTGTAAACTGTTACTAGTGGCAATTACAAAATATAGTTGTCCCCTTCACCAACCGCCACCGCCGTCAGTTCCAGACCATCTGTTTCCAGATTGAGACTGTGTACTTTTTTTCGGTTCGGAACCCCATCCCGAATCTCCATCACCGGAACCTTTTTTCTTGGCGTCAGAACCCCATCCTGAAGTCCCATTATCAGCAGCACCGCCCCATGCATCATTTCCACTGGAGCCAGCTCCACCGCCCCAGCTACTGCCACCACCTCCACTCCCACTTCCACCAGCACCCCAACCACCAGGGAAAGCTTCCCTTCCAGGTGAGTTCTGGATCTTTGCACCTGGAAAATTGCCCAAACCATCATCCCCATCCTTGGAATCTGAACCCCACGCAGGAGCATCATAACCAGAATCCTGCCTCTCATTGCCAGTGCTATTTCCTCTGTTGTTATATGCTCCTCGACCACGACCACGACCACCATATGGTCTAGGTAGGCCGCTTGGATGCCCATCCCGACTACCACCATTTCTATGATCACTTCGACCTGTCAAGTTAAAACATTAAAAATAAGTCAATAGAAAATCGCAAGTCTCTTGACAAAGGAAGCAAGAATCAGATGGGACAAGAAGTATTAAGCGATGAATTCTATGAGTTTGGTGTCACTAAAGAAAGGATAAAACAAGACCAACATGACCAGTGCGTATTTGTACTACATCAAAGAGACATACAACAGAACCAAACACGCCATCAAAATTCCATCGAAGTGAGTACAATAGTAAAACAAAACACACAAAGCAATCAGCTGACTGAAGATGAGAACTAAAAAAATCCTAGCCATTTTCATATATGGCAGAGAACAATGAACATGTGTCCAAGTTTTCCACCCAGCCGGCCATATCATGCAGAAATAAGCCTCTGTTAAGGGTAGTCCCCATTACAAGAGTAGAATGAACGTTCCAGTCAAATTGTTCATGGTATGTGTGGAAACATGAAGACCAATTAAATTAGTAGCTTTTAATTCTTTATTTAGTATTGCAATTCTACTCAAAGGGCTTACAGACGCCTAAACTGCCAGGAAAAATGGCAACTATAATTCACAAGAAAACTAGAGGCAAATTTAATAGCACACATTGTATGTGGCCCAGATTCCAGTGTTTATAACGTGTTTCCTATTTTTCGAAGATAATTAATCCATCAGAGGTTCCAAAAGTCAAAAGCATCCCCGCCAGGAAAGACTTCGAAAGCTCTAGATCAGCTTCCAGCCAGCTTGCGTCACAGTAAAAGAAACAGGGATTTGTTTATATGCTAAAAACTATATAAGGTAGATCTTAGCAGCACTCAAGTGAAATCTAGAAAACAGTTAAACCCATGCAACCAAGCAAATTTTGATATTCATCAAACATAGAAGTTGAAAATCCATAGGCGATTTCTTTAAGTCGACATCACCTGTTCGTGAACTCGGTGTAGATGACCGATCCCCATCAAAAGACTGGCCTCTCCAACCACCCTCATTAGTTGATCCACCCCAGCCACTGCCCACAGATGCCCCTGAAGAACCCCCAGCTGCAGGGCTTCGCATCGGCACCATAGCAGCGACTGATCTAATAGATGGTCCTGACTCATGCTGAGGGTCATCAATATGGCGCTGAAAATATGCTAAAAGCCGATCAATGTCTTCAAACATCCTTTTTCTGAATTTGAATCCCTTTGGATATAGACCAACATACTCATGGTGTGGATTTGTACTCCGTATATAGGTCAGGATGAAAGTGCCTGGATGTTCATGCGATATCCCAAAAGAATAAACTATCCTCATAGGATACTCCAATTTCTCAATCTTCAAAAGTTCGTCGACTTCTTGTTTTGTTCCCTTCCTGAACTTGCGATAATTTAGAATTGCCTTCAAGTGAGCTACCAAGGGATCAACATAACGATCCATTACCTGCATTTAAGTTGGTCAACATGCACATCAGTATTCTGTTCTGTACTCACTTCCATAGTGTGCCATTACATTTCTATTCCTCAACATCAGGACACACCACCTTTATCTAGACAGAACAAGCATGTGATAAAAAATTTTGTCTCAGAACAAGACACGGATAAAAGTTCAAATATTTCTAAGAACCCTTTGTTAAGATTATATTGAGCTAGTTCAATATCTGAAACAACATTTCATGATGCAATATAGCACAAAATTTGTGATTTCTGTCCCAAACTCGTAACCATTAACGATTCAAGCATTACATATTGTATAAAAGGCAATTTCATTAGTTAACGAAATTTAGAAGAAAACAATTAACCTCCATTAGTAGTAAAGTGAGAGAAAAGTAAGACAACAAATATATCCTACTTTCTGACAAAAAATACTGACCTCATCCAAATCCTCAAAAGTGTCCTCCCCAATTTTCAAAGTCTTCCCAATGCGGAGTAAGCTCGTGATATCCTTATGATCCTTTCCACCTTCAACAATGTCTTTGTGAGCATATACTCCATCATAAACCTTGAGAGTCAAGGTTAAATACGAAGGCCCGCGGGAACTGGGACGAATGATACTTTCCCCAGGATCCTTATCAGACAAGAACTGTTAAACATTACAAATGACACCATTTTATAAGGTGAATGGTTCTGGGAATACCATGTAAATGAACAGTACATAATTCAAAGACCAACTGATCCACTACGAATACTAAGTAAATATAAAAATCTTAATATTCAAATTTGGTTAAACCTCCTTTAACTCCCAGAGGCTTACATGTTGATGCATAGTATAACACAAAGGCACATAGAACACATAATATAACATGATTTTGCATTAGTTAATATGACTAACAACCAATTACAGTTAAAAAATTCAAATCAACCTAACACATAAATATAAACATCAGATATCAAAAAAATAAAAAGCATTCTTAACAGCATACCTTCATTGCTTCATCTGCAGTTATATTTTGGAAGCGAGGATGAACAATCATCCTTGGCTTGAAATGCTTCTTTGCAAGCTCTTTCTCCTTATGAGCTTTATCTTGCTCACTCTGTAGGCTTCTTCGGTCTTCATGGTAATAGGTATCAAGATTCTGAGTGTTCTGATAACGGTTATTTCTCATCTCACTCTCTCTACAACTTAGGAAAACTTGATACCTATTCTTTTGAATGGATTTGATCTTGCAAGTGAGAATGTCGCCCTCATTCAGTCTGTCAGACAATTCCATATCTCTTGAATCATCTGAATAATCTTCTTTCATAAGCATGCCAGTTAATCCAGATTCAAGAGCACAGATTGCCCTCTGACCTTGCACCCTGCGAACTGTAGCCTGTACAATTCTACCTTCAGCAAGGGTATCCTCGGTTTCACCTGAAATCATATAGAATTCTTCATCCTGGCTTGGTTCTTCATATTGTTTACGCAAATCCTGAAAACCCTGTATTAATTCTCTCCTTATATCATAAAATGTTTGTATCTTATTCTCAAGCTTTTTACTTTTAGCATAAGCTTCAACATCAAGGTTTTTTAGATAACTAGGTCGATCCCGGACGTGTTCTATAGCCATCTCCAAATCCTCATCATCGTTGTTACCATCCACATCATAAACATCTTTGGCCAAGTCTTGCGCAATTATATAGTATTCTGGATGAATTCTCGTATCATCCAACAGATCAATATATTGGCTGCTGCTAGCAGCCAATCCACTCCGCCGAACACGTAAGAAACCGGATGCATTAACAAATACCTTTCTACCAAGCCCGTGTGGGTTCACCAAATCCTTTCGAGTAAATATTGCACCAGATCTTACCAATGATCTCTGCAAAGATGCCGCCTTTCTAGGTCCAAGCCCAGAAATGAATTGCAAAGGTGCAAATAACCATTCATGGCTTATAGCCAAATTGATATCAAGGCCTACCTGGTTCGTGACATCTACCATGACCTGTTCAACCATCACATACTTCTCATCTGGAGTGAGAAAGTTCTCAAAAGGATTGAGTTTCCAAGATAAGATTTCTCTTCCTGGTCCACAAAGTGTGGCAACCATTGCCAATGGATTTTGAAGATTACGCCCAAGAGCCACAGCCCTCTTGACAATTCCTGACAATATAAGAAAATAACATCAAGACATCTTTAAGAGAAAATAAGATATGAATTGGAGCGTGGGAAAAATTTATACCTTGTTGTGCAGGTAGCTGATCAGATGAAATCCGAGAATTTTCATACAGGCGGGCCAAAGATTCATCCCCATATACAATGCTTAAACCATCCATATCATGGCCAACATCTCTAGGATTTTCCTCCACCATCTTAAAAATTATCTGATAATGGCAAGAGTTGAACAAAATAAGCATCATGTGTAATATACGTAGATTTTGAAATAGGAAAAAAAAAAAGATGACAATCCATAGATGAATAACACATAGATCAAAAACAACAAAAGTAAACCCATCTCCCGACTTCATCAGACTAGTTGCACTAGGACGCTATATCAGTTAAAAGATATCAATACTATAGCAACACATACCTCATAAATATCATCTTTTAGGCGAACACAAGACAAGTTAACAGCTCCTAGGACGGCGACTTGTGGTTGATGATCAGTCATGAACTTCAGAACACGTTCTTGATCATTTTTCTTTCGTTGCTGATCATTAACATTATGAGAGCGTAAAGTGAGGGACCCCGTGTAAAGTACATCTAGAATCTCCCCAGATGAATCTAACATCACAAAAGTGGTTGCTGGCTTCCCAGGGCCCCAGCAGCAAGCCATAACCCTAGGTGCAGGTTCATCGTCCGAGCTATTATCATTTTCCTTCCTTTGGTATGGTCTCACTGAGACTTTATTCCACAAAACCTTTCCATATTCCATGAGTAACCAGTTTTTTGCTCTACTGGTCAACAGCGATCTTGCTTCTTTCTCCATTGAAGGAAGAAGAAAACTAAAAAGAGCATCCTGCAATATCAACTTCCGTTGCTCATTCCATAGTTGTGCAGACTTACTGACACCATCACTAAGATAGTACTCATTAAAGTCGCTGATCAACTTATTTAGTCTGTCGTCTGGCAACTTAATAGTAACCTGAAGAAGCTTCTCCTCCTCAGCCTTCTGGATAAGCAGCCATTGTGCATCCTCAAATTTATTTAATGGCTTTCTTTGCAACCACTTCACGCCAGAGAACTGATGAAAAGCATCTATTGCCGCATTTCCAGCAGGTGTGGGGCTTGTCGATAACTCAACGGTATCCAAGTAGTTGCATCGAACATACTTCCTGACACACGGCTCACAACTTATCTCAACAGCTGCCTGAAACAAGCCATAAAAGAACATCAGACAACTTACAAGAAAACATCATTTGAACGGGCATTTCTATAAACTACAAAACTGTTAATGCATACCATATGCCTAGCCCCTTTGAGCACAGCTTGAGGTGTCTCAAACATTGCACATGTGAAGTTCGACGCCATCTCCTCCGGTGTCTCCTTCGCATCCTCCAACTCATCCATTCTCTACAATCAAATGAACTATGAACCTCGTGTCTCTCTATTTAGACTAGACATTGAAAACTGGAAGACAAACCAGACTTACCATTTTTTCTAGAGATAATTGCAGTCCAAACTGCTCAGAGCTATAACCAAATTTGCTTGCAACTTCCCACAGGCCAGCCTTACTGCAGACACTGTAAAGAGATTTCCTCTTGGGCCTCTTATATTGTCCCTCATCCACTCCAGCCTCACCTGGAGGGAAATGCAAGTTAAACTTGGTGTCAACATCATCAACCTCTCTCTCCGATTCTGCAGCCTTGAGCGACTTCATGATTGACTCAAAAAGTTGTTGATTCAATGTAAGTCTGCTCTCATCATATATACGTCGGGATTCTTCCTCAAATCGCTTATTGTAGTAAGATTGCAAAGCACTTTTTCGTTTCTGAAGCAGCAGCCATTTTCTGTCTAAGTCCTGAATATTCCAAAGTACCTATGTAGAAAAAAGGAAACAGTTTCAACATATTGCTTGTTCATCTTCAATCTTATACCAACAACACATTTAGTAGTCAATGGCGAGTACCTTGTGCCACTTTAGCCCAGATGATTTCTCATTTTCATTCTGATTTACATCTTCCAATTCAAGATGTTCAGGATCTTTCAATAAACTAAGGCAATCCTCTTTCCGATACATAGCAATATAAGGAATCTGAAAACAAGTTGAGTATGACAGATTAATAGAATAAATTTCCGATAAATAAACAGAACTAGACAAACACTAATCAGAATACTAACGTCCAGCTTCTGCACATGATGCAAGTCCAAAAATCTGTTGATATCTTCCCTGCTTATAGAATTCGCCAAGCCTGGCTTGCTAAACAAAGGTATTGTACCACTTGCAATTTGATCATATATCCAGGTACTCTCATCGTCTATACTAATTCCATCCAGTGGAAAAGAACCAGTGCTTTCCTCGTATACCTACACAGAAACGAATAAAATACAGCTGATGTGACATGAAATCTGAAATTACAGTATATTAACAAAGGGCGAATGAAAAGAACCTGCACTCTTTCCGGAACATCAAGCTCCCGAATCTGGTCATCCTTCTCTGTCATATACTTTTCAGAAAGAATAATTGGTTCAAATTCATCCTCAAGCTTCCTTTCCCTCCATTCACTGGAATCCAAACCTTGCTTACGGAGCTGTAGTAATTCATCAACATCACCAAATATGTCATGAGCTTCCTGCAAAGCATCTGATGATACTCCTGGTGCCTGCCTGGACTTTTTTCTCTTAAGCTTCCTCTGTCTAAACAAGGAATTAACAACCAAAAAACAAAAGAGTCAATTATTCAAATTATTAGAAAATTCAGTTGAAAACAAAAACAAAAACAAAAAAGCTCAAGCACAGGCATGCGAACACAGCAGAGAAATACCTCACAAGAGTCCCAGTCTCATCAAACTCTTCATCAACTATAAAGTCTGCCATTTCATCCTCTTCACCAACTTCTCCATCATCTTCTGCTTCTTCTGGTTCCTCCTCTTCAACAATATCCTCAAATGGAGTACCTATAGGGTTATAGTTTATAAGCATTAACAATGAACCAAATTTTACTCTCATTATTCTACAAGTTGAGTTCTACACATGCATAGACAGATATACCTTCATCATGACCAAATAAGCTGCGCTCAAGTTTCTCCTCTGCAGTTCTTCCACCTTTACCACTACCATCAAACTCCTCCTCGTCAGAAAATTCACCAGGCTCCCCCACACCATGCCTCTGAGCTTTTTTCAGACGCTTAAATTTCCCCTGAAAAATGTTTGAACAAAAAAAAAAAAAGAAAACGAACACTCCAAATCATGAACTATTTACATTGAGTAAGAAAGAAACGCACAAGTTTCACATTAAAAAAAGATATAAGAAAATATGAACAATACTTACAGCCTTCCTTCGGGGTGCAATTACATTATTGTCCTCAAGGAGCTCATAGTCATCTTCATCAAGGACATACTCCTCTCTAGAAAAATAGAGAGGAAAAGAGGTTACAAAATGATAACTAACCCTCTGTTTAATGCTAAAAGAAGATGACGACAATGATGAATGCAACAATTGGCAGTGCATTTACCATCATCTGAAAACAGCAAGAAGAAAAACACTCTCATACCCAAAAAACTGATGCATTCTTTTCAGTGACCAATTAAAATAAATAATACTGTTGATCCAAGGTGGCATCCAAAACAAGCCAGAGTTTTTGTTTTTCTAACAATTTCACCACTAAAAGCTAGACTTTAAAAGAGATAATAGCTCAGAAGACAGAAAACTCACTTTTTCTTTCTTTTTTTCTTCCTCTGCCGCTCTTCATCACTGTCTGCTCTCTCTTCTTCCTCCTCTTGCTCCTCGTCTTCGTCTACATCATCTACTATAAAATCATCCTTCTCATATTCATCTGGCCCTTCTGGAAAATGAATAAATGATGATATGTTACATATTCAGCAAATCTAAAAAACACACTAAAATTGACTCTCCGTAGTACATGAACACCGTACAAATTTAAATACTACGACAGTATGGGAAAACATAACAAAATAAATGAACCATAAAATAAATATGGAAAAGAGGAAGTATAAGCAAATGATGAAGCATTGCAAAGACAATTCCAAGTGACATAAACGAGATGGCCAACTTGTACACAGGGGAAAAAATCGATAGAACTGCCACGAAACAATCATCAGTACATTGGACAGTTAAACGAACCAGTTGCTTTCCCTTTCCCACACATTTCTCCCATATATTTCATCAGAAAAAAAAAAAAAAAAAAGTCCAATCTTTTCAAACAAAAAGAAACCCTAGTTCGAGCAAGGAAACCCTAATCCAAACCTAATCCCACCATCGACACCCCCAACCACCAATTATTCACTATAGAACTGAAAAATTGAACCCCTAGCAAACAACCACATGCATTTAACAAACGGATGAAAAAAATTGAAGGCCGTACCTTCTTCCTCGTCCTCGTCCTCGTCGCCGCCGCCATCCTGGTCATCGACAGCATCGCCGTGAAGAGGTTCCCTGTCGTCCTCGTCGAGCTCGACCTCATCTGAACAGATTGAACCAAAAAAAGTATGAGAAAGGGCGTTAGGACTATGGTTAGGGCTAATTTTTACCCAAAAGGGAGGAGAGAAGTAGAAATGGAAATGCGGGTGGGTCACCTTCTTCGTCAGAGACAACAGCTTTGCCCATGGTTGTGGTGAAAGGAAGAGAGAGATTAAGGTTAGGGTTAGGGCAGCGAAGATTCAGTAGAAATGGAGAGGGAGAGTGGTGTTTTCCTTTTTTTGAGAGAGTCGGTCAGTCTCACAGGTCTTTCAAGTTCTGAGCACCAAGAAGAAATATGACTGAGTAGTCGTCACTTGCCTTGTGTTTGTCTGGCGTGCATACGTCTAAAGAGCAACTTCAGCGTTTCAAAGGCCCAGGGGGCAAAGTCATTATTGAATGGGACTTCATTTTACTTCTTACGCATTTTTTTAATTTTTAGCTCGGATATGATGAATTGAAGAAGATCAACAGACATAAATTATTAAGGGGTATGTGAAAAATAAAATATGATGTGTGGATAGCCCCTTATTGAATACCTCCGATGAACAGTAATTAACTTTTGCATTTTCATCCCTACACTGAATAGTCATAGTAATTAGGTAATAAAATATTAATATTTTTTATTTAATAATACAAAATAATTTTATTTGTAATTTTAGATAAGATTTTTAATCGTTCTCGTTACGCCACGTGTCATTATCCGATAAGACAATTTTTTGTGATAGATTTCGATAAGATATTTATCTAATACTCTCGTGCTATGTGTCGTTACCTTTTCAGAATCGATGAGGATAGATTTCCAATAAGATTTTTAACCAATCATATCACGCCACGTGTCACAATCTGAAGACAATCTTTGAGGATATATTTCGATCAAATTTTTACGAATAACAGCATGCCATATGACATTATCTACAACCTAATCATTTCTTTTTCCTCCATATAACCCACCATCCAAAACCAGAAATCACACACCAAAATCAAAATCTCTATCATTATTCATAGTTTTTTTGCTTCTTTCTTCACCAAAATCAAAATCTCTATCATTATTCATAGTTTCTGCTTCCTTCTTACAATGTCTTCTTCTTCAAGGATGTTGTGGGAAATCGAGGAGCAAGAGAAAGAATTGTTTAAGTAAGGGGAATAAATGTTCAATCCCCAGGTGGCCCAAAATGAGATGGAAGACAAAGACGATGATGAGCGTAGAATGAGAAATGACGAAGCAAGAAGCCAAAGAACCTCACATTCCCATCGAGTCATCCAAGTTGTGGCTCAGATCTACAGGCCCAGCCGTTCCGCAAACCTTGATAGAAGCAGACAACAATGAGGTACAGATCTCTTGGACAATTATTTTGTCTGTAATAGCGCATTTCCTGATACGTACTTTAGACGTTGTTTTACAATGGAACGACATTTGTTCAACAAAATCATGATTGTTGTTTGCAACCATGATTCTTACTTTGTGCCAAAGAATTATGCTTTTGGTGTTATAGGTCTCTTTCTTGAGCAAAAAATTATTGTGTCTTGCGGATGCTTGCATATGGAGCATCTGCAGACCAAGTGGATAAGATAACGAGGATGGGGAAATCAACCATTCTTAAGTCCCTGGTGAGGTTTTGCTTTACAATTGAATCTCTTTACACCGCAGAGTACCTCTGAAAACCTACTGAGATGGACTTGCAAAGGCTTCTAAAGAAGGACGAGATGCGAGGTTTTCCTAGGATGATTGGAAGCATCGACTATATGCACTAGACCTGGAAAATTTGTTCAAGTGCATGGCAAGGAGCTTATGGGGACAAAAAATGAGCAAAAAGTATCATTTAAGAGGCGGTGACATCACTTGATACATGGATTTGGCACACCTTTTTCGGTGTTCTAGGGATTCAAAACGACCTTAATGTCCTTACCCAATCCCCAATGTTCAATGATGTCCTGCAAGAAAAAGCACAAAGAGTTACGTATTGGGTCAACGGACATAAGTACCGCAGGCCATACTACCTAGCAGACGAAATTTACCCAAGGTGATCATCATTTGTCAAAACAGTGCCACATCTACGAAGTGCAAAGGAAAAACACTTTGCAAGCTGTCAAAAATGGTGTAGGAAGGATGTAAAGCGTTGTTTTGGTATCCTCCAAGCTTGTTGGGCGATTGTCTAGGATGCTGTTAGAATGTTTGATTTAGAGTCGCTTCAATCCATCATGATGACGTGCATCATTCTTCACAACATGATTGTGGAAGATGAGTACAATTATGATTTTGTTGATGAATATTAACCAGACACAATGAACAATTCCATAACACAAATATATTGTGCTCATGACGCCACTGAAGAACCCGTGCAACACGAGCCATTACAAAGGGATAGACGTTACAATGAAAGGTTCATTCAATGATATACTACGATTCAGGACCCAGATATGCACAATGCCTATCAAATTGACTTGATAAAGCACTAGTGGAAATTGAAACAAGCTTAAGAAACTTAAGTTCATTTAGTGTGTTTTTTTTTATTTGGTGTGTTTATTTAATTTTATTTGGTGTGTTTTTTAAGTTCATTTAATGAGTTTTTTTTTATTTGGTGTGTTTGTAATTTTATTTGGTATGTTTATGTAATTTTATTTGGTGTGTTTATGTCCTTTGAATAAAGATTTTCTTAGTTTAAATAAATTACCAAATTAAATAAATATACTCTTAGTTTAAATAAAGTACTAAATTCAATAAATTGGAAACAATATAAAGTACTTTATTCAATAAATAAGAAATTACAACCCAAAGTGATTGGAAAATTATGGGCTCCGATTACAAACAAAGTGATTGGAAAATTATGGGCTTGTGAATGGAAAATCATCACCTCATCAATTTGTGGTGCTAGGATCATCTTTTCTTGTCGTGCGAGGATCATCTCCTCTTGGTCTCGTCCTTCGCACCACGTCCGCTTTCTTTGAATTCCAAAAAAATTCAGAATTCGGAGACTTCCCTTCTAAAGGTGTGTTCATAATGTCACGATCTTGTTGAGCCATTCTTTCTTCTCTAATCTCTTCCCTCTCTTGCCTAAGTAGCTCTGTTTCTCCCTCATTAGCTTGAAATAATCTCTCAATAGTTGCAACTTTTGCCTCCTCTCTAGCCTTATCAGCCTCAAATTTAGCCATTTCCCACGCCAAAGTCAATTGACCTTGGCGAGCAAGTTCTTCCATATATTTTGCATAATCATTCTTGGAAGCACTTCATTTTCTCTTTGAAGCCTTCTTACCTTAAGGCCTAATTGGATAATGGGTCAACCTCGACGCTTGTTCAATGGGGTGTTTCCAACACTTCTTTTGCGTCATCTTTATGAACATGCGAGGCATGATCGGGCGTAGAGTGTAAAGGGGTGCTATTCATGACAACTTCTGGACCGACAGGCACAACTCTGAATTTAGGACGAACTTTGACAATATTCCAACATTCTCACCGATTGAATGATTTGTTTTTGCTTTTGGTTTTGGCATTATACCAAGTTTGTGCTTGAAGTGTCTACACAATGCGAGAGAAGAAATAATTATAATCAAAGTAGCTAATGTAAATTTGGGTATAGTACAAACAAATAAATAATATATTGTTACATGATCTGCTAAATTTTCCCCACTTCGAAGATTACTACTTGTTTGTGCCAAGGCATCTCTCCACATACTAAACGACTGGCTGAGTATTCTTCAACGACTGGACATCGATTCTTTGGTTCTTTTCCCACCAATTTTCTCAAGATAATTGGTATGAATAAGACTCCACATTTCTCGCAACTGCATCTCATTACCCATAATCGGATCATGAGTAACTTTAACCCAACTAGAACACAACGTAACATCTTCAATAAGTGTCCAATTCGTACCTACATCATTGGTCATTTTGTTGGAACACAATTGGATTGAAACTTTGAGAGAAAGATAGGAATGTGGTTGAAAGTATATGAGAAAATATGAAATTGTGGTGTAAGGTAGAAGATAATGAGAAGGTATTTATAGAAAAGTAAAATCTTTTTTTTTTAATTTTTCAAATTTTTTTTTCGGATTTTTTATTAATTTTTTATTCACATACTTAATTTCTACCGTTGGATTAAAAAAATTTTGAAATCTAACCCTCCAGATTGTGCCACGTGGCACAATGGTAATATTTTAGTTTTTTTATTGTTAATTCTTTTTTTTTTAATTTATAAAGGCGAATAACGTGGACTGTTGATCTCAAATCCAATGGCTAAAATTAATGAAGGTTTGATTTTTTTTTTACTATTGGAAATCCAACAGTCCATAAAAAGTAACCGTTGAAATCCAACGGACGCGAAAAAGCCACGTGTCCCAGCCAATGGTAACATTTCAGATTCTATGTTGAGGGGCCCCATGTCTGAAAACCTCTATGGGACGCGCCCCCATGCGCACTTGAAGTGCACGCGCCTAATGCAAAAAAAATCTGAAATGTGGCTGACGTCGCCTTAACGTCAGCGTTGCATCACCTCCACCTCGGGCTCTCGGGCCACCGATTCGTGTCGGGCCTCTCGCTCGAGCCCCTTCCTACGCTGAAGCCTGCATGGGCTGGAGTTCATTGCCCCAACAATTTGGTCCTATGCAATCCACGATCCATCGGGCTAAAGCCCCCCGCTAGACTTGCTCTAAATAAGAGAGACTCGAGATCCTCTTTGGATTTGTGTCCCGAACCATACATTTTAAGTCATGTAGTTTTTATTAGTGAGAAACTTTATTGTATCGAGAATACGGCTAAGCACATAATGTTTCATAATATAAATGGTTGAATTCTTAAAAAAAAGTTTCAAAAATCTTATATTATGACAATTGGTATACGGGTTGTATTCTTGCGACACATTGGAAAATCTCTCCTCATCAGCCCCTTGTACTAGCCCACCTCACGTAAATCAAAGGTAAGGAATTTACTGTTCTTGATTATAAATAAAGGCACAATGAGAGTGAGAAATCACTCTTAGAATTCACTTAATTCTCTATATTCCTTGTCGCACCCTCTCTCTCTCCATCTCTCTCTAACTCTTTATTCAAATAGGGTTTGAAATGTTATAAGCACATTCTTGACATTGTGCTAAAGAGAGTTTGTCAATCTTTAATCAAGGGAGTATTACGTTTCAGTCATTCTTATTATGATCGACTTTTTATTTATTAAATTAATGTACTTTTATTTATTCAATTTATTTTTTATGTGTTGAGCGTGATACCATGCATTGTAGATGAAATCCCGAATGTGGGAGACGAACGTTCTACAAATTGCATTCAAAGGCTTTATTTCTAGTCAATTAGTTTCTTCTAAAACACAGACTTGATATCTTATTAGCCATGTTTGCATGAAAACATTCACTATAAGACATTAACCCCCAATCTATTATCTCATAATTTTACTATTACATATTGCATATATATATATATATATATATATATATATATATAAGCATGTGTCATGCATATGCAATTAATATTCCATATAGACAAGATCACACCACATGCAAGTGAAAACATGGAAAAAGTAAAAAAATGAAAATGCTAGGGTTTTCTCAAGAATGGTGGAGGAGCCGACGGCACAAAAGGTTGAGTATCCTGATTCCAATTCAGCTATGGCCCTTTATTCTTGTTTTAGTTTGCAAGTTAGCTAATATAGTTGTCTAATTAACATATAGGAAGTTCATTAGGGACAGGATAAGTAGTGTTGTTTATTTAGGGTTTGGGGTTTTTCTATTAGTTTTAGCTTTTAGTGCGTTGGGGGGTGGCTGTAACATCCCACATCGCTCAGGGGAGTGATCTTTAAATGTATATTCCCATCCTTACCTAGCACGAGGCCTTTTGGGAGCTAACTAGCTTTGGGTTCTGTATGAACTCCGAAGTTAAGCGAGAAGGAGGCTAGAACACTCCCAGGATGGGTGACCCATTGGGAAGTTGCTCGTGAGTTCCCAAAAACAAAACCGTGAGGGAATGGTAAGCCCAAAGCAGACAATATCATGCTACGGTAGTGGAGCGGGCCCAGAATGTGGTGGACCCCGGGCCAAGATGTGACAATTTGGTATTAGAGCCAATCCCTAGTCGGAAGTGTGCCGACGAGGACGTCGGGCCCTTAAGAGGGGTGGATTGTAACATCCCACATCGCCCATGGGAGTGATCCTTAAATGTATATTCTCATCCCTACCTAGCACGAGGCTTTTTGGGAGCTCACTGGTTTTGGGTTCCGTAAGAACTCTTAAGTTAAGCGAGAAGGAGGCCAGAGCACTCCCAAGATGGGTGACCCACTGGGAAGTTGCTCGTGAGTTCCCAAAAATAAAACCGTGAAGGAATGGTAAGCCCAAAATTGACAATATCATGCTACGGTAGTGAAGCGGGCCCGGGATGCGGTGGACCCCGGGTCGGGATTGTTGGAAATGTGCCCTAAAACCAATCATATGATGATACTTTACAGACATTTCACATGTTAAACTAATCTAGTTTAATATCAAGGGCAAAGATTATTGTTTTAAGCCGTCTCATATAAATGTTATATGCTTAAACGATAAGTCCAAGGAATATGTAATTAGGAGAATGTAATTAAAGAAGTTAGATTCATAGGACCATTCTCTTTCGTATACATATCTTAAACGTTCTTGATCACAGGATTGCCAATTGGGTATTGACACTCCGTTAAGATCAGTACGTGTTGTGTCTTCTCTCAGGGAGAGTGATTGGTCTCAACTCATTGGTGTGATTGACACCAAGACAAGCATGTAGGTGCTCAATAGAGAATGAGTCCACTGAACACGATCAACGAGGAGTTCTCATACTCATGTCACATGAGAACTCATGGTTGGGATAATGCAAAGTAGTCATTTGACCTGAGGCATCATAGCTGTTTTGTGGTTAAGTCCTTGATCTTTGACTATGTCAAAGCCACTCTGTCAGAGGTGTCCACGGCATAGTTTGGGTTAATCCACTTAGCCATGGAGGCAAGTGAATGCGCAACAAGGGATCTCTAACCTTCAAACTGTTTGAGGGAGAATACTCTATGATATGATTAAGAATCTCTGGCCAGAGTATGAATGAGATTTAGGAAGTCGTTCCAAATCACATTCAAAGTAATCATATAAGTAAATGAATCACATTGGATAGTAGACATGAATAAACTATCAAACCAAACAATGTGGTCAAGAGTATTGTATTAGAGAAAGACCGTATTGCATTGTAATCCTAAACTGAATAGGTTCTCCACTCTTCTGATTAGCTTGGGTAATGATAGGAGCATATTTATGCGACTTAGTATGTTTGTTTTCGTGCATTTATGTTCTTAGTTCTTAGTTATGTTAGTAGTTTAAGCCATTTTTGTGTGTTTGTAGGTTCTATGGGCCAAGGATGCAAGAAGATGCATTTTGGAGCATTTTGGAGCATTTTTGGGCCAAGATTGGATGGTGCAAACATGGAGACATGAGGATGGACGAATTTGAAGTCAAATGAGGCTAGGAACATGCTAAAAATGTGGTGAAACAAATACAAAGTGCAAAAAGGGATAGGTTTCTAGAAGGATTGGCCAAAACTTCACTCAAAAACCTCAATGCCGTGGCTTTTACTTCAAAGCAACCAGAAATTTGAGTGGATGATGCAATGCTTAACTCACTATGACATGTGAGTGGATGATGCACTGCTTAACTCACCATGACATGTGAGTGGATGATGCAATGCTTAGCTCACCATGACATGTGAGTGGATGACTCAAAACCTACCCCAACAACAATTCTCCACCATTGCCGTGAGTTTACCTACCCATTCCACCAGAAATTTGTGCTTAAACAAGTCCATCCTCTCCCTATAAATACCATGCAGCAACCTCATTCAATTCATCCAGAAATTAACCATTCTCCAAGCCTTTCCTTGCCTCTCCTACATATCTAAACCCCTTCCCATCCATTCCTCCAAATAACCAACCCTTCAACATCATTCCAACCTTGTTGTTGCGGCAAGGAGAAGGAGAAAAGTCCTTGGACGCGCTTGCTATCCAACATGGATCGTTGGAACGTTTAGGTGCTTTCTTCTCTTTGTTTTCCAATGTTTAAATTTGTTTATCTTTGTTTTGTAATAATGAGGAACTAAACCCCCCTTGGCTAGGGGGGGATTCGAAACCATGTTAATGCTTGCAATATGATTTGATTACTTTTAATTGCGTTTCATAAGTTATGAATTCGATTTACTTATCTATTTGATTGATAACATGTTTATGTATGTTGATTAGGGATGCATACTTAGTTTGCATGCATAAATATGATGCTAGAGTATAAGGGAATTTCACCTAATCGTTATGAACTTATATTCATAAGTAGTAAAAGTCGCTAGTCACGATTGTGTTAAGTAAATCCTTGGCAAGAGTAACATGCGTATTCCATAGTTATGAATGCCTCGTCAATGCTTATGATTTCCATTGAACTTAATGATCTTTGATATGTGTCTCTATCATGCGTATTCCATAGTTAGGGTCCTTGATAAGAATAATTTGGTTGTAATGCGTATTCCATTCAATTCAATGAACCTAGGGAAATCTGAGAATTAATTTATGCAATTCATGGTTAATTTGGGGCGTTGAGAATTAATAAGTTATTGAAATGCAATTGGAAATCATTTTGTATGCAAGCAAGACATGTGTGGAGAAGAACCCCTTAGCTAGCCTTCCATTATCCATTCAACCCAAAATTGTTTAAAATCTATTTAAGTTTTTAGTTTATTCGTTTTTACTTTCAACTTCACCAAACTCAAATCCCCCTTTTACTTTCTTGTTTTAAAATCTTTTGTTTACATTTTTAACTTTGTTTCTTTTTGTTTTTGAGTCAGTTT